>NC_072015.1:42677109-43277109 GCF_027791375.1 Indicator indicator
GACAAATTGGGATTTCATGGTCTGAAGTATTATGAATTTGTTAGTTCTGTTTGATTTTTTCCTGCAAAGTGACTCCATCATATTGTTCATGTTATTTGTGTATGTGGGTGGGGGGAAAGGTCAAAATGAAAGGGCTTAATATTAGATTGTGTACTGACTCCAGGCAATCGGTCCTTGCCCAGAATAATTTTCCTGTTGATAGATCCTTGCTGTAGTATTCACAATCCATTTTTGTCTGGTCACAGACCATTAACTATCTGTTTCTCTAGTAAGAAAATTCTTTTTATAATGTAAGCATTTAATTTTAATAAATTTTATCTGCTAAGCATTTATCTTACACATAATAAGGAACTACTTCAAACATGATCACTGGCCCATACAAAAGCAATAATATTTTTGATGGAATTCTTTGGATATAAAAGGGAAAGGCATTATTAGAACAGTATGAGAATCTGAAAGTACTTAAAATACAGATTATGGTAAATGAAAACTATATCTTAAAAGCATGATAGGAACAAGAAGTTTTACAAAAATGATTAGGGGGTTGGAGCAGCTCTGCTACAAGGACAGGCAGAGGGAATTGGGGCTCTTCAGCCTGGAGAAGAGGAGGCTCCAGGGAGACCTGATAACAACCTTCCAGTACCTGAAGGGAGCCTACAGGAAGGATGGAGAGAGACTTGTTTACAAAGGCTTGCAGTGACAGGACAAGGGCCAATGGCTTCAAACTAGACAAGGATATCAAAAAGAAGTTCTTTACTATGAGGGTGGTGGAGCACTAGAACAGGTTGCCTAGAGAGGTGGTTGAGGCTCCTTCCCTGGAAATATTCAAGATGAGGCTCGACAATGCCCTGGGCAGCCTGATCTAGTTGAGGCTGTCCTTGCTGACTGCAGAGAGGTCAGACTGAATGACCTTTGGAAGTCCCTACTGGCCTGGACCATTCTATGATTCTACATCCTGATGTGTTTATCTAATTTAACAGCACATGAATAGAAAGTGAGCTGTGGAGTGTAGGTTTGGTTTTACAGATTAAATTGTGCAGCAAAGGTAAGATCTGCTACAGCCATATTTATAAAGTATTTCAAACACAATAGAGATGTCTAGTGTCTGCTAAAAAATACATTTACCTGCCTTGTTTGTTTAAGATGATTTGGTGAACATAATGAAACATATCGACCAACTGCAATCAAATTGTACCTATGAAGTCTAAACAGTACAGCCTACAAAAGAGTTGAGATTACAGGAGTGACCTTCTGTTTCACAATGAGGGAGAACTCCAATAGAAACTCACTTCTGTGATGACCTGTAAGATTATGGAGGAATACTCAGGCTTGTAGCATTTGAATTTTCCATTAGCAACAAAAATGCTAATTTTTTGGTGGGGTTTTGTATGTTTTGGGGTTTTTTTGGGGGGGGGGGGGGGGGGGGGGGGGAGGAGCCACTCTGTAGTTTAATTTGGTTATATAGAATAATAATTGAAATGACTTGGGCTGTGAAGGCTGACATTCTACGTGTAATTTGGAATTTCATTTAATAGAAGCTGACCAGCTCTGGTCAGTGTATGGAGAGATCTGTTCTTTTTGCCTGTCACCTTGACTCAGTTTGGGTTTTTTTCATTTTTTTTGTTTTTGTTTTTTTTTTTTTAATTTTGTTTTACTGAAATCTTCACCTGCTTACCAGTTTTATTGAAAAAAAAAAAAACAGTGTTTAAGCTCTTTTTTTATTCCTTTGTTGTTTTGGCTTCATTTTTTAACTTTGTTTCCTGGCTCTGCATTTCTTCCACTTAGTTCCTCATTTAAATATGTTCTCCTGCAGCTTCCACTGTGGTTGTGTGGCAGGTTAGCCTTGATTGGAAACCAGATGCCTACCAAGCCACTCTGTGTTTCCTGCCTCCTCAGCAGGAGAGGCGGAAGAAAACAAGATGGGAACAACAGAAAGGGCACATATGAAAACAAAGTAAAACAAAAGTTTTTATTATTTTCTTCACATTAGTGGATGACATCCAGCCAATTCCCAGAAGGCACAGTTTCAGTAGGTGTAACAGTGGCAATCACAAGGTTTAATGAAGAATTAATTTCTCATCTGAATTTTGCCCTAATGCCAACCTTGGCTGTCCTTCCTCTGAGTTTTACAGATAGCACCAATTCTGTGATAAAAGCTTTTACTGCTTTATATATTGGTTACAATCAGGTACTTAACAACTAAATAAAGATCCCCCCCCCCGCCCCCCCTTCATTTATAAATAAAGTAGAATTGTTTTTTCTTGAAGGTTACTTAATAGATTTTCCCTGGGAGTTGCTATAGTAGCAGTGCAATAATTGAACCTTAAAGGTAATGTCTCACTTATATGAGATAATGCATGCAAAAGGAGAGAGCATAGAAGTTCTTTTATTAAATCATTTAAAGTATGTTTAAGAAGGGACATTAAAAGTGGCAAAGCTGGGTTTTTGGTTGTTGGGGTTTTTTTTTTTGATAACAAATCAAAAGAAGTTATTATTTCTTGTGGGGTAAATCCTGTGACTGGAGAGTGGCTCTTGATGGCTACAGGCTGTTCACAAGGAACAGCAGAGGAAAGAGGGGAGGAGGTGTTGCTCTCCATGTTAAGAAATGGATAGAATGTGAAGAAATGTCTCTAAAGAATAGCCACAAGCAATTTGAAAGCTTATGAAGGCAGTAGGGCTGTACAGAAGCAGTATAGGAAACCTTGTGGTTGGTGTCTATCACGAACTGCATGATGGAGGGGAGCTTACTCACAAAACCTTCTTATTCCAGCTACAAGACTCATCACACTTGCAGGCTTTCACCCTGCGGAGAAACTTCAACCACCATGCTGGACTTAACCACCTCCTGGAAAATTAACATGGTGAAATGCAAGCAATCCAGGAGAATCCTGAAATGCCTTGATGATAACTTCTTAAACCAGGTAATAGATGTACTACTGGATCTGATGTTCACCTGTCCTGGGTTAACACAACCTACTCTCCACCAACACCCAAGTGAGGGGAAAGTGTCGTGGTGAGGGGGTGATTAGGGACAGAGGATGACATAAATTATTAATTATGAAATATGAATTATGAAAATTATTATTTATTAATTATTGCAATCATGAATAACTACTAATCACTGTATATATATATTGGTTCGAATGCACGGTTGTAACAATATAGTCCATAACTGGTTCAGTATTTACAATTATACCCAATTAGAATATTTACAGAATCGATTTCTAATTAAGGGAATGAAAGGATGCAGTTCCGCCGCTTGTCCACTAGATGGAGACTCGACTAGATGCTTTGCGGCTGTGGTTCGCTGGTGTTCCTCCCCTGTCGGGGCTGTGGTGGTTCCCGTAGGAACTCTGGAGATCTTTTCAAATTTGGTGTTCGCAGCTTTTCCCGGGGTTTTCCTCTCGGGTTGCTGGTGGATTTCGATAGAAGCTTGGCTTTTCCACAGCTTGCGCTGGTGCTGTGGTGAGCTGGACTCATGTCCTAAATCAGAGCTTGAAGTGGTGCATTCTGTGCCTTTGCGGTCACGGTGAGTTTCCTTGCTGGGACGCTGTGCAAGGTAGTGAGCTGAAGTAGCTACTTTGTTGCAGGAGGTTTTGTTTCATAATAGCCCCTCAGG
This sequence comes from Indicator indicator, assembly GCF_027791375.1. Taxonomy (NCBI): domain Eukaryota; kingdom Metazoa; phylum Chordata; class Aves; order Piciformes; family Indicatoridae; genus Indicator; species Indicator indicator. The sequence goes on from NC_072015.1 coordinate 42,680,729, forward strand.
CTGTCCTGTTGCTGGAAGCTTGTTCCTCTGCTGGTTTGGAGGTTGCCTAGCGATGCTGAGTTGAAGGATCTCGCCTTTGTTGAGGGGATTGGCAATCATTGAACCTTATGGCTTCGATGTTGCCTTGGGGGTGTGGACCCGGGTCTGGTTTGCAGAACCGGTTTGGTAGCTGCTGACCCTCCTGGTGAGGGTTGAGCAGATGTTGCTCACAGGATGGCACTGGGCATCTGCTGAATTAAAATCAGATGACTTCTGCTTGTCAGCTTGATCAAGCAGAATGAGAATCATGAGTTATATACCCTGAATGCTTTGCTAGTAGCATTTGGTTGTCATTGTACCCTGAAGGCAGACATGGTTTCTTTCATGTGTAACTCGAATAAATTGTGGAATGCCTCTGAATTTTCAGTTCCTTTTCCAATTGGAAAAGTTTTTGGTCAAAAAATTTGATTTCCTCCTGCATCTGTATGATGCAAGATGTCAAAAGGACAGCGTGTTTGCTGATGAATTGATTTAGTTTTGCAAAAATGCAATTTGGGTTTTTGCAATTTTGTTTGGTCCACTCTGGAGCTGTAATTTTACATTCCCAAATTATGGAAAATATTTCACTGCTGTGCATCCTGCCGACTATGCCAAATCTGTTGTGGTGAGGGGGTGATTAGGGACGGAGGATGATAGTTGTTAATTATGAAGTATGAAGTATGAATTATTAAAATTATTTATTAATTATTATAATTATGAACAACTATTAATCACGGTATATATATTGATTCGAATGCATGGTTGTAACAATATAGTCCATAACTGGTTCAGTATTTACAATTATACCCAATTAGAATATTTACAGTCAATTTCTAATTAAGAGAATGAAAGGGTGCAGTTCTGCCTCTTGTCCGAGATGGAGACTTGACAAGACGCTTTGCGGCTGTGGCTACGTACAAAGATATTTATAACGTTATCACGAGGCAAATTAAGCTGGAAACATCACACGGCTACGTGCAGACGTTTTGAATAGAATGCTACTGAATGTTACACACATGGAAAGATGCATTCTGTCTTTCTGTGTAGCGAGGCAAGTTGCTAGGTTACGCTGGCTCGCTGCTTATCCGCCCAGGCTGCTCCCATCTGGGCGGCGACTTTCTTTCTCCGCTTGATTTCTCCTCCTCTGCGGGGAGGGGCGGTTTGGTTTCCTTCTCCTCCCGCAGTCTGCGGGGTTGGAGCGGCTCCCTGAACGGAGGATCGGCTCTGCAGGGCCAGTCTGGGGAGCGATTCTCCGCGCAGCGGGGCCAGGTCAAGTGACGGTTCCCAGCAGGTGGGAGGGGGGGTGCAGTGAAGCGGTGCTTTCCCCCTCGGCTCGGCTGAAAGTGAGCTGACTCTGCCGAATCTCGGCGACTGCTTTCCATTTAAATTACAATGCTGCAGTCTTTGCCTTTGACTTCAATGGAGAGGCTATCTTGCTCTCTCTCTTTCCCTCGGGGAAATCCTGGGTGCTTTGCCCTGACAACTTAGGGCCTGGAGCGGTGACAATGTGCAGCTCCCTTTTCTCTCCCGCAGACGATGGGGGCTATGCAAGATGCGTTTCTGCTTATGGCTGCTTATGGCTACTTAATTAGCTTGCAGCAGATCTGGACTGCCAGGCTTGGGCTAGTCTTTCCCCTTTGGGCTTATGCTTACCCTCTCTTGGGGCTTGCTCAGTCCTTTTGACTGGGCTTGATCTCACCCTCTCTCGGGTGTATGACTCTGAGATTCTGCATCAGCGAAGGGGTCATCCTATTTGCTGGTTCCTCGAGCAGCTCGGTGAGCTGGCTTCTGTATTTGCAGAGGCTTCCAATATGCTTGCATGTGGGAAGGCTTACAGCTTATGCAGCGCGAGCTATATAACGAGTGAAGGCAAAAGGAGAGAGCAAGGTAGTAAACAAATGGAGTAGTACTTATAGATTCTCGAGGCTGGATCTGGCCAATGGGCACACTCGTCAACAACCTGCTTCCACCTATAGAAAAGGATGAAGCTAGAATTATGCCCTTAGATGGACAGAGCATAAGCATGCCATGTGATGGATGCATGCAGTTGTTTACCCCTTAGGAGACAGGTTGGCACCTGGGCCTTTTGTCCTCCTCTCCTGAAAGAAGGGTGGAAGGGGGGACTTACCAGAACATGTTGGGACAAGTTAGCTGGTATCTGGGGGCATAATTCTGGGCATTTGGTGCCTTCACTACACCTATCACTACCTGATATCCTAAACAGTCCCTCCCCAGCTTTCTTGTAGCCCCCTTCAGATACTGGAAGGCCACAATAAGGTCACTTCGGAGCCTTCTTTTCTCCAGACTGAACAGCCCCAACTCTTTCAGTCTGTCCTCATAGGAGAGGTGCTCCAGCCCTCTGATCATCCTGGTGGCCCTTCTCTGGACACCTTCCAGCATGTCCATATGTGGTGGTTTGAAACTGTCTTTTTAATTTTTCCTTGCAAAGTTCAGAACAGAGAAAGTGAAAGAATGTAAATAAGTCACTATTGGGTGTAAGAAAGCAAAATAACGATTGTTCTAAACACTTCCATTGGATAGATAGAAATGTTTAAGAACTATTACCCAAAACAAAGTAGGCATTCTGCACATTCTGCGTTCGGCAGTGGGGGCAGTTGCTGGGCTGTCTGGCTGCTGTTTCTTCTTCTCTCCTGGTGAGGCTGAACCTTTACTTGCTGTCAGAACAATACCCTTCATTTCTGTTCCACCTGCGGCCTGCGCTGGGGTCTCACTCCCGCCGCTTCCTGCTCCACAGGCCCAAGCTCGAGCAGCGGCGAACGGAAATGGGCGGGGTGGGGGCGTGCGTGCTCACCGGCCCGGCGCAACGCGGCGCTGAGCTCCCTCAGCCCTGCCCCGCTATCGTTTGATAGCGAAACCAGCTTGCAAGAGAATGGGAAAGCTGGGAAGAGACTGTTTACAAGGCATGCAGTAACAGGACAAGGGGCAATAGTTTTAAACCAGGGAAGGGTAGTTTTAGATTGGACATTAGGAAGAAGTTCTTTGCTATCAGGGTGGTGAAAGACTGTTAACAGGTTGCCCAGGGTGGTGGTGGAGACATTCAGAGTCAGGCTTGATGGAGCTCTGAAGAGTCTGATCTACTTGGGGATATCACTCCTCACTGCAGAGGGGTTGGACTAGACGAACTCTAGAGATCCCTTCCAACCAAATGCATTCTATGATTCCTTTTGTTCAGTGTTGCTACCGCTGCATATGTAATGCTTCCTGTACCTATTAATCTCCCAGTTGCAAAAGTTGATGAGAAACTGGAGAGGATCCAGTGATGGAATATCAAGATATTTACAGACAAGAAAACCTTAACTAGGGTAAAATGCTGAGAAGACTGGATGTAATTAATCTGGTGTAGGTGTATTTAAGGATAATTGATAGGTACTTGTAAGTCAATTGCAAAGGTCACAGAGAAAAACCTTTCTCAGTAGGGGCAGGAGATGTGATGTGATGATGGCCATGAGTCACAGCTTGAAATTAGGTAGCATAAAAACTGATTTGCTAACCAGGATGGAGAATGGATGGATCACAGTTTCAGTTTGCCTTGAGATTCCATGGCACCTCCTTCTTGGAGACTTTCAAGATTTCAACAGGCAAAGTCATGGCTGATCAAACCAGGCAACCTGCAACCAGCAACAGAACAAGAGGACACTGTCTCAAGCTGTGCCAGGGGAACTTTAGGCTGGAGGTGAGGAGAAAGTTCTTCACAGAAAGAGTAATTGGCCAGTGGAATGTGATGCCCAGGGAGGTGGTGGAGTCACTGTCCCTGAAGGAGTTAAAAAAAAAGATTGGATGTGGCACTTGGAGCCATGTTTTAGTTGTCAGGAGGTGTTAAGTATTAGGCGATAGGTTGGACTTGATGATCTCTGAGGTCTTTTCCAACCTGGTTGATTCTGTGTTTCTGTGAAACCTAGTGCTGTGGATAGTTTCTTTTCAAATAGAAATCAGACCAGGTGACCTTTCAGAGGTTTTTTTCAAAGCCTTTTATCACTCCATGAATTGTGTGAAATTCTTTCCCCAGCTGCTGAAGTACACATGAAAGGACAAAATTACCACACTGAGGAAGTTGTCAGAAAAGTTAAAATGGGTGAGGAAAGAGTAACCTCTGCCTGTGTCCTTCTCCCACTGTAAGGAGAGGTCCAAAGAGCATTATGTGTCTCATCATTGTCATCAGGAATTGGGAACCCTGTGACCCAAAGACTTGTGCTGATATTCAGGCTAACATCTTAGCATGAGTTTTGAAGTGCCTATTCCATAATAGGTTAGTGATTAAGTTACTGAGAGCCTGTACAATGGAATGTGGTCTCCATGAATTTGCAGGTGTAGGTCCGATGGGAAATGCCTACCCAGTACCAGCTGTCGGTACCTGCCAAATATGATTCCACTGTTCACGATCACTGCTTCACAACGAAGAACCACAACTGCTGCCAAAAGAGACTCATGCCCTGGTGTTGCCAAGGAAACCATGAGCCTTAGTGAATTCTGCTCATTATAATGTCATTATAATATGAAAACACACCTCCTAGACTGAAGCTACCCACCTCCAAGGCAGACTAAGCCTTGGAAACACCTCCTTGGGACCAGACTTCACCTCAGTTACTCCTCCTTGGGCATGTGTGGAAAGCTTACTAGTGCAGGGCATGCGAGGCAGAGAGAGGCAGAGTTCAGACATTGTCAGGTGTGAAATTGATTATAGAAGATATCTCCCTAGCAACGTGACTAGGAGAGCTTTCCCCATCAGGATCAAGAAAAGATCAGAAGGACCAGCAAGACTGGATCCAGGACCAGAGAGATGTCTTTTGTCGCTGGCATTAGTACTAGCCATAAGCCTCTTTCTCTTTTCTCTTTTCACTTTACCTTTCCCCTTTCTCCTCTCACTTCTCCTTACCTATTATGCATCATCTTATAGGCAAACAATAAAGTTTTACAATTGGTTGAAGTGAACCCCCTGGAATGGTCACCTGAGTTTTTGCACTCTGAGGTCCAACTAATGAACCATCACGAGTCCACTGTTTGGATTTGTGACACCCACTTAAGTGGAAATACCCATAGGGGTGCATTCTTTTAACCTGAGAAGAAGTACAATGCATAGAACTAACTGATTTGACTTTACGTATTAAAAAGGTTTTTGCATTGTGCTGAGCCTGTGCTGAACTTCTGCTGCCATTCCCTCAGAGATGGTACACATATATATGTGCCACATGACTTAGGTGAACTTACTGATGGAGAATTTTACTCTCCTTCAATTTTTACTTTTCAGCTGGCCAATGGCTTTAAAATACGTATGAAAGACATGGAGTGCATGCTTGGCTCTTGCTTATCACAGTAATTTTCTTGCCATCAAAAAGTGGCCTCATTTTCATAGAATCATAGAATTGTTAGAGTTGGAAGGAACCTCAAGGATTACCTAGTTCCAACCCCCTGACATGGGCAGGAACACCTCACACTAGATCAGGGTGCCCAGAGCCACATCCAGCCTGGCCTTCAAAAGCTCCAGGGATGAGGTTTCTGCCACCTACCTGGGCAACCTATTCCAGTGTCTCACCATCCTCATGGTGAAGAATTTCTTCCTAACATCCAATCTGAATCTACCCATTTCTATTTTTTTTCCCATTCTCCCTAGTCCTATCACTCCCTGACACCCTAAAAAGTCCCTCCACAGCTTTCTTGTAGGCCCCCTTCAGACACTGAAAGGCCACAATAAGGTTTTCTCAGAGCCTTCTCTTCTCCAGACTGAATAGCCCCGACTCTTTCAGTCTGTCATCATAGGAGAGGTGCAGCAATTTTACTTGAGAATATTGAACTTCCCGTTTAGAGAGAGAAAATTATGTGAATGAAAATTTCTGCCTCCTTCTTGAATAAATTCTATTATATTTTGAGTGAGAAGAAAAATAAATTCTAGTAGGCTTTGTTTGGTACTCTCATTAAACTAGGTCAGGCATTACCTGGGTTTGACATTTAAGGGAAACACAGAATGTATTTACTCCTTATGCACTGTCAGTTTCAACAGAATGAAAATACAAATTTCTTCTGATGTTTACAGTCCAACTTTTCTCTGTTGGATGAAGCTAAACATGTGATCAAAGGCTTCTCTCAGTGATTCTGCATCTAGTATTTCTAGTAGTATATGTAATTTAAGATCCTTTTAGCTTCTATTAGGTTATGTATTTAGTATCTGGTCACCACAAAGAAAAAGGCCCACGTGACCACATGAGCTGTATTAGGAGGAATGCATGCATGCATGTATGGGATAATTACCAGTCTGAGTCCCCAGTGTGATCCAACAAGAGGGCTCTGCCAAAGAAACCTCCCTCCTAGAAATCTATGTAGACATGTGCTGGTTTGGGGCCAGACAGATCCTCTCTTGCCCCAGAAGAGACAAAAGAATGACCTTCACACAAACGGATTGGAGAGTGATGGAAAGTTTAAATGGAAAAGCAAAAAACTACAAAGCATAGTGCCAAGAATAACCCAAAGCATACAGAGTCCCTTACATAACACCCAAAGGCTTCCCAGCTCTTCCCTTCTTCCCACCCAAGTGTATACCCAAACCCCCAGGGCTCTTTCTTCCCCACTGCTAAGCTAGTCTCAGGCTGGCCAGGTCTGAGACTGCCCCTCCCCCCTCCTTTCTCCTCCTGGCATTAGGCCTAGACAGCCCTAAGAGGCCTTGAGATACTCCTCCACTGTTACCCGATAAGAGAGCATCTCCCATGGGAGCAGAGAGGGAAGAAAGAGGAAGAGAAGGACTTTGCAGATGTATTGTTAGGGTGCAGGATTTATGGGTAGAAATAGGCTGTTTCCTGTGTCCACCTTACTGGGTTGGACACGCGGGACACCGGAGGTGTAGCTTCCGTGGCAGTAACAGGAGGGACCCAGCCTGAACTGCCACGAGACTGCAGAAAATTACTGCCTACAGTAGTCAGTCTAGAGCACTGACTACTACACGAGTCAGTATAGAATATCAAGAGGTGGCGTAAAACGTACTTTGGGATGTTTCAAGGGGATAGGGGCATGTGCAGAATTGATTACGGGATTCTTAGTGGAAGGAACAAAGGCAGGGAAAGGGACCACTCAAATGGGAGCAAGGAAGAACAAGCATTGGAAAACAGAGGAAAAAGAAGCTGTAGAGGCCATCTGACTTTGAGTAGGTGGCTGGTCAGCACATTTATCCCTGTCCTGTGACTGATGACCATAGAGTGTCCTGTCTTCTTAATAAACACTGTTCTAGTTTTTCTGGGTGATATATTCTGAAAGTATGCAATACAAGTGAGATCATGAAGAAACCACAGAAGTGACAGCTGCATCCTCAGGAAAGAATAGGGAATCTGAGGGTCTGCTATGGGGAAGATCATAAGGACAACTTACTGGAGATAATTGTTGGAGGAGGGATATGTGTATGTATGCATATATATGTGTAATGAGAAGAAATGTGAGTACCACCAACTGCAGTAGGAATGTAAACCTCAGGTGCTTGTATACTGAAGTGCCAGGAACTAGGAGACAAGAGGTATCTGGGGCAAGCTACTGGATAGACTTGAGTGTTTAAGGCCAGCTGCTGGACTGATCTATATTATCTGTTCATTTTTGTGTATATATTTCTGTAAAGGACTAAATCTTGTCTCTCTTGATGTGAATCAGCAAAGATAAAATCACCTTTGCTCCTTGCCCAGACAATAGCTGCCAAGGGAGAGAATGATGAAAAGACCCTCTGGCAACAGCAATGTGTAGTGGGCCACTGGATAATGATTCTCCAGAATGTGCACAGACAAGATCATCTCTACCCATCAACCACCCTGGAAAAGGAGAGTGGTGAAAAGGACAATGAATTCACCACCTGGACACATACCTAAAAAAACCTGTGACTAAAAAAATGTATAAAAGACCTGAGCGATCCTGCTCAGGAGAAGAAAATACAATGAGACAAAAGGACAGACACGGAAGAAAAAGACATCACCTTGTAGCCTGGAGGCAGCAGACCAAGAGGAACCCTCCCTCTGTGTCCTAAGTTCTGCCTGCTGCAACTCATGGAGATGAAGAGACCACATGTTGTGCACTGCTCAGAGAAGGACTTGGACTTCGGGATCTCTCCCTCCCCTTCTCCAGGGTGGACAGCACAAGTCAACAAGGATGACATCTCCTCCAAGCCAAAGCAACAGCACCCTTCCTCCACAGACCCAAATAGTCTTGGGGATGTTATGCCTCTTTTCTTTGTAGTTTTGACATCGTTAAGGCATGATGTTGACTCATTGCTCCTAGCATTGCCAGGGTAGAACAGTATCTTTCCGTATTGTTCAGTATCTCCATTGCGTCACAAACACTTCTTAGTGTGATTTGTCATGAAAAGTTACCATGAAATTCATAAGGAAAACTTTGGCTTTTACATGTAACTCACAAGAACCTAACCTGATACTTGCAGTTGCATTACTTGCCAGAAACCATAGGAAATCTGTCTAGTTCAAGTCATCTTGGCCTGAGGTACAACAGGCTATCAGCAATTTTGAAGTCTTTAGCAAAATGCAGTGAACTTGATGAACTGAACATGGAGAACAACAGCATTTCTACTTTACCAGAGGTGAGAATTAGAGGGAGTGGACTGGGGTGGGAATGTTGTTGTAAGACTGGGACTGTTTAGTCTTGAGAAAACTGAGAGGAGATCTCATCAATGTGTATAAATACCTGAGAGGTGGGTGTCAAGTGGAGGGGGCCAATCTCTTTTTGGTGGTGTGTAGTAAAAAGACAAAGAACAATGGATACAAACTTGAACATAGAAGGTTTCACCTCAACATGAGGAGAAACTTCATTACAGTGAGGGTGACAGAGCACTTGAGCAGGCTGCCCAGAGAGGTTATGGAGTCTCCCCCTCTGGAGACTTTCAAAACCAGCCTGGATGCATTCCTGTGTGGACTACCCTAAGTGATCCTGCTTTGGCAGGGGGGTTGGACATGATGATCTCTGGAGGTCCCTTCCAACCTCTGACATTCTGTGATTCAGTGATTCTGTGATTACTTAAATATCTGCTGCTCTTCTGCCAACTAGTGCCATAAGACGAAGAACAAGTGCTTGAAAACCCAACAGTTTGCATAGGTGAATTTAAAACTGGTATTGCTTAATGAAAGTTTGGGGTCTTTTTCACGTATTATGCAAGTTTTAAGCTTAATACATAAAAGCACTTGTTTCCTTCCATTATGGAATTAATGAGAAATATTAACACTAATTTAGCTGAAGGCAACTGTGTTTAGCTCAAGTACTGAGTGTTTAGGTCAAGTATGAGGCATCAGTAGGAATTTGCTAATTAAGGAATTGTTTCTTATCCTCTAGAAGTTAAAAGGAGGCTTATATTGAATTTACATGAATCTCGAGAAAACCTAAAACAGTGTTATCCTTAGAAAAATCCTGATCCATGTTTCATCACCATGCAATGATTGTCTTTGCTTGTGCTGTTTGTTTGCCAGAGGCAATAGCTGTGAACCTGTAACATTATTTCAACCAAAGTAGCAAATTCAGTTTTGCTGTTTATGTACACCTCTTCTAGAAAAAATGGACCTGCATCTCTCTGGCATCTGATTGCCTACACAATTGATAAAGCAGATCTTATAAGACACTCTGGAAAAATGAGAGAATTTCAAGAATCCTATGGGGAAAGCAGAGGGCATGAAACTGTCTGCTACAGATTCTGAAAACAGCAGTCTTCAAAAGATTTTGTAGTTAAAATAAAAAATTTTGAGCAGTAAGTTATTCTCAAATCTGCGAAAGAAAAAAAAAGAGATATTCTACTGATTCAGGGCAATGATGTAAACTTAGACATTATTTGTCTGCAGAGCTGGTAGTCAGTGGTGTAGTACTGTGGTAATTTGGCCTTGGCTGGGGCCAGATGCCTACCAAGCCACTCTATTATTCTTCTTCTTTAGATGGACAGGGAAGAGGGAAAGCATAACAGGAAGCCCGTGGGTCAAGATAGAAGCAGTTTAACAGGGCAAAAGTGAACACAAATGCCGTGCACAGAAGCAAGAGCAAACAAAAATATGTCTGGCTGCTTCCTGGGAAACAGGGCTTCGATACACATAGCAGTTGCTCCAGAGAGCAAACACCATTAACACCTCCCTACCCCTTCCTTCTTTCCCTTAGCTTTTTACATCTGAGCTGACTTCATATAGAGTGGAATACTCCCTTGGTCAGTTTGGGTCAGCTGACCTGGCCCTGTGCCCTTCCAAGATCTTCCCCACCTCTCAGCCTACTACTGGGGGGGAGGGGGGCGTGATGTTGGAAAAGCACAGCCTAAACACTGTGCAAGCACTGCTCAGCAGTAGCCAAAACACTGGTGTGTCATCAACACCTTTCCAGCTACCACTACAAAACACAACACTATTAAAGATGCAATGGAGATAACTAACTCTATCTCAGACAAATCACGTTGCCTCTGGAGCAAAATGGCACAGAGGTATTGAGAAACCTTTCTGCCAGTTTGGTGATTGAATGTTATGTTGCTGAAGTGTGTAAGGTTTTTGTCACAATGGCATTTACAGCAATAAACAAGTTTGATTTTTTTTTGGTCATTTCTTGCAGTGAGTGAAAATAATCATGTAGTTTGAAAAGCAAGTTCCCCTATTAGACTCAAACCCAATACTTTTAAGTGAATCTCTGTGATAGAAGCTTGTACTGTGGGTTACGTTTTGAAAAGCCATCAGAACACTGTTAGAAATGCCTGTGTTATCTGACCGTGCTTTGTGAATATAATGACATAGAAAGCACAGTTTCAGGTCAAAGAGAAGAAACAGGGTACAACCTGGTTATCTCCATTATGGTGTCTAGTGTCTGGCTTAATTCTTTACTCAGAAATTCGGAAGTAGAGCACTCTGGTTTAAGGGTCATTTAGGCTTAGTGTAGTCACTTGCATCAGTTTGATTTTGCCTAAACCCAGGACAGAATGAGAAGTGTGCCTACTTGTTGTGACTTACACTGTGAACAAAATGGTGCTTAAGGTAGAGCCTCCTTTCAACTGGTAAGCAAGTTCTAGTTCAAGCACATTACTATTATATTGCTCTTAGTCCTGGGAGGTGATAGCTAGTGGCATGGCTGTGTCTGTATTCCAGATGGTGGCCAGCCACTAGTGGTGTCCCCCAGGGATCAGTGTTGGGCCTCATCCTGTTTAATATCTTTATTGATGATCTGGATGAGGGGATTGTGTCCATCATCAGTAAATTTGCAGATGACACCAAGCTGGGAGCAGGTGTTGACCTGTTAGAGTGTAGGAAGACTCTGCAGAGGGTCTTTGACAGGCTGGACAGATGGGCAGAGTCCAACAGGATGGCATTCAACAAGTCCAAGCTCCATGTTCTGCACTTTGGCCACAACAACCCCTTGTAGTGCTACAGGCTGGGGTCAGAGTGGCTGGAGAGCAGCCAGGCAGAAAGGGACCTGGGGGTACTGGTTGACAGCAGCTGAACAGGAGCCAGCAGTGTGCCCAGGTGGCCAAGATGTCCAATGGCATCCTGGCCTGGATCCGGAATAGTGTGGCCAGCAGGAGGGAAGTCATTCTGCCCTGTATTCAGCACTGGTTAGACCACACCTTGAGAAATTCAAGAAAGATGTTGAGATGCTTGAACGTGTCCAGAGAAAGGCAACAAGGCTGGGGAGGGGTCTGGAGCACAGCCCTGTGAGGAGCAGCTGAGGGAGCTGGGGTTGTTTAGCCTGGAGAAGAGGAGGCTCAGGGGAGACCTCATTGCTCTCTACAACTACCTGAAGGGTGGTTGTAGCCAGGAGAGGGTTGGTCTCTTCTCCCAGCTAACCAGCACCAGAACAAGAGGACACAGTCTCAATCTGTATAGGGGGAAGTTTAGGTTTGATCTTAGAAAGAAGTTTTTCAGAGAAAGAGAGATTGGCCATTGGAATGGGCTGTCCAGTGAGGTGGTGGGGTCAAAGTCCCTGGAGGTGTTTAAGAAAAACCTGAATGAGGCACTTAGTACCATGGTCTAGTTGATTAGATGGGGCTGGGTGATCAGTTGGACTTGATGATCTTGGAGATCTCTTCCAACCTGATTGATTCTGTGATTCTGTGATCTGAGACTGCAGCTCATGTAACCTTCCCCAGAAGAAAGGAGAATAACAGTGCTGGAGCAATTGGATTTCAACCCATGAATGCTATCAGGATTCAGGGTCTGACTAACAATGCTCCTCTTCTGTTCCACTACTAAGAGGCACCAGTCTCTTTACTTTCTCCACCACTGAGACTGTCACCCTCTGAGAAGAAGGGGAAGGAGGCACCTTATGGTGAAAAACATTCCTTCCATTTGGGACTAATGCTAGTGGTGCTTCTTAGTGTTATGATTGAAGAAAAAATAAGGAAAATATGATATTAATAAAAATACTAATAATTATTTATTAATATGAATAATTGTCAAACTTACTAATAGGTTTGTTGTACAGCTGGAATATATATTTACAATGGGAATGTACAATATTTAGGCAATATAACAATTTAAAAAATTTTAAGAAAACCGGAAAAATACCAGCGAGGAGGATCCCTGGTGCAGTATGGCGCTTGACCACTAGGGGAGACTCGATAAGAACCTTGCCACAACAGTGAGTCAGACAGAACCATTAACAAAGAGGCAAGATAAAGTAATTCCTCATAATGAGCTTCACGCAAACGGAGGGGGGCTGCTGCTGTATGTTAGCCAGTATGCTTTTGAGGCGCTCCCACGCGCCTTGCATGGCAAGAGGCTGATGCTGGCTGCCAGCAGGGATGCCACACTGTCTCAATGGATGGACTGGCCTCAGTACGATGGCAGGTGGCTCCTCTTGAAGCTTCTTCCCAGGATCTCACAAGTTGTCCTGGGGTTTCAAGCTCTTAGACAAGCAGCCTGTTTCAATGCCTTCACTACTTTTGCAAAGCAGGTGCTTAGGCTGGAAGTGACTTATTGCTGCAGGGCACAATGCTCAGGGGCTTGGCTCACCCTGGCTTTGTCCCTTCTGCCTGGCAAGACATTTCTGTCTGCCCCTGGGCTTTTACAAAACAGTACTGTGAAGGGCACTTGTGCCTTTCTGGGTAAAGTGAGGCATGGCACAGATTCTGAATTGAAAGGCAGCAGAGCAAGGCTTGGCTTCTCAGGCTTACAGGGTAAGGCTTGTGGCTTCTCTGCCAGATCTTAGATAAAGCAAGGCAAGGCTTATACAATTTGGCCTATATTTATCACTTGCCCAAGATTCAATTTGGCCAATAGGGCAACTGCAACGAGTAGAACAATTAACCAATGGGATTCTGCCAGGCTGTGACCATGAAAGGCAAAGCCAGAGGCCTAGCCTAGGAGAAGCATGGCCAGTGCACATGCTCTTTTACCATAGAGGGAGAACATATCCCTTGTTTACCAGACTTTCTGGTGCCTGGTTCTTCTGTCCTTTTCCCCACATTTCCGTAAACCCCTGCAGGAGGGAGGGGAAGAGGGGGATCATTCCTGGACATGCCAGGACTTGTTCTGGGTTTGTAGTGGGCCTGTTTGGCCCCATCAAATGGGCATCACATTTGAGGCACTTAGTGCCATGGTCTAGTTGATTGCTTAGGGCTGGATGATCAGCTGGACTGGATGATCTTGGAGGTCTCTTCCAACCTGGTTGATTCTATGATTCTGTGATCACCACAGTGTTATATTGCTCTGTTCCAACAGTGCTGAGCAGCTTCGCTGCTGTGTGGAAGCTGTGGGCACAGTACTATTTTCTGTCTTCCTCACCTGGCACATAGCAGTACCCACAACCTCTGCCTTACAGGTAAGTTATTTGCTTACTTTAACAAGTGTTCCTTCACTGAGCTAAAGAAAACCTGTGTGCAAAGCAGTATTTGCAACTTGGTAGTTTTATTTGTAGTTTAAGTAACACGGGGTTGTTTATGCAGTCTGATATGGAGGCTCAGTCTGTCTGAGTAAGATACCTGTAAAATTATCTTTTGTCATCTGCTTGGGAACTCATGGGCAAGAAGGTATCCTGTTTGGGCTAATAGACTTGAGAATTTATCCTGAGGGGCAGAAAATTATTTCAGTGTCTCAGAACAAGTCTGCCAAATAGAATTGCAACAATTGTGGGTGCTAAAATTTTGGTGATATTGTAATGCATGAAAGGAATATGACTTAGTATGGTGCACTCAATGCTGGAAAAAAATGAGCAATGGGAAAGCAATTTGCATTTGCATGATATAGTCTTATCACATTTTGGCACATGATAGCAATACCATGCAGCACTTAAGACTTGTGTGGATTAACTGAGAATAAATTCTCTTTTAACTAAGCGCTTTAATTGCAAATAGATGTTCTGTAGGGTTATATAGTGCATGGGCTAATGCATAATGGATTATGGTTCCATTATAGCTTTGATTTTGTTTTCTTCTGTTCCTTTAGGAGAGTCTGGTAAAACTCTCTGGAAAACGGTGGAAAGTTGCTAAGATAGCCCAACTACTCTGTTGCCTCAAAGCAATGCATGTGGCAGAGCAGGGCTAACAGCCCTTAATGAGTGCAGTGTCTCAAACCAGGTGTGACAACACATGGTCTTGAACAGACAGGGTGGTGGCTTTAATAGTTCTGGAAGAGAGCTGATGGCTGGACAGATGGCTTGACAATGAAAGAAGATAATTTCTGGAGAGGCAGGAATTTCCTCTTTAGAACCACTGCAACAGCACCACTGAAAGGCAAATGTGCACGACACTCTGCACTACTGGAGACATCGCCCCTGCCCCATGGAGGGTGATGGAGAAACAGCAACTTTTGGGGTGTCCACATGTTTGCAGCATGCCTGATAGCGCCACTCCACACAACCCTCACAGCTGGCCCTGTTGCACTGCTCCCTCTGCTCCACCCTGCTCCACTCAGCCAGCTCTGTACTGCCTGCGCCCCACCCCATTCCAACTGTTGTTCCTCACTTCCACAGAGTCCAGAAGGCTCCCTCTGCCTGTGTGGCTCTGCACCACTCTGTTCTCTCCACTGTTTCTACCACTGCCACAGAGGGCTCCCCCTTTCAAGTGAGTGCATGCCACCAAGAAATGGTAATGTTCCTGTGATAATTCTTGCTGAATCCAGGTAATGGTGAAGTCTCTTCCTCTTGCTCCTTGACTCTCTCTGTCTTCTTCTCCCTCTCTCTCTCTCTCTACTTTTTCATCTCCTTTTCCTTTCAAATTTCCCTCTCTGTTCCAATCTAGAAACTAAATTTGACATCAGTTTGGCTTTGTTTATTTCAATGGAATTATATGAATCTTAGCACGACGCCCCTGCTGAACATGGGTGGTGCAGGTAGTGACAGTTGCTCTTTGTGTTTGGGAGCTACTGAGATGACTCAATGTGGAAAAGATTTAAGAGATCAGAGGACAAGGCTATAGCTGGAAGCCTGTACTTCATATGTATTAAGAAACTGCTGCAATCTGGGAAGTGAGAAGCAACAACACTGGAGATGGTAGGAGCTTTCCCAAGTGGCTGTAAATCAGAAAAAAAGATCTCTGAGTTGGCTGGAAGAAAACCTGGCCTCAAATGCTGCATCACGGAAGGCTTGTCGATCCTTCTCAGTTTCCTCACAGTGCTTAGAGTTTTCTTTACATAAAAGTTTAGAAATGTTTTATTAAAATAAACTTCAGGGCTTTGGGATTTCAAAAACCTTTCATTTTTTTGGGGTGAGGTCCAATCACAGCCTTGTACATTAATGTGCTACCAAACAGTTCAATTTGATGTTTATTCTAAAATGCAGTGTTTAAACAGCAGGTGCACTTACAGTGGGGGGCTGTTCAGCAAGCACATCTAAAATGTTAATCTATTTCTTTTCCTTTCTAACTCGTGTGAATTCACATATTACAAATGCAGTGTAGTTTTGACTCATAATTTGACTTTTTTTTTCTCTCTTAGCTTTTCATGTAAAGTTTCATTAAAAAAAAAAAAAACAACCCTGCCTGACAGCTAGATATTTGTAGTTACTAAAAACTAATTCATTCTCTATACCTAGAATGTAACAGGCTTCAGTAAAAAATGTTCCAATTATATACTTGCCCTTTAGAAAGAGTTGCATCCCTAAGTTCTAAGGTTAATCATCAAAGGTTAAATCATCACAGTTAATTAAGCCTCTAATTGCCTTTGTTTTATAATGGAGTTAAGGGCTTAAATCACTTTCAAATCCACTCCTAACCATGACAAATTTCAGTCTAAAATGAATAAGGGTCTCTATCACTGAGAAATTTGGTTACAGAGAGTATTAGCAACATTTGACTGAGAACAGCCATATTATGCTAAGCAGCTTTCAAACCCTGAAGCAAAGAAAATTGTTAGGTAGAGAGTTTGTTACAAAATGAAGAAAGATGAAAATAAAGAGAGGATGAGTATCAGGGAAATTTTAAGAGATGTTTTGCATATAAAGAAAGCAATTTGATTTGGATATTAAGTGCTGCATAATAGTTAGAAGAGCTATGGAGAACTTCCCTGTGTCTACAAATAAATTAACCAGACTGCCTAATAATCTTGTTCCAAATCCAGCTTCTGTGATAACAGTCCTGTAGATCAAAGAAATAAATTTCAACTTCATGTTATGCAAAATTAGACTAGTCACTAAAACAAATTAAAACAAATATATACATGGTTTTAGGGTGATCATTAGTCTACTTTTACTTATTTTTATTGCAGAAGACAGACCTTAATTTCCCGTGTAATAATCTGGGATGACCTCTCGCTCATTTGCTCTCTAGCTGATAATTGTGTTTTATGCAATACATTAAAATGGAAAGAAAGATCTCTCTTCTCTGACAAGTTTATATTTTTGCAGTTTAAGAGATTTTATCCTTTACCTAAACTCATTGTGCTTCCAATAGCAGAATACTAAGTTAAATGCTGCTGTCGGTTTTGAGCTACAAGAACATTGCTGGTGATAGGTTAATTTCTGATATTCACTACCCTGAGAGGCTAAGAAACACTCATGCATTGAACATCTTGTTACTACATATTGATCTACTTTTACCATATGTGTTATTTAAGTTTTTTAATCTAAACATATACAGTATTGTCTTTCCCTTGTCCTTGCTCACAACCAGTTCCTCCTGCAGAGCTTCATACCTGTTCTGCAAGGCCACTGAAGGCAGTGCGCTTCTTAAAGGAACACTCTTGCTCCATTTGTTTCACCAGGCAGACACCTGTTCCTATGTACTCTGCTCCTGTGGGTTACTATGGGAAGGCATGGGGGCTTGCTGATGAGAGGGTATGAAATCCTTTGTTCCACTAGGAGTTACCTTCTGGTCCATTTTTGAAGAGATCTCTTCATTGATATGATCGATCTCCCTCTCACTCTCGCTGATGTTTCTTAACCTACTCACCTCTTCCCTGTTACTGCATCTTAGAGCTGTGTCACCTGGCTGAGAAGGCCATCAACCTGTTCAAGAACCTCCCTAGACCTTCTGGACACACTTTTCTTAATGCACCCCAGGATGCCCTTTAGGCATGCAGATGTTGATCACTTCAGGGATCTGCTGGGCAAAGTATCATGGGTCAAAGCCCTAGGGGGAAGAGGGGCCCAGGACAGCTGGCCTGTGTTCAAGGATCACCTTCTCCATGCCTAGGAGCAAAGTATACCCACAAAGAGGAAATCAGGAAAGAATGCTAGGAGACCTTCCTGGGTGGGCAAGGAGCTCCTGGACATGCTGTCACACAAAAAGAAACTCTACAAGGAGTGGAAGAAAGGAGAGCATGGGGAAGGAAACTGATTGAGCAGCAGGACACCTGGTTAGAAAAGCTAAAGCTCAGTTAGAATTCAATCTAGCCAGGGAGAGCCAGGGGAACAGCAAAAATGTCTATAGGTATATTAATGGTAAAAAGAAGCCTTTAGAAGGTGTGGGCCCCCTCAGAAAGGAAACAAGGGAGCTGGTGACAAGTGACATGGAGAAGGCTGAGATTCTCAATGACTTCTTTACTTCAGTCTTCACTGACAAGGGCTCCAGCTGCACTCCCGGAGTCACAGAAGATAATAGCAGGGACTGGAAGAGGGAACTGCCCATGGTGAGTGAAGATCAGATTCATGACCATCTGAGGAACCTGAAAGTGTTCAAGCCCATGGGACCTGATGAGACACACCCACAGGTACTGAGGGAGCTGGGGATGAGGTTGCTAAACCCCTCTCTATTATATTCCAAAAGTCCTGGCAGTCTGGGGAAGTCCCCACTGACTGGAAAAGGGGAAACATAACTCCCATTTTCAAAAAGAGTAAGAAGGATGACCCAGGTAACTACATGGCAGTCAGTCTCACCTCTGTGCCTGGTAAGATCATGGAGCAGATCCTCCTGGAGGCACTACTGACACAGAAAAATAGTGAAGAGGTGATTTGGTACAGTCAGCCTGGCTTCACCAAGGGCAAATCCTGCCTGACAAACCTGGTGGCCAGGTCAGGGTGCCATTGGCTCTCCTGGCTGCCCGGGCACACTGCTGGCTCACGTTTAGCCTACTATTGACTAGCACCCCCAGGTCACTCTCTGCCTGGCTGCTCTCCAGCCACTCTGTCCCCAGCCTGCAGCACTGCTTGGGGCTGTTGTGGCCAAAGTGTAGAACCCTGCACTTAGCCTTGTTACACCTCATCCCATTGGCCTCTGCCAACCCATCCAGCCTGTCCAGGTCCCTCTGCAGGGCCCTCCTACCCTCCAACAGATCAACACCTGCTCCTGACTTGGTGTCGTCTGCAAACTTTCTGATGATGGACTCAATTCTCTCATCCAGATCATCAGTAAAGATATTAAATACACTGGGGCCCAGCACTGATCCCTGGGGGACACCACTAGTGCCTGGCTGCCAGCTGGATGTGGCACCATTCACCACCACTCTCTGGGCCTGGCCCTCCAGCCAGTTGTTGACCCATTTCAGAGTGAAAATCCAGTATATCAGCCACCCCTCCCAGTTTGGTATCACCAGTGAACTTGCTGAGGGCACGCTGTATCCCCTCATCCAGGTCATTGGTGAAGATATTGACCAATATTGAACACTACTATAATATAATGAAGTGTAAGTGGTGAAATTAGTTTGCTGTTAATCCACACTAATTGAATGCCATGGAACTGTGTGATTTGGATCAAAAGAAAATAAAAGGCAGCAGACTCCTTGTGCTTTTTACTCACAGACGGAATAAAGTTCCGATGAAAATAAAACCTTCTTTCAGAAGGTTGTGGAAAGTGCATTTCTTTCAAAATCACTCTGATTAGAAAACTCCCATCCAGCTCCTTCTGTGATGTAAATCTGCTAAATACTTGTTCATATTAAATTCACAGTTCACAATCTCTCCCTCTTCAGACTCTTTCTGTAGATAAGAGATTTTCAGAACATCAATAAAATACATTCCTGCTGCATCATTTAAAGATATTGTTGTAGGATTAAGCTTTACTTTCTTTTTTTTCCTTTTAATAGGCTTTCTTAG
The DNA here is from genome assembly GCF_027791375.1 of Indicator indicator. Classification (NCBI taxonomy): domain Eukaryota; kingdom Metazoa; phylum Chordata; class Aves; order Piciformes; family Indicatoridae; genus Indicator; species Indicator indicator. The sequence continues at coordinate 42,700,157 of NC_072015.1, forward strand.
TATAAAAGTAAAGAACAGATGATTTAAAGCCAAGCTGTGCATGCTTACTTGTGTATTTGTACACACAAATACATGTGTAAATAATATGCATGTATATATGCATGTTTCATAGTAGTATTATTAAAATAATTATAATAATTAAAATTAAATAATAATTAAAATTAAATAATAATTAAAATTAAATAATAATTAAAACAATAACATTCAAACCCAACGGAAATAATAATTAAAATAACAATACTCAAATAATAATTAAAACAATGATATTATTATACATATATGTAGAATAATATTCATGTATACATACACATATAAATAATTGAGTGCCAATTGTGCTGGTTTGAGGCCAGCCAGAACATCTCTTGCCCCGAAAGGGACAAAAGAATGACACACACAAACGGATTGGAGAGTGATGGAAAAGTTTAAATGGAAAAGCGAATTGGTGAAGCTACAGAAAACTACAAACTACAAAGCATAGTGGAAAAGAACATCCTAAAGCATACAGAACCCCCTCACAGAATTCCCAAAAGCTTCCCAGTCCTCCCTTCCTCCCACCTGAGGGTCTACCCAATCCCTCAGGGCTCTTCCTTCCCCCCCTCCCACTGCTAGGCAAGTCTCAGGCTGGCCAGGTCTGAGACTGCCCCCCTCCTCCATTCTCCTCCTGGCATTAGGCCTAGACAGGTCTAAGAGGCCTTGAGGATACTCCCCCGGCATTACCCAGTAAGAGAGGACATCTCCCGTGCGAGCAGAGAGGGAAGAAAGAGGAAGAGAATGACTCTGCAGATGGCTTTATAGGGCGCAGGATTTATGGGTAGAAATACGTCGTTTCCTGTGTCCACCCTATTGGGTGAGCACCCAGGACACCAGAGGTGTATCTCATGTAGCAGTGGCAGGGGGCACCCAGCCTAAACTGCCACACCAGTAGATGGTGCTCATTGTGTAGTAGAGTCCCTGGGGTTACTAAAACCAATAAAATTTCTTGTTGTGCAAGGGAACTGATGTCTGTGCAACTCTTTACAGCTACTCTGGACAGGTGGTAGGAATGTTCTGTCTAATCTAGTGTGTAATGCTATCTTGAATACAGATTCATATATCTCATAAAGATTTTCGAGAGACTCCTTTTGCTGGCAAAAGAAAGAAAATGCTACCTCTCCTATGAGTCTCAGCTTGAGGTAAACACAGTCCCTCAACAAGTGAAGGCATATTGGGAGAGATACAATGAAAAAAAAAAAAAAAAAAGATATGGACACTCCTGAAATTGCAAATTACTAACAGCAAGAATAAGAAAAGAAAAGTGGGTTGAAGGGAGAAAAAAGATAGGCAAAGAGTTAAAAGAGGGAAGGAAATACTGCTGGAGATGGAACAACAGCAACTGTAATATATTAAATGGAGCTGAATATGAAGAAGATCTGTAGTGAACAGAAGATGTGTAGGAAAATTAATAGAGAAATATTAAGAAGTCAGATGATGCTGAGTGAGAACAGTTGGTACAGGGAAAGTAGTCAATATTGGAAAAGGTGACATGCAAAGAAATTACTATGTGTATTATTAGGAAATAATTATCATCAGCCTTTGGATCTCACGTGTGCCAATACTGCATTGGAGTAAGGTTTGAACAAGAGGGAGGCTTAAATGCCTATCAGACCTTGACATGTGTTCCCACTTAACATTTTGAGAATATGAAATTTGTTTATTTATTTTGATTGGAATATCTTGGGTTATGTCTGTCTAAGGCATTGCTTTCTGCTTGTCTCCTAGAAGACAGTTATATCTGGAGGCATGTTGTAAGAGCTGCTGTTTTCTGTGTGTGGTAATTTACTATGCTGTTGCTTTTAGCTGTGATGTTGGGCCCAGGGACACTGTTGGTGTCATCATTGCTGTCTACAACTACCTGAGGGGAGGCTGTAGACAGGTGGGGGCTGATTTCTTCTCCCAGGCAACCAGCACCAGAACAAGAGGACACAGTCTCAAGTTGTGCCAGGGGAGGTATAGGCTGGAGATTAGGAGGAAGTTCTTCACAGAGAGGGTGATTGCCCATTGGAATGGGCTGCCCAGGGAGGTAGTGGAGTCACCATCACTGGAGATGTTCAAGAGGAGACTGGGTGAGGCACTTAGTGCCATGGTCTAGTTGATTACTTAGGGCTGGGTGATCAGTTGGACTGGATGATCTTGGAGGTCTCTTCCAACCTGGTTGATTCTATGATTCTATGATTGTCTGGAGTCTGTCTAGAGTGGTGGTGGTGGTAAGGTGACACCACCTTATGTGGCAGGTGAAGACTGACACCAGTTCACTCAGCAGGTCATATTGCTAGCTCATTTCATATTTCTGTGGCATGTGTAGACATAAGTGTAGATATGGGCCCACACAACATTCGCACAGAAAGCTCCTACTAAGAAAGAGCAAGTAGGATGGGAAAGTAAGGCTTTCTTGTTCTTTTCCAGCAGTTGACCAACAGATGGAGGCAGGGATCTTTCCATACACCACCCATGACAAACCTGTGGTTCTCTGCTTCTCAGTCCTGTGGGGCTGAGGACATGCCATAAAGGCAGCAAAATATCTTTGCACGACAGAAAAAGTAACAAAAGGGAGCTGGAATCCTGGAGAGAACCATTACAAGGTCTGAGAATGTCAAAGCTATTTGTTAGAACTCTGAACACTAGTGCAGCTTCATGATTTGAAGAGGTAGATGTAACAGCTTCTATTTAAGATGTAATTTATGTACCTAGGATCCTAAAACTTGTCCTGCTCACAAGAATGATGGTTAGAAGCTAAAGAAGATAATTAGTAATATTAAAAGTCAGAAATTTAATACAGTTTGGTTTTAACAACTGACTCCATCTATGCCCTGCTATATGAAATGAAAGGTACATAATGATGTTTAGTTTTATCAGCCTCAGACATCTTAGTTGTAGAAATAGAGTAATCCTCTTCTGACCATGAAAAGCTGGTTCTGCACCGTTTTGTGCATTTACAGGTTTCACACAATTCTTTTGTATAGAGTTAGCATGCACATAGCATACAGGTTAAAATGATGGTGTTTGTTTGCTTACAAGAATACTGCAGCTGCTGGGCAGCCCACGGTAGGCTAAGTTATTTTGAGGACCTCCAACTAGCAGCCTGGTCATGCTTTAGCTCAGTCCAGGCAGGTGTTGTGAAACAGAGTCTGACAGGCTCCTGCACTTTGCAAAGGCATTTAGGTGAGTGTGTAAAGTGTTAGTACCTGGGCTGAAGGGAGTCTGATTCCTACTCTAGCTCTGATTCAGTCACTCTTTCCCAAATGTCCCTTTGATTAAGGATGTAAGTAGCCCCTTTGATTAAGGATGTAAGTAGCCCCTTTGAAATCAATGGGACTATTAATGAAGTTAGTCAGGAATGTACTTTAAATAGCTTGCCGAACTGGGACCAGTCTGCACCATCTAAATGATTGTACTCCATTCAGGACAATGGAAAATCAGTCTCACTGTTATTTTAAAATTACTTAGAAAATTATTATATTTGTCTTCAGGTGCCTTCTGGTGAAAATGTGCATTTCAAGCAAAATACAGAGAATCACTACTTAAAACTTTGGAAAAAACAAATATGAAAAAAGTTTTCTTGTATTGTTTTGACAACATCATACCTGTGATGTTGTACCAATAAAATTAAGGAAGTGAATTGTTGTTCTAGCATTGGTTGTTTGGAGTACAATAGAGAAACTGATTTTTCTTTTGTGGAGTGCATGAAAGAAAAAGAAATGAAGATTATTTGTGCTTCATTCTTTAAAAAATCAAAAGTAAGAGGAGAAAATTACATGCCCTCTGTAAATCTAAATACCTAATGGGCCCAGTTTTGTTCAATGTCTTCATTAACAACCTGCATGAGGGGGCTGAGAGTACCCTCCGCAAGTTCTTGATGATACAAACCTGGGGGCTTGGCTGATACCCCCTCAGGCTGTGCAGCCATCCAATGAGATCTGGACAGGCTGAGAGCTGGGTGCAGGCAAACCTCATGAAGTTCAATAAGGACAAGTGCAGGGTCCTGCATCTGGGGAGAAATAACAACAGACACCAGTACACGCTAGGGGTAACCCTGCTGGAGAGCAGCTCTACAGAGAAAGACCTTGGAGTCCTAGTGGACAATAAGTTCTCATCAATGTGCTCTTGTAGCCAAGAGGACCAATGGTATCCTGGGATGCATCAAGATAAGTTTGTCCAGCAGGTCTAGGGAGGTTGCTTTCCCCCTCTACTCTGCCCTGCTGAGACCACACCTGGAATGTTGTGTCCAGTTTTTGGTTCCCCAATTCAAAAGAGACCAGGATCTGCTGGAGAGAATCCACCAGAGAGACTTGAGGATGATCAGGGAACTTGAACATCTGTCCTATGGAAAGAGACTGAGACACCCAGGGCCTGTTTAGTCTTGATAAGGGAAGACAAAGGGGTTCTCATCAATGTGTACAAATATCTGAGGGCTGGGTGTCAAGTGGAGGGAGCCAATCTCAGTGGTGCACAGTAATAAGAATAGGAACAGCGGATACAAACTTGAATATAAAAGGTTTCACCTGAACATGAAGAGAAACTTCTTTACAGTGAGGGTGATAGAGCACTGGAGGTAGGCTGTCCAGGGAGGTTTTCAAGTCTCCTTCTCTGGAGATTTTTAAAACCCACTTGGATGCATTCCTGTGCAGACTACCCTAGCTGATCTTACTTTTGGCAGGGGGATTGGGCTCAGTGATCTCTGAAGGTCCCTTCCAACCTCTATCAGTCTGTGATTCTGTGATTGTTGTAAATCCATTGTGATATTCTTGAACCAATATTAAGAGTGCCAGAGCAGATTATAGTTTAGCATATATATCCTAGAAAAGAGCAAAAGGCCTTCTGCAAGGAACAGAGAATGACATAGAAGCAATAAATGTCTGTCTACTATTTTCTTTCTTTTCTTATCAGTGGCAAACACTGACAGGAAAGAGGAAGGAGTAAAGACTGGTAACAGCTATGTCTAGGTTGAGTCAAGAGAAATTCAGAACTGTTACAAAGTGGGATCTATAGCTTTTTGATTAACCGATAAGAAAAGAAGGTGGGTAGGTCAGAAAACTTTTTCCTTTTTTCCAGTATATGTCACTCTTTTTTCCCTCAGGAGGTCACCTGAGGAGGTCATTCTGGCTGTGCCTGAAGTTTCTGCAATACCTTTCAGAGCAAGAGTACAATGTTCAAAAGAACACTGTTCATACAAAGAAACAAGGTATTAGAGCATTCAGGTAGAAAGGATTTGGAATGTCACCTGACATGTCTTGCAAGAATATTAGGCTGATGATAGTATTTCTTTTGCCCCAACTCAACCTCTGCAAGAAAACAGGAAAGTGGTGAGCTAAGGAAAGACAGTGTCTTTCAAAAATGCCATTGTTTTCCTGAGGTGGTACAGTTACTTCCACATCTACTACTATGGTCAGTCTAGTCCCCTACACTGTATTCTGGCCCCTTTCTAGGAAGGAGAGCCTTTTGTCTTGTTTTCCCTTAAAGGTACTTCTTTGTTTCAGTAATCAAAAAGTCATTTTTCAGTTAATATGTAACTGTCTTCAAGCAAGATGCCCTATCTCAGCATAAATATTTGACAGCATTCCTAATTCTTGCAATACCATTCATTGAAGAGTTCCCATTAAATTCAGTTCAATCTTTAGCTGGATACATATGGAGAAACCAGAAATTTTTACAGGTGCATGTCCAACCTGAAAGGAAGTAGTAAGCAGCAAACATAACAGTGTTTACTGCCAGGATGAAAAAAAACCTAACAATTTTGCCACTAGAAGGCTTATACAGAACAACATCAAAACAGTCTTTCAGCTTTCAGTTGATTTTGCTATTTCTTTTTTGGAGGGGTTGGGTTTGTTTTGTTGTTGTTTTGGTTTATTTTGTTTAACTTATTTGTTGTTTGTTTGTTGTTTGATTTTTAGTTCAATGAGTACTATAAGGTTGTAATAAAAATTTATATTTTATATATATTTTATAATTAATATCTTGGGTGGTGGTGTCTTCAAACACCACCATAACTTATTTACAAGATGTATTCACAGGTTCAATTATTTGGTTGTGGGTTTTACACTGCACATCTAAAGAGAGTTAAGTGATTTAAGCACAGATCTAACCTTTCCAATACAGCAATTCACATTGGACATACAGGTGCTGTGAGCTGTGGGTTTCCCACCAATGGGATTCCAGGGCAGATTGGCCTGGGACTCCCCACTTGCTCCTCTCTCTGGTATCTTCCCAGATGCTGTGGCTATGATTTGAGCAGTCCTTGGCTCACAGAGGGCTAAGGGCCTCTCTCTTGTCATGTCCAGTTCACAGTCTGGAGTTTGCCCTTGGTTCAGAGAGGGCTAAGGGCCCCTCTCTTGTATGCTCCATCACTAGGCTGCAGCCTCTCCTGAGATTCAATTCCCTTGGGGCTTTTCCCCTTTCTGCCTTGGTCCAGGTGCAAGGCCTGGGTGAAGTTGTTGGTCTGCTAGAGCAGATTCTTCAGCTGCTAGTCCGACAGCACTTGGCTCTTGTTGCTGTCTGGGTGAGCACAAGGCAAGTTGCCTGACTTCTTGGCTGGTTTCAATACTGTCCCAAGACAATCAATGCCCTTTGGTAACACAGAACCCTGATAACTGGACCTCTGGGATGGGACATATTCAAACACGCCAGGGGCACACACAGTTCCCAGCTGGGTCACAGAGTTAATCACACCTGGTCCATGTTTATCTGGAGCCCAGGAAGTGTCCAGGTTTGCACATTCAGGGGTGCTCACAAGGTTAATCACAAGTGCTATACATCTACCTTGACCATCTGGATCCCAGGAAGGGACATTCCCAGGTGCTTAGCCATTGTCTGGGCTGGGTCATGTTTGGGGGTTTGACCCTTCAAGACAAAGGTTTAATTAAATATGTATTCTAAGGCTTCCTGTAATAGGTTAAACCCTGTGAACTGCTTAACCCATCTGTCCTTTCCCACCCCCTGCAATGCAGAAGTGAGGGAAAAGTCACACATAAAACCCTCCTTGCTCATATAAAGAGAGTGAAATAAGAGTTTAAGATAAATGAGATAGCATAATCTTATGCACAATTAACTTAGCTTAGCTTACTTGCAGAAAAAAAAAAAAAAAAAGCTCAGAGAAATGCAGAAAACCCCCCTGGCATAAATCAGAAAATGAGTGCCTCCCAACTCCCACCCCTGTTACTGCCATTCCTGCAGGAAAGATCCAGCATTCAAACCCCTGAAACTCAAAAGCAGCAACCGGAACAAGAAGCCTCTCACATTTCAGTCTGAACTTCAAGAACCTTAATGCTTTGATTCAGCCAGCACTTTCAGATTGAAGCTGCCATAACTGCAGCATGGTATTAATAACAGCAGCAAATATCCAACTTAACCCATCACTCTTGTGAACCTTTTTACTTTTTCTTACAGCTGCTTCTTTCACACTTTTCTTATTCATAAGCATATGATGAAAAAATTCACATTTCACTTGGTAATTGCCAGAGAATGTCTTAATTCTCATAGCTTCCTTATTAGCTACATTCATCTCCCACTATTTTTATGTTCAGAAGTTGAAAGAATGATTGTAGGTGTTTCACAGTCTCACAGTATATCAGAGGTTGGAAGGGACCTCAAGAGATCATCAGGTCCAACCCTGCTGCCAGAGCAGGATCACTTAGGGTAGTCTGCACAGGAATGCATCCAAGTGGGTTTGGAAAGTCTCCAGAGAAGAAGATTCCACAACCCACATGGGCAGCCTGTTCCAGTGCTCTGTCACCCTCACTGTAAACCAGTTTCTTCTCATGGTGAGGTGAAATCGTCTATGTTCAAGTTTGAACCTGTTGTTCCTTGTCTCATCAATGTGAACCACCAAAAAGAGCCTGGCCCCCTCCACTTGACATCCACCCCTCAGATATTGATAGACATTGAGCAGATCCCCTCTCAGTCTTCTCTTCTCCAGACTAAACAGCCCCAAGGCTCTCAGTCTCTCTTCACAGGGAAGATGCTGAAGTCCCCTAATCATCCTCATGGCTCTCTGTTGGATTCTCTCCAGCAGGTCTCTGTCTCTCCTGAACTGGGGAGCCCCAAACTGGACACAGGATTGCAGGTGTGGTCTCAGCAGGGCAGAGTAGAGAGGTAGAAGAACTTCCCTAGCCCTGCTGGACACACCTTTCTTGATGCATCCCAGGATCCCATTGGCTCTCTTGGCCACAAAGGCACATTGTTGTCCCATGCAGAACTTGCTGTCCACCAGCACTCCAAGGTCTTTCTCCGTGGAGCTGCTTTCCAGCAGGGCAGCCTCTAACCTGTACTGGTGCAAGTCGCTATTTCTCCTCAGATGTAGGACCCTGCAGTTGTCCTTATTAAACTTCATGAGGTTTGCCTGCAGCCAGCTCTCAGCCTGTTCAGGTCACATTGGATGGCAGCACAGCCTGAAGGGTGTCAGCCACCCCTCAGTTTTGTATCATCAGGAACTTCTGAGGGTACTCTCAATCCCCTGAGCCAGGTCCTTGATAAAGATATTGAACAAAACTGGACCCAGTACCGATCCCTGGGGAACACCACTGGCCTCAGGCCTCCAAGGTGACTCTTTGCCACTGATGACAGCCTTCTGAACTCTGTTGTGGAGCCAGCTTGCAATCCATCTATGATGACCAGCCATCTATGCCACATCTCCTGAGCTTTTCTAGAAGGATGTTATGGGATAGTATCAAAAGCTTTACTGAAGTCAAGATACATGACATCCACTGCTCTGCCCTCATCTACTCATTTGGTCATAACTTCATAGAAAGCTATCAGATTAGTTAGACAGGATCTTCCCTTGGTAAATCCATGTTGGCTACTCCTGATTTCTTGTCTTCCAACTTGTTTCAACTATACAGAGATTGTTCTCCCATCTGTGGCAGTATACAAGTGTCTTAAAGAGGATATTTTTGCAATTCTTTCCCTACAAAGCACCAGTGATAGTGTGAATCAAACCATTGAATCAACAAGCCACAGCCATGCTGTAAGCAATGGAGAAAAATTAAGACTTGACAAAGATTCCCATCTTAGCAGGTGATGAACCACTCCTTGGAAATTACTGGACATTTAATTAGCAAAAATTAGGTGACAAAAATTTTATCCTAGGCATAAAGTAAGAAGAAAATTGAAGTAAATAAGGGAAGTCATGATTTATAGTGAGGAAGCAAACAAAAGGGGAAAAGGGAAGAGGGAACATATTCTATATTGATTTGGAACTTTGTTTTTAATTTCCATATTCTTTAATTTGTTTTTCATATAACTTTCATTTTATCAGCAAAGTGATAAAAGGCCTTCCAAGTCTATGACATCCAGTTATCTGAGGAGGATAAACCTGCATAGTGGTTAAATGTGCATGAGGGGCACTCCTAAAGAAAACAGCTAGAGGATAGGTTTTCCAGTTGGGTATTCAAACCAGTGCTGATATTGTCGGTATTTATCCCTTATTTGACTCTGGTTCCTGTGTAGTATTGATCTTTAGACTTGGTTGGGTCTGGCTCTGGTGCAGCCTGAGTTTGCTGTTTCAGCACAGAGGGGCTTCATGGAAACTCCTAGCCCTAAAGATTTCCACTCCTGGAGTACGAGAGATTGATACATCTTAGAACAAAGAGAGGTTTTTAATCATATGGGGAAACACAGACCAAGTCACTAAAGAAACTCTTATTATATATTAAGGCTCTGTAATCTGATTAAAAGCAAAATTGAAATGCTCAAGTAGTTTTTATTACTGGTAGGGATGTATTATTCTTGCTCTGTAGTCAGAGTAGGATTCTTAATGACATTTACGGTGAGGGAAAGCAACCCAGCCCATTCCAGTTAGATATAGATGCTGGGTGGTTTGGAATTTGGTTGGAAAGAAAAGGAAGAGTGTTGAGACCCTGCTGTCAATTTTTTGAGTGACTATTATTCCTTACCATTGAGGCAGTTGGAACAGATAATACTAATTCTCAGAAAGATCCTTTCTCTAAAATGGCAGAAGAGAAACTCTCAGTGACACCTGATGTGTACACATGGCAATATAAACATACAAAAAGAACTCACAAATTTCTAACATACTTTGGATGATAGATCAATTTTAAAGGAAGTCACACATATGAATTAGAAAACAAGAACTGTTAAGAGGTTTCAAAAACATAATATAGTTTTCTATTGATACCTTGCTTGATACATGAAATAACAAGAAAATGTAGGAAAATTTCTTGTTGGGGAAAGCAAAAAATTGTAGGAGTCTTCTAAATCCTTATCTGAGTAGTTCTACAATGAAGTGGCCTTCCAGGACGTGAAGGAAACCTATGTGAAAGATGAGGAGGGACTTGTTATCAGGGATTGCAGTGGTAGGATGAGAAGTAGTGGTTTCATTTGAAAGAGGGTAGGTTTAGATTAGATAGAAGGAAGAAATTCTTTATTGTAAGGGTAGTGAGAGGTTGTCCAGAGAAGCCACATTAGGACAGTTAGACAATCTGAATCCTTGGGTTTGGCATAGCTTCAAGTTGTCTTTTGTTATGCATTTTAAGAAATATGAGACATGATTAAATGCAATTTATAATTGTTTAAATACTTGATCTTGTGGTGATAAGGACAAACAGGCCCACTACAAACCCAGAACAAGTCCTGGCATGTCCAGGAATGATCCCCCTCTTCCCCTCCCTCCTGCAGGGGTTTACGGAAATGTGGGGAAAAGGACAGAAGAACCAGGCACCAGAAAGTCTGGTAAACAAGGGATATGTTCTCCCTCTATGGTAAAAGAGCATGTGCACTGGCCATGCTTCTCCTAGGCTAGGCCTCTGGCTTTGCCTTTCATGGTCACAGCCTGGCAGAATCCCATTTCATTGGTTAATTGTTCTGCTCGTTGCAGTTGCCCTATTGGCCAAACTGAATCTCAGGCAAGTGATAAATATAGGCCAAATTGTATAAGCCTTGCCTTGCTTTATCTAAGATCTGGCAGAGAAGCCACAAGCCTTACCCTGTAAGCCTGAGAAGCCAAGCCTTGCTCTGCTGCCTTTGAATTCAGAATCTGTGCCATGCCAGGGGCAGACAGAAATGTCTTGCCAGGTAGCAGGGACAAAGCCAGGGTGAGCCAAGCCCCTGAGCATTGTGACCTGCTGTGATCATGCAGGAGGATGATTAGGGGATTATGAGGATGATTAGGGGACTGGAGCATATGCCTTATGGGGAGAGGCTGAGGGACCTGGGGCTTCGTAGTCTGGAAAAGAGAAGGCTTAGAGGGGATTTAATAAATGTTTCTAAATATCTGAGGGCTGGGGATCAGGAGGGAGGGGACAGGCTCTGCTCACTTGTTCCCTGGGATAGGACAAGGAGCAATGGATGTAAGTTGCAGCACAGGAGGTTCCACCTCAACACAAGGGGGAACTTCTTTACTGTAAGGGTCACAGACTACTGGAACAGGCTACCCAGAGAGGTTGTGGAGTCTCCTTCTCTGGAGACTTTCAAGGCCCGTCTGGATGCATTCCTCTGTGACCTGAGCTGGATTGTATGGTCCTGCTCTGGCAGGGGGGTTGGACTTGATGATCTCTTTGGGTCCCTTCCAACCCCTGACATCCTGTGATTCTGTGATCAGTTATGTCCTGGTTTGGTGCCACACAGGTCCTCTCTTGCCCCAAGAGGGACAAAAGAATGACACTCACACAAATTTATTGAAGAGTGATAGAAAGTTTAAATGGAAAAGCAACTGGTGAAACTACAAACACTACAAAGCATAGTGGCAAAGATATACCAAAGTGTACAGAGTCCCTTAAACCACATCCAAAGGCCTCCCAACACTTCCTTTCTCCCCACCTGAGGGTCTACTCAAAACCCCAAGGGCTCTTTCTTCCCCCCCCACTGCTAGGCTCGTCCCAGGCTGGCCAGGTCTCAGACTGCCCACCCCCCCACCCCCCACCTTCTCCTCCTGGCATTAGGCCTAGAAAGACTTAAGAGTCCTTGAGTCCTTGAGATGCTCCCCCTCTGTTACCTGTTAGAGAGCATCTCTCATGGGAGCAGAGAGGGAAGAAAAACAAAGAGAATGACTTTGCAGATGGATTTATAGGGTGCAAGATTTATGGGTAGAAATAGGCTGTTTCCTATGTTCACCTTACTGGGTTGGACACTTGGAACACCGGAGCTGTAGGTTATGAGGCAGTTACAGGAGGCACCCAGCCTGAACTGCCACAAGTTTCTTCCAGCCTAAGCACCTGCTTTGCAAAACCAGACCTTGTTGTGTATTCAGTGAAACAGGCTACGTGTCTAAGAGCCTGAAGCCTGTGAGATACTGGGAAGAAGCTTCAAGAGGAGCTGCCTGCTGTAGTTCTGAGGCCAGCCCGGCCATTGAGACAGCCTGGCATCCCTGCAGGCAGCCAGCACCAGCCCCTTACTGTGCAAGGTGTTTGAGAGGACCCCAAAAGCCTTACTGGGTAACATACAGCAGCAGCACCCCTCCATGTGGGTGAAAATCCTGTTGCTCTATGTAATCTGGACTATTTTTCAGCCCCAGAGAGAATTCCAGTGATAGCAGTGTGAGCAATTGGTTTATCTTTTATTGCCTCTTTAGGTTGTGTCTGTCTAACTCTCCATACTGGCAAGGGTCTTTTCGAGTCTCCCCCAGTGCTCAAGTGCCATATCGAGCCAGGGATTCTCCTTCCCAGTTATTTTCCTGGTTTGCTTAAAATGCGTGGATTGGTAAATATTGCCTAAATATTGTACGTTCCCACTGTACATATATATTTCAACCACACATAGAATCTATTGGTAAGTTTGGTATTAACTATTAATATTTTTATAAACATAATATTTCCTTATTAATTTTTCATAAATAATAATTCTTAACAGATCTTTCTTGTTTACTTTTAAAAAATAAAAATAGATGAACAAAGTCTTATATTAATTGAATCTACAGTATCAGAGGGTTTTTTTTTCTTTCTGCAGTTTGTCTCCTAAGATTCAATCAGCCTGGGGGTTGCCATTGATTCTTGAAGGTTTTTCAAGGAAGAGTTACTATTGTGAAATAACATAGCGTTTCCTTTTGGAGCAGGGAATGGCAAGTAAGAATTGTGGTAAAGATTAATCCTACTTGTCCCATACTGGTTCCTTTAATAAGTTTATTTTGGAAAGCTAAGAGGTATAAATCCAGTGAAATGCATGGAAAAGCTTCTCATAAAGCATAATTCATGGAAACTGTTAAATGAAATAATCTGCTACTGAAGATTTGAGTAAGCCAAACTTTGCCAAGTTTTTATACACTTTAGTATTGCCTAAATAATTGGCTGGGTTTCATTTTTTCATTATTTGTATTACTGCTAGATTTAGACTCCGATAGAAACTAAGATGTTATTTTACTATTTTACACGCCATAAATTTGTAGTATATTGTCTAAAAAGTCTGAAGGCTAAATATATCAACAAGAGGCTAGAAAGAAATTGGAGACACAGCTTTGAAGCTATTTGATCAAGGTCACATAACAAGTTTCTCAGAATCACAGAATCAATCAGGTGGGAAGAGACCTCCAAGATCATCCAGTCCAACCCATCACCCAGCCCTAAGCAATCAACTAGACCATGGCACTAAGTGCCTCATCCAGGCTTCTCTTGAACGTCTCCAGTGATCTCAAATCCACCACCTCCCTGGGCAGCCCATTCCAATGGGCAATCACTCTTTCTGTGAAAAACTTCCTCCTAACTTCCAGCCTATACCTCCCCTGGCACAACTTCAGACTGTGTCCTCTTGTTCTGCCACTGGGTGCCTGGGAGAAGAGACCAACCCCCACCTGGCTACAACCTCCCTTCAGGTAGTTGTAGACAGCAATGAAGTCACCCCTGAGCTTCCTCTTCTCCAGGCTAAACAAACTGTCTTGCTAAAGACAGAATGCCTTTGTCCTGAAGGAATACAAATATTTATGTACAAAACAAAAAGAAAACTCCATCTCAAAAGCAGAAATTGCTGGAAGCTGGGAAAAGCAATAAAGAGAAAGAAACATTAAAGATAATCTTATGCATTCATGTATACATCTACCTGATAAATTTCCACTAATCTGATTTTTAGTGTAATAAAAATGCCATAATTATCTGAAAGAATGATTGATGACAGCATTTTGGTGCTGAAGCAGGGAAATTTCTAGCTGCACTTCTCAATAAAACCACAGGTAGATATCGTGAAGGCATCACATGCCCAGAATTATGCCCCCAAATACCAGCTAACTTGTCCCAACATGTTCTGGGAAGTTCCCCCTTTAGCCCTCCTTTCAGGAAGGGAAGACAAAAGGCTCAGGCGCCAGCCTGACTCCTAAGGGAATAAACAACTGCAGGCACCCATCTCAATGGGATGCCTATGCTCTGTCCATCTACAGGCATAATTCTAGCTTCATCTTACTATAGGTGGAAGCAGGTTGTTGGCAAGTCTGCCCATTGGCTAAGTCCAGCCTCGAGTGTCTATAAGTATTGCCCCATTTTGGTGCCACGTTGCTCTCTCCTTTGCTTTCACCCATCATGCAACTCACGATTGTGTAAGCTATAAGCCTTTCACACTAGCATACTTGGAAGCCTCTGCGAACATGGAAGCCAGCCCATGGAGTGTGCATCAAGGACCCGCAAAGGATGAACCCGCCACCAGAGGCGACGTAGACCCAGTCGAAAAGGACTGAGGGAAGCCCCCAGAGAGGGTAAGCTGTAACCCAAAGGGGGAAGGACTAGCCCAAGCCTGGCTGTCCAGAAACACTGCAAGCTAATTATGCAGCCAAATAAGCAGAAACGCATTTTGCGTGGCCCCCGCAGACCGCGGGAGAGAAAGGGAGCTGCCCCCTGTAGCTGCTCCGCAGCCCATATCAGGGCGAAACACTCGGGGTTTCCCCGAGGGAAAAGAGAGAGCAAAGATTAGCCTCTCCATTGAAGCCAAGGCAATGACTGTACCATTATAATTTAAATGGAAGCAGTCGCCCAGAGAAGCGGTAGTCAGCTCACCTCGAGCTGAGCCGAAGGGGGGAAAGCATCGCGGTCACCGCACCCCCCACCAGAGACCTGCCTACGGGAAAACCGTCCTCGATCGTAGGGTCGAGCACCTAAAAGACCTGGCCCTCCTGAGCTGTCCTCTGGTCAGGGAGTTGCACCCCTCCCTGCAGACCGCGGGAGGACAAAGAAGCGAACTGCCCTTCCCGCAGACCACGGGAGGAGAAAGCCAACCTTGCCCCCCCACCCAGAGCCGGGAGGGAGAAAGAAAGTGCCGCCCGAATGGGGCCATCCTCGGGCAGAAGCAGATACCCAACGAGCCCGCGTGATCTGGCAATTTGTCTCGCTGCACGTGTCTTCATGTGTATAATATCTAGTAACGTTTTATTCAAAGTGCCCGTGCATAACCGCGTGATATTTCCAGCTTAACCTGCCTCGTGATAACATTATAAATATCCCTATACATAGCTCGCAGTCGCAAGCGCCTTGTCGAGTCTCCATCTAGTGGACAAGCAGTGGAACTGCACCCTTTCGTTCCCTTAACTAGAAATTGACTGTAAATATTATAATTGGGTATAATTGTAAATACTAAATCAGTTATGGTCTATATTATTACAACCGTGCATCTGAATCAATATATATAAAGTAATTAATTGAAGAATAATAATAATAAACAATAATTTCATAACTCATATTTTCATAATTCATCATTAATATTCACCATCTTCCATCCCTATTCGCCCTCTCCACGACAGTAGAACAGAATTTCCTGGTTAAGTATCAGTGCCCTGCTTATAACTGAGGAGAAAAAAAAGAAGAAAAAAAAAGTGATAATTTTTATATTAGTCAGGTTGATAATTAAACTATGAACCTGAGAATCACTCAGAAATGCTTTTAAATGCACTATTCCACAGTTCTAATCTATCTAATTAGATATGGTAACATCTTGACAGAAAATCCACTGCAAAGCATGCATTTTAGATGCTGTAGCAATGCTGTAGAGTTGCTTTTAATGAAAAAGAAAATAAACACAGTTGTGGTAGAAGCTTCAAATAAGAGGGAATTAAAAATCAAAACCACAGTAGAAGAGTGTGGTGGGTTGAAATTACCCCAACATATAATTGCCAGACCAGCTCAGTTGAAAGCAAATGAATCTGTATTTACAAGCAAAATTACAATCTAAATATGAAATGCAGTGAATATGTACAAAATATACAACATTTACATGCATTTACAATTTATAAACAGCACAAGAACCCCCCTGGACAAAATAAGGGGGTTACCCACAGCTTCCCCTTCCCTGCTCCCTTCCCTCCCCCCTGTACGAGGAAAATAGAGGCATTTGTTAGTACTTAGCCACAACAAAACAATGCAGCCAAGGGCAGCAAAGCCAGCAGAAGACAGAAGCTAGTATCTGCTAGAGAAAAGAAGCTGAAAAGAGAGAAACTATTTTATACAAACTAACTTTGTTAATAGTCAGCCCAATGGGATTATTTAGACCTTATCATTAGTTTTCTTCTGCATCCAACGCTGATTTATTTACATTCTATCACTTTCCGTTCAAGATCTGTTGAAAATTCTCTAGGCACAGCCTGGAAATACCACAAAGAACAAAGTCAGGACTCTGAATTTTAGGAAAGGAAACTTACATCTCTTCAAGGAGTTAGTCAATAGGTCACCTAGGAAGTGACTCTGCTCTTGCAACAGGACAAGGAGTAATGGCTTTAAACTAAAAGAGGATAGATCCAGAGTAGGTATCACAGTCTCACAGTATATCAGAGGTTGGAAGAGACCTCAAGAAACCATCAGGTCCAACCCCCCTGACAGAGCAGGATCACTTAGGGTAGTCTGCACAGGAATGCATCCAGGTGGGCTTCGAAAGACTCCAGAGAAGGAGACTCCACAACCCCCCTGGGCAGCCTGTTGCAGGGCTCCGTCACCCTCACTGTAAACCAGTTTCTCCTCATGTTGAGCTGAAATCTTCTATGTTCAAGTTTGAACCCATTGTTCCTTGTCTTATCAATGTGAACTATCAAAAAGAGCCTGGCCCCCTCCACTTGACACCCACCCCTCAGATATTTATAGACATCGAGCAGATCCCCTCTCAGTCTTCTCTTCTCCAGACTAAACAGCTCCAGGGCTCTCAGTCTCTCTTCATAGGGGAGATGCTCAAGTCCCCTAATCATCCTTGTGGCTCTCCATTGGATTCTCTCCTGCAGGTCTCTGTCTTTCTTGAACTGGGGAGCCCCAAACTGGATGCAGTATAAGGAAGAAATTTTTATGATGAGGGTGATGGAACAACGTCACAGGCTGCTCACAGAAGTGGCAGAAGCCCCGTCCTTGAGCTGTCCAAGGTCAAACTGGACAGGGTTCTGCATGACCTTATCTGATTGAAGATGTCCCTGATGATTGTAGTGGTTGGGAAAGTGGATTGGGCATTGGACTTGAGGACCTTTAAAGATTTCTTCCAATCCAAACTACTCCATGATTCTTCAATACCAGACAAACCTTTATCTGTTGTGTCAAAACGACAGTGTAAATTACAATGACAACTTGACAAAAAAATGCCTTCTACCCAGTAGTTAAATAACTGCTTTTGTAGTATGGAACAAAAATCTAAGGATGAAACCTAGTGAGAAAAATTGCAGAGTGATCCAGCCTTGTCATGAAACTCTGCATCATTAGATAATGACAACATAAGTTAAACATAATTTTCAAGAGAAAACCCACTGCTTTTCTGTGTAGTCTACACATCACGGATGTTACTCTGGGTGTGGTTCTCCAACAGCATCATTCTGGATAAAATGTAACTTTCTTTCTTCTTTTCCTCCTGAGTGTCTTCATGTCAATCTCAGCTTCTGTGATAGAAGGTGAGTTTAGGGCTTGCTGTATTTCCCTGGAGGAATTGGTTGATACCCAAAAAAGTCATGGTTAATGCTGGTTTTTAACATGCTCTCTGGTCTCTGGCACATGCCACTATTTGCCAATGTCCAGAGATATAACTCAGGTTGTATTTCATTAAAGTGTCTTCACACAGAATCATAGAATCATAGAATCAGTCAGGGTTGGAAGGGACCTCAAGGATCATCTAGTCCTAAACCCCCTGCCCTGGGCAGGGACACCTCACACTACAGCAGGTTGCTCAGAGCCACATCCAGCCTGGCTGCAAAAACCTCCCGGGATGAGGCTTCCAACACCTCCCTGGGCAACCTGTGCCAGTGTCTCACCACCCACAAGATGTAAAACTTCTTCCTAACAACCAATCTGGATCTACTCATTTCTAGTTTTGTTCCATTCCCCCCAGTCCTGTCACTTCCTGACACCCTAAAAAGTCCCTCCCCAGCTTTCTTGTAGCCCCCTTCACATACTGGAAGGCGACAAGAAGGTCTCCTTGGAGCCTTCTCTTCTCCAGACTGAACAGCCCCAACTCTTTCAGTCTGCCCTCACAACAGATGTGCTCCAGCTCTCTGATCATCCTCATGGCCCTTCTCTGGACATTGTCCAGCACCTCCAGATCCTTCTTGTAATAGAGGCTCCAGAACTGGATGTGGTACTCCAGGTGGGGTCTCACCAGAGTGGAGTAGAGGAGGAGAATCACCTCCCTCAACCTGCAGGCTATGCTTCTCTTGATGCAGCCCAGGATGTGATTGGCTTTCTGGGCTGCAAGTGCTCACTGCTGGCTCATGCTGAGATTCTCATCCCCCAGCACTCCCAAGTCCTTTTCTTCAGGGCTGCTCTCAAGCCAGTCCCTGCTCAGCCAGTATTTGTGCTTGGGATTGCCCTGACCCAGATGCAGGACCTTGTATTTGGTCTTGTTGAACCTCATGAGGTTGTCATGGGCTTACTTCTCCAGCCTGTCAAGGTCCCTCTGGATGGATCCCTTCCCTCCAGCCTGTCTGCTGCACCACACAGCTTGGTGTCATCAGCAAACTTGCTGAGGGTGCATTCAATGGCATCGTCCATGTCACCAACAATGTTGAACAAGACTGGTCCCAGGACTGATCCCTGAGAGACTCCACTTGTCACTGGCCTCCACTTGGCCATGGAACCATTGACAGCCACTCTTTGGGTGTGGCCATCAAGCCAGTTCTTTATCCACTGAATGGTCCACCCATCAAACCCATGTGTCACCAGTTTGGAGACCAGGATGTGGTGTGGGACAGTGTTGAAGGCTTTGCTCAGGTCCAGGTAAATGACATCAGTTGCTCGGCCTTCATCTATTGATGTTGTGACTTTGCCATTGAAGGCCACGAGGTTTGTCAGGCAGGATTTGCCCATAAACTCACATCAAAGCTTATAAACTCTGTCATCACTGACATTTAGCAGATTACATCTCTGACAGTTCTTCTTTCTGTCCTAACAGCTATAATTTCAATGTTCTTATCAGATTTCATCATCCATTCATTGTTACAATAAACTATGCTGCATTGGAGGACAGAAGTATAATTTTTCAGCAAAGATTACATAATGGTTCTTGCGAAAATCTCAGATGAATCAACATTAGCTCTTATGGAATCAAATCAACGTATCCTTACAGTTCCTGCCAAAGAGTTAACTACTGCTATTAAAAAAAAAAAAATACTGAATTATACAAGTGATAGAATAAATTTTAACAATTTACTGTAACTTTTTTCCATGTAAATCAAACCAGTGAAATTGGAATGCTTCAAATTCTTGTGCTTTACAGAAACTTAGATCAAGGCATATTAAAAAAACTTTTTTAATAGATCATATTTTTAAATGTAAACCTTTCAGCTAAATAGCATTTACATGAACAAAAGTTTTTCCACTAAAGATAAATATTTTAGGTCTTTCTACCTTCATTGCTTTCTTATTAACATTGATGGGGTTGTCCCATTAAACTAGGAAGAAGAAGTGGAGTTTCCTTTCATGCAGTAATTTGTGTAACTATTCTTTTAATAAATTAAACTCTTCTTTTTATTTTTTAGTAAGAACATTCAATAATTTAAATTTGACATATTTCTACCTTTAATAAATATTTCTATTGTAGAATCATAGAATCACAGAATCAACCAGGTTGGAAGAGACCTCCAAGATCATCCAGTCCAACCCATCACCCAGCCCTAAGCAATCAAGTAGACCATGGCACTAAGTGCCTCATCCAGGCTTCTCTTGAACATCTCCAGGGATGGTGACTCCACCACCTCCCTGGGCAGCCCATTTCAATGGGCAATTTCTCTCTCTGTGAAGAACTTCCTCCTATTATCCAGCTTATACCTCCCCTGTCACAACTTGAGACTGTGTCCTCTTGTTCTGCCACTGGGTGCCTGGGAGAAAAGACCAACCCCCACCTGCCTACAACCTCCTTCAGGTAGTTGTAGACAACAATGAGGTCACTCCTGAGCCTCCTCTTCACCAGGGTAAACACCCCCAGCTCCCTCAGCCTCTCCTCACAGGGCTGTGTTCCAGGCCCCTCACCAGCTTCATTGCCCTTCACTGGACATATTCCTCAACATCTCTCTTGAACTGAGTAGCCCAGAACTGGACACAGTACTCAAGGTTTGGCCTGACCAGAGCTGAGTACAGGGGAAGAATAACCTCCCTTGTCCTGCTGGCCTCACTATTCCTGATCCAGGCCAGGATGCCATTGGCTCTCCTGGCCACCTGGGCACACTGCTGGCTCATGTTATGTCGTTAGATGGGTTAAGCCAAACTGAACCACCGTGAGCTTTTGAAAAAATTGTTACTCTTTTAGTTTTTAAATGCCTTTCAGTTCTTGTGAATGCATTTTCTCCTAAGTATTCACTATAAAACCTTAAGGCATGTGTACAAAATAGAAATATTTAGCTGCCTCAGTCTTAATAATTGAAGGACAGAGCTAAATAAAAATGTCATCCCTCTGTTCCCAGAACAAGGTGTCACTGTAAGGCTTTGGAATACATTCTGAACAGAAAAGGGTATAGTCTGTTATATTGAGTGGGGCAGTGAGGAAAACACTTATTTCTAAAGGATCATCTCTTTATTCTTGTTGGCCAGAAATATCTACATCCTCTGTAGTTTTACTGTGGTGCATCAAGGGCTAAAGACAAAACCAAACCAAACCAAAACAAAGCTTGGAGAGAGTGAATAATTTTGCAGATATTAATGATTTTTTTTTTAATAGAAAGTGGTTATTGGACTTCATCTGCCAGCATATTGCTCAGTTTCAAAAGGTGCTTCTAGTATCTTCACAGACAGCCTTAATTTTTATGGTCATAACATAGTTCCAGGTTTATCCCCTCACTAATCATCCCTTTTTCCTCATCAGTTTATGAATATGCTTGAGCTGCAGAACTCATGGGCATTCACTACTGGCTTTGTGAAAATTCATATTTAATTCCCATCTGTTCCATCTTCAAGGAACACCCTTTTCCTTACCTTGTAACTGCTTACTATTTCTTATAGGCTTTGCTAAGTGTCCAGTGGAAATTTTGATTGATCAAACTGACCAAATTTACTCTTATTGTATGCTTGTTTACTCCTTTAAGTAATTCCAATACACTTCTGAAGCAGGAATGTCCTCTGTGGTAACAATATTCTATACTTGGCAAAATTTTAAGCCTGCTTCTTCTGCAGGTTTCTAGTGAACACTGAAAATGCTTTGATTGCCTTTTTCCCACTTGTATCATCACTCTGTGCAGCCTTAAAAGATTTTTTTTCTATGATTCAAGGATTTCCTTGTCTTTGTTCCCTTTATGCTTTTATTCACCTGTTTAATGATTGCTGTGTAGTGAAGAAACCACTGTAGTGTATTGACTGCATCTATATTTTCCATTCCATTTACAGACATAGCAGGGAATAAATCATGCAGAAGAATAACAGGTCATTATACTGCCTTATCTGACTGGAAATTAACTGGCTCACTTCAGTGAAGTCCTTAAAGGAGAGTAGCTACCTAAATGAGTTTCATATTTAGTTTCCTCTTGGTCAGTCTCTCATTATGAATGTATGTCAGGTTTTCCACCACATCAAAGGAAAACTCATCCATTTAATAATGCAACAGTCTGTAAAACAGCTGTCACAGCAGTAATGGCAACCACTTCAAAATCTGAGCTTTTCCATGCTGATGTGAGTCATTAGTCTTTCAGCCTTTCATTATATAGAATGCAGTAAGTAGAACCTCAAATTATTTTTAATTGGTGATGCTTCATTTGTGTCTTATACTATCCTACTTCTCAAGAACTTGCTCAGATTTTCATGTAATTGCTAACACTTCTTTGTGTTCTGGTTGGTGCTTTTCCAGTCTTAGGAGTCCAGGGAGGGAGTTGGAGTTGCCAGCACCGCAGAAATTTTGGCTTAAACTAATATTTTTCATTCTCTGGATTAACCTTTTATTCCCTGATGATTATGTTGGTACATAATAGTCAGTGCAAAGGTGTTGTACAAGCCAATCTTACTTCGTTTTGCTTCTCAGTGGAGAAAATGTCAGTAGCCAAACGCAGAGCCTGGACAACACTGATCAGTAGTGCTATGTCTTGCCCAACTTTACCTCAAGCTTGAAAGAGAACAGTTAATTAACATACACCTGTGCACAGAGGTTATCCATTTTCACTGATCCAGAATGCATGTTTGAACAGGTGAAGAAATAACAGAAATCATAGAATCATAGAATTTTTAGGGTTGGAAGGGACCCCAAGGATCATCTAATTCCAACCCCCTTGCCATGGGCAGGGACACCTCACACTAGATCAGGTTGCTCAGAGCCACATCCAACCTGGCTGCAAAAAGGGATGAGGATTCCACCACCTCCCTGGGCAACTTGTCCAGGTGTCTCACCACCCTCATGGTGAAGAACTTCTTCCTAACATCCAATCTGAATCTAACCATTTCTATTTTTTTTACTATTCCCCCTAGTCCTATAATTACCTTGCAAGACTGGAAGTCTGATTTCAGGTAGCTTAAACTTGACCAAAACTGGTTTTCCTTGTAATGTGCAAATACATAAAATATGCACAGAATCACAGAATGTTAGAGGTTGAAAGGGACCTCAAAAGATTGCCTAGTCAAACCATGCTGCCAGAGAAGGATCACCTGGAGTAGGTCACACAGGAATGCATCCAGATGAGTTTTGAATGTCTTCAGAGAAGGAGACTCAAGAACATCTCTGTGCAGCCTTTTCCAATGCTCTGTCGGCCTCATAGTGATTTTTTTTCCTTATGTTTGTATGGAACCTCCTATGCTCCAGCTTGCAGCCACTGGCTCCTGTTTGAGTCAGGGAGACTTAGTAATTGTTTTTCTTAGCATTAGAAACTTTCTAAGTAGCTAAGGGAGATTAACCTCTAGAATTCTAGACATAAATAACAGTGAGACCTTGAGCTGTTGAGAACAAAGAAGATAGGAACACAGATGCAGAACAATGGCTAAAGCTTGGGAAAGGGGGGGAGGGGGCGGGGGCTGAGAGGGTATGCTAAAACAATGAACCATCACACACTGAAAAGTTGGCCAGAACATCAACAAGAGACAGTAATATTGTTGGAAGGTCAGAAAATGACAGCAGAGACCAAGACATGAAAGGACTTTATCTATTTAAATGATTCTATGCATATACAAACAATTTCCCAGCAACTTAATGAACATACATTACTGTAGGTGTATATAAGTCATGTAGAGATCAGCTTTGGTCATTCAAGCTGGAGGGCTACCCCTTCAAATCCAGCACCATTAATTAAGGCAGTATCTGGCTTAATATATATTGACTATTAGGTTCTAATTGGTCTTCCTGTGTCATGTCCTATCATTGGACATCACTGAGAAGGGCCTGGCTCTGTCCTCCTGGCACTCAGCCTTCACATATTTATAAACATTAATGAAATCACTCCTCTTCCCCTCTTCTCCTAACTAAAGAGACCCAGCTGAAACGAGCTAACTACCTCGCTCCTCTATCACTATGAGACGATGCAAGCGCGCGCCCCCCTTAAAAACCGCCCCGAACACAATTCTACTACCCTTAATCATCGTGTTGGCTCTTGCCCTAGGAAGCTCGTGCCCTCGCTCGTACGGAGAGGAGACCACCGCGACCACATGAGGGTGGGGGAAGTTTTCATAGAACCGTGTCTGCAGAGTTTCCTGTGTGACTGTCATCAGTGCACAGCCAACAACAACAAGAACGCACGTACCTAGCCTAACGGCGCCAAAGGACAAATGACTCTCTCTCTCTCTCTATCATCATTCTCCACTCCTCCAACAACACTCCGCAGTCTCTCCCTCGCCTCTCTTGTTTGGTCGCTGGGAGGTGTTTAAATAACTTGGTGGCACTACTCTAGTCATCAGCCCACATCCGACACACACCCGCAACCGATCAGACATCTAACCGTCCATCTCCTTAACCACCTCATGCCCAAGCTATCCTCCGAGAATACTCTGCTACCACACACACACACACAACACACACACACACACACATAAACTAGACGCGAAACCTGTGGCGTGTGTGTGGGAGGTGGTTCTATAGAGAGATCAGCGAATATCACAGCTAGCGAAACAAGCCGCAACATGCCGGTACCAACACAGCCGCGCACGCTCTACTATATCATAAGACAGACTCCGACAGAGCGACGGAGAGACGTCCCCACATCGAGCACATCTCTTACTAATCTCACTATACTGTGGTTATATAGATGGGAAATATGGGGGTTAATGGGGGTAGGTTAATTGGTTAGGTGGGGGTTAACACAAAACTGTGGGTTAGGATAAAAGGGATTTATGTGGTAGGTTGAGATAGTTAAAAAATTATGTAGCACATTTCTCACCGTGGGATACTTGCGATAGCACATCTTATAACCAACCCGAACATTAACAGAGTGAGTGTTGATACAATAAGCTTTTACGTCTAACACAATCTCTCTCTCTCTACCACTATGACAGCGACGCCATCTCCAATGTGTGTGGTATATATCTCAATATCCATAATAGCTCAACACACACACACACACTACACACACACACACAGCAACTGTTGGAGTCAATCGATATATCTATCTATCTGTTAGGTGCAGAGAAGGGAGGAAGTTAGAGAGCCGAGTTCATATACCACATTTGAGCCACACTGCGTCAAGTGAGGTGTGAGAGTAAATCTATATATATAGATATATTGATAGAAGGGTGGGGTGAGCTCGCTCGCGCGGAGCGCCGCGCGCGCTCGCGCCGAGAGACCTAGTGTTCCACACACACACAAGCCACATCTATCGTCAGAAGCGCTCTCTACAAATAAACTTCCTTAAAATCTCTTAACACAGCAACACACATGGAATCTACAAGAGAAATATTCGATAGACGAGCGCGATGGATGTGTAATTGAGTTATTTCAGAAAATAGATCAGACAGACCCTAGTAGTCTTACATAGTATAACATGATATTAAAAATGATAGTCAAAGAAATAAAGCACAAAGGATATCACCACTATATGTTATATAAAATGTCTCAAGTGAGAGCATGGTGTGAAAAGTACCGAATAATTAGCAGATAGGTGATAAGGTATGATGATCTAGACACATATGTTGTAGGAAGAGGTAGAGTGGGGAAAGGTGTGTGTGGGATTTAATCTATATGCTTTATTAGTCTATAATTAAAAATGTTGGAAGGTTAGTGGTTGGTTGATGGTGTATGTTAGGGTGTGGTGGTTTTAGGGGGTTATGGTACAAGAAAGCATTGGGGAATAGTCAGGGTACGCCAAGATTTGATGTGGGTGTTTGATAAATAAATTATATAAGAGTGAGGGGTGGTGGGTGGAGAGAGGATCTATTTGTTTGGGATTAGTATAGATAGATGAGAGTAACTCTAGTGTAGTGTTATCATTATATATATCTCTCAAGAACAAGCATTATATCTAACACATAGCGAAGAAGGGGTTGAATGGATGTATTGTTTGGTATGTGGTTTAGGGAGGTTTTAATATTTAGTTTTGTTTGATTGGAGATGGTGTTTTAGGGATAATTTGGTTGGTATATAGTTTAGGGTTTTAAGGTGTGTTTGTTAGGGAAGTAAGTTAGTATTTTTATTATTGTTTAGGGGAGTTATGGTAGTGTTTTTGTTGTTTGGTAATGTGATTTTGTTGTTTATAGTTGGGGAGTATGATTAGAATGGGGGAGTTGTTGTATTGTAGATGTTTATGGAGGAGGGGGGGAGAGGAGAGAGGGATGAGAGAGGGGATGGGAGAGAGGTGAGAGGAAGGTAAGGATGAGATGTGTAGAGGAGTGGTAATTATTTTGTTGTTTTGGTTTATAAAAGTATGGGATTGAGGGGGTGGTGGTTTGGTTTGTGGTAGGTGTTATATTTGTTTGAGAGTTTTGGGAAATTTTTTTAAATCCACTATAGGTTTTATTATATCGGTTGTAAGGGGGTGGGTATGAGTGGGGTAGAATCGACACAGTGGCGGGTGGCATAGGGTTTATCTTGGGTGGATGTCTTAATTGGATATAAGCTAAGCCACAAAATAGCTTTACCCCACTTATAAAATCAGAGGCAAGCCAGGACCCTAGGGAAAGCCAAGAGTCAGATGTTACTCACGAGGACAGAGTAGGAATTTGGAGATGGTCCCTGGATCTCTCCTCACAGGGCAGCTTCCAGAACTGCAACCTTTATAATCCAATTTGTGGATCCTGTGGCACAAATCCAAAGGAAACAGGACCTGCCAAAATTAAGGTGTCCTTAGACACGGTTCCCATGAGGCAAATCTTGTGGAGCAGCACTATCTGAGCAGAGCAAGAGAAGCCGCACTGCCGTCGTGCTCCCAGCGAACAGCCACAGGTTACGGCAGGCGGGGTCACTCCAGCAGCAGGCAGGGAGCAGGGCCCCAGGGCAGGCAGGTCCGGGGAGATGCCAGGTCCGGGTGCTAGCGGCTAATGTCACTGCAAATCTGGTGAGTCTGTAATAAGTAAGAAAAGAGTTATTTGCTAATTATATAGTGTAGAGCTTAAAATGTAAAAAAAAAAGGAGCATGCTTGTTTTTGTAGAGATTTAGTTACAATGTACAGCTGTGTATAGCGTTAGGGCCCCATGACATAACCTCTATATCTTATCTTGACTGGTTTCTGCCAAGTTAGGTAGCAGTACCAGGCGCAAGGATGAACAACATAGTACTACGTGATGTATTAACTGAGCATGTGCACAGACCAGGATCAGAAGAGAGACATCTGAAAAAAAAAAAAAAAAAGACCATCGGCTTTCATCGTTTATAACAATTTGGTGCTGTGACTTGGATCCTCACTATTCTGCGCTGAGATTACAGTCCTGGGAAAGGTACCTCTGTCTCTGACGGTCTCTGGGCCTATTCTCCATTCAGATGAAGGGGGATAACCAAACTGGAGTGAAATAAGTAAAAGGAAAAACCCCGTAAAAATTCGTGCATGAAGATCCAAGCAAAGACTCCTTTCGCCCCCAAGGAGTACGTCAGTATTGCGGGTTCTGCTTGGTCGGGGAATTTGGGTTCCTGGAAGTGCAAACGTATGAGACGTCCGATTGTGGGCGAAGCGAATTTGGACCCTTAATTAGTGCATTTCTCATTTCCTGTGAGGGGCTGAGCCATGAAAAAGGGGAGTGTGTGTGTGTGTGTGTGTGTGTGTGTGTGTGTAAGAAGGCACTCCAGACAAAATGGGGCAAAATACCTCAAAGGCTGCTACTAAGAAAGAGAAAGGGAAGAACTTTAGGCTTCCCAACATCCCACAGGATAGTGCCCTGGGGATTGTGGTTAGAAACTGGAATGATCATCCCTCGAAAAAAGAAAAATCTAAGGAAAAGATGGTACATTATTGTATAGAAATTAGGGCAGGAAAAGAGATCAGAAAAGGAACTTATTGGCCATTATATGGGACCTTTGAAGAGTGGACATGCCATGCCTTAAATGTTTTTGTTAACAACAAAGTGCCCTTTAACAAAGAGGAGAGTGAATATGCATGCCTGTGGCTGTCTGGTCGGCAGGCACTCAAACTATTCACTTTAAAAGAGGAAAATAAAAGAGGAGATAAAAAGAAGAAGGGGGAGGTAGAATATTACGATAATTCTCCCCCACTATATGCAGAACCCCCGCTTAATGAAGCGGGAGAATCCCCTACAGCTCCTCCCAAAGAAGCCCCTGAAATACCCCCTGAAGATTCGCCTGGGCCGGAAGAGGCAAATTCCCATCGGCCCATGACTAGGAGCCAGACTAGGAAAAAAAAAAAGAACGGCTATACCCCCTAAGTGAAATTGCCATGGGCGGGCCCCAACCAGGAGTCGGATTTGTATCAGTTCCCTTGAGCTCCGGAGATGTTAGGGATTTTAAAAAGGAAATGGGAAACCTCTTGGAGCATCCCTTGGGAGTGGCAGAAAGATTTGATCAATTTTTGGGACCCTCCATATATACCTGGGATGAGTTGCAGGCAATTTTGCAAATATTGTTTACTGTAGAAGAGAAAGAAATGATTAGGAGAGCCGGAATGAGGAACTGGGAATAAAGACACCAGCAAGGACCAGCTGGGGAGGTCAAATGGCCCTTACAACGGTCAAATTGGGACCACCAAAACCCAGCACACAGGAATGAGATGTCTGATTTGAGGGACATAATTGTACAAGGAATTAGAGAGTCAGTGCCCCGAGGACAAAATATTGATAAGGCCTTTAATGAAAGACAAAAGAAAGATTGCGGAAATCCTTTCAACTTTACTCGGGATTAGATCCTGATGGAGCAATGGGGCAGGCTTTATTAAAAACTCAGTTTGTGGCCAAATCATGGGTGGATATTAGGAAAAAGTGAGAGAAATTACAAGATTGGCAGGAAAGGTGATTAGGTGAATTGTTATGGGAAGCACAGAAAGTGTATGTAAGAAGAGAGGAAGAGAGCCAGAAGAAGCAAGCCAGGATTTTTGCTGCGGCAGTATGAGAAAAAGACCAGAAGGGGACAGACTTGAAAAGGAGAAATAACAGGTCTTCCCAGAGGGGTACTGAAGCCCAGAAAGAATTTGAGTGTTATTATTGCCAGGGGAAGGGTCATTTAAAATGCAACTGTAGAAAATGGTTGCAGGATGAAAAAATCTTTCAGGAAGATTAGGGAGGTCAAGGGCTCTATTTGCTGGGGACTTATAACATACAGGAGCCCTTGATAAAATTAAAACTGGGTCCCCAGCAACAAGAATTTCCATTTTTGGTAGATTCAGGATCAGAAAGATCTACCATACAAAATGTTCCCCAGGGATGTAAGGAATCTCATGAAAAAATACAGGTAATTGGGGCGAAAAGAGAACCTTTTAAAGTACCCCTCATTAAAGAGGTGAAAATTGAGTCTCCTACTAAATTTTCTCTAGGAAATTTTTTATTGGTCCCAGAGGCAGAATATAATTTGCTAGGACGGGATTTAATGGTAGAATTAGGAATAAATTTGGAAAGTAATAAACACGGAATAAAAATAAAACTATACACCCTAACCGTGGAAGATGAAAAGGAAATAAATCCTGAAGTTTGGTACACACCAGACTCAGCGGAGAAATTAGATATTGAACCATTAGAAGTCACCATCAAAAACCCATCAGAACCAATACGAGTCTGACAATATCCAATTTCTCAGGAAGCTAAAAGAGGATTACAACCTGTAATTGATAGATTGTTAGCACAAGGGCTATTGGAGCCTTGTATGTCTCCTCATAATACCCCAATATTATCCGTTAGGAAGCCAGATGGAACTTACAGGTTAGTTCAGGATCTGAGGGCGGTGAATCAAAGAACCCTCACTCGATTTCCAGTCGTAGCAAATCCATATACCTTATTGAGCAAATTATCTCCAGAACATGTTTAGTATAGTGTGATAGATTTAAAGGATGCTTTTTGAGCTTGTCCATTAAAAAGGAAAAGTAGAGACTATGGATTTGACATTTCCATTGACATTTTCATGGATGACTTGTGTGATAGCATCCATGGAAATGTCAATGGATCTGTCACGAGCCCATCGGTAGGTTGCATCTCTGCCTTGATGTCCTGACGAGTCATGGGCCCACCGAGCTAAGAACAGCTCACCTCGGTGTTTCCACTCAAGATCAGGATCAGGATCAGAGTTCGTGTCCACCTGGGAAACTCTTGCAGCTAGATCTGCCTGATGGTTGTGTTGTTGTTCCTCAGTAGCTCTGCTCTTAGGAACATGAGCATCGATGTGTCTCACTTTCACTGGGATTCTCTCAATGCGAGCAGCAATGTCTTGCCACAGATCTGCAGCCCAGATTGGCTTTCCTTTCCTCTGCCAGCCATTCTTCTTCCAGTCTTTCAGCCAACCCCACAAGGCATTGGCTACCATCCACGAGTCGGTGTAGAGATAAAGCTTTGGCCATCTCTCACGTTCAGCTATGTTAAGAGCTAGCTGGACAGCTTTTACCTCTGCACATTGACTGGATTCTCCTTCTCCATCTCTTGCCTCTGCAACTCTGCACATTGGGCTCCACACTGCAGATTTCCATCTCCGCTTGTTCCCAACAAGACGACAGGAACCGTCTGTGAACAAACCATATCTCTTTTCATCATCAGACAGATCACTGTAAGGAGGAGCTTCCTCAGCACAAGTTACTCTCTCCTCTGGAGGTTTAGCACAGCTTGTGCCTTCTGGCCAGTTTGTGATCACCTCCACCAAACCAGGCCTTTTGAGATTTCCCATTCGAGCTCGCTGTGTTATCAGAGCCATCCACTTAGACCAGGTAGCATCTGTTGCATGATGTGGTGAAGAACCTTTGTCTTTGAACATCCAATTCAGAACTGGCAATCTAGGAGCTAGAAGAAGTTGTGACTCAGTTCCAATCACTTCAGAAGCAGCTTTCACTCCTTCATAAGCAGCTAAAATCTCTTTCTCTGTTGGAGTGTAGTTTGCCTCTGAGCCTCTGTAGCCACGACCCCAGAAACCAAGAGGATGTCCTCGTGTCTCCCCTGGAGCTCTTTGCCATAAGCACCAGGTTGGACCATTGTCACTCGTGGCCGTGTACAGAATGTTCTTAATGTCTGGACCAGTTCGGACAGGTCCCAGACCCATCGCTTGGACTACCTCTCGCTTGATCTGGTCAAAGGCTGCTTGTTGCTCAGGACCCCATTGGAAACTGTTTCTCTTTCGAGTCACATCATAGAGAGGTTTCACAATCTGACTGTATCCAGGAATGTGCAGTCTCCAAAATCCCACTATGCCTAAGAAACGCAGAGTTTCTTTCTTCTTGATGGGATTTGCCATGGTGGAGACTCTGTTTATCACATCCATTGGGATGTGACGGCGACCATCTTGCCACCGCACTCCCAGAAACTGGATTTCTCTGGCAGGTCCTTTCACCTTGTCTCGCTTGATAGCCAAACCAGCTTGCAAGAGAATGTCAAGGATTTTATTACCTTTCTCGAAGACTTCTTCAGCAGTCTCACCCCAGTCGATGATGTCATCGATGAACTGAATGTGTTCTGGAGCTCCACCTTTCTCCAAAGCATCATGGATCACTGCATGGCAGATGGTTGAACTGTGAATCCACCCCTGGGGCAAACGATTGAATGTGTACTGAATGCCTCTCCAGGTGAAGGCAAACTGAGGCCTGCATTCCTCTGCTATGGGAATAGAGAGGAAAGCATTAGCAATGTCTGTGGTAGCATACCATTTGGCTTGCTTGGATTCCAGCTCATATTGGAGTTCCATCATGTCTGGTACAGCTGCACTCATGGGTGGAGTTCCTTCATTCAAGGCACGGAAATCAACTGTCAGACGCCACTCTCCATTCTGCTTTCTCACAGGCCAGATTGGACTGTTGAAAGGTGAATGAGTTTTGCTGATGACCTTCTGACTCTCCAACTGACGAATCAAGTTTTGAATGGGCACCAAAGAGTCACGGTTGGTTCTGTATTGTCTGTGATGCACAGTTTGAGAAGCAACCGGCAGCTTTACATCCTCTATCTCATGTTGTCCCACGACTGCAGATTCATCTGAAAGCTCAGGTCTAATGGACAACTTCAATTTTCCTCCATCAATTTCTACAGTTGCTATTCCAAAAGCCCATTTGTAACCCTTAGGGTCTTTAAAACGCCCTTCTCTCAGAAAGTCAATTCCCAAAATACCAGGTGCATTAGGTCCTGTTACAATAGTATGTTTCTTCCACTGCTTCCCAGTTAAACTTATATCAACCTCTATCTTAAACAACTCTTGAGATCCACCAGTGACTCCCTGAATAGTTATAGATTCTCCCCCTTGATAATTTGATGGTATTATGGTGCACTGAGCTCCTGTGTCAACCAAGGCCCTGTACTTCTGAAATTTTGAAGTGCCAGGCCACTGGATGTACACATCCCAATAGATTCTGTTATCTCCATTATCCCTTACCTGTCCCTGGCGGAAGGCAGGGCACCCCTCATGGTGGGGATTACCTCCACATGTACAGCCGGCACAACGTCCAGCACCAGAATTAGGATCACTGTTGGAGCTATCAGAGTTGTTCTGGGAAACTGAGGAAGCGACAGCTACAAGTAGGTGTAGACGGGAGCTGAATTTCTTGTGGTATATAGCCCCAAATGGGACTAAATGGATCTGCTCCAGGACTGGAATAACTCCATATGTGTCAAACAAAACTCTTAATTCTGAAGAGAGAATACTGTGTATTAGTAATGATTTTACCAAGAATCTTGTACCATACTGAAGAGACCGTGTCTGTGTACTGGGAAAACAGGAATCACAAAATCACTGAAAGGGAACCTATTACTGCAATTACCATTGCTACTTTAATGGGACTGGGCATTACAGGAACGGCAACTGGGGCAGCATCCTTAATCCAACAAAAACAAGGATTATCATCACTCAGAGCAGCTGTGGATGAAGATTTCGAATGAACAGAGAAATCCATTTCATATTTGGAAAAGTCATTAACATCTCTATCAGAAGTGGCCTTACAAAACAGGCGGGGACTAGATTTATTGTTTCTACAAGCGGGAGGCTTATGTGTTGCCTTGGGGGAAGAATGCTGCTTTTATGATGATTATACTGGAGTGGTGAGGGATTCACTGGGAAAAGTGCGAGAGGGTTTGGAAAAAAGAAAAAAGGAACAGGAAAATACTCAATCTTGGTATGAGGGTTGGTTTAATCAATCCCCTTGGTTAACCATTTTATTATCGACTCTTATGGGACCACTGTTAATAATGTTATTGGCATTGACTTTTGGTCCCTGTATAATTAATAAACTAGTATCTTTTTTTAACCAAAGGATTGAAAAAGTAAATTTGATGATTACACGTGAACTAGAACCCACCACTGAAACCAGTATTTCTCTGGAAGCAGCTTCAGAAGCTTTATCTCGCTTTGAGAAACTTTCAAAGAGTCTGGAAATATAACTTGCTGATATAATTCACAAATAAATGATTCCTTGGAAAAAGAAAAAGTGGGAATTGTAATAAGTAAGAAAAGAGTTATTTGCTAATTATATAGTGTAGAGCTTAAAATGTAAAAAAAAAAATAAAAGACCATGCTTGTTTTTGTAGAGATTTAGTTACAATGTACAGCTGTGTATAGCGTTAGGGCCCCATGGCATAACCCCTATATCTTATCTTGACCGGTTTCTATCAAGTTAGGTAGTGGTACCAGGTGCAAGGATGAACAACATAGTACTACATGATGTATTAACTGAGCATGTGCACAGACCAGGATCAGAAGAGAGACATCTGAAAAAAAAAAAAAAAGACCATCGGCTTTCATCGTAAAAGACGAAATTGGATGAGCAATAGAAAGGAACTGATAAGAAACTGCTAATGGTGCGAAATTCACACACCATAAAAAGGGGCCTCAGGGTCTGGTCGGGGCATCTCGGAGGAGGGGCAGGAGAACCCCCCTGGACGCCCAGCGCTGCTTTTACTTATTTTACTCAAAATAAAATATCCTCATTCTTAAAATCGTAAAGTGTGAGAATTGTTTATAACAAGTCCCAGCATGAATCCCAGGAAACCGACTCCAGAGCGAGTCTGAGACCGCTTTCTGGTCACTACATTTAAGATTTTCCTAGACAATGTGTCCAGTGCCAATACATACTGGGTGCGAAGAACCCAGCCGATCCCAATTCCAAATCCCAGCACGGGTGAATACACGTGTGAATACACACGAGGGAGTTCAGCTCCAGGCAGGAAGAACAGCACCTTTTTACCTTTCCCTGATCAAGTCCCCAGGGGCAGGGGAAGGCCATTTCATGCCTTCATCTTCCCCCATTCAAACCTCTGCAGATGGAGGTGGGGGAAGGGGGGTTTGGAGCACCCTGCAACAGTCTGGAAACAATTCAAGGGGGTCTTTGTGTTGTTTCTTAATTGTAACCATATGTAAATACATTTTGTACATATTCATTGCATTTTATATTACTAAATTTTGCTTGCTTGGCAAATATAGCTTCATTCTGTTTTCAAACCAACTGAGCTAGACTGGTGATTTATTTTTGGGGGTAATTCTCCAAATTTATTGGAGGGTAGTCTCAACCCACCACATACTCTTAATGAGAAAGTCTTGGAAAAGAGTGAGGGGTGTTTTGCAGAAGCAAATGTAGCAATTTAGGAACAAAGGAATAAAACCCCAGCCTGTTTACCTCCAGGCTGAGTTAAAGGAATTTAAGGAGAGAAAGATTACCCTTATTAGAGGTGTGCCTGATTCTTTAAAGCCTCTGGATATTCAATTACAGGGACAAAAAAAATCCACCTCTCCAGGAAAAAGAATTTCAGCATCCCTGGAAGGGCTAGTCTTTCAGGACCGACACAGTTCAGAGAGTAAAACACGGTGGGAGGTAGCACAGGAACTTATCAGTCATGAACAGAAATATGGACCTGTCCCAGATACTGAAATTCCAGGGGAATTAGATGGATGGAATGTACCTCACCACCACCACCAAGACTTCCCTGGCAAAAACCCAAACCAGCAACATGTGGTTAATGAGGCTTATCAGCATAGACTAAACAGTTTGTTGTTAGAAGGGTCGCCAGAAGGGCTTCCCAAAAGTACCATAGATTAAATTCCCATGGCCTTTTAACATTGGCTCCCCAAGGGGGAAACGAGCAGCTCTTGTTTATGTTATAGGTGCTGAAAAAAATATCATAGAATCAGTCACGGTTGGAAGGGACCACAAGCATCATCTAGTTCCAACCCCCCTGCCATGGGCAGGGACACCTCACACTACATCAGGCTGGCCAGAGCCTCATCCAGCCTGACCTTAAACACCTCCAGGGATCAATCATAAAAGAAACAAATGAAGTATTTTGTATTATGTATAGTGGTTTTGGTAATCAGATTGCTTATTTTCATATTATAGGGCTGTTGTTTGTATTTGTATGAATATGTGTGTTGTGCCTCTCCTCAGAACCCACAACCTCAACCATTGTACCTAAGAATTTTCTGAACCTCGTATTGGAATTGGTTGTTGGCTTTTATAAGAGTATGGCACCACTGTCCTAATCAGCCATGCAAGGTATCTGGGTTTTTGTGTGTTCTTCTTTTTTTTTTTTTCTTTTCTTTTCTTTTTTGTTTTGTTTTCTTTTTGTAATCCCTGTTAATCTGAAAACACTTTCAAACTTTCTTCAGTTGTTATTTTCCCAAGCATATTGTGGGGAGAGGAGTGGAACAAATAACAAAATTGGATCTTTTGGAAACCTAGTGTTTTAATTGATGGAGCTTTTTATAACTTGAGGTACCTTAAACTTTAAATTTGGACCTGAGGGTAATCTGATCCCATGCCAAACATGCATTTATGATTTTAATTACAGTCTGTGGAGGTGGTCTCAAGCCAAAAAGAATTTACTCCATTTTCATCTTGCAAAATGAGTGAAAAGGAGGAATCACCTTTATTCCACTGTGAGAAGACAATATATTATGCCATTGAAATAGACACCATGAACTTATGGGATATATAGCCTTTAAGAAACCTTGTGCAGACTATCCTAGGTGATCCGGCTTTGGCAGGGGGGTTGGACTCAATGATCTCTGGAGATCTCTTCCAACTTCTAATGTTCTGTGATTCTGTGATCCTTTATCAAACCTCCAAGGTAACAGGGAAATTTGGAGCTCCCCCACTGATCAAAGCTTTCAGGATCAGCAAGACGTTGCTTGATCTTCAGTGGTAACTCCCTCTTTTGTTTTTGTAATCAAAGTGGAAACCTTTTCTATATTTCTAACTTTCCCCCTGCACTTGTAAGCAAAATAAAATTAAAGTGCTTTTCCCTGCCCAACTCCCTGGCCTGTCTAAATCTCGCTGAATGGCAGCACAACCTTCTGGTGTGTCAGCCACTCCACCCAGTTTTGTGTCGTCAGCATATGTGCTGACAGTGCTCTTTGTTCCCTCATCCAGGTCGTCTACAAATATATTGAATAGTACGGGTCCCAGTAATGACTCTTGAAGGACTCCACTAGATACAGGCCTCCAACTAGACTCTCACACTTCCTCAGTTTAGCTGTGAGGATGCTGTGGGAAATGGTGTTTGTCCTAGTTTAGAAAGGGACAGATGCTCTATTGCCCCAAAAGGAGCAAAGGAATGACATTTGCACAAATGGATTGGATAGTAATGGAAAGTTTAAATGGAAAAGCAATTAATATTTTACAAAGAAAACTACAAAGCATAGTGGTGAGCATTTCCCAAATCATGCAGAGTTCCCTTACACCACACCAAAAGTCCAGAGCTTCCCTTCTTCCCACCTGGGGTGCACCCAAAACTCCCAGGGCTCTTTCTTCCCTCCCCCTCCACCCCTCACCACTCCTAGGCTGGTCTCAGGCTTGTCAGGTCTGAGACTTTCCCCTTCCACCTTCTCATCCTGGCATTAGGCCTAAACAGGCCACAGAGCCCTGAGATATTCCCCCACTGTTTACCCAATAGGGAAGCATCTCCCATGGGAGCAGAGAGGGAAGAAAGAGAAAGACAATGACTTTGCAACCAGATTTATGGGGTGCAGGATTTATGGGTAGAAATATGCAGTTTCCTGTGTCCACCCACTAGGCTGGATGCTCTGGACACCGGAGGTGTAACTCTGTGCCTTCAGGTTAGGAGGCAACCAACCAAAACTGCCACAGTATCAAATGCTTTCCTGAAATCAAGATAAGCCACACCCACTGTACTACCATCACATATACACCTGGTTATGTCCTCCATAGTGTGGCATTGCTTCTATATAAAGATGATTCACTTTTTGAAAGCATAATGCATTTTGAAACTTTAAACAACAATATTCAGGCACAGGCATGGTCAGCATTTTGTTTGTATTAGTAGAAATCTTACTGTTATCTCAAACTACTCTTTATGAAATTTTATTTTCATCAGTGTTTCCTAGTGATTGGTTTTGAGTATTCTCAGAGACACATCACAGGCAGGAAATATTAGACTAGTGGATTTGGGATTAATCTGAAACAGATATATCCATCCTCATGGTTTCCAACCTGCTCAGCGCTTGTGCAACCGTGTGACTTCTGGTCAGTCATCACACTGGGACCAGCCCTCAGCAGCACTACAAGATGCTTATTTTGAATCTCCTAGGCATGTTTCACTACTTAACCTGAGCCTCTTCAGGCAAAATATAGTTTCCTTTACCCAAGAGGAAAGGCAAGGAAGGTTGATAGCTGAGGTCTTTTCCAACCTGGTTGATTCTGTGATCGTGTGATTGTGTGAATTGGTTTCTGAAGCACTCTCTTCAACAAAGATATCTTGTCTCTGGAGTGGTGCCTGAATGCTTTCTGTGATTTAAAAGTCAGATGGTGTTTACCAATTTTACTGTGTTTTGGAAGCTGCAGAAATTTTTGGAACTTGCTGGTTGCATGCAGTAGTCTGTTTCAGGACAACACTTGGATCTGTTTATGTAGCTTCTGCCACATTTATTCTCTTGGCAAAGGAGCTGGTTGATGTGTGTCAGAATGGGAGCCAGCTGAACTGAACACGAAGCTGGAAGTAGAATTGTAGAGATGTTTTTTAGGTCCTCTGCAACTAGATGTCTTGGAGGGGGATATTAATTACTCTCACAATAATAATAAGCGATATGGCAAACAGGTATTAATAAAATATTAGTAACCCTTTATTAAAGAAAATTGTCAAAACTCGTTCAATAGGATGGTTGTGTTGTTGGAATATAGATTTACAATGGGAATATGCAGTCTTAGGGCAAATATAAACAATTCTATGCAAATTAGGAAGCAATAACTTGGAAAGAGAAGGTCCCCAAGAGCAGACAGCGCTCGATTACAGTGGGGGGAGGCTCAGTAAGAACCTTTAAACCCAAAGGGCAATGAATTAATTACTCATAGCTGGTTTTACCCACATGGGGGATGCTGCTGCTGCTGTGGGGCGCTGTCGTACGGTGCTGTCACAGCAGATTGCCAGCAAGGAGAGTTCACCACCTGGTCCCAGGCTGGTCTGGCTGCAGCGGGCAGCAGGCAGTTAACGACGCTCTTCGTGACAGGCGCTTGCTTGGTTCCTGGGGAAACTGAGGCATGGCACGAGTCTGGTGGCAAGGGGAAGCAGGCTAGGGGGATCTGGCTTCTAGGCTCGTGGCTTCTCCGGCTTGCTGTGTATGGCTCGTGGCTTTATCCCAGGCTCTGGACCAGGCACTCAAGGCAGGGCAGGGCAACTCGAGGCGGCTTCTTACAAGATGGATCCAAGTAGGCTTGAAAGCAAGGTTTGAGCAGGGCTTGAAGCAAGGTTTGAAGCAAGATTTGAGCAAGGCTTGAAGCAAGGAAAAGATGACTACCCAGTCAACCTCTATATACATCTGGCCAGAGACCAGTTGGTCCAACAGGGCACTGAAGCTAATGTGTAGCTGCCCAATGGAAAGATGTTCTGCCAGGCTATAACCATAAAAAGCAGAAACAAAGACCTTGTCTCTGGGGGAACAGTGGTCAGATTATGTGCTCTTATCACAGGTAAACAGCTTGTTTACCAGACAGGCAGGAGTCCTGTCCCCTTTGCTCTTTTTCCTGCATTGCCCTGTTTTTCTGCAGGAAGGAGGGGAGAGAAAGGGACCCTGTCTAGACATCTTAAGGTCTGTCTGGGTGTGATGGTTTTAAGACTGTCTTTTTAATTTTTCTTCACAAAGTTCAAGCAGAGAAAGTGAAATAATGTAAATAAATTACTATTGGGTGTAAAAAAGCAAAATAATGATTATTCTAAACACTTTCCTTGGAGAGAGAGAAATGTTTAAGAATCACTACTCAAAACAAGGTTGGGGAGTTGGGCAGTCTGGGTCTCAGCTTGCTTGCTGGGCTTCTGTCTGTCTGCTTCTTCTTTTCTGGCTGAGGATAACACACTGACCTTGACAAACTAAGTCTAACAGCTTCCCTGCTTCTTGATTCTCTGCCTTCTGCCAGGGAGGTCTGGGGGGATTCCTTCTGGCTGGGGAGGAGGCCCCTTGGGGAAAGGCCCCTTGGGGGGAGCAAAGGGGGCTTGGTTGTCCTTTTCTGTTGACTGTACATATTTGTAAATGTTGTGAATAGTGTCTATTTCTACATATTAATTGCATTTTATCATAGATTTTACTTTTGCTTGTAAATACAGCTTTCATTTGCTTCCAGACTGAGCTAGCCTGGTCATTGTCAGTGTGGGATGGGGATTTCAGCTCTCACACTGTTACACTGGGTTTGTACTGAGCCATGTCATGGTCCTGCCATGACACTAGAATTCTGATGCAGTGTGCATATTTCTCTTACTTGCTGCTTATTAGAGAAACATCCTGTGTATGTGTCTTGCACTGGAATGTAAACATTTTTGACAGTTCTGTGAGGGGATGTGTGCTATCTCTGCACATTATAATGAAATAAAATTAAAAAGCGATTATTTTCCAAGTATCTGTGACTGTACAACATATGAGATTTTGAGGAGTTTTTAAATCTTCAATATCTTGCTTACTCTGTAGCGTATTATAATGTTCTCAGATATCAGGAAGATTCAGCTATTGTCTCTTTGCTTTGTGAATAGATATAAAATGTCTATTCATTTTGCAGTTAGTATTTTAAAGCTTCTTACAGATTAACATGATGATTCATCTCAGTTTTACCATTTTACTGCGTTACCATAGCCAGTAAGGAACACTTGTTTTAATCAAATCCTTGAGCCTTTCAGATTTCCAGATCTGCTTGAAATAAATGTTACATGTGTGCAAAAAAAAAAAAAAAAAAAAGTGAAAATGTGTAGCTTGTTGGATGTGTTGAGTTTTAAAATTTGTTACATATTGTTGGAATATCTGCACTTCACCTATGCTCTGCTTGTTTCAAAACGAAAAAAAGAAAAAAAGAAAATTCCATAGAAGGAACCATGTTTTACCTAGTGTCTTCTAATAGGTTTACTCACATGTAGAAGCCTGCATGCTTTGGCAATGTGTTGGGGATATTATTTTATGTTTTGTGGAAGGAGTATCTGCAAAAGTTTGACTAAATGTGCCGCAGTGGTTTGAGACAGTACCTCTAGTCTCCAGCTTAGATACTAGTTGTCATTAGTAAAATTCCAGAGACAGTTGAGTAAAAGATAAATAATGCAGGGACTGCATACAAAGTGGTAACAATAGATAGGTTAATATCATTCCCTTGGTGTATTGAAAACCTTGCATCTTGCAGGAGAGTTTGTTTGTTCTCTTTGCCTGCTTGCTCTTCACTGCTGCACTCTGGCTTTGGGCTGTGCTATCCTCACTCTGACTTTGGCCTTCTCTAGTTTGCTTCTCTAAAGCTACAGGGGAGGTGCTGAGAGGGAGCCTGTGGTCTGTGTAGCTGTCGTGGGGTCCTTTGTCCACAGGAGGGGAGAAAGAGATGAATCAAAGGTACAGGAGAGTCCTGTGCTGCTGTTATGCTCCCTCTCTATCTCTCTCTCTCTCTCTCTCTCTCTCTATATATATATATACATGTAAATACACTCCTCACATTTATTGCTTTTTATACTGTTATATGTAGTTTCTTTCGTAAATACAATTTAATTTTAACTTCCAAGTTCCGAGTGGTGAGATTTGCTTTCTGGGGCAGATTTCCGAAAAACAAGTTATTGTGGGGGATTTAATTCAACTCATAACATTATATTTTGTGTCCAACATAGGGCTCAATTGTTTTTTTGTGAATTGATAATCAGAATAAAGAAGTAAAAAATGAAATTGTTCTGGCTATTATGGCCTGTGCTGATTTTGATTATGACTCTATATATTTTTCAGTGTTTTTTCTTCTCAGTACAGTTTCATATTTGTACATTTCTTGCAAAAAAAAAGTGATTCAACCCATAACATGTAGTCCTGAAGGGTCAAGCCCCCAAACATGCCCTGGCCCAGACAATGGCTAAGCACCTGCGAATGTGCTAACCTGG
Source organism: Indicator indicator (assembly GCF_027791375.1). Taxonomy (NCBI): domain Eukaryota; kingdom Metazoa; phylum Chordata; class Aves; order Piciformes; family Indicatoridae; genus Indicator; species Indicator indicator. Next base: position 42,741,347 of record NC_072015.1, read on the forward strand.
ACATTTCCTGGGGTCCAGATGGTCAAGGTAAACATCTAGCACCTGTGATTAACCTTGTAAACACCTGAGAATGTGCATTCCTGGACACTTCCTGGAGTCCAGACAACCATGTACCACGTGTGATTAACTTTATGGCACAACTGTGAACTGTGTGTGCCCCTGGCCATGTTTGGATATGTCCCATCCCATAGGTCCAGGGTTCTGTGTTACCAAAGGGCATTAATTGTCTTGGGACAGTATTTAAACCAGCCAAGAAGTCAGGCAATTTGCCTTGTGCTCTCCCAGACAGCAAAAAGAGCCAAATGCTGACCAAGTAGCAGCTGAAGAATCTGCTCTAGCAGACCAACAACTTCACCCAGGCCTTGCACCTGGACCAAGGCAGAAAGGGGAAAAGCCCCAAGGGAACTGAATCCCAGGAGAGGCTGCAGCCTAGTGATGGAGCATACAAGAGAGAGCCCCTTAGCCCTCTCTGAACCAAGGGCAAACTCCAGACTGTGAACTGGACATGCCAAGAGAGAGGTCCTTAGCCGTCTGTGAGCCAAGGACTGCTCAAATCATAGCCACAGCATCTGGGAAGATACCAGAGAGAGGAGCAAGTGGTGAGTCCCAGGCCAATCTGCCATGGAATTCCATTGATGGGAAACCCACAGCTCACAGCACCTGTATGTCCAGTGTGAATTGCTGTATTGGAAAGGTTAGATCTGTGCTTGAATCACTTAACTCTCTTTAGATGTGCAGTGTAAAACCCACAACTGAGTAACTGACCCTGTGAATACATCCTGTAAATAAGTTATGGTGGTGTTTGAAGATACCATTGCCCAAGATATTAACTATAAAATATATATAAAATATACATTTGTTCATTTTCACTGAAGGAGGGATGATCATAGAAACACACTAACGTTTTAGTATGCATTTTATACTGATACATTGCCCGCAACAAATCTAATTGGGCAGGCCCAGCTCGATTCACTGAACCTCTACTATTCACTAACCAGGTTGCTTGTGCTAAATGTTTCTCCCAGTTTTTCAAAGATCCACCCCCCATGGCTTTGAGAGTGGTTTTCAGCAAACCGTTGTAGCGTTCAATCTTCCCTGCAGCTGGTGCATAGTAGGGAATGTGGAATATCCACTCGATGCCGTGCTCTTTGGCCCAGTTTTTTACAAGATTGTTCTTGAAATGAGTTCCGTTGTCTGACTCAATCCTCTCTGGAGTTCCTGTGTCTCCACAGGATTTGTCTCTCCAGACCAAGAATGGTGTTACGTGCAGTTGCATGAGGAACTGGATAAGTTTCCAGCCATCCAGTGCTTGCCTCTACCATAGTCAGCACATACTGCTTACCAGATGGAGAACGAGGTAGAGTGATGTAGTCAATCTGCCAGGCTTCACCATACTTGTACTTGGACCATCGGTCACCGTACCACAAGGGCTTGATCCGCTTTGCCTGCGTAATAGCAACACAAATGTCACAGTCATGGATGACTTGTGTGATAGCATCCATGGAAATGTCAATGGATCTGTCACGAGCCCATCGGTAGGTTGCATCTCTGCCTTGATGTCCTGACGAGTCATGGGCCCACCGAGCTAAGAACAGCTCACCTCGGTGTTTCCAGTCAAGATCAGGATCAGGATCAGAGTTTGTGTCCACCTGGGAAACTCTTGCAGCTAGATCTGCCTGATGGTTGTGTTGTTGTTCCTCAGTAGCTTTGCTCTTAGGAATGTGAGCATCGATGTGTCTCACTTTCACTGGGATTCTCTCAATGCGAGCAGCAATGTCTTGCCACAGATCTGCAGCCCAGATAGGCTTTCCTTTCCTCTGCCAGCCATTCTTCTTCCAGTCTTTCAGCCAACCCCACAAGGCATTGGCTACCATCCACGAGTCGGTGTAGAGATAAAGCTTTGGCCATCTCTCACGTTCAGCTACGTTAAGAGCTAGCTGGACAGCTTTTACCTCTGCAAATTGACTGGATTCTCCTTCTCCATCTCTCGCTTCTGCAACTCCGCACGTTGGGCTCCACACTGCAGACTTCCACCTTCCACTTGTTTCCAACCAGACGACAGGAACCGTCTGTGAACAAAGCATATCTCTTTTCATCATCAGACAGATCACTGTAAGGAGGAGCTTCCTCAGCATGAGTTACTCTCTCCTCTGGAGGTTTAGCACAGCTTGTGCCTTCTGGCCAGTTTGTGATCACCTCCACCAAACCAGGCCTTTCGAGATTTCCCATTCGAGCTCTCTGTGTTATCAGAGCCATCCACTTAGACCAGGTAGCATCTGTTGCATGATGTGGTGAAGAACCTTTGCCTTTGAACATCCAATTCAGAACTGGCAATCTAGGAGCTAGAAGAAGTTGTGACTCAGTTCCAATCACTTCAGAAGCAGCTTTCACTCCTTCATAAGCAGCTAAAATCTCTTTCTCTGTTGGAGTGTAGTTTGCCTCTGAGCCTCTGTAGCCACGACCCCAGAAACCAAGAGGACGTCCTCGTGTCTCCCCTGGAGCTCTTTGCCATAAGCACCAGGTTGGACCATTGTCACTCGCGGCCGTGTACAGAATGTTCTTAATGTCTGGACCAGTTCGGACAGGTCCCAGACCCATCGCTTGGACTACCTCTCGCTTGATCTGGTCAAAGGCTGCTTGTTGCTCAGGACCCCATTGGAAACTGTTTCTCTTTCGAGTCACATCATAGAGAGGTTTCACAATCTGACTGTATCCAGGAATGTGCAGTCTCCAAAATCCCACTATGCCTAAGAAACGCAGAGTTTCTTTCTTGTTGATGGGATTTGCCATGGTGGAGACTCTGTTTATCACATCCATTGGGATGTGACGGCGACCATCTTGCCACCGCACTCCCAGAAACTGGATTTCTCTGGCAGGTCCTTTCACCTTGTCTCGCTTGATAGCGAAACCAGCTTGCAAGAGAATGTCAATGATTTTGTTACCTTTCTCGAAGACTTCTTCAGCAGTCTCACCCCAGACGATGATGTCATCGATGAACTGAATGTGTTCTGGAGCTCCACCTTTCTCCAAAGCATCATGGATCACTGCATGGCAGATGGTTGAACTGTGAATCCACCCCTGGGGCAAACGATTGAATGTGTACTGAATGCCTCTCCAGGTGAAAGCAAACTGAGGCCTGCATTCCTCTGCTATGGGAATAGAGAAGAAAGCATTAGCAATGTCTATGGTAGCATACCATTTGGCCTGCTTGGATTCCAGCTCATATTGGAGTTCCATCATGTCTGGTACAGCTGCACTCATGGGTGGAGTTACTTCATTCAAGGCACGGAAATCAACTGTCAGACGCCACTCTCCATTCTGCTTTCTCACAGGCCAGATTGGACTGTTGAAAGGTGAATGAGTTTTGCTGATGACCTTCTGACTCTCCAACTGACGAATCAAGTTTTGAATGGGCACCAAAGAGTCACGGTTGGTTCTGTATTGTCTGTGATGCACAGTTTGAGAAGCAACCGGCAGCTTTACATCCTCTATCTCATGTTGTCCCACAACTGCAGATTCATCTGAAAGCTCAGGTCTAATGGACAACTTCAATTTTCCTCCATCAATTTCTACAGTTGCTATTCCAAAAGCCCATTTGTAACCCTTAGGGTCTTTAAAACGCCCTTCTCTCAGAAAGTCAATTCCCAAAATACAAGGTGCATTAGGACCTGTTACAATAGTATGTTTCTTCCACTGCTTCCCAGTTAAACTTATATCAACCTCTATCTTAAACAACTCTTGAGATCCACCAGTGACTCCCTGAATAGTTATAGATTCTCCCCCTTGATAATTTGATGGTATTATGGTGCACTGAGCTCCTGTGTCAACCAAGGCCCTGTACTTCTGAAATTTTGAAGTGCCAGGCCACTGGATGTACACATCCCAATAGATTCTGTTATCTCCATTATCCCTTACCTCCCCTGGCGGAAGGCAGGGCACCCCTAATGGTGGGGATTACCTCCACATGTACAGCTGGCACAACGTCCAGCATCAGAATTAGGATCACTGTTGGAGCTATCAGAGTTGTTCTGGGAAACTGAGGAAGCGACAGCTACCCTCCTGGTATTGCTACCTCGGGATCTGCCCCTCTGCAGCTCCCGTAACCTCTTGAAAAGATCAGAAGTTGGTTGACCATCCCATCTGTTCATGTTCTCACCAAACTGATCACGCAGAGTTATCCAGATACTGCCACGTGATTGCCTCTGCTGTCTGTTTTGGTTTGACCTATTCTGGAATGGCCTTCTTAGAGGACGTCTGTTTCTGACAGCTGAAACTTGTATCCATCTGGAGGAAGAGGAATCAGAATCATCCCCCTTCATCAAGTTGGATATGGAGGTTTTAAGTTCCTCCTTCAGCTCTTTCACGCAATTCTCCATCTTTCCAGACAGAGTTTCAATGGCTGAAACCAAAGAAGTACGTGCAAGACTATCCTCCAATTGCCTCATTTGGTCAGTGAAATGGCCAACAGTAGGAGGCACTCCACCATAATTTCTTGCCACAATCCTGCTTGCCAGAATAGTAGCATAATTAGGAGGAGCAAGCTTAATGAGCTTTTTGGCAAGGCCTGTTCCAACAGGAATTTCATCAGGATTCAGAGTCTTATGATCTCCATACATTATTTCTCTCACAGCAAATTCTCTCAGACGCTTGATTCCCTCAGCTATTGTGGTCCAAGGCTTAGGGTTCCATGGTAAATCATCTCTGCTGGGGTACCTCAGCGAGACTGCCAATAGGAGACGTGCCCACAGAGAAACTTTACCAATGCACTTGCCTAGATGCCTGTCTATGCCTGTATCCTTTGAGAGCATCCCCAACTGAGAGGCCGACTTATCACCTACCACCAATGCTGGGGCTCCCATATCAAAACACCTGGCTAGCCAAGACAGGACTGGCTCATTATCTCCTCTGATGTAATCCTTCCTCACATGTCTAATTTCCTGTCTGGGTGCATTAGCTGACTGTATGTCATCCTCATCCTCCTCCTCATCATCATCCTGAGGTCGCTGTCCCCATAATCCTGTTGTAATCCTCCGTTGAATTTCCTTGAGTTCAGAGGCACTGCCAGCAGTTGCTAATTTAGCAGGGTCTACATCTCCATCATCCATGTGGTGTCTCAAGAGGACTGCCAGAGTTTTAAGGCTAACCTTCTCTTCCTCACCAGAAGGATCTTTCTTAACAAAGGGACCCTGAGTAGAAGGACCCTCATCTCCATCTGCACCATCTCCTGCAGCATCTGCATCTCATCCTGCAGCTCCTTTGCACTTTCTGGTGATAGTGGCAACCAAATTCACTGGTTGAGCTTTCACATTCACAGCAGAGTTGGAAGGAGAAGAGGAATTTTGTGCAGGTTTAGCAGGAGCAGAGAAAGACTGTGAAGGGTTGGCAGGAGGTGTGCTTTGAGATCCTGCAGCCACTGCTGCATCCATATGGGCAGCAGAGGGAGGAGGAGGAGACTGTGCCTCGTTAATGGTGTCTGCCTGCACAGCTATGTCTGTCTGCGCAACCATTTCTCTCTGTGTAACTATGTCTGCCTGGACAACCATTTCTCTCTGTGTAACTGTGTCTGTCTGCGCAGCCATTTCTCTCTGCTCAACTGTGTCTGTTTGTGTACCCCTGTCTGCCCATGTACCCCTCTCTGCCTGTGTAATCGAGTCTGTCTGTGTCGCCGAGTCTGTCTGTGTAACTATGTCTGCCTGTGTAACTATGTCTGCCTGTGTACCCGAGTCTGTTATCTCAGATTCTGGCAAAGGTCCCGCAGCTACTGCTACTGGCTCTGAGTCAAGGCTGTCGGCATCTTTCTCACATACCTGAACTGTGATTTCCTGGTCACCGTAATCAGAATCAGAAACCAATTCCGAACCTCTCTGAGCTTTTCTATACTTCCTCTTACATCTACACAGGTCGGAAGAGCAAGTAGCCTTATGTCGTTCTTGACATAGTGCTATCAGCAGCCATATGATTATTCCAAGAAGCAACAAAATTAAGGTTAGCACAAGATATCTAGGGTACCACTGGTTGCAAAGACCCTCTGTAGTTGTAAGAGGAGCTACAAACTCAAATGTGTCTGCTAGCAGATTCATAGTTGAGTTACCATAGCTTCTTAGCCCAATAAGACCACAACAGAATCCAACAACATTTAGTAACTTGTTCTTAACCCAAAGAAATTATTTATATGCCAGATATCTCACAATCTTGTCTATCATGCAAGAAATGGCCCATCTGTAGACAATTGCACCGATAACAGATGAAATAGAATGACTCAGAATCCAAAACAGCTTCATTTTGCTTCCCAATCTGAGCAGGAATAAATCATACAAGCAATCGAGCCCCACGTTGGGCGCCAAAAACAAAAATGTGTCAGTGTGAGCTGAAATTCCACCCCCCCCACCAATCCCCCCACCCCCCCGACATTAACCAGGCTAGCTCAGTCTGGAAGCAAATGAAAGCTGTAATTACAAAGCAGAATCTACAATCTATGATGAAATGCAATGAATATGTACAAATATACAAAATTCACAATATTTACAAATATATACAATCAACAGAAAAGCACAACCAATCTCCCTTTGCTTCCCCCCAAAGGGGACCCTCCCAAAGGGGCCTCCCTCTCCAGGAGGGGGAGCTTCCTCCCAGACCCCCCTTGGACAGAAAGCAGAGTTAGTTAGAGCAGAAAGTTGTTAACTTAGCTGCCAAGGTCAGTGTGTGTTATCTTCAGCCAGAAGAGAAGAAGAAAACAGCAGCCAGACAGCCCAGCAACTGCCCCGACTGCAGAACGCAGAATGTGCAGAGTGCCCCACTTTGTTTTGGGTAATAGTTCTTAAACATTTCTATCTATCCAATGGAAGTGTTTAGAACAATCGTTATTTTGCTTTCTTACACCCAATAGTGACTTATTTACACTCTTTCACTTTCTCTGTTCTGAGCTTTACAAGGGAAAATTAAAAAGACAGTTTCAAACCATCACACTAGGCATAGCCAACTGGGGAAAAAATGCTATTATAGCTAACTAAGCTAAAACAAAATTTCAGCAAAATGCATTTCTGAGGCCTGAAATATCATTACGAAGCTCATGGACTGTTCCTAGCCATACTGCATCTAGTGGACTTTGGGGGTTACACTGCCTTCTCTCCAGGGGGGCTGTTTACAGAATCCAATGAAGGATTCTCAGGTTACTCTTTTTATATCCTGAAGAGACTGATGTCCTTTACATATTTCAAAATTTTGATTTTCTGAAGTGCAGGCATTTGCTGAACTTGCTCTGCTGGAATGGATTAAACTCATTACCAAGCAGGATTTGTTTCCTTAGCCATTAGTATTTGTATGCCTCAGTTGTCTTTGGATCAGAATGGCTCTCGAATTCATAAAACTGTCATTTGCTGATATATTTCATATGTAAAACAGTCTTCTGTGAAATATCCTTTACAACATACAAGCCACAGAAATAAATGCTTATATAAAATCTTCCTTATCTAAAATATCTTAAAAAATAAGTAAGGCAAGATAGAAAGGTTTTATTTTATAACATGTAATTGAACTATCTGTACTTATAAGCATGTGTAATTACTTTTACAGAAGTTTTAGTCAGCCTTTGAATGATTGCAAAGCAGACATTATTTCAAATTCCATTAACTTGCACGAAAAGTTTTTGCAGTATATGCATCAAACATCTGAATCATAATACTCTCCAAGCTCTATGTTATACAGGGCTAATATAATCCTCCCCTCCCTATTCCCCCTCTGCTCTCTCTCTCTCTCTTCCCACCTGACAGGGGAATAACAGAAGGGAGGTAGAGTTTTAGCTGAGATAAATGTCAGTTTACTACTCTATTGCAGGGTACTGCCGGTATTGCAGGTTTGCTACTAATATTGCACCAAATGAGACGGGGGGAAATAAAAGGAAAATACCCAGCAGGACTCATACAGGTACCCATACTAAGCCCCCGCATGAAACCGAAACCAGAAAGAAACAGAACACCCAGCCCTGGAAAAAGTAACTTTACAGAACATACCTTGAGCCTCACAAATCCTGGCAGGTCCCCATCATGTCATGAAGCAAGCATGGCTCTGAACGGTGTAGGATATATCTGTGATTCTCCATCCCTTATCCTATACCATCTGAGCTGTGCTCAACAACAATTAAAATATACAACATATAATTTACTGCATATTCTTACCCAAAGCAATTTATTTCGTGGCACACAGTAAAGTTCTCCACCTTCCTGCTTTACCCACCAGGTGCATCCTGAATCATTTTTCTTTCCCTTTTCAAAAATGGGAGTTATGCTTCCCCTTCCCCAGACAGTGGAGACCTCCCCAGACTGCCATGACTTCTGGAATACAATTGAAAGTGGTTTAGTGATCTCATGGACTAATTTCCTCGGTACCTGTGGAGGCATGCCGTTGGGTCTCATGGACTTGTACACTCTCAAGTTCTTTGCACATGGTCACCAAGCTGATCTTCACTTACAATGGGCAGTTTCTTCTTCCAGCCCCTTCCAATATCTTCTGTCATTTCAGGAGTGTGGCTGGAGCCCTTGCCAGTGAAGACTGAGGTAAAAAAGTCATTGAGAACCTCAGCCTTCTCCACATCACTTGTCACCAGTTCTCCTGTTTCTTTTCTGAGGGTGCCCACACCTTCCTTTGTCTTCCTTTTGCCATTAATGTACCTTTAGAAATTTTTGCTGTTCCCCTGGCTCTCCCTGGCTAGATTGAATTCTAACTGAGCTTTAGCTTTTCTAACCAGGGTCTCCTGCTGCTCAGGCAGCTTCCTTGTATGTTCCCATTCTAGCTGTCTTTTCTTCTGTTCCTCGTAGAGTTTCTTTTTGTCTGACAGTGTGTTTAGGAGCTCCTTGCTCATCCAGGCAGGTCTCCTAGCATTCTTTCCTGATTTCTTCTTTCTGGGGATACTTTGCTCCTGGGCACAGAGAAGGTGATCCTTGAATATTGACCAACTGTCCTGGGACCCTCCTTCCTCTAGGGCTTTGACCTGTGATACTTTGTCCAGCAGATCCCTGAAGTGATCAAAGTCTGCATGCCTAAAGTCTAGGGTTGTAAGCTTGGGATACATCCTCCTAGTTGCCCTGAGGATCTTAAATTCTGTTCCTTCATGGTCACTGCAGCCAAGTTATCCCTCACACTGGTCACCAGCCCTTCCCTATTGGTGAGAAACCCAGCACAGAATTTTTCTCATTGGTTCCTCCACCATTTGGAGGAGGAAGTCATCATCTATGCAATCCAGGAACTTCCTGGATTCCTGGTGCCTTGCTGTGTTGTCCCTCCAGCAGATGTCAGGGTAGTTGAAATCCCCCATGAGGACCAGGGCTTGTGACCTGGAAGCCACACCTGTCTGCTTATGTAGGGCCTCATCTGCTTGGTTCTGCTGGTCAGGTGGCCTGTAGCAGACCCCTACTGTAGATGGCTTACATAACTCATTCTGTTAGGTAGATCTGGTGAGCTGGAAGCAAACACATATTAAACACTGAAACTTTGGATGGTATAACCTTATCTGGAATTTAAACTAATATTAGAACTTCTTGTCTGAAGGCCTAGACAACTTCTGAATTCTGTTCTTATGACTAAGTTCGAATCACGTTCTTTACTCAGCATGCAATGAATTCAATTTTGCATTGAATGCTTGTTGTCAGCTTATTATTATTTTTTTTCTGAGTCTTGTTAGCACTCCATAGGTATTCACATTATTCCCATTTATTCTTCTCCAGCTTTTCTTTTTTTTTTTTTCTCTCTTAAAAGAAAAATATTGAACGAGGGCTTTTTTAATTATTATTTTTTTATTGTTATTATTTTTTTCTCTCTTTCCTGTAGTGCAGAAAAGCCAGCAGGTTACATCCAGTTAGGCTGTATTTTATTACAGATACCCTGGGACTATTAAGTGCTACCTGGGGACTTAAAAGCACTCAATCAAAAAAATAGTATTGGATGGGCTGTGACAGCAAAAAAGACTAAAATATGCCTTGGAATCTGTAAAGTTAAACTGATTTTCACAGTGACAAATGACAAATGCACATTGACAGCTCATATTGAGCTTCTCATCCACCAGCACCCCCAAGTCCCTCTCCTCAGGACTGCCCTCCAGCCAGTCCCTGCCCAGCCTGTATTTGTGCTTGGGATTGCCTCGACCTAGATGCAGGACCCTGCACTTGGTCTTGTTGAACCTCATGAGGTTGGCTTGTGCCCACCTCTCCAGCCTGTCCAGGTCCCTCTGGATGGATCCCTTCCCTCCAGGGTGTCTGCTGCACCACACAGCTTGGTATCATCAGCAAACTTGCTGAGGGTGCACTCAATGCCTCTGTCCATGTCACCAACAAAGATGTTGAACAAGACTGGTCCCAGGATTGATCCCTGAGGGACTCCACTTGTCACTGGCCTCCACTGGGACATGGAGTCATTGACAGCCACTCTTTGGGTGCAGCCATGAAGCCAGTTCTTTATCCATCTTGTGGTCCACCCATCAAACCCATGTGTCACCAGTTTGGAGACCAGGATGTGGTGTGGGACAGTGTTGAAGGCTTTGCTCAGGTCCAGGTCAATGACATCAGTTGCTCTCCCCTCATCTATTAAAGTTGTCACCTTCTCATAGAAGGCCACCAGGTTTGTCAGGCAGGATTTGCCCTTGGTAAACCCATGCTGACTGTACCAAATCACCTCTTCACTATTCTTCTGTCTCAGTAGTGCCTCCAGGAGGATCTGCTCCATGATCTTACCAGGCACAGAGGTGAGACTGCCTGGCCTGTAGTTCCCTGGTTCTTCCTTCTTACCCTTTTTGAAAATGGGAATAATGTTTCCCCTTTTCCAGTCAGTGGGGACTTCCCCAGACTGCCAGGACTTTTGGAATATAACAGAGAGGGATTTAGCAACCTCATCTGCCAGTTCTCTTAGTACCCGTGGGTGTATCCCATCAGGTCCCATGGACTTGAACACTTTCAAGTTCTTCAGGTGATCATGAACCTGATCCTCACTTATGAAGGGCAGTTCTTCCTCCCAGTCCCTGCTATTATCTTCCATGACTCCAGGAGTGTGGCTGGAGGCCTTTGCAGTGAAGACTGATGTATAGAAGTCATTGAGAACCTCAACTTTTTCCATGTCACTTGTGACTATTTCACCTGTTTCCTTTTTGAGGGGGCCCACATCTTCCTCAGTCTTTTTTTTCGATTAATATACCTATAAAAATTCTTGGTGTTCCCAGGAACACGTTGGCTAGATTCAATTCAAACTGTGCCTTATCAGTCAGTATCTGGACAAAGTCGCAAATGTTTCTGAGAATAGCTTAGTTTTAAGTTACTTCCAAAGCATGCTAAAATTATCCAGATAAGCATCTCTGAAACATGAGCCAAAATCCATGTTCATTTTAAAGAAAGGTGAAGGCTTTGTGTACTAGGAACTAGATTTCTTCAAAACTCTCAAGGGAATCTTGTAAAATGCAAGTACTGCATAAATATATTTCTTATAAGGAAATCAGTAGCCTATCTCATAATTTATAACTTATAGAAAGCCTCCATGAAGCCTTTTTCTTGAACACTGTTCTGGCTGGAGTTAAACCAGAACTAATTCTGTTTGGTGATTTTACTTTTCAGCTTAGTCTCTTTTAAGTTACTGCACTTTCTGAAATTAACATGATATTTTCAAAGACAGGAGCTGCTCCTAGTAGAGATAATGCTTGATGTTTACAGTTAGTACCAAGCACTGGTATGTAGGCCAAGGTCACTGATAAATCTTGTGTACCATGTTGGGGTTGCAGAGTAAAAAGTCCATAGCTGCAGGACAGGTGAACCCTAAATTAATTAACAAGATATTCCATTCCATTTGTATCATATTCAATATAAAGCCAAGGGATTTTCTCTTCTACAAAGACTGACATTCGAGGAGGACTGCATATTTTGTGCCTTCATTCCCTGACACGTGTTTCTGAATCCTGTCTGCTGCTGAATCCAGCCTGAAATTTCCCATCAGTGGTGATGATGATGTCATTGCCATCAGGGAAGTTGGGTTTGATATCTGATTTTCATATCAGATTTCATTTTATTGTTATTTTCATTAAAGGTCTTTTTCAGGCCTTAACTCTCTCTCCTTTATTCCCTTTCTCTTCCCCTTTAGGTAAGGGTGAAGGGTTAACTGAGAGCATCTGTTACTCATTCAGTGACCAGCCCAACCTTAACCCTTGACAAACAAAATTTTTCATAGACCACCTCACAAGACATGAACCAAAGCATGGAGAGAAATGTTAAAAATTTATTGTTGCTTATTTAATGGCTGAACACATCACAAGCAAAGAAATAAAATTCAGAGGCTATGCCATAAAACAATGTGTGTGAAAGAAGTTTTATTAATTTTAAATAAAAAATGTGTTTAAAAGATCAGAAGTAGTCTTGATTTTCACTTAATTCTGTATTATGGGCCACACTTGGTAAAATACTTTACAGCTAAACCTTAGACATATGTTGAAGTCTTTATTCAGCAAATCACTATTGCCAAATCAAGGCTGTTGGTACACTGTATTATATTGTGTCTTCAGTCCTGGAAGCTACATAAATTCTTAGTGCTCATTGATTTCATTGAAGGTTATTCTTTTAGTATAACATTCTTTCAGTAAGCTCACAGAAAAGCTCACTATGCTACTACAGTAAAAATTCAGTTCCCTGCATCTTTGTTTACAAGCAGTGTATGCAGAACTTCACGTCCTGTTTACTATGTCTGGTTTGTGCAACCAGCAGCTGCTCATTAGCAGTCAGGTGGCTTCATTGGTTAATGTATTTTGGGACAAAGACTAAAAAATTGTAAGTGATTACGCCCATTTTGCATTTTGACTCTTCATTATTCTGTATAAGCGTTGTGTTCTACCTTAAACAACTATGCTTGCATTTTATGCATTTGAGGAGTCTATCTTGCCTGTATGTGAAAATATCATGTGCTACACTGTCATGGTAGGGCCAAATGAGCCCAGCACAACGGCCAGACAGACCCTGATGTGTCTAGACGTGGTTCCACTCTCCCCCCTCCTTCCTGCAGAAAGCTGGGGTAACTTGGGAAAAGGAACAAAGGGGACAGGACCGTGTGTCTGGTAAACAAGTCTCCTTCTGGTGTAAGAGCAGGTGTACTGGCTACTGCTTCCCCATAGCCAGGCTGCTATGTTTCTGCCTTTTATGGCCACAGCCTGGCAGAACCCCTTTTCGTTGGGTAACTATGTGCTGGGTTCAGTTGCCCTATTGGCCCAATTGAACCTCACGCAAGATACATATACAGACCGATTTCCAGTCACCTTGCATTGCTTAAACCTTGCCTGGACCTATCTTGCTGGAAGCTGCCTCTAGTTGCCCTGCCTTGCCTCAAGTTGCCTGGTCTAGAGCCTGGGATAAAAGCCACGAGCCCATACACTGCAAGCTAGAGAAGCCACAATCTTAGGAGCCAAGTCTGCTTCCCCTTGCAACCAGAACTTTGCCATGCCTAAGTGTACCCAGGACAAAGCAAGTTCCCATCACAATAAGCGTTGAAAACTGCCTGCCGTCTGCTGAAACCAGACCAGCCCCAAGACCGCGTGGCCTTTCTTGCCAGCAACCTGCTGTGCCTGCACCTCATGAGAGCGCCCCAAAGCCTCGACAGCTAACACACAGCAGCAGCACTCCTCACCTGAGCGGAATCAGCTGTGAGCAATTAATTCATTGCCTCTTTGGCTTACCAGCTCTTGTTGAGTCTCCCCCCATGTGGTCAAGCATCGTTTCGCTCCCAGGGATTCTCTTTCTGTGTTATTACCTCCCAGTTTGCATAGCATTGTTAAAATTGTTATATTTGCCTAGATTCTGTACATTCCCACTGTAAATATCTATTCTAACCATACACTGAACCTATTCAATACATTTTGGCAATTTTTCATATTAATAAAATGTTATTAATGTTTTTATTAATATTTGCCATTATTGTTTATGAATCAAACATTTTTTCTTAACACGCACCATATCAACATTATGTAAGCTGCTTGAAAAACTAAATGAATATATTAATGAAGATTTTATGTCTTGCATTATGATTTTCAAAGTGTTATTTATCAGTAGGCTACTGAACCTTGACTTTATTGAGGCAGTAGATCATATGATACCATATAAACCACAGAAAGAATGCTTCCAACATCTTTTCTTATTCTTTAACATGTACAGGATTCTTCTTCTGCCCTTTTCATGGCTCTGTAAATTCTGTCTCTTACCACAGTGTTTTCCGCCAGGAAATTAAGTAAAACAAAGCTGCTTTTTCATCTGATGTAAAAGGAGTAGTGTATTTTCTAACACTCTACTGAAAAGTATCATAATTTAAGAGTGGTGTTTTGTATCATGGAAGTTTCTTACGTTGATGGAGCAGATCCAGTTTTGTTATTTTACATTTTTTTTGAGCCATCATTGACAATTCAAAAAATCTGGATTTTAATTTTTAATGCATCAATAAATCAGGGATCAACTTGAACACAATTGGAAGTCTCATAACTGCACACCAAGGTTAAAAACTATAATGAACATATACTTTTCCTAATGTTACTCATGATTTAACAATGGGATAATCTAAACACTGCTTAGAATAATCACAATAGCCTGCAGAATTGTTTGAGATTATCCAGAGAGTAAAAGTGTTTGCTGCAGACATATATACTAAATGAAAAATACTGAATATTGGTATTTAGCTCTGTGTTTTGTCCACATACAGGATGTATCCTGTTTAGGAAAAGTTAGGGATTTATTGTTTGTTTGTTTGTTTGTTTGTTTGTTTTTGTGGTCACAGAGGTATGTACATTTTTTGACTAAGCAGATTGACTATATAGTAGAAAACAAAAAATGGCCTTACATATGAGTTTCTATTATTCTATTAGGCACAAGGGATTTACATACAAAAGAATCTAACAGAGGAAATGTGGCAAAAGTCCTCTGCTTGCATAAATTATACAGGTGTCAGGGTCTATTTTGACTTTTCAAAGAAGGCCAATACAGAACTGATACAGAAATTAAGAAAACATTTTATTTATTTATCAGAATGTTGTGTGAGCTGAAGGAAATCACTCCTTTATTGCAGGAATGTTTAAATTTGTGCATAACGCTTCCCAAACTGATGCTTTACTGATGCAGTAAATTAAAACTGAACTTCTGTTTTGTGTATCATAACTAATATAAAGATAGTTTGATATTATGTGTAGGAAGGGGCTTAAACATACAAAGCAATCTAAGAGAAGATCACTTTGTGTTGTTGAAGTAATGAAAAAGAGAAAGCCTGTTGAAAATTAAGCAATGTATTCATAAAAGAATATTATTAAATCATGTACTAGAACTATTGCTTAGCTGTAACAAGAACCTTTGATAAATTATGTTTAAAGGGATAAGATAGGAAAAAAAAAAAAGAGACCATTATCAGAAAGACTGTAATTAAGCTTTATTCATCTTTTCTCAGACAATTCCCAAACCTGTACTTCATTATTATGCTGTCTTCTCTTTCTGTGTCACATTTGTCTCCTCGTCTTGCACCCTCTCAGATATCTCAACCTCATCCATCTCAAGGTTCATGTAGTCCTTTCTTCTGATTAACTTGTGTTTTCACTCACCATAGAAGACAAATCCTTTCTGGTCATTGCTAGAAATGATCAGTAAAAAGAATTTCTGTCGCATGGGAAGTACTAGGATTTTTTATCTACTGTTTTGGTCCCTTCTGCTCAAAAATAATAGACAGAGCCCCCAGCTTTTATTTCATTTTTTTAAGCAAAAGGGTTTCAAAAATACCTTAGTATACATCAGAATATTTTGCTTGAATAGTATTAATATTATACTGTATATTTGCTAGATTCTTGTGGTGTTTGTTGAAGACATTCCTTCACAGTTCCTGCTTTCTTTTACCCCAGATAAATGGATATATTATACTGAACACATGCCAATTGTTCATTTCACCCTGATTTTCTGGTGTGAAATACTCTGCAGAAATCCTCCTCTAGGAACCTCTTTCAAATAATGATTTTAGATGAAACTACTTTTTATTTAAGGAGAATATTTCATGAATGCAGTTTAGTTACAGTATTCAGAAATTCCTGTGAGGATTAAGAAAGGAAATAGATTCTCAAGTCTGCTTATGGCCCCTTGACGTCATTGAGATTCTGCAAAAGACTTTATTCAACCATAAACAACCAAAGGAAAATTTTCCTGCAGGCACATCTGTGCCACTGATGAGCTGTTAGTTTTTCTCCTCAGGCTTCTGTGGTGGTAGAAGGTATGTTGAGAGTGATGCAGCTGACCTTCATCACTCCAGATGAATCCTGTACTGGTACTGGCCTCATTAAGGACCCAGAGTCATTAGCATTAGAGTGGCCATGGAACAGATATTGTCAGATGAGGAATATCTGCTCTCTAAAGTCCCATTTACACTGAGTGGAAACTGCATACTATCATTGTAAATTAATTCTGAATCCTTATACATGCAAGACATTCTAGCACAATCTGTAAAGTGTAGTTAATTTAATACTTACTTGCTCAGGACACTCTCAGTAAGAAAATCTGCCACTTCAGTATTATCCCACGAATGCTTGAACATAATCAGTCACATTTATTAGCAAAGACTGCTGCTTAATGGGGAGAATCAGTTCTTTTAATGAATAAATCTTTAGAGGAAAATGGCAGTTAGGGTTTTGGCTGCCTCATATGAGATTGACTGTGTCCACTTTTTGAAGGGCTTTCTGTCTTTCCGTCACTGATGCAGAGCAATGTATGCTGAACCACTGTGTGACGGTTTTAAGACTCTAATTTTTCTTCTCACAAAGTTCGAGCAGAGAAAGTGAAAGAATGTAAGTAGATCACTATTGGCTGTAAGAAAGCAAAATAATGATTACTCTAAACACTTCCATTGGAGAGATAGAAATGTTTAAGAATCACTACTCAAAACAAGATACAGGACAGTGGGGCAGTCGGGCAGTCGGGCAGTCCGTCTTCTCTCTGTCTGCCTGCTGCTTCTCTGGCTGGAGGTAACACAACCCCTCATACTGACCTTGACAAGCTAAGTCTAACAGCCTTTCTGCTTCTTGGCTCTCTCTGCCTTCTGCCAGGGGGGTCTGGGGTGAGTCCTTCTGGCTTGGCCCCTTAGGGGGAAGCCAAGGGGCTTGGTTGTGCTTTTCTGTTGATTGTACATATTTCTGAATGTTGTGAATAGTGTCTATTTGTACAGATTCATTGCATTTCATCATAGATTGTAGTTTTGCCTGCAAATACAGCTTCATTTGCTTCCAGACTGAGCTAGCCTGGTTATTGTTGGAGTGGGAGGGGGATTTCAGCTCTCACACTGTAACACACTGTGCCAAGGGGCTCACAGCTCCTTATTCCCTATCACAGTATTGAAACAGCCTTTCTCAGACAAAAAAAACCCACCAAATATCAACACGATTGATTGTGAAGCTCTCCAAATAGTAATTCTTTTGAAATGTGTTTTGTTATCCAAGAAATTGTCATATTGGGGCTGTAGGCCAACCTGAAGAATTCCGCTGTTAGGTTTTACACAATGGTCTTCATTCTCCAGTCTTCCTGAATGTTCTCAGCTGTACAGGGTGTTCCACTTGGTAGCCATTTCTTGGTTTTGCATTGGGTAAATTCAGATGGGATCAAAAGCTGGACCCATAAGCCATCTTCTTTCTGCTCAAGGCAAGTCTAGCAGGAACAAAGCACTCACTGAATAGTTTGTTTCTGTGTCTATCAGTCATCTGCCCATTAACTACTGGAAGAAAGTGACCTTCTAGGCTGCAAAGACTTATCCTGGCTGAACTGAGGTTTATTCATCCACTCCTTTTTAGACTCTCAGTGATCCAGGCCAGGTTATAATCCGTATACCTGCTCAATAATAGCGTGGCAATACAGTTTATTTTTCTCAGAGAGGGAAAAGAGCTTCAAATTCAAAATGTCTCTGAGAACAAATGACCTCAAAACTCAAGCTCTTCAGTTATAGGATCTTTTACTGTTTTCTTGGGGGAAAGGAATCAGAATCATAACATTTTGCAAATAAATGTCTGTATGAAGACGAATAAAATATAAAAGATAGATAAATCAACAGTAGCCCTGTGAAACTGTTCTGTACTGGGATGAGAAAGGGAAGTGTGAGAGAGAAAAATGGAGATAGTGCAATATCTGGGTATTTTTTATCCTAGAGAAGTCTCTGGGGAGACCTTATAACATCCTCCCTGTACTTACAGGGTACCTACAGGAAAGGTAGGAGGGACAATTTATCAGAGAGTGTAGTGAAAGGACAAGAGATAATGGTTTCAAACTGAGAAAAAATATATTCAGAGATGAGGATATATGTAAGATTTTATACATAAGGAAGACATATTTTACTGTGAGGGTGATGAAGAGGTTGCCCAGAGAAGTTGTGGATGTCCCCTCCCTGAACCTGTACAAAGCCAGGTTAATGAGGCTCTGAGCAACCTGATCTAGCAGAAGGTATTTCTGCCCACAGCAGAAGGATTGGGACTACATGGCCTTTAAGGTGACTTCCAGCCTAAACCATTCAATGATTCTATGATTTTTCTGAATCTCAGTAATTTTCTGACCATAAAAGGCTTAATAAAATAGCTATGTTAATAAGACAGGGTGAAAAGAGGACTACAGAGAGCAGACAACTCATATATCTCTCCAGATGCTGGGAATCCCACTTTTGTGCAGCATTGGATGGACCCCAGATGGATATTCACATGGCAGACTGTACAGATCTTGTCTATGGTTGAACACAGAATCATAGCTGCACATTGGGGAACTTGCCCAATGATCCTCCTCCACTTCATGATATTCTGTGGCAGTGTAATCTGCATAGTGGGAGCATATATACCACACATCTACATGACAGAAGATATTTAAAAAGAAAAAGGTATGTTGACAATAGGCAGCTATGTTTGCTGACATAGCATCATACTTCTAACCTATTCTAAGTGAAGATAGTTGTGAACAATGCTGCTGAAACTACACATGGGAGTGGGCATATTTTAATAAGAATTGCAAAATGCGTTAAAACCTCAATTTCTGAGCCAAAATTGTTTGTTTGTTTGTTTGTTTGTTTCTTATATCTTATTAAATCCCAACCTTTGTATTACAAGCCCTGTGAGGGGTGATTGAGGGAGCTGGGGTTGTTTAGCCTGGAGGAGGCTCAGGGGACACCTTATTGCTGTCTACAACTATCTGAAGGGAGGTTGTAGCCAGGTGAGAGTTGATCTCTTCTCCCAGGCAACCAGTGACAGAACAAGAGGACACAGTCTTGAGCTGCACCAGGGGAAGTTTAGGCTGGATGTGAGGAAGAAATTCTTCACAGAAAGAGTAATTGGCCATGGAATGTGCTGCCCAGGGAGGTGGTGGAGTCACCCTCCCTGGAAGAGTTTAAAAACAGACTGGATGAGGAACTTAGTGCCATGGTTTAGTTGATTAGATGGTGTTAGGTGATAGGTTCGACTTGATGATCTCTGAGATCTTTTCCATCCTGGTTAGTTCTGTGATTCTGTATTGTATTGTATGCTGTTTTGCTCCAGAACTGGAGAACCTGTTGTGAGAATTAAACTCCTTCTCAATAAGAATAAAAGTACACTAACACTAGACAGTGTGCAGGCTTGTTGACTGACATCTGTGCATTCACTTGCATGATTTAAATATGGACTCATTTTTGTTGTTTCCCTCCTACACATACATAGGTATGTACTGTTATTTGCACACAAGCCCCTCTGTGGTAATTGTGAGGATCTGCCATTACAGAGGGATAACATCTGTTTCCTGTGCTGTGCATTAAGAAGGTTTCTAAATTAGACGAAATTATCACAGAAGTGCCATTTAGTTTTCATTAGTAAGTAGCTGCTGTATTATCTTCAGTTGACTTTTAATGCTGAAATTCACATCTTGGTTGTCCATAAAATCTTCATTTTTCTGCCCTTCAGGTTTTCACTGCTTTGTTGGAATGGGTAGAATACGTGTGTTAAAATTATAAAATAGTTCTGAACTTTTACAGATTGGATGCAAATTGATTTTTTTTCCTACTTGTAAAGTTTGAATTTTTTCTAGAACTTAATTTCCATATGTAAATTCCATACTTATATCAAATTACCAAATTATACTCTTCAGGAAATTTTACTGTTATTTTTTCACCATTCAGTACCCATAAGAAATGTAAATCTTTCCCAGAGACTCATGTGAGAAAATCAATACTGCAACTAGTCTGAATTCCCTTAGACATGTCTTATTTGCAAGTTATCTGTAGTTGTAGGTCCTGAAATGGTACCCCAGTTGCCTCTCCTAAAACCTACTTCCCAAAATTCCTGACAGGCCATCTCATCCAACTTAGTGGACTGATGAGGAAGGCAAATCTTTGTAATCCCATGAATGGGCAAACTCTGCTTGGTAGCACTAAGAGTCACTACAATGACTCTGAGGAGTCCAACTCAGTGTACAACAAGGACTATCCCTGCTCAGCAGAGACCAAGACATCATTGGAGTCACAACAATGACCATGAAAACAAAAATTATTGTTTTTTCTAACTATCAACAGATGTTGCAGATAAAAGCACTTTGGAAGAGGACTTCTTTATCAACTACTTTAGAACAAAGTAGACAATGTCTATCAAAAGAAGAAAATCAAAAGAAAAGAGAGGAGAGGGGAGGGGAGAGAAAGAGATTTCACCAGCCTTGGATCCAGCATTGTTGTCTTGAGCTGGAGTCTTGATCAACAAAGATTACAAAGGGTCAACAAAGACAAACTCGTGCCCTCACCTTTATATATCTTACTTGGTCCAGGACCATTTTCAGGGTGGCAACTGTCTTGCATCTGCATGGTTGAATGTTCAAGAGAGTTGGGTGAGGAGTGACAGTGTAATAGATGGGAATCAAAGCCAGGCCTCCCATGTCTGAGAATTGAAACTGGACTAGAAATTTCAGGGGGCAACAGTAGAACCAAAGTTTGACCTGTCAGCCAGTACATGCTCAAACTGCTGGTTTCCCACCATATGGGGGAGTGGGATAAAGAAAAGCAGCTTGCCACTCAGTCATAGGGCTCAATCCATCTGTTTCCTAATTCCCTTCTTACAATGTTTACATCTCAAGCTGTTTGAGACAAGAAAGGACAAGACCCTTGTCAGTCTTAGCTACAGGCACCACAGCTTATGGAAGGATGATCTGGTTCAGCGTTGCTGTAGAAGACACTCACCAAAGCCAAGTGTAACAACCAGTTAAGTACTTCATCTATTGTAATAGAATATGTGCTCTTTTAAATTCAGTGTACCTCTAGGTCCTGAACTGTTCATTATTAGTTAAAATCATTAGTTAAATCATTATTAGTTAAAATCATAAATTTAGAGTTCAGCCCAAATGCTGAGAAAATCTGGGGTTTTTTACCACTTGTGTTTCTGTTCAGGAAATAACACACTGATTTTTAAAGCCCATTTAGATTCTCTTTCTGTAGAAAGCAGAAAGCAGTGAAAGAACAAGTGCTATACTATCAATAAGTAGTTGACTTAAATTATTGTTGTATTGTTCAGAGTGCTTTGTTTTAAAACAACAAAGAAGGGCTCTTCACAATTTTGCAAAGAGAGACAGGAAGCTTTTGTGAATACACAGCGGACTTCATGGCTTACCAACCTGTGTGGTAAAAATCCTGAAATTCTAACTAATTATCAAAAGGCAGAAAGAGGGGCAGACCAGCTAATAACATGCTGCAATAACACTTGTTGAACTTCAACACCACCAGAATATCATTCTTGCTGTGCTTAATTGTAATAATTCAGATTTAGCAGAAAAATACAAATTTAACTAATAAAGTTAAAGTTAAAATATGCAAATTCAATAGAGCAAAACTCTTTTTCTTCAAGTGTTATATAGATGAGAGAAAAAAACCCAACAGGTATAGGAAGGTATGATTGGAGAAGGTTTGCTATACATCTGGTGGCAGAACACACAAGTTACAGAGAACTCTTGAGAGTCAGGACACAGCATAAGATGAATAATATAACTTTAGTAACACTAAAAATAACATACCTGTTGTGGTGGGTTGAAAATTCCTCCCAACGTTAAATTGCCAGACTAGCCCAGTTGGGAGCAAATGAAGCTGTATTTACAAGCAAAACTACTATCTACAATGAAATGCAATGAATACGTACAAAATATCCAGGATTTACAATATTTACAGGGATTTACAATTTAAAAACAGCACAAGAACCCCCTTGGCCAAAAAACAGGGGTGCTACTAATAGCTTCCCGCTCCCTGCACCACTTCTTACCCCGCTGGACACAAAGGGACAAGAGAAGAGAGCAGAGAATTATTCTGTTCGGATACTCAGCCAAAACAAAGAACAGAGCCAAGGTCAACAAAGCCAGCCAGAAGCAAGTTAATGTCTCCCAGAGCAAGGAAACCTGAAAGAGAGAAAGACAGCCTACCTATCTATGTTTTATGGAAGATATCTGTCCAATGGGATTGTTTGGAACTCATCATTATTTTCCTTTTTACACCCAGTGGTGATTTATTTACATTCTACCACTTTCTGTTCAAGATCTGTGGAAAATTTTAAAGGTACAGCCTAAAACTAACACACCTGTATTTGTGCCATGACAGGAAATGGTGGGAGATGTGGAAGATTATGAATGTCTGTTTCAGTGGATCTTCCCTATGGTCCCAGCTTTGCAATGCAGTCATAGCTAGGCTTGTCACTGGCTTGGCTGATGCCCATACATGCAGCCAGCATTACCAAAATCGAAAGCGTCTGCAAAATCCAAACTATAAAATCAAATGAAGGCAGGCTGCTCTTACTCTCATGTTGTCAAACAAGCACCTAGGTGTTGCAGTTCTGTAACTACAGAAATAGATATGTATAATGGAAGCAAACCAGAGCTTGAAATCAGTCTTTAAGGTCAGAGTCTAAACTCTGTTAAGAATGACACACTGAACTTGCAGTTGTTCAAGGCCTTTGACACAGTCCCCCACAACATCCTACTCTGCATGTTCAGATCCTGGGCTGCATCAAAAGAAGCATAGCAAGCAGGTCAAGGGAGGTGATTCTCCCCCTCTACTCAGCTCTGGTGAGACCCCACCTGGAGTGCTGAGTCCAATTCTGGAGCCACTGTTACAAGAGGCATATGGACATGCTGGAAGGTGTCCAGAGAAGGGCCACCAGGATGATCAGAGGGCTGGAGCACCTCTCCTATGAGGACAGACTGAGGGAGTTGGGGCTGTTCAGTCTGGAGAAAAGAAGGCTCCAAGGTGACCTTACTGTGGCTTTCCAGTATCTGAAGGGGGCTACAAGAAAGCTGGGGAGGGACTTTTTAGGATATCAGGTAGTGACAGGACTAAGGGGAATGGAATGAAGTTGGAAGTGGGGAGATTCGGGCTGGATGTGAGGAAGAAGTTCTTCCCCATGAGAGTGGTGAGAGCCTGGATTGGCCTGTCAGGGGAGGTGGTTGAGGCCCCATCCCTGGAGGTGTTTAAGGCCAGGCTGGATGAGGCGTGCGTGTGAGTAGTGTGAGGTGTCCCTGCCCATGGCAGGGGGTTGGAACTGGATGATCCTTGTGGTCCATTCCAATCCTGACTGATTCTATGATTCTATGATTCTATGATTCTATGATTCTATGATTCTATGTTGGAGAGATACAGATTATGATGGCTGGATAAGGATGGTCACATTCAGAGGGTAGTGCTCAATGGCTTAAAGTCCAGATGAAGAACAGTGGCAGTGGTGTCCCTCAGGGGTCCATACTAGGACCTGTACTGTTTAATAGTTTTATCAACGATATAGCGGAATCGAGTGCACCATCAGCAAGTTTTCAGATGACACCAAGCTGAGTGGTGATATCGATGTGCTGGAGGGACAGGATGGCATCCAGAGGGACCTGGACAAGCTGGAGAGGTGGCCCAGGTGAACCTCATGAGATTCAACAAGTGCAGGGTCCTGCACCTGGGCCAGAACAATTCTCACTGTCAATACAGACTGGGGAATGAGGTGATAGATATCATCCTTGCAGATATCATCCTTGCAGAAAAGGACTTGGAGGTGCTGATAGATGAGAAGCTGGACATGAGCAAACAGTGTGAGCTTGCAGCACAGAAGGCCAATGGCATCCTAGGCTGCATCAAAAGAAGCGTGACCAGAATATCGAGAGCGGTAATTCTACCACTTTGCTCTGGTGAGACCTCACCTGGAGTACTAAGTCCAGCTCTGGAGCTCTCAATACAGGAAGGACATGGACCTAATGGAGAGGTCCAGAGGAGGGCCATGAAAATGATCAGGTCTTGGAGCACGTCTGCTATGAAGACAGGCTGAGAACTGGGGGTGTTCAGCCTGGAGAAGAGAAGGCTCTGGGGAGACCTAATAACGATCTTCCAGTACCTGGGGGGAGCCTACAAGAAGGATGGAGAAGGACTCTTTACAAAGGCTTGCAGTGATAGGATGAAGGGCAGAGGCTTCAAACTACAGAAGAGCAGGTTTAGATTTGATGTTAGGAACAAGTTCATTGCCAGGAAGGCAGTGGAACACTGGAACAGGTTTCCTGGAGAGGTGGTTGGTACCCCATCCCTGGAGATATTCAAGGTGATGCTTGACAGAGCTCTGCAACCTGATCTAGTTGAGGATGTCCCTGCTTACTGCAGAGGGGGTTGGACTGGACAATCTTTGGAGGTCCCTTCCAACCCAGACCATTCTCTGAGTCTATGATATTATGAACCTATTCAGTTACTTCTGCTTATAAGCTGAGGACTAGGCTTGGGACTCACAGCTCAGAATATCAATTTGACAAACTGCTGTTAGTTAAAACCCCAGGGGGAAAAAAAAAAAAAAGAAAAAAAAAGATGCAATTGTATCACTCAGTCCTACTGTGATCTAGTTGGTAATTTGGTGGAAGTTTTGTTGCCTAAATGAAATTGATTGTTTCCCTACGTCAAGTCTGTCTTTTGACCACGATTGCAATTGGTGAGTGAGCTCTCCCTGTCCTTTGTCTTAACCCTTGAACCTTTTCCGTACTGCAGGAGGGTAGGAGTGAACAAGATGCTGCATGGTGCTTTGCTGCTGAATGGATAGGCTCAAACCTGAACATGGCATTACAGAGCTCATAAGATAGAAATCACAACATTTAGACAGCAAGAGAAGGATGTTCCTTCTCTCATTCTCATCAGCATGCTGTCTATGAAATAATAATATCATTTCAGACAATGTACAGAATTACAAGAGTGGTGGGAATGTACAAAAGACATAAAAGAAAGATTTGATTGGAATGACATCTCTCCCTTGAATTCAAATCTATTTCTGTTGAAAATGGTCTTCTAAATATTATTTGGTTCCTCAAAGAGAATTCTCTGCATATGATTTTCACCTGTTTAATTTCCTATAATGTGATATATAGTAAGAAAAACAGGAAGTTAGTGCTTGAAAATAAAATAAATATTCTGATAGCATTTGAAATGCTACTAGGATTGTTCACAGTCAGTAAGGTCAGTGAATAACTCATTTGGGGAGTAACAAATAATGATATAACTCTCAAAATGTTTATATTAAAGGAAATGTAAAAGTTCTGGAAAATTTTGCTGAGCTGTGCTGTCAGGGATTGTATTTAACTGTCATCTTGGCAGATGGCAACAAGAAAATTCTCAGGTATGCTGAGCCAAATGTACTTGCTTGATTCTCCTCTCTTTGCAAGCTCATCTGTTCCACTTTTCTCTAGATGCATGTCCAAATGACTATAAAATGTTCTAGGAAATGCTGGAATTTCTTTCTCGCAGCACTCAAAGATGAGGTGCCACAGACAGACCCACACTGTCACTCCACACTGCAGGGGCAGACAGCTTTCTCTGCTGATCTTTGCCTGAATGCTAGCAAGAGTGAGGAGCAGGGAATACTAGCCACATGAAGAAATGTTTCTGGGTTAAAAATACAAGTTCATTTTACTTCAGGAAGAACAGGAGAGGAAAGCATACCTTTCCTACCTACATGTGGTTGTGTAAAGTAAACATCTGCGGAGGCTTTCTTCTCTCATGTGCTGAGTAACAGAGCAAATATGGAGTATAATAGTGGGAGTATTGGATTTAGAAGGAATTCCTAAAATTAGCCATGCTATGTTGTGTTCCTTTGGCAAATGGAAGTGAATGCCCTGACACTTCAAATATTATCAAGTTTGTAAGCTAATGAAGATCACTTTAATTAAATAAGAGAAAGAAGCACAGTGTTATAGAGTGTTGAATCAATGAAAACCTCTCCTTTATTTGCCCATGGTAACACAGTGGTCTTTAACTGAACAACTCTCTAGAAGATTATGTCATTGCCTTAACAGACCAGGACTCAGTAATATGCTATATAGTGGAAGAGACTTGTAAATGTCAAAGGGGTAAGTGACTGGTTGGGTGAAGTTGGGTAAATACTCCAGGTAAAAATAGGAAAAATGTGCTCTTTAGACCACAGGGGGTTACGATTAAAAAAAAAAAATAAATACAGAATCAAGAAGGCTGGAAAAGACTGCATTGATCATCAAGTCCAACCTATCACCTAACACCTCCTGACAACTAAACCATGGCCCAAGTGTCACAGCCAATCTCTTTGAACACCTCAAGGGATGGTGACTCCACCACCTCCCTGGGCAGCACAATGCAATGGCCAATTACTCTTCCTGTGAAGAACTTTCACCTCACCTTGAGCCTAAACTTCCCCTGGCACAGCTTGGAACTGTGTCCTCTTGTTCTGCCACTGGGTGCCTGGGAGAAGAGACCAACCCCCACCTGGCTACAACCTCCCTTCAGACAGTTGTAGACAGCAATAAGGTTTCCCCTGAGCCTCCTCTTCTATAGGCTAAACACCCCCAGCTCCCTCAGCCTCTCCTCACAGCGCTGTGCTCCAGACCTCTCCCCAGCCCTTCTCTGGACACATTCAAGTGTCTTAATGTCCTTCTTAAACTGAGGAGCCCAGGACTGGACACAGTACTCGAGGTGTGGTCTAACCAGTGCTGAGTACAGGGCAGAATGACTTCCTTGTTCCTGCTGGCCAGATTATTTCTGATGCAGGCCAGGATGCCATTGGCCTTCTTGGCCACCTGGGCACACTGGTGGCTCATGTTCAGCTGCTGTCCACCAGAATTTCCCTGTAAATAAGAGTCCAGAAGGCAGACATACAGTGAAATGAGGTAATAATGTGCCTGAATCTGAGCAGGTTACAGATTTATTAGAGTATGGGCTGGTTGAAGCAATATAACTTTTGTGCTGAGTTGCATTGCTTCATTGTTTTCTGTACTGTTGATAGATTTATCATTGTCTGTACACATATAGGTCGAAGTCTGACAGCTGTCTAGGTTTTCATAATGCTTATATGTGAAGCAACCCTTACTTTATAGAGAAGGAAAAGATAAGAGAAGGCAGTGAAAATCTTGTTAGAAACCTCCCATCAACAAATTTCTTGATCCCTCTGAAGCCTTTCTAGTTTTGAAACTGTAGGTTTTGAATGCCTTTTGTGTTTTCCTAACACTTTTTAAACCACGTTGTGATGGTTTGAAACTGTCTCTTTAATTTTTCTTCTCAAAGTTCAAGCAGAGAAAGCGAAAGAGTGTACATAAGTCACCATTGGGTATAAGAAAACAAAATAATGATTGTTCTAAACACTTCCATTGGATAGATAGAAATGTTTAAGAACCACTACTCAAAACAAAGTGGGGCAGTCTGCAGTCAGGGCAACTTGCTGGGCTGTCTGGCTGCTTTTTCTTCTTCTCTTCTGGCTGAAGATAACACACTGACCTTGGTGAGCTAAGTTAACAGCCTCTTTGCTTCTACCTAACTCTGCTTTCTGCCAGGGGGGCCTGGGGGGCGGAGACCCCTTTGGAAAGGTCCCCTTTGGGGGTATGCAAAGGGGGCTTGGTTGTGCTTTTCTGTTGATTGCATATATTTGTAAATGTTGTGAATTTTGTATATTTGTACATATTCATTGCATTTCATCATAGATTGTAGATCTGCTTGTAAATACAGCTTTCATTTGCTTCCAGACTGAGCTAGCCTGGTTATTGCTGCTGTGGGGGGAATTTCAGCTCACACTGACACACACGTGTTTAAAGATTATGCACTTAAGAGTTAAAAACCTTACTGTTCAAAGTATTCTACCATTTGTATGAATTCTGATCTTCCTGTATTTAGTCACCGAGTCCTTTGCATATGGAGAAATGGTGAGAGGAACTGAAACCAAATAAGATGCTAAAACTTGAAACATCCCTTTGGTAATTATAGAGCAGGCTCTGATGATAATGCATCTAAAACATATGGTCATAGAAAAACAGACAGGTCAACGTGTTGCTTGATGCATAAAACTGAGAGGCAAAGCTAAAATGTATGTCTGAGAGATTGGGAGGTAGCTTAAGAAGCTGGCAGAGTCAGCAGAGAAAGAAGCCAAGAAAACCAGATGCCAATTCTATAAGGGCTGAATCACTTATTCAGCAGCCACATACTGACTGCCTTCAATAACATGGGTACAATGCTGCTGTCTGCTTGGGAAAGAGTTTCTGTATAGTCAGAGATTGAAATTATTCAGAGGTCAAAAATGGCTGTGAAATGAACTCTCTATTTTATGTTCATACAGATATTATAATGATCCAGATGTCTGCCTTTCAATGAATCACTAAGCAGCTCTCTAAGCTATAAAAACAGCATTCAAAACACATTTGACAACTTGGATTACACAGTGCTCTCTGATGCTCTGTAATGTCTGTGTGTGTCCAAATATATTTTAAAATGTATTTGCAATATCTATTATCACCTCTTTGATAATTTATGGTATAGTAATAAATAATATAATAAGACAGCAAAATATGAGTGGTAAATGTTTGCTCTTAATGTGTCTTAATTATTTCTTTAATATATTGTAAATGTACTTTTATATAAAACATCAAATAAAATTAAAAATCTGTCTATTATTGATGAATAAGTTTTCCTTGGTGCTCTCAGTAAGAGTAAATGTTGTGTACTGACCATTACTTTGATTTAGCTACTTGATTTGTGTGCATTTGAGAACTCATTGCATTTTCACTTTAATGTGTTGGTCTCGTCTGTTTCAAGATGCTGTGAAGGTGTTGCAAAATGTTACTGGATAGTTAAGTTTCAGCTGAGATGTCACTAAAATCCAGTGCAGGATAAAGGGTTTCTAGTGTATGGTTTGTAGAGTACATTAGGTCTGCATAAAAGAAAGGACTATATGCATATAACTCATAACTATCATCAATAGGAAGCTATATTAGTAAATTAAAAAAGTTATGTGTGGCCAATGATAAACTCCAAAATAGCCAAATTGGATACTAAAGTCACATTTACCACCCTGGAAAGCAAACAGAGGAAGGTCATGACCTTGTTCAATGGAAGGACTTGTATTTCTTTATCTCATTAAGCTATGGAGAAATAATTGTATAAAGGAAAACTTTTCATGTGAGAAATTAATTCAATGTCCTTTTTAATTTAACATCCTGTTCAATCTTTATTGATGATCTGGATTAGGAGATAGAGTCCACCATTAGTAAGTTTGCAGACAATACCAAGTTGGAGGCAGATGTTAATCTATTGGAGGCTAGGAGGGCTCTGCAGAGGGACCTTGACAGGCTGGACAGATGGGCAGAGTCCAACAGGATGGCATTCAACAAGTCCAAGTGCCTGATTCTGCACTTTGGTCACAGCAACCCCATGCAGTGCTACAGGCTGGGGACAGAGTGGCTGGAGAGCAGCCAGGCAGAGAGGGACCTGGGGGTACTGGTTGACAGCAGCTGAACATGAGCCACCAGTGTGCCCAGGTGGCCAAGAAGGCCAATGGCATCCTGGCCTGCATCAGCAATAGTGTGGCCATCAGGAGCAGGGAAGTCATTCTGGCCTGTGCTCAGCACTGGTTAGACCACACCTTGAGTACTTTGTCCAGTACTGGGCTCCTCAATTTAAGAAGGATGTTGAGATACTTGAATGTGTCCAGAGAAGGGCAGCAAGGCTGGGGAGAGGTCTGGAGCACAGCCCTGTGAGGAGGGTTTGAGTGAGCCGGGGGTGTTTAGCCTGGAGAAGAGGACGTTCAGGGGAGACCTCATTGCTGTTTACAGCTGCCTGAAAGGAGGTTGTAGCCAGGTGGGGGTTGGTCTCTTCTCCCAGGCACCCAGTGGCAGGACAAGAGGACACAGTCTCAAGCTGTGCCAGAGGAAGTTTAGGCTCAAGTTGAGGAAAAAGTTCTTCCCAAAATGTAATTGGCCAATTGGAATGTGCTGCCCAGGGAGGTGGTGGAGTCACCATCCCTGGAGGTGTTCAAAAAAAGCTTGGATATGACACTTGGAGCCATGGTTTAGTTGTCAGGAGGTGTTAGGTGATAGGTTGGACTTGATGATCTCTCAGGTGTTTTCCAACCTGGTTGATTCTGTTATTCTGTGATTAAGTTGAGAGACTGGGACATCCACACAGTTATGCAAATCAATTTTAAAATTAAGGAATTGCTGTTGCTGCTCTGTGTGTTAAAATGGAAGGTTATGATGGTGTCTACATGAATAGTTGAACTGGATTTCCATTGCTTAGTAAAGTATTAGACCATCTTGTATGCACATGAGTTTTTACCTAGAATCCATTCCAGACCAGAATCTAGACTAGCCAGCTGGATGTGTATGACTAGCAAGAGACTAAGTGTCAGCTGGAAGCAAGGGATGCCTCCCAAAGGGACTTGGACAGGCTTGAAGTGTGGGCCCAAGCTAATCTCATGAAGCTCAACAAGGCCAAGTGCAAGGTCCAACACCTGGTTTGGGGTAATCCCAAGCAAAGATATAAGGTGGGCAAGGAATAGCTCAAGATCAGTTCCAAGAAGGACTTGGCGGTGTTGGTTGATGAAAAACTACATGTGAGCTGGTGATGCACACTTGCAGCGTAGGAAACCAACTCTATCCTGAGCTGCAAAAAGAGACGTGATCATCAGGATGAGGGAAGTGATTCTCCTCCTTTAATGTGCTCTCATGAGACCCCACCTGGAGTACTACATCCAGTTCATATGCCTCCTACACAAGGACTGCTAAAGGATGTCCAGAGTAGGTCCATGAAGATGATCAGAGGGCTGGAGCACCTCCTTTATGGGGACAGACTGCAAGAGCTGGGGCTGTTCAGCATGGAGAAAAGAAGGTTCTAGGGAGACCTTATTGTAGGCTTCCAGTAGCTGAAAGGGACCTGTAAGAAAGCTGGGAAGGGACTTTTTGCAAGGACTTGTGATAGGGTGTGAGGGAATGGATTGAACCTTGAGGAGGGCAGTTTTAGACTGCAGATTCTTTACAGCAAGGGTGGTGAGACGCTGGCACAAGTTCCCCAGAGAGGTAATGCATGACTCCTCCCTGCAGGTGTTCAAGGCCAGTCTGGATGAGGCCATGAACAACCTGATCTAATGGGAGATGTCCCTGCCCATGGCAAGGGGGTTGGAACTTGATGCTCCTAGAGGTCCCTTCCAACCCAAAGCTCTGTGTGAATCTATGAATATCTTCTAAACAAGTCATGTGCAGCAGATTAGTCACTGTTGGGAGACAAAACTATGGAGATAAAATGTATTTTATTCTATTTTTAAAATGTATCTGTATAATCTTCCAGGAGTCAAAAAATCTTTAAAATATTTTTCTACTTTTTGCTGTCTTTGTAGAGGTTGCCATGTTTCTTCTCTATTATTTGTCTAAAACTGATTCTAAGTAATTCAGGGAACAGGATTGAAAGAGAATTTGAATCCAAGAAAAACAGTTCACAAAGGAAAGTTTATACCTGAGTGGAAAAGCATGTTATGGCAGACAGTGTCAACAGTCTTACTAAGGTCAAGGTAGACTACGCCCCCTGCTCTCCCTGCAGCTACCCATTCTGTTGTGACATCACAGAAGGCTATCAGATTAGTCAAGCAGGATTTCCCCTTGGTGAATCCATGCTGACTGCTCCTGATAACCTCCTCTCCCAACTGCCCAGAGATGACCTCCAGAATGAGTCGCTTCATTGTTTTTCCTGGGATGGAGGTGAGGCTCACTGCTCTGTAGTTTCCTGGAACCTCTTTCTTGCCCATTTTGAAGACTAGAGTGACATTGGCTCTCCTCCAGTCCTCAGCACCTCTCCTGTCTGCCAGGATTTTGCAAAAAAATGATGGAGAGTAGTAGATGAGATGGTAGACTCTTGGATGAATATTTCTAGTTAAGAGACACGTTAAAGCTGCTTCTTGCCTTTTCCTTTTCCTCCTTCCCACAAAAGACATAAAGAACTGCAGTGAAAAATAAGCCCATGAGTAAATAAACATTCAGAGGACTTAACAACACATCACCCCAAAGGAAAGAAATGCAGAGAAGGCAATTATAAAGAACAATCATCCTTATCAGGAGTCAGTGACAGGCAGTGATCAGTGAAAGATTAGCTTCATTGAGACAATCAGACCAGAATATGAGAAGGATTTCTGAATAAACATTGTTAGCTTGCTTCTGTGATTGTTACTTATGAAGGCTGAATTTCATAGACACCCAGTTTATTGACCAACCATCCTTATATACCTCTGTTATTTATCCTTCTACATTTTAACACCTCAAACTGTCTTGAGAAAATGTAAAGAGGCATTGTAGCAGGGTGAAAAGATCTGCTTTCCCCCCAAAATTGTTATAACTGAATATAAGGAAACAAGAATCCAGAAGCTGTGTGTGTGGCTTAGAACTTGGTGGTCCAGAATTTTTACATTGACAAAGAAGGAGGTTGTCTATTTTGTTGCTGACTATTTTGTTTAAGCAGCCCGGGATTCTTTAAGCAATGCTTATATTTTGAGTTTCTCTCCAACCTAAAATGAAACAGTCAGAAAGATATAGTTTAGGAAGTGCCTTAGGTATGACATCCAGTCACACCCCTCGGAGATCCAATGCTGCACTCATTTACCGAAAACCTTAGATACAACCAGAGAGGTTTTGTTGAAATTAAAGTCATCCAGACATCATCCCAGGTATTCTGCAACTGAGAAGATGTGAAAGTTGGTCTACTTTTTTTCCCCCTTCTTCTTCACTCTTTTCTTTTTCCAGAACAACAGGGAGAGTTGTTCTCAACTGGCAACAAAACTCCCACTCAGTCATTCTCTGGTTCCCTCTACTCAGTGGGACAGGGTAAAAAGGGGAGAAACAGGAATGAGAAATATTTTGGATCATGAAGAAAGGATCACTCATCAATTACCATTGTGGATAAAACAGACTTGATTTGGGATAAATTCATTTATTGATAATCAAAATAAATATACAATTGCTGATTTGGGTTTTAGAAAGAACAGGGCAGTTAACCAAACATTTCGGTATTGAGATAAACACTTTCCCTTCCCTTCCATGCTCCACTTCTTGCCAAATTCCTCTCCTTCCTCCTTGTTACTGATGTAGGTTGCACAATCCTTTTAGTAAGGCAGCACACCATGCAGAATCGAGGGCTGGGAGGTGTTACAGTGAGTACATAGTGGTTTATCTCTGCCACTCCTTACGTCACGCTCTGCTCTGATGTGAGTTCTCCAAGAGCAGACCCTTTAGGTATCAGGGGCAATTCTTAAATGGAGCACCTCCTTCTCTGACTTTACTGACACTGTTGATGTTACTTAGTATTTTGTTCCATCCTCCTTTTTCTCCTCATCACAGTCTGGCTTTTTAAAAATGTTTTCCCAGAGGTATCATACATGTGGCTGATGACTCAGTGTTGGCCATTGGTGGACTACTTGTAGGGCCAGATGGAACTGCCTGTGTCCAGCACAGGGAAATACCCAACCTCTTTCCACAGAGAACTCCACTGCAGCTTCCAGACTACTAAAACTTTCGTTTCTTTCCTTTCTCCTTTTCTTTCCTTTCCTTTTTCCTTTCCTTTTTCCTTTCCTTTTTCCTTTTTCCTTTCCTTTTTTCTTTCCTTTTTCCTTTCCTTTTTCCGTTTTGCTTTTTCCTTTCCTTTCCTTTCCTTTCCTTTCCTTTCCTTTCCTTTCCTTTCCTTTCCTTTCCTTTCCTTTCCTTTCCTTTCCTTTCCTTTCCTTTCCTTTCCTTTCCTTTCCTTTCCTTTCCTTTCCTTTCCTTTCCTTTCCTTTCCTTTCCTTTCCTTTCCTTCCCTTCCCTTCCCTTCCCTTCCCTTCCCTTCCCTTCCCTTCCCTTCCCTTCCCTTCCCTTCCCTTCCCTTCCCTTCCCTTCCCTTCCCTTCCCTTCCCTTCCCTTCCCTTCCCTTCCCTTCCCTTCCCTTCCCTTCCTTTCCCTTCCCTTCCCTTTCCTTCCCTTCCCTTTCCTTTCCTTTCCCTGATTTTCAAAAGTAAATGGAGTTTGTTCTTCATTTTAGTGAGTGCCATGCTGGTGATGTTTAAAATAATCTGATCTTTTACAACATAGAAATAATGTTTTGGCAAATTCTAAACAGGTCTCTCACAACTGGCTGGACAAAAGTAGAATATTATTTAAAATTTTGCTTTGTTTTCTTCTTGATGCCAGTCCTCTCTAAAATCTGGACAAAGAAATCCTCTTACTGCATGACTTTATGAGCAGTTTCAACAGAATGTTCTTTGTACCAGTTCAGCAGAGGAAAGCATCTGAGTTTGGGTTGAATTATTTTCACTCTTTTTTTTTTTTTTTTCAATTGAGTGTGTCTTACAGTTTGAGGATGCTTAGAATTCTAGCCTGGTACTTCAGTGATAAAAAGCGACAGGATGTGGCTGATACAGGAATCAGCTATTTTTGTATAAAACTCCTGAAGTGCGATCTAATTCTAAATATTCTTCTCCATTTTATTTCTGAAGCTGCTTGTCAGACTTGAATAACACATGATTAATAATTTGCCACATTATATTTATACATTCTTTTACAATAGATGCATGAAAAGGAAGCAGAAAAGCAGGGGAGGAGAAGAATCAGCAGCTTGAGATACATAGAAGCAAAAGTGTGCTTCCATGGTAGACACTGCAACAAAGGCATGAGCTGGTAGTGATGATAATTTCTCTGCAAATCTACCTGTGTATAATATGTAGGCATTAATTTCTATATTCCTCCATTTTCATGCATGGTCTTTTATCTCTTGCTGAAGTGAATCATAGGCAAGATTGTTGTAACTTGTGGTAGTTTTAGGCTATGCCTGGAAAATTTTCCACAGATCTTGAATGGAAAGTGGTAGAATGTAAATAAACTACCCTTGGACGTAAAAAGGAAAATAATGCTAAATTCTAAATACTCCCATTGGATAGATTACCAACATAAGGTAGTTGTGTAAACTACCTTTCTCTTTTGTTGGCTTTCCTTGTTCTGACAGATACTAGTTGCTGGCTTCTGATGGCTTTGCTGACCTTGGCTGCATTGCTTTGTTGTGGCTGAGTATTAACAAACAACTCTCTGCTCTTCTCTCTCTTTTACCATGTACAGGGGGGGAAGGGAACAGGGAAGGGAAAGCTGTTGGTAGCCTCCTGATTTATCCAGGGGGGGTCTTGTGCTGTTTATAAATTGTACATATATGTAAATATTGCATATTTTGTACATTTTTACTGCATTTCATATTTAGATTGCAGTTTTGCTTGTAAATACAGATCCATTTGCTTTCTAACCAAGCTTGTCTGGTGATTTTGTGTTGGGAGAAATTTTCAAACCACCACACAGCTGCTTTAGGATTAAGGTTAGACTGCTTATTTCTGCTAAAATATGTGCAACACAATAAGAATAGAAACCAGTTTAAAAGTCAATACAAGGTATGTTTCTCCCAGATAGGATACAATGTAGTTAGCAATACGGACCAATGCCTTTGGCTGAGTTGGAACTTCTGTTTTCTTAGCATGATTTGCATTTACTTCCAACCAGAGCAAAATAATGCTGTCAATTGACTTCATTACATCTTACAAATATAAAGTCTCAGTTAAGCTGCCTTGAAGTACTAGTGCTGGTTCTTTACTTGTGACATATTGAAGTAACCACCACATCTAGCTTTTATCCCACTAAGGATTGATGGCAGTAAATTATTTTTAATTACTTAAAGTTCATAAACTACCAAAATCTTCCTCTTGGAGCTTGAAAAGTACTCAGAGAAGACTATGAAAAAAATTGACAATTTTCACAATGCTCTTAGGGTGCAGGATTTATAGTGCAAAAAAATGAAATCCTGAAACAAGTCCTTATGTTGGGGAACTTTAAAAGGATATGGTAAAGCTTTACAGTTTTAGCTGTAGCTATCATTCTGTTCATCCTCCCAGACAGAAAAAAGTCTCTGAAATCTCCATACTGTTCATCTCTGCAGCATGTAATGAGGCTCACCTAGCTCAGTATTTAGTGTTCAGTGGTTGCCATATCTACGTTTCTCAAAGATAGGAAAAAGAATAATGTGTTCATGGAATAATATGCCTAAAGGATATTTTACCCCTCACTACCAGTAGATGTTTTGTTATCTTTAGTCTGGCTACATGAATATATTGGTAGGATCATAGAATGACAGATTTTTTTATGTTGGAAAAGACTTTGAGAATCGCTGAGTCCAACTGTAAACCTAATACTTCCAAGTCTATCACCAAGCCATGTCCCAAAGTGCCACACATACCTTTTAAATACCTCCAGGGATGGTGGCTCAATCACTCCCCTGGGAAGCCTGTTCCAGGGCCTGATAATCCTTTGCTTAACGATTTTTTTCCTAATAGCTAAACCTCTCTTGGTGTATATTTGAGGTTGTTTCCTCTTATACTATTGCTTGCTCCTTGGGAAAAGAGAGTGATTTCCTCCTTACTAGAAGCCTCTTTCAGGTAGCTGTAGAGAGCATTAAGATCTCCTCTCATTCTCCTTTTCTCCAGACTTAACAATCCTTACTCCCTCAGCCACTCTTTTAAGACCTGACCTCTAGACCCTTCACCAGCTTTGTTTCCCTTCTTTGGATATACTCCAGAATATATTAGAGTCTTTCTTTTAGTGAGAGGCCCAAAATTGCACACAGTGTTCAAGGTGTGACCTCGTGAAAGCTGAGCAGAAGGGGACAATCACTTCCATAGTTCTGCTGACCACACAGACACAAGCCTTTAAAAATTTCTCTTCTATTAATGATCTATAGATTTTGTCCTACCTCTGAGGAGGAATAACAGCAGCAACAATACAGCTTAGGGGCTGCTCTGCTGGAAAGCAGCTCCATGGAGAAAGACCTTGGAGTGCTGGTGGACAGCAAGTTCTGCATGGAACAGCAATGTGCTCTTGTGGCCAAGAGAGCCAATGGGATCCTGGGATGTATCAAGAAAGGTGTGCCCTGCTGAGACCACACCTGCAATCCTGTGTCCAGTTTGGGGCTCCCCAGTTCAAGAGAGACAGAGACCTGGTGGAGAGAATCCAACTGAGAGCCTTGAGGATGATTAGGGAACTTCAGCATCTCCCCTGTGAAGAGAGACTGAGAGCCCTGGGGCTGTTTAGTCTGGAGAACAGAAGACTGAGAGGGGATCTGCTTAATGTCTATCAACATCTGAGGGGTGGGTGTCAAGTGGAGGGGGCCAGGCTCTTTTCAGTGGTACACAGTGATCTTGTTCAACTCCCCTGCAGTGGTCAGGGGATGTCTTTAACTAGATCAGGTTGCTCAGGACCCCATCAAGTTTGACCCTGAATGTCTTCAGGGATGAGGCCTCCACCACCTCTCTGGGCACCCTGTTCCCGTATTTCACTACCCTCTTTGTAAAGAACTTCCTTCTATCTAACCTAATCTACCCTGCTCTAGTTTAAGACCATTGCCCCTCATCTCATCTTATCGCTCCATGCCCTTGTAAAGAATCCCTCCCTAGCTTTCCTGTAGTTTCCCCTTTACCTATTGAAATGCTGCTATAAAGTCTCTTCAGAGACTTCTCTGGGCTGAACAACCACGACTCTCTTAGCCTGTCTTCATGTGAAAGGTGTTCCAGGTGTTTCTTACTGTCCTACAGCTGGGAAGTCAGAACCCTCAAGACTGACCTGGTGATACAGATTGTGCAAGTGCTTCTCATCCACTTTAGCAATGTTGTGTGGTTTAGTAGATTGAATTGCTGAAACAGAATACAGAAAACTATACAGAAATCCTCCACAAAATGTGGATAAATAGAATGTTTTAGAATTTTGCAATGAGAATGTTTCAAGTAGAGCCTGCATTTTTGTATGTGCAATGGCAAATCTTTCTGAGCTCTCAAATGTGACTTCTTGTTACAGAGGCACCCACAAAATAGACAACAAGAGCTACCCAAAAATGTGGATTTATTCTGAACAAAATTACTTGGCAGTCCTTTCAATACAACTGAATTACAAGTTTGGATGTCAGTTGGGAATGTACTACTACACAACCAGTTAAACTTTAACCTTAAGCTTTAAGGAATATTCCTCCTAGAAAGATGAACCAAAATGTGCTTGCACTCACTCATAAAGGAGAAACCTCCCACTCAAGGGTACCCAAAATATGCACTCACCAAAAGGAAGGGTGAGGACTCATTCCATCCCTGGAAGTATGTTTAGATGACATTCCATTCTATGGCAGACAAGATCCAACTGCAAGGCCACTTGTTTTGAGGGCAATCCACTAAAAATGGCTCTGTAGGAGGACTCCATTTATTCTCTAAGTTGAGTGTGTTCTGGGATCATTTCTAATTAGTTTATGGTCTGAGCTCACACAACCACACAAAAGCAGGGGAAAAGCCTGGGCATGGAGGCACTGCTTAATGTCTTGGAGGTGTCAAGATGATCTTTATCAGCTTCTAGCAAGCCTCAGCCTTTTGTCAGATGTCTGTAAGTCTTTTGTGTTTGTGTCAAGACATATTTGCCACACTCTCATCTTACAGCATAACATGGTGTCTTTCTTTTCCTAAGAAAGTATTTAGCCTAATTTTACTAGTTCAGTGAAAATACTTGAAGAACCACTTACTTCTACACAACTGCCTGTGTATTTTGTGGGCTGCATATTTCCAAGGTCTACCAAAAGCTTAGTCTGATGAAGAAGGAAAAGTGACTAATAAAAATAATAAAATAAAATAAAATAAAATAAAATAAAATAAAATAAAATAAAATAAAATAAAATAAAATAAATAAAAAAATAGTCACTGCTTTTATATATGTCTAGGGTAAACATTGGTATTACTGGTAGCAACTACTGGTCAGGGAAAGTGTGAAGAGAGCACATCATCTATCTGCTTTGTTCATCTACTGAGAAAAAGAACTCTATTGCCATTAGCAGGTCTGTCTGCAATTCTGCATATTCTGTGTACATCTTCATGACAAATGGCTTAGATAATTATATTATTGAACTTTTTATTGAACCATAGTAGAGAACATTTCATTTACCAAAAGACAAGCAACTTTAAGGTCACTATTTTGTTAAACAGATGAATAACAGCATTGATTCCCAGATGTCTCCTTAAGGTTCATAATGATGAATCAGTGACAATTTAACGTGTCCAATAAAATAATTTATTTTAGTTTATCTTTCATACTGTTTAGAGTGATGATTTTGTCTCAATGTGCTACTTTTGTTTCTCTTTATTTGCTTTATTCTCTTCAAAAGTTGATAAAACTTTTCGAAGTAAAAGCCCTAAAGTTGAGCTGCAAACTTCAGGTCAAACTACTCTTCCATTCCACCTGTGGAAGCTATTGCTGAGGAGAGCAGTTTTCTTGAACTTCCGTATTAGAAGTGTTGATCACAAACAAAGTGAGGATGACATAAAAGAAATTTTGTTCAATAGTCTTTATTTTTCGGTATTGTATTTGTCCTGTGGGTTAGGAGCCTTAGAATGGAAACAACCTTTGTAGTTAGACAAATCTCATTCAGAGGCAGGAGCAGCCTGTATCTAACACCTCCTCCTGTGATGTGTGATGAGATCTTCAGCGCATTCCAGGTACTCTGCATTTCTAGAACCCAAGCAGTGCCAGATATCCTGCCCTCATGCACAGTGTAAACTCAGCAGGTCCATTCAGCTATTTCCTGTCTATTTTGTCAGTGCTTAACCCCATTGAGAGAGGCCACATATGGACAAAATATACCTTGTGTCTGATTCACCAAAGGAAAAAACATTGAGGTGGTTTGGTAGATATGATAACATCTATTTCTAATGAAGTATGAATTCCTCTCTTTTGCCTATTATGATGAATAAGCAACATTTTGGAAACCTAAACCAGTGTTGGTTAAAGTCCAAAAACTGAAGTTGGTGAGAAAATTTGGCACTTGCTTTGTAAAGAAATATAGTTGCCGAGTATTTGAAGGGTCTGTGAATTTGATATTAAAAGCAATCATCAGCAATTAACATAATCTTCTATGAGAAGTAATAAAAAAATTCCCCAACTCATCATCTTCTTTGTTCTGAATTTTATGCGCAGGGGTTTCATATACAGTGGGTATAAATTCACTTCAAAATCTAAACCATACATAATTTAAATGGTCACAGTTATGCAGGTCTTTTTAATGGAGATTGTTTTGAGACTTTACTTCTTCAAAGAGCAACATTAAATAGTTTATTTTAAGTAGCTAGTCATCAAACCCAGCCTTCTCTATTGTTTTTCAAGTTCATAATATTTAAAAAGAGGAAAGAAATGAATAATCTGCTATGTACATTTTGAGTTCCTTATGAGCCATCACTGTAGATAGTCCTGTGTGCACATAAAACCTCTTTCTATGTGCAGTGTCAATGTAAAGGAGGTTTTCCATAAGTGAAAATTTAATTTAGTAGTTGCCGTTTCTTGTAACTGTTATAACTATATGGAAAATATATTCTGGAATTGTAGGTCTTACTCCAAGTGATCTATCACTGGTAGTTACAGGGAAAATTACTGTATTTGTGAAACTTACAGAAGAGTCCTGCCCTTAGCTATAGGATGACAATTGACTGACAATACTCTTAGAGCTGGGAAGCCAAGCTGAAACACAAAACACTTTCTCTGTTGCTCCTTCCCCATAAAGCCAGGAGAAAAGATAGTCTGATATAAATAGGACACTGTAAACATTTAAATTAAGTGAAGAGTTTCCTTGTAGCCTCATCTTGTTTCAGAACAAAGACAGCAATATTTTGTTCTCTGTCACCTTGTAAGGAGCAGTAAGAAATACAGTGTTGTCTTTTTTTTTTTTTTTTTTTTAATACAGAAGCATGGGTAAAAAAAAAAAAAGAATATGATAAAAAAGGGAAAATTAATTAGATAGTTATTATACTCAAGAAAGAACTTTTTTTTTCTTTTTGTAAATAACTCTATGAAAAGATTGTGATTCATTATTAGAGACCAATTTAAGTTTCTTCTTTCCTATTGTCTTCTTGTATTGCTTAGATTAAGACCACTACAAAAACTATGTATAAACTCTCAAATAAGCAAATGTGTCTACAAACTTTATGGCTGTGAAATCAAATAACTCAATATACAAAAAGCTCATAACAAAAGCCTGAAGCTATTTATGGTGACTTGCATTAAGCAATTTGCTTTGTGCTTTATATTATTTAGCAAATTTACTTTGTGCTCTGTATTGTTTAGCCAAGCTAATCATGGAAGATTAACCTTTAAAAATTTATATTGCAAAGTATGTTGATCCAATTGTTGACTCTTAATGCTTTTAGCTCTATAAACAACATTTGACATTTACCAATAAAAAAAAATAAGTTTCTTCTTTGCTATTGTCTTCCTCACAAATGTTCCCCTATCTGGGGAAAAAAAAAAAAGGTTTGAAATTTTTTTTTCTTCTCCAGCAGGGCAGTCTTTTATTTTTTTTTCCCTTGTTTTAGTTGGCTTGTTGGATGGTTGGTTGGGTACATTTTGTTTTGGTGGGTTTTGTCTCTTTGTTTGGTTTTTGGTTTGGTTTGGGTTTGGTTTGGTTTGGGGTTTTTTGGTTTGGTTTGGTTTGGTTTTTTCTTAATGGTGAAATAAATGATAACATCAGTGCAGGCATCATTAGAAGTTAAATGTTTTACATTGAAAACTTTTAGGCAGACATTCAGGTTTTAGCACTGGCCATTGTTTTCTCATTTTTATTGAATAAGACAAAAATATTTTCAAGAATAAGTGTGAAAAAAATTGATTCTAGGGTGCGTCTGATCCTAAATCAAAGCAGCACTGTGTAGGTATGAATCTCCGAGTGGTCCCATTAGTTTTGTTGTGATGCCTTGTGTGTTTTTACTTCCTTCTGATATTTGCCTTCAGGAAATGCTGTAATAGATTTAGGGTTTACCATTCTCATTTTTTACTCCTTTTCTTGGCAGCAGTTCTGAGGTACAGAGCCAATCTTATATTAGTGTGACAGATTTAAAAAAAGATATCTATGGCCCAAGCACCATTCCTGGTCCATAAATTTTGCTGAAGAATCTACAAAAGGCCTTTAAGAAAGTTCATATATATTATGCAGCAACTTACATGTGTGAAGTTACAGAGATTAGAAGAATATTGGTCACCACTGAAAAGGAGGAGAAGTTACAGGACAGGCTTGCAGCAGTACTAATCCTTGATAGTAGTACAAAGGTGCTACAGATCTTCCTTTTTCTTTCATGTAATACAAAAACTGTCATGGACATTATGGACATAACATCTCAAAGTGTGTGAGTTGTATTTAGGTGCCATATACCTCACAATACAAAAGTGTTGCATACTCACCCATGGTTACTCTTCTTTAAAACCCAAAGCTTTT
The DNA here is from genome assembly GCF_027791375.1 of Indicator indicator. Taxonomy (NCBI): domain Eukaryota; kingdom Metazoa; phylum Chordata; class Aves; order Piciformes; family Indicatoridae; genus Indicator; species Indicator indicator. The sequence continues at coordinate 42,783,908 of NC_072015.1, forward strand.
GGAGCAATCTGAAGACAAAGTCACACACACAATGAGGTCTTGGGGATGCTGTGAGAAGCATGAGTCATGTAAACTCAAAACTAGAATATTTTTGAAGAACTGTTAAGGACATAGGATTTTGAGGGATTTTGGCTTCTGCTACATATAAGTTGCCCTTTTAGAAACCTAACACAAAGGATCTTTTCAGGATATAATTAAGCCAGGTTTTTCTCTGTTCATGTTAAATCCAAAACAGAACTGAGCCAGGGCAGAAAATGACAGCAGTTCCATTCTTTTATCAAATTTCCTTAATTAATTCCTAGGAAAAAGTGTGCTACTAGAGCTTAACTTCCATTCCAAGAATTTCTTGGAGCTTCAGGTAAATCTGTGATTTAAAAAAACAGCTGCTAAGACACGACATACAATGTAGAAAATTTACTAGTACAGCATTTGCTCCTGGTCGGAGGTATTTCTGTTGCTTCCACTCTGGATCTGCAATGAGAAAGTCTGTACAAGCCTCATTAGAAAAATATGGGTTTATTATCATGGGGACAGGGGAAGGAGGACAGCTACTATATCTCCTTAATATCTCATGCAAGATTCAGACACTTCTCAAAAGTCCTACAGATATCTTTTGTCCTTTTTTTTCCACTAACACTGTTGAAGAATAACAGCAGATCCCAGAATATAGCATTTTCCTTGACACCATCCTCTGAGTTTTTACATCATAGTAGTCTGAATGGTCTAGAATTCTGCTTTTAATTTCATCTGTTTTTTAAAATCTTACTTTCTAGTAGTTGATTTATATCTAAGCATCTAACAGCACAAATAAAAAAACCACAGTATCAATATAACATAGTAATCAGAGGCCAATTTTAACAGTGTGAGGCTAAACTGCTGAAAAATCATGTGTGTCACTGCAGATTGTCTATATGACTAAGTACATACACAGAATAGTCATACAAGATATATGCACACATAAACATATGAAACACATGCTGTTAAACATTTGGGTTCAGTTAAGACCAACGGAAACTGAAGTTTCTGAGCTCCACAAGAGAGAGTAGCACTGCATCTAGCCACAGACATCCATTTCACAAAGAAAATGCACCCTTTTCTCCAGAGCTCAGAACATTTGGCTCCATAGGTGTGTTGAGAAAATGAGACTGCAAAAAACCTCTTAATTATTTTTCATTTACTTCCTCTTCGATCTGCAACATTTGGCTTAATTCAGAACATTTTAATGGGGACTATTTCTATTTTCTTTGCCAATAGGCTGATAAACTACTATTGTTATGGAGCAAAACCTGTTCAAAATAATCCCAGTGAGTCATTAATGTTGTGTTAAATAAAACTTTTTACTTTTTTTTGACTTTTACTGTTTCTCCTTTGGTTTATGCCAGATTTGTCTATATTAGACAAAACTTCTACTGTCTTTTCTGCTGCTAAAATGAAAGAAAAATTACTATTCCTGGGCAAGGTTATAGTACAGAATGTATGATAAAGGGAAATAAGATTTAGACAAATCCTCCTGCAAAGCATTAGTGATTCAGTGACACTATTTGTTTTCTATGCTTTGAAATCATTGAGAAAATACTTCAGAATGATGGGCATTTTGAAATGAAACATTAGGCCAGTAGGCCACGGACTAGTGAGATACTAAACAGAATTTTTTACTTCCTTCTCATTGCTTACAAAATGAGGAGAAATCACACAGCTGACCACACTGCAGCTACTTAATGATGCTGTAAATAGATCATAATGAGCATGCAGTGTACTTGATAGTGCTGACAAATGAAAGGGTGTAGATTGTTCAGTGTCAGTGGAAGGAGGGGAAAAAGAAAACAACCTTCCTGATTGCAGATGCAAATGGTAGCAATTTTTCATTCCTGCATTAATGAATGTAATTCATGTAATGCATATTACTTCATTCTGATGTTCAGTTCACAGACATAAGGTATTTTAATTCGTGAGTAATGACAATTTACTTCAAGAAAAAGCAAAGAACGACACTTCTTTGGCCATGTAGAAAGAGCTGTGCTGCAAATACAGTTTTTCAGTATAATAAATCCACTTTGCTAAAACTCTTTACCAAAGGAATATGCTTAGAACCATTTGCCTGCTTTCCCCTTCTGACCTTCCTTTACATGTAGCATTTGCCTGCAATCCAGCATTTTACAGTCTCCAGTGTTCAAATCACCTCTTCTATAAGCATTACAAATTAAAAGAACTTTCAGTATCTGAATTCCAGCACACCATACACAAAACAAAAATTATTCATTGTCTAGAGACCATAACAAATTTTAATGTGCATTTACAGAGTAAACAGAGGGCTGGATGGAGTTAAACCAGTGGAAGTGAAGGAATGCATTACAAAATCCACACAGTACTGAACTGCAAACTAGAGAGTGGTGTTTTGTCAAAAAAAAAAAAAAAACCACAGAAAATAAGGAAAGGAAAGATGTCTACTGGTGGCATGACATACAGATAATATTAAAAACTGGCTTGCATGGGGACAAAAGTATGTCCACTCTGAAGTTGTATCACACAGATTGTAAGCAGCTTACAGAATTTAAGTTAGTCTTGCATATACAGGAGTTGCAACGCTAAAGAAAACACACTGAGACATAAAATGCACATACACACACACACACACAAAAAGTATATATATATATATATATATATATATATATATATATATATATATAAACCTCTACACGATCATCAGGGGCTGGCCCAAATCTGTAACTGTCACCAGTGAATGAGAAACAAACAAAATGTGACAGGAAAAAAAAAAGCACCACTGAAAAACCCAAACAAACCACCAAAAATAAAAAAGAAACAAACAATAACAAAAAAAAAAAGCCAGGGGAAAAGAAAAATATTCCCCCATACAAATGATGAGAAAAATATCTTCTTTTCTTGTCCAGGAGAAAGTCTGTTTATCTGCTTTGTAGAACCTTTATTTTCTCCTCCCTATTCCTTATTAAAGAAAAGAAAAAAAAAAGATTTTTTTTTTCATAAAGTTTGTGGAGTATTTTATTTGAGTTGATGTTAAATCTACATTTTGTTTCATTATTTGGTCTCTGCTTGCTTCCAGGCTGGAATGGTTCTTTCAGCACAGGAAACCAAATGTCATCCTTGGTTAATTCTGTAATACTGATGACTCGCAGGCCAAGCCCTGAGAAATCAAGGATGAGGCTTCTCCTTGCTGAAAGAAAATTGAGTTTTGCTGTTACAAACCTTTTGATTACATCACACCAATTCTCTTCAAACAAAAGATAAGCGAAACGCCAAAGAAAATAAGGTATAGAAGGAAAACATGTGGTATCCTCTTCTTTTTATATTACATTATATTATATTGTATTATATCCTATGAATTATTTATTTTCATATTTTTGTTTGTACTTCCTGAAGAAGGTGCTCCTTGTGTAGAGATTTAGAGTACACTGGGTGCAGAGTGGTGGTTGGAGGTTAGGGTCAGCTTTGCTGTCCGCTCCATGGATTTTACAGGCGATTTGCTCTTTGCTTTAAGAAGAGAAAGTGATATTGGAAAATGTCAGCACTTTTAGATTAAAGCAAAGCACCGTTCACAAAGCCACAAACAAGAAGCAGGACAGAAAGTCCATGGCTTGTAGCTATCCTCGCACCTGCGGAAGAAGTTATAAGATATTCGCTCATCTTGAAGGTTTCCAATGCTCCTTATAAGGCTGTTTTAAACACATACATTTATATACTTAATTATCTCGCCAGGTTGGCTCTGGTGCCCATGAATGTCTTGGCATGCACTGCAAACAACAACACATACAAAGTATTTCAGTCCCAGGGAGGTGAGTATTTTTTGTTTTGCTTTGCTTTTGATTCTTGTCTGTCTTTTTAAACAACATCCAGGTGCCCAAAGGAACAAACTGAAACACTTCCCACCTCAGAGTGGTCTCTGCAAAATCGTTTCCAGCACCATACCTTTGACTGCCCACAACAAAGTAATTTAGTAGCTAAAGAGTGTTCCCTTACAAAACAGAGGAGATATTGGCAAATGTCTGTGCTATTTAAAACACAGGGAATAAAATACTGAAAGCTTTGAAGTATTTGTTTTTGAGAAGTCACATTTTCCCAGACTTTTTTTCTTTTAAAACAATTTATAAAAGTAATGATACATATCATTAATGTAATATGATACATATCATTAATGTAATATCTATCATTATTTCTAAAAGCCTTATATTTTAAATATTTAAGTATGTTATCTGAATAAAAGCATTCAGAACCAGAGTCAAGTGAAATGTTTGCACACCAAATATGCACGAATATGCAGATTTCTTACATACCAAGTCTCAGTGGTTGATAATTCCCTGTTTCCTAAAGAATTACGTTCAGAATTTGAAACATATTATAGAGGTGAAAACCATAAATTGTAACAGGTTTGTGCATGATTAATAGATTTTATAGATGTGCTGTATAGTGGAAAAGGATAAATGTTATTGATGGATACAGACATCAGTTCTATAACAAAGCAATATTGGTATTATAAGTGGTCTGTAATATTGTTGGACATGTCATAGCTCTTTGGTTTGGATTTTTTGTTTGTTTTTGTTTGGTTGGGATTTTGTTTGTTTATTTGTTTGGTTTTAATCTATTAATCATGTATAGGCTGTTTTTTTTTTAAAAGAATTTAATATTAAGGTGAATGTTGGATATTATCATAGCCCAACTAAACATTTCTCACCAAGAATACACACAGTGAAAATTAAATCTCAAGGCAGTTTTCAAACATTTATCAATAAAATATTTCTCTGTATCTACCAATTATGTTTACAAGCATAGAAAGAAGTATTTCTGTTCCTCTTTAATAAATTTTTCCCTTCAAAAATGAGGATTAAACTAAGCCCCATATCTCTGAACACTGCTTCTTCTAGTAAATTCCTGGTGTGAAATGTTGCATACATAGTAGTTGCCATAAAAGACTCTTAGTTCTTTCTCATGTACATAGAACTCCTAAGTAACAGTGATATTTCAGTTGTCCATGTGTGAATTTACTTTCTAAATGAATACTGACATTTAAATGGAAGCATGTCTCAAAGACATGACCAAGATTTTCAATGGCATTCAAGAGAACTTTTGTCCTAGTTCCTACTGAACATAGACAGGAGTGGCAACCCTACTTTTCCCCATCTGTTAGTGCCAGCTTACCTGTACTGTATTGTAACAGTTTGCTGGGCTTCTCAAAACACTTGCTCTGTTATTTGGAACAAGCAAGCAGACAAGCTAATTTGCTGTAATTTCTTCCTGTGTGTTGTTCTCATATAGGTATTATTTGCACGCTTGTGCCCAAGGATCAAATTCAGTTTCTGGTTTTGGTTTTATTGCAGCATGTCTCTCTTTTTTATAAGGTGTAAAATCTGTCATTTGACAGACTTGTTATACTTTTCTTTCCCTGACAAGAACTTAGTTAGAACCTTTGTTTATGTTAGACCATTTAATGATTTTTTCCTTTTTTTCTTCTTTTAGTTAATATAAATATTTTTTGATTTAAGTAGAGAAACACCCAGCTCAAGACAATTTTAAATAGGTCTTTGGAATACATTTCTTCCCCTTAAAATATGTGCAATGCAAATAAGAATAAATACTCAGAAGAATCTCATGGATATTTTTCTTTTAGAGAGCTTTTTTTTTTTTTTTACAATTAATTGCATAATTTGAGAATTTGAAAGCTGTAATATGTTAAAGAGAAACAATAAGATATAAAGCAGATTTGACAAACTATTTCCTGGTGGAAAAAATAGCACTGTAATATTTGTAGGCAAAAGCATTATTTGATTTTTGTTTGGTTTTGCTTGTTTCTTTCAGCACGAAAATCTGTAGATCCCCAAATATGTATTGCATACATACTGATAACCTTTTTATTCATAATATTCAGTCTCTGTATAAGCCACACCCTCCCTCCAATTCATGTCACATGTTTTACATGCATGTTCTTCTGGAACAAGTGGGTGTTTCTTAAAGGACTTAGGTTGTAGCACATGCAGTAAGTACAAAGCAATACTGAATACACAGGGAAAATTTAGGTGAAATACAGCTAGAACAAGTTCAGCTTTCAAGCGATTAGAACTGTAAATCACTGTCAGAAACAGTATCTTCTGTATTGTTCTGGGAACTAATTAGTAGATGCTAATCTTGCATCAGGTCTCTCTTTACTGGTTTAGTTTTTAAAATACTGTCTAACCTAAACTGATAGTTTCACCAATATATCATCTCAAATAAAATTGACTTGCAGCACACAGTGGCATACGTGACTGTTAGGTACACTCTCATCCTTTCATTGATCCCTTTGAAGTACAACTGGAGTTTAAATATATTCAGGACTTTTTTCCCCCTGAAGATGTCTAAAAGAACCTTACGTTTTTTCCTCTCATGAACTTAAGTATTTGTATTTGGAAACTGAAAATGTTGTGTAACAACATTGCAAACACAAAGCCAGCCTTTTTAGATATTTTTTCCTTTTCCTGTTCTGTCACATTTGCTCATATTCTACTATTTTTGTTGCCATCATAATAAAGGACAAGCAAACAGAAGTAGTCAGAAATTTCCATCTTGACTGGGAATTTAAATCATAGAGTGTTCAAATCAGAGATTTATTTTCATTATTTTCAGACTTAAGACAGAGATAAAGTACAGCTTAGAATCAGAATCCAACGTGACCTGGACAGGCTGAGAGCTGGGTGCAGGTAAGCCTTGTGAAGTTTAACAAGGACAAGTGCAAGGTCCTACGTCTGGGGAGAAATAACAGCAGGCACCAGGACAGATTAGGGACTGCCCTACTGGAAAGCAGCTTCACAGAGAAAGACCTTGGAGTGCTGGTGGACAGCAAGTTCTGCATGGGACAACAACGTGCTCTTGTGGCCAGGAGAGCCAATGGGATCCTGGGATGTATCAAGAAAAGTGTGGCCAGGAGGGATAGGGAAGTTCTTCTACCTCTCTACTCTGCCCTGCTGTTACCACACCTGCAATCCTGTGTCCAGTTTGGGGCTCCCCAGTCCAAGAGAGACAGAGACCTGCTGGAGAGAATCCAAGGGAGAGCCACAAGGATGATAAGGGGACTTGAGCATCTCCCCTGTGAAGAGAGACTGAGAGCCCTGGGGCTGTTTAGTCTGAAGAACAGAAGACTGAGAGGGGATCTGCTCAATGTCTATCAACATCTGAGGGGTGGGTGTCAAGTGGAGGGGGTCAGGCTCTTTTCAGTGGTTCACAGTGATAAGACAACGACAAGAAGTTCAAACTTGAACATAGAAAATTTCACCTCAGCATGAAGAGAAACTTCTTTACAGTGAGGCTGACAGAGCCCTGGAACAGGCTGCCCAGGGGGGGTTGTGGAGTCTCCTTCTCTGGAGACTTTCCAAACCCACCTGGATGCATTCCTGTACAGACTACCCTAAGTGATCCTGCTCTGTCAAGGGGGCTGGACCTGATGATTTCTCAAGGTCCTTTCCAACCTCTGATATACTGTGAGACTGTGAAATGCCTCAAAAATACAGAGTGCACAAATTCAGAGTTTTCATGCAGAAGTACAGTTCTGACAGGACATCATAGTATTCCTGGAACTGTGAGTATGATAATGTAAGTAAAAATCTATCAATCTGACTTTAAATCTTGCTAAATCAATGACTCATTTTCCTGCCATTTCTAAAATTATTGTCTAATTAACATAATTGAAGGTAAAAGAAATGTCATTCAAATTCAATAACACTGGGCAAAACTGGATTACAATTGTGTTAACCTTCAAAGACAGTAACCTGGAAGAAGAATGGTAGTATATGCAAATGTATTATTTCTAATCTATTAGTTATAGTTGGTGTCTGGTTCAGGGAGTCTCATGCTTTGACCTATTAGCCATGAGGATCGAATTAAATTCTTCCTCTGAAAAGCCTCTGTGCTGCCTTTTGTCTCCTGCAACTGACATACTTCCAAAAGAGCAAACATCCATGAAATACTTAACCTTTTGCCAAAAAATGCTGTCTTGTGGAAGTGATCACAAATTTGTGTAACAGCCTGAAAGAGTAGTTCATGTCATTAAGCTCTTTGAAACTGTGATTTATTAAAATATGTGGTTGTCTATATCTCGGGAAAATATAGAAAAGATCTATTGATAATTTATTATGATCTTAGCGTTCAAAATAGTAAACCAATCTCTGTCATAAATGCCGAACCATGTTCCATGGCTCATAGCACATGGATCAAATAGCTAAAGTCAATTTTGTTCTGTGAATGAGATTCATTTTAGAGCATCTCAGTATCAAATAAAGCCAGCAGAAGTTATAAATCACTATCAAACCTTAACTAATCCATAAAGTATCCATTCATTACATGTCCAAATCGGATGTCCCTTGCTTTCGCTAAGGGATCAGAAAAAGAATTGTGTAAAAATACATGACATTTTGGGAAGCAAGCAGAAGAAAGGAAGTGCTGATTTCATAATATCATCCATTTATTTTCCACAGATGAACAACGCACTGATTTGTAAACTAAGGAGCTGCCTCAGAGCCTGCAGTCCTATTGTGTCTTATTTGTCAGAATATCTTAGGCAGTTTATCACCTTGAGTCTCAAGCATTTTTCATATACAAGAGTGGAAATTTAGCTTTGTGTTTCCTAAGGTTTGGGAGTTCTTTGGGATGTAACAGCCTCCTGTACTCTGAGGCTCAGTACCTGTCAGAGCCTCTGAAAAATGGACTCTTAGAGTGGCATTTACAATGAGTAGCAGACTTTCATATAAATAACAGAATGAATCTATTAATTCACCAGCACTGCTTTAATATTTTACTAAACATAAAAGTACCCTTGAGTTTTATTTAATTAGTAAGCCACTGTTCACATGGAAATACTACTGCCTGACTAGAGTGCTGGGTTTTTGTTGACTGCTCCAGGAGAAATACAGCCAGTCACATAGAAGTCCATCCTTGATGCATGTATTATGGGATGCCAAAATACACCTGTATATATGTGAAGGTTATATGTTCAGTTTGTACTGAATATGAATTAATTTTGTTGTACTACTGGTTTCTGAAGTCACTTTGGAAGCTTCATTTTGCAGGAGTTTTTGCTAATATTTTCCATCTTTAAGTGCCTGGTTTGTTGTATTGCAATAGTTGTCTTTGCCTTGTAGTGTTACCTTTGAAATAGCCTTACCAGCCTCAGCAGAAGCCATATAAAATCATATTTTTACATTATTTCCATGTAAAGTAAGTAAAAGTTCATTAGATACCTTCCTTAATTTTACTGAAGATATTAAATGAACTACAAATATTTTTGAAAATGGTTGCATTTTTACATCCATAAACATAGGTGAAACCAAGTATGGTTAATTTTATCGGAAGTACTATTTGAATATGTCTCACACTTTGGTTGGTTGGTTGGTTTGGTTTGTTTAAATAGATTTTTCCTCTCTGGCTTATCAATTGCTGTAATTTTTACTTTTCAGCATTTCTGAAAGCTTAGTTACCTATATTCCTCCTCTACTGCTGGAATATGTGCACATATTCAGGAAGAAAAGTTCCCTTCCACAAATGTAAGTCTCCCTTTTCCTCCTCAAGGGAATTACTTCTCACGTGTGTTTAAGATTCTATCACTGCTGTTAGTTGTTGGGGAACTACATGACAAAAGATTAGCAGTATCATCTTCAAGCCTCCCAATGTAGGTACATTTTCTTACACTTCCAGTCGATCTTTTGCCATTTCCTCTACAGTAATCAGCCTTAAACAGTGTGAATTGCCCAGTACTGTCTTGGGCAAACATACTACACAGAGAAAATTAATTAATCTAACATGCCAGAAGAAAAGTTCTGAATTTCTGATTTATGTATTGGGTTTGTATTTTGGAAGAAAACTACTGCTTCTAAATTGATGGAAATTCACAATGGGCTTTGTATTGAATTTCCCTGAAGTCCACTTGGACTTTCTGACCAGCATATTCATCTACTCATCTGCTGTGTGTTCATTTTCTGCCAGTGTTGCCCAAAAGAGCAGCTGAGGAAGAATGATAGGCTCCTAGACTGATGACTATTAATTGGCTTTCACCAAGTATAGTGCCCAGGTGAATAGGGGTATTCAGTCCTTCCACAGGGGAAAAGAAAGCAGCAAACTTTCCATCCCAGAGTGGAGGAGAATATTGTGCCATTGGTTTGGCTCACGAGAACTCCTGCAGCTGTTCCTGGGCTAAGACAGATCACAACAATTAACTTGCTGACAGTTATATCTAAAGTCATGTTCTAACACAAATTGGAGATGGAAATATTTGGCAGGCAAAAAAACAGAGGAGACTTTAAATATAGGTAGCAAGTAGTAAATGGCAAGGTAGCAAGTGGTAAACCTATTCAAGGACAAGAAGTATCAATATAAAGGGAGAAATAAGGAAGAGTGGGACTTTGAATGACTTCTGCAGTTTCACAATACCAAGATAGACAAAAGTATAATTATGGGTATACTGTCATGAACAAACATGGATTTTTACATTCAGGCCACCTTCTACATCATCCCTTACATCAACACATATTTAAGGAAAGATTTACATCTTGTTCCTCCTCTCTAACGTATCTGTGAATTGGGGCTTTCTTTTTAATTCTTCACATAATGATTTTATTCACCTCTCATTCTTTAGCCACTTGACTAGAACAAGGCTTCCTAATTAGGCCATCATGCACTATGAAGAAGCTAAAATGATCTCCAACATCATTCTGAAAAAAAGAAAATTAGATCATCAGTATGATTTGACCTTGTCAATCTTATACCTTGAACAGGAAAGAGGGAGGGTTGACATCCCTAACTAAATAATTGAAGTAGGAAATGCATCAACAGATTTTCATACTCTTCTAATGAAAATAGTCAAAAATCACTGGTGAGTTTGAATATGTTTCTTCAGGAAGATGAACTGGGTAGTGTAGTTGTAGTTTAATTTCTATTCTCTTCTATGTCCTTTATCCTGTAATGCACAGATTCTATTCTCATCAGTGCAGTTCCTTCTCTTTTCAAATGTAGATTTGTTTAAAATGTGTTAATATGTACCTTAAGACTAAATAAATTTGACTTACTAGCATGATTAAGAAATTCTGATACAGTTTTGCATTCACTTCATGACCATCATTCAGTTCTGTCACAGTTATCCTGAGTTTTGTTTAGTTTTTGCTTCCTGGAAACTTATCTTGATCCGAAAGAAAATCTAACTATCTGGACAGACCGTCGCATAAAAATAATAAATAATTAAAAAAAAAAAAAAGCTTCTAAGCATTTAATTTCCTTACAATTTTCATGTGATACACTCATAAAGAAATTTAGAGTAGTAACGTAGCACTACACCCATTTAGTGAAATGAAGTATAGATTAATTTCTCTGGAGGTGATAAGTGGGGCAGAGCCTGTTGAAGTCAAAATGGCTCACACACCTTTCAGTTAGACATATCCTGAAGCATATTTCTCATTCCATCAGCATAAAGCACTTGTGTTTTGTTGTGGTTTGGTTTGTTGGTTTGGTTTTTTTTTTTTTGCTTTGCTTTGTTTTGTTTCTGCCTCAGCCACCTTAAATTTCCTTTGTTCAGCCAAGGATACAGTGAGTTCTTGATGTTCCTGAATTGTTTACTAGCTATGTAATTATGACCACTTCCATTACTATATAAGCAGCAGATACCTTAATTCTCTTCCTTCCTTTAGTTTTTGAGCCTTCCAAGTTCTAAAGTCTCTTTGTGTGTGGGTTGGGTTTTGGTTCGTATTTGCATTGAATATGTCTTCACATGTATAAGTAATGCATTGACTTCAGCTGTTCCCATTTCAGTGACAGAGTACTTTTTGAAAAAATGATTAAGAGAGATGTTTGCAGGTTGTCTGTGAAACATCAGTTTTAGCTATTTAAATAAAACTAACATGAGAGGCAGTCCAATATCCAGGGCCAATCGCAACAGCTAACAGCTGGCAGGGAGGGGGTGAAGGAAGTGCAAACTCAAGCAAATGGAAGCCCTAAATTAGGTAATCAGTATTGTTTCAGAACCACTGGCAGCACGGTTTATGACTGTCATTATCAGCACTCAAGACTTTTCTTTCTCATCTGTCCCTGAAAACCACAGATGTAAAATGTCTTACAAGTTTTTAGTGTGTGACAGAGGAACATACAAACCAGTACATTTCTATTTACCTGTATGAAATGGCTGATTCCAAAGCAAATGCCTGTTTTCATGAATGTCTTGTGCTAACCCATTCTCATCCATTTACTTGCATATAGTTGTGCCCCTTGTAAGTGAAGGCAGGAGCTAAACAAAAATTCTTGATTTGGTTTGATTCTTCTGCTGTTGGAACTAAATACGGCTCCAGTACAAACTGCTCAGCATTTTTAAGATATACATAAATGTGTGCATATTTTATATAAGACACATTATAGTGAATCTCTAAACCAAACTAGCTGTGACAGATATGATAAATTGCAGTGGGAGATCTGTCTGAAGAAATGTAGACCTGAACTTGTCTTTTTCTTCCTGTGCCTTTTGTACCCTGTTTCTCCCATCTTCAATGAGAAAAAAAAAATCTGAAGTGGGATGATACTTAATATTACTCTATCATCTTTAACAGCACTATCACACCAAGAAAAATACATACAAAGGGGCTTATTATAACAGACATAAGAAAAAATGTCATTCTTTGTAAAGGTTTCAGTTGAGATGTTCAGTTTCTTTTCTTGCTTTTCACACCTGACACTGCCTAGGCTTATGTTTAACACACAGTCAAACTGATCTCCTTCTATTTATGCCATTTATCTAAGAGCTATTTGCTTAGAACTCAGGTAAGCTCCTATTTATCTGAATCCATCAAAATGGATGAGTTTCTTTTCTTCTGTCTGATTCCTAGATGGTAAGTGTCTTGAGTCAGGGACCCCATTTCTTCACCTGCTGAATAATGCAGTTGTTTCAGAGATTAGTACAGTGCCTCTGACTAACAGAACATACCTCTCTCTAAGGGCTATGACTCACAAGGTCTCAATGGTTTTAACTGGAACAGCTTAAAATGATAGTGTCTCTGTCTCTGTCCTTCTACCTCCCACTCTTATGGAAATTAAAACTTCCAATAATAGGAGTTATACAAGCAAACTCTGCACCACTTCTTCGTCTACATCAGTTTAGCAATGCCATACTTTATCAGTTGTTATCAAGGCTTCATTTCATGCTCAACACTGAACTAGGAGAGCTGAGGAGCAGGCACCTATTGCCTTCTTCCATCCAGGTTTGAAGCAATAGCTTCTGATTAGGGCAAGACAGAGACGTTGAGTAGAAATATTTTAAACTGTAAGATCTAAATGAGAATTAAAATGTCAAAGCCTTCACTCTTATAATTTCTGGAATATAAATGAAATACAACATTATCATCTGTACAACCATAGTGTAATAATTTGAAAGTGGTTTATTGTGAGAAGTATTGGTTTATTGTGTGAAGTATTCATGCCAAATCCTGTAGTAGTTCTATCCTCTTCACATTCTATATTGTTGAATTTTTGTACTTTTACTTCTGATTATTTTTACCTTTCTTATTATACTTCTGAGATGTGGAATCAGTCATAAGGATGGAATGTCATTAATCACTATTCAAAGACTCTTCAATATAAGAAGGTCACCAATCAGTATGCATTGTATGCATGTCAAAAATGCAGTAGACTACAAAATAGGTAATCAACCTGGTTTTTTTGGTAGAGATTTAAACAGGCACAATGCCAGTTAACCATATTCTTAAACTAGCAAGGTGGATCAGCCTGAAACACCCACACACAGAGAGCAAGTTGTGCTGCCAAAACTGTGCTTGCAAATTCCTTATGATAAGGTGAAATGAAGCGTTTGGGGCAGAGTCTTCTCTTCATGAGGACAGAGGAAATGTCATCAGCTGCTCTTCAAATAACATCCAGTTTTATCATCAATAAAACAAGATTAATTTTTACTGTAGCTGTAAAGATGTTTATATGTCTGAAATATCTTTGAAGCTCATGAATTATTTAATCAAATGGAAAATTTTTGTCCAAAGAATAAGAAAATACTAAGAATATTGAGCATTCTAGCTAGTCCACCGTAAGAGTGAGACCCCACCTGGAGTACTGCGTCCAGTTCTGGAGACCCTATTACAAGTAGGTGCTGGAAGGTGTCCAGAAAAGGGCCACAAGGATGATCAGAGGGCTGGAGCTCCTCTCCTATGAAGACAGACTGAAAAAGTTGGAGCTATTCAGTCTGAAGAAGAGAAGGCTCTAAGGAGAGCCTTCCAGTATCCTAAGGGGGCTACAAGAAAGCTGTAGAGGGACTTTTTAGGGTGTCAAGTAATTACAGGACTAGGGGGAATGCAAAAAAAAACAAAAAAAAAAAAACACAGAAATGGGTAGATTCAGATTGGATGTTAGGAAGAAGTTTTTCCCCATGAGGGTGGTGAGACACTGGCACAGGTTGTCCAGGGAGGTGGTGGAAGCTTCATCCCAGGAGGTTTTTGCAGCGAGGCTGGATGTGGCTGTGAGCAACCTGATGTAGTGTGAGGTGTCCCTGCCCATGGCAGAGGGGTTGGAAATGAATGATGTTTGAGGTGCCTTCCCACCCTGACAATTCTATGATTCTATGATTCTATAATCCAAAGATAAACTCTGGGAAAAAAATGATCAAAGCTACACAAAAAAATCTTAAACAACAAAACCCACCACCAAGAAAACACCTTCCCCCTGAATCTAAATGAGCTAAAAATAGAAGTTTTCAGGTATTTCCCTTCCCTTCATTCTGCTCTGAGACTGTCCTAAACTTTTATAGGTGGTATCAGCTGGATAAAAATTAAACTCATTTCATAATACACTCTCACTTTGTGAGTAGAGAATTCATCTTCATCCTCAGGCTTGAGCCAATGTTTTTGCTATTGTAAATTCATGCCATTCTTTTCGTGTCAGCAGTGCACCATAAAGAGGAAATATCCTGTTTTATATCTCAAACAAAAATGTCCACTGCTTTGCTGTGTATGTGTCAAGTAACAAATAGGTTGTGCTTTGAAGCAAGGAAATACCATCAGTTGTTTCAAAAGCAGGCACTGTCACATATGCTGCAATCTCTGATGACAGAATGTAAGATTGCTGATTGTGTAGCAATGAAAAGCTATTTGAGGTGACAAATAACTCAAAAGCATTTATTTCTTTGCCCCTGCTTTTTTCTTTCTTACTTTTCTCTCTCTCTCTTTTTTTTTTTTGTGTGTGTGTGTAGCCCATCTGCAATCTTTTCAGTGAAAAGATTTTCATGAAATAAAGTTATATCAGACATATGGAAAAAAATGACTGGGATTCTGCCACTCAAAGAACTCCTGCAGGGTCTGCTACCAGTTCTTTGTGCATCAGTTTTGTTCTAAACACTAGGTGAGTCTGAAATGTTCATTTTTAAATAGCTAAAAGAAAGGAAGATATGTGATTAAGTGCATAAGAAGTAATGACAAAGGGACAGAGAAATATACTGGTAAGGTTACTAAAAGAATAAGAAAGAGCTCAGTATGGATTTGTGTAGATAACATTACAGAAGAAAGTGCAAAATGAGTTTCTTAAACTTTATGTGTTTAGTTTTTGCTGTGTCTGTCCTCATTGTTTCTGAATTGGCTTCATATGAGGCAAATATGTAGTGCAGCATCCAAAAACGGTTTTCCATCTTTCATGCCTGTAATATGAAAGGTATTTAAAAAAGCAACTATTCAAGTATAGTCCAGGCTTTTTTAAAAATAAAAGCTAGAAATCTGTCATGGAGTCTTCTTTCCTATCTAATCTGCCATTACCCACTTTTGCCAATTCCCTCTTACCCCTATTTGTCATTAGCTAAGTTGATTTAACATTTCTTTCTAAACACCATCACTTTTACAGGAATATGTATTAAATGGAGATATCACATGTTTAAGAACAAAATCTATTATTATCTCAACAAACCTGAGAAGACCATGATTTTCTTCTATGATTCAGTATTAGTCTTTAACCATGGGCATAACTAAAGATGAAAACAGTATCTCTGATTTCAGAGAGTATATGTTTGAGTTTAAATATACCCAGTGCTCAGGCTGGCATGGGCATGTGGGATTGACTAACTGCTAAAACATCTAGAACAACAAAAATGAACACGTGTTGTTTGGTGAGTGCTTTCCTTTCTTAGTTCCTGAACCTGTATTTTTGTAAGAGAAATAGAAATTCATAGAAAGGTGACAGTGGTACAGTATCAGAAAATGGCAATGACAGTGAGGGATGATTACAAAAAGTAGATAGAACTTCAGACCCACCAAAATGAGTTTGTTCATTACTGGATTCAGCTGGGCTAGGCACGAGGAACAGCAGTTTAAATACTTGTATTCCTTTGGATCTATCAACAAGTCTGTGCACATAAGAAATTAGGGTGGGTACTTCTTGAAAGAAACATAAGGCAGTAGTGAGTTCATTCCGTACTGGAAACACTGACCTAAAGAAAGGAGTTCAGCTGCTGTTAAGATCTTGCTTAGTCAATGAAGTTATTTGGAATAGAGTATCATTTCTCAGAAGATGCTTTCAGTTTCAGGGTCAACATGGATAGAATTTATTTCGTTATTTAAGAGAAGTTTAAAAAGTGGAGTGGGATTGTGTCAGAGAGAACCAAAGTAGAAGTTTCAACTTAAAATAGAGATTACATCCTATACAGGTGTAAAATGGGATAGTCCTTGCTTCATCTTTTTGGAAGAATTTTTGAGAATGGCTGAATAAAAGGTTCAGAGCAAAACTCTCATTAGCATTTGCATTACTGCAGTCTTAAGGAAAAAGAGAGTTGACTTTCTGCAACAATCTCAGTAACATCTGCTGCCTCACAACCTCATGCATGCTCACAGTTTCTAAAACAGCAGCCACAAAAGTCAAAGTCCTTCCCTTAGTGAACAAAACAGTCATGTTGGCTGTCACCATGGTGGAGGCTAGAGAAGACTTTTTTGCCCAAGAGGATTCCAGACTTTCATATCCAAGAAGATTCCAGACTTTTATATCCAAGAAGATTCCAAACTGGACACAAAATCTGTGCTAACAATAGGCTGATATAAAAGATTCCTGGATTTTGTAGATAAAAAGGAGACTGGAAGAAATGTTATCACTTTATTAGCATCAACAGATTGAAGAAATATGTTTCCATACTTTTTTTTTTTTTTCATTCCTGATCAACTTCTTTTTTGCCTGATGATAAACTTCTCAGTGTGATTTATGATGCCAAGAATCCAGATCATTCTGTCTCAGACAAGGAACACCTTCTTCTTCGTGCTTTTTTCAAGTCACTCACTTCAGCTCTGCCATCCTCACAGGAACAGTTTCAGTATGTAGTTAGGATAATAGTTGAATAGGTTACTTCAGGAAAAAAACAACAAAAAAAGTGCTAGAAATGTGAGTCAGTATGTAAGTAGCCAGAAAATTGACTTAATCTCACTTCTTCATTTGAGTTCTCTCAGCCTGATCCTCTCCAGTCTGAAAACAAACTAATGTCTTTGAGTGCTTTAACGCAGCATTGGCAGAACAGGAAGAGTTTGGGGGATTATACAAGTTCTCAGCACAGCAAATTTGGCAGCCTCTTGTGTTGCTGTAAATGTGACTTGATTGTAGATACAAAAGTTTCTCTAGATTTATATCCATGAAACAGTGAGACTTGGTGAAGCCTGTGGATAATGTAGCTTCCTTTTACCTGAATTAATTGCAGCTCTTTTACTTCTCTTAGCTGCAATATTGTTGAGATGTTGCACAAGTCTTCGTGATAGTTTTATATTTTTACCATTGAATCAAGATACATTGTTATGAACTGTGTAGCAAAAAAATTGTCTGTCACTACACCTACATAGGACACTTTCTGGATATATGCGGATTAGCCTCTAAGATTATTCACATGCCTGTTAATTTGTGATGGTTTACTTTATCTTTTGCAGCCCATGAATACAAAATGCAGGCTCAAGCTGTGTTAGATGTGACTTTTGCTTTCCTGATTGTTTTGACATTGAAGTAGACACTTAGTGCTTCTCAGCACTATTATCTGAAGACTGTCTGGGGGAGGTGTTCTCTTTATCTCCTTCTTCCTATACTGATTCTGCATTTCACTACCAATAACAAATATCTTTACACTCACATAGCATTTTTCAGAGCAGTGCAGAACACTGAATGGATCTCATATTACTTTAATTTGTCAGCCCATGCTATATATAGCCCTCATAGTTGACACAGGTACTTTTAATTTTGAGTAAAAGAGGGGAAAGGTAGGAATATCAATCCTAAATAGGCCATGACTCTAAACTGCTTTTCTACAGCAACCTATTAAACATCCATTTTTAAGAAACATGTACAATTTTGCAATCTGCTTCAGTATAGAAGGAATTTAAAAGTGCTAACTACCTTTCAAAAATAAGTTTTGGGGACTAAATGTTTATATAATTAGACTCTGTATTTCTTAGAGGCCAAGATCTTCAGAAATAACTGAATATAGATTTCTCATTAATTTTGCAGTGTCATGTTTCCCTCTGACATGAAAACATTTCTCATTAGTCTGCAAGCATGACAGCAAAATTTATTGCTTGGCAATAAGTATGCACTAGCTCTCAAACATTGCAAAATATTTGATACAATATGATTAATAGTACATCTCTCTTCAAACAGGATTGCTGAAGTCAATGTATTTCTCAATGTGAACAAATATGTCACAGTTGCTCCCCATGTTTTTCAAATACAAACCTGTGGTTAACCATAATATGTTTGTATTTGACTAAGCTTCTGAGTTCTAGACTGGGTAGATACATCACTTATGTGTAACCACACAGAAGTCTTATATGTGAATATGTAGTTTAGTTGTAGATGTTGAAGAAGGGAAGGGTTTCTAATTTGACAGTATAAGGAAATTGTGGTGATTCAATACCACAAAAAGAAATTGACTATCCATGACACCTTCCTTCTGCTTTTCTGAGGTTTCACAACTGTTGTTTTTCCTTCCTCAGCTGAAGCTGCTTCTCAAAATTACGTAGAGCTGACAACCTCCACTGGCTTGTTCCTGTGGATATTTCTATTAGCATGGAGTGAGTGTAAAGTGGAGTGAAAATGAAACTCACAGCTGGAAAATCAGGCTCGGAGTTTCTCAAGTAAAGGAAAGTAAATATGATGAACAGCGAAACTGATATTCATCAAAAACACCACTGTGTAGCAAGTGACCATTAACATTGAAATTAAACCTAATGCAGATTCCTAGTACTCCTTGTTTCTTTAGTAGATGAGTGTCATCTGTGATGAACATAGTATTAATCCATGCTTAATCATAAAGCAAATTAATAAACAAAATTATATTTCAATCTGATTAAATTTGAAAATATTTATGGTTGAGATTGTCTGTACTTTATCTGCAGCAATCTTTGCTCAAGGAGAAAAATAGGGATTAAGTTTTTCTATGTTTATTTTTTTTTCACAGGGACCTTTCCATGAAATAACCTGCTAGCTCTGCAACAAGAAATATCCAAATGTCCAGTAATCAGGTAAGATATTGCTTGGAATAAATACATAAACAATATTATGTATCAAATTATTTATCCAAAGTGATTTATTAGCTTAGGTATTCTGTGTATTCTTTGTCTGCAATGCAATGTAGTCTGTAGTTACATATTTCATAGACCTGTTAACATAAAACTGAAGAGAAACCACTCTATGGAGAAGTCTACAACTTTGAAATGTATGAGTACAATAGAAAATAAGTGGTTTATACATTTCTCTGGAATGTTAGAATGCTCTATATGTTCTACATATTCCATGCTGCTCTATGTTGTTTTATAGTCAACGTTTTTCTATATTGCTCTATGATATGGTAAATAATCATTTAACATATCATCATATAACAATATAATCATATATTGCTATATATATATATATATAACATGCAGATATGTTATAATCTGTAATTAAATGTATTTTCCTTATCAAAATGCTTTCCTAACAGTAAGACTGTAAGATGGAAGTGATTTCACAGTACATGTGCTATGAAATTTGATCTGTTCCTAATGTTGGCTTTGATAACTTGGCATTTGCTATCAGAAAAATGATACATCACAGCAAAGTAAAGTAGCTTCTGTTATGTATTTTAAGCCAGGTTGTGATATCCTGCTCTACATTGGGCTCTTAGTTTAAATAGAAGTAACTCAGAACTGCTTAAATTCAAACAGTTCATTTTCCAACAGATTTTTGGTCTTTCACAGCATGTCTCAATTTTTATGTAGTAGTCAGCAGCTACCTGCATATGCATGTCCTGCTGCATTGTGGGAGTTTTGGACTATGCCTTTACAATTTTTCACAGATCTTGAGCTGAGCAGAAAGTAGTAAAATGTAAATAAATCACTATTGGGTGTAAAAAGTACAATAATGATTATTCTAAACAATTCCATTGGAGAGAGATCTACCATAAGATTTGGTTCCCAAAACAATTTCTCTCTGTTCTTGCTTCAGGCTGGGAGATACTGTGTGCTTCTGCTGGCTTCTGCTTCACTTTGGCTGCATCCTTTTTATTTTGGCTTCTTCTCTCTCTTTTCCCTTGTGTACAGGAGGGAAAGGGGATGGCAGGGAGGGAGAAGCTGTTGCAGCTCCCCTGGTCTTTGGCCAGGGGCTTCCTAGTGCTGTTTGTTAATTGTAAATACCTGTAAATATTGTAAATCCTGTATATTTTGTACATATTCTGCATCTCATTGCACACTGTAGTTTTGCTTGTGAACACAGCTTCCATTTGCTTCCACCTGAGCTAGTCTGGCAAAGATAATGTTGGAAGGGAACTTTCAACCCACTACATGCATAACTGAATTTTACTGTATCAGTGTAGATAATGCAGACTTATATTGCTTATTGCGTATTTATACAGTGCTGTAAAACTCTCCCAAACAACATGTCCAGTATGTTAATTTCTGCATGACAGGAAACTGAAACATTGCCATTTTTATGTTGATTCAAAGCCAGTGGTGAAGCAACTGAAGATGACAAATCCATATTCTCTGACAAACCCATGGCCACTCTAATGAAGAAACAATGTGTTATATCTAAGGTCTGCTTAGATTTAGGGGTCAAATTCCTTATGAAAATAGGATTGACACTAAACGCTGATATAAAAGTTAACTGGCTGGTGTAAAGTGACTTAGAAAGAAATGTTTCTGGGTGGGTGTTTTGTTTAACTTCTCATGAAGAGCATATTCAAATGAGATGAGTCATTTGCTGATATTCATGCTCTGTCCACACATACTACAGGGTAAGCTTAGCTTTGATTAGAGAGCTAACCTAGGGAGGATAAAGTCAGTAGAGACACAATTCTCATACAGGGCTTTAAGGCTTTTTGCTTCTTCTGTCCAGAAACTTATCCTTCAGCTTTTAGAAAGTAAGGAGATAGCAGCAAGAATAGAGCCAGAAAGAGGGAGGAATAAATGAGCACCACACTTTTCCTAATCACAATTGCTGGTTACCTTGTTCAGTTAGCCTCATTTTACATGCTGGCAAGCAATCAAATGAAAGCTCAAAATGCTTTTCCATACCTGATTGTGGACTTTTGTTGGGGATTTTGGCTGCTGCTTCAGGGCTAGAGGTGGCATGCACACGCTGGCTGGCAGAGTTATGGATGCTACTTGGAACAGCTGCTGAGATGTTTTTGCGCGGTTTCGTGTCTTGCAGCCACATCGGAGATGCCTCAAAGGCTTGCATTCGCCGAGAATGGCTATTAGCATTGACTTTCAGAAATGCCTGGGCCTTGTATTCTTGAAGGTCTCCATAGTTGGCATCAGTCACCCTGCACTGATAGAAGCCTTCATCCTTTTTTCTCACTTTTGAAATCTGCAGCTTGTGGGAGATGTCATTCCCTTGTACTTTCACTGTCTGCAAATTTGCCGGGAAAAACAGACAAACAAACATATTATCAGATATCACTGCTTCTCTGGGAAAACTCTACTAAGGTAGAGTCTGTCCAGAGAAGTCAAGTGACAAATTAATCAATGGTGTGATTGCGCTTAATACAGGGAATCTGCATCAAGGATGAGTATGGCAACTTCTTTCCACAACTGCTTAGGTGGTATCCTCAGAAGCACTAATTGTTTGATAAATTGAAGAGCAATACTTGTGAACAGGTTATTGCTTTAAGTTACTGGATGGACTTAACAGCCTGTTTTGTTCTATCCAGCTCTGAATTTATACTTGTCAAATTGAATTGAAAGTAAGGATTGTACTTCAAGCATGACATATGCAGTATTAATTGCACAGAAAGTGCTGCATAGTTATTTAAATCGTATTCAGTCATATTATATCTACTGAACAACTCATATTCAGCAAAAAGATTAAAAATGTTTCATATGAATTCATAGAGTATCTGTATGTCATTTTCTGCCTTCATTTACTCTCATGCAGTATCTGCAAAGTGAACAGTGTGGCATAGCACTAGTGACAGCAACAGGATTTGTTTTGGGTTTTGCATTTGAAATTTAGGAATTGTTGCACTCAGCATGTATGCATGGTTTCAGTTTATGCTCATTGTCTTATAAAACAACAGAAATGGTGAATTTTAACTCATTAAACAAACAAACAAAAAACTGCCACACAACATTTAGTATATTTTACCATTTCTTTAATGAATATACTAAATGCCTTAAAAGTTTACTCTCCATTTCGTGAGGATGCTGTCTATATACTGTTCCAATGGAGTAGTACCCAAAGACTACATGTGGGCCTCATTTGAAAGATAGTCTACAAATGTAATTGAAGATATGGTCCATGATGCAATTGATAGTGTATTGTGAGAAATATAAGAAATGTAAGTATGGCTAGAATATATCTCTATATCATCCATCTATATCTATAGCTATATCTCTGTCTATATCATCTCTATCTCTATCTACCTCTATCTCTAGGTATATATCCTTGATTAGAATGTATCTGAATCCTCATTTATGAATGTCTTTCAACTATACCTAGCTGTACTTTGATGTGATGTAACTACTTGCTTAGCTACTTGCACGCATCAAAGAAAAGCCAAGTAAAGGATTTAATGGAAGCTATTCAGCTCTATCTGTTGCTGGTTTAAACTCTGCTAGTACTTAGAAGCCGTCTGCAGCTAAAATGCACTTCTGAGGGGATTGTGTCTGAGAACAGGGAAATGTCTTGAGCTCATAAGAAACACTCACGCTACAGCATCTGCTAAGCAGCTGTGTCTTTCCACTGCAGTGAGCACCACACCATGGCTCCACCCCCATACATTTCTTGGGACACTGAGGAAGGAGGATCTGAGTTCTTCTGAGGTGAGGGGATGTGGCTGTATCTGACTCAGGATATGGGTCTCTTGAGGAAGGTATCCTGTCCCTGGACAAGAGCTGGAAAACTGTTGCTGATAGTTTTGTTGAGATGATGTTCTGTTTTGATCTCCAAATGGCAGATTGGTACTCTGAATCAGACACCCACTCTCCTAAGAAATTCTCAGTGACCAAGAGTGGAGATTACTCCCAATAGGGAGGTCTTCTCCAAAGACTTTCCTGGGATTTTTTCCCAGCCAGCAGATATGGTTTGCAAAAGCAGTCATGTAAATTGTTTCACACTGCACTTGAAGGAAAGTGCAGCTTCACAGCCAAATTTCAGCCTTAAAACTAGCTTTGGAACCCTATGATAGACCCAGCAGTTGTCCAAGGTAAATGAAAGCAAGAGGTACAAGGATGGGTGCAGATATCTGCTTCTTGGGATGGAAGAGGGTCTGCCAGTCTACGGCCCGGGCCTCGCTGGCCGATGCCCTTTGTACCCAGATGTCCCCACGGCCGCAGGCTGCATGGGGCAGAGCTGTCCTGGCACCCTCCGCCAAGGCCGCCGAGGAAGCAGCTGCGTGCTGCGGCCACTTGGTCACTTCAGCTTGCGGTGCGGATAGGGAAGGGATGCGGACGGGGTGACAGCCTCGCCGTCCCCTGCCGTGCCCCGCCGTGCCTGCTGCGAGGCGGCTGCCGGCAGCTCCTGGGATGGGCTCTGGCTTAGGAAGGACCCCCCCGGCCGGCGGCGGCTGCCGGCGCCGTGCAGCGCCACTTACACTGATCTTCGTGCCGTCGCT
Organism: Indicator indicator; assembly: GCF_027791375.1. Classification (NCBI taxonomy): domain Eukaryota; kingdom Metazoa; phylum Chordata; class Aves; order Piciformes; family Indicatoridae; genus Indicator; species Indicator indicator. Next base: position 42,807,975 of record NC_072015.1, read on the forward strand.
ATCCAGGTCTCGTTCGGGCAGGAGCTCCACCTGCAAGGAAAGGAGCGCTGCCGTGGGTCGCCGGCCCCGGCCCGCCCCTCCGCCGCGGGTGTTCCATCTGTGCCCCGCGGCCGAGCCCCGTGAGCAGCTCTCCGCGTGTGCCACCTGCGGGCAGCGCCGGGGAAAGTCGGCAGCTGTCGCGGGGCATTGCCCTACGGACCCGGCGCCCCCCGCCTAGCACGAACGTCTTTTCAGGGTGGTGGAAAGTCGAGACTGGTGCAGAGGTGGCAGCGCTGGAAGGGATGAGCGTCCCTGGATGACAACGTAAGTGGGCATGCCCCAATCTGTCCTGCTGAAATACTGCTGTTATATGTTATTTTTTTTTTGTTTGTTTTTTTGAGACATTGGGTTTCCCCTGCATCCCCCCTCTAAGTGTGTGCCCTCCTGTGGCAGCTGCTTCCAACGTGACTGCAAGAGCTGTAAATTGGAGGGTATGTGTAGAAATTTGACATTTGGGAAATCAGACATTGTCACAAAGAGCAGCCTCTGAACAACTGCTTTTCAAATGGAAGAAAACAAAACCCAAAAACCCCAAAAACCAACAAAAAAACCCCAAACCAGTCTTGGAAAGCCAAGTGGTTTTGTGGTTTTGCATCCTTGGAGTGACAAGCACCAAAATCATCCCTTGACGTGGGCAATTTTCTCTGCAGGTTACTGCACTGTTATATCATGGTCAAAATTAAGTCCCCAGGGAGATCTAGAACATTCTTCTGATCCCTCCCTCTCCCTTTCTTCTCTCCTTCCCTCCATTCTTCTCAATTCCAGGGTGGTTTGGGGACCTGGTGGTGGAGGATCAGTACCTGAGTGCCTGTCACCTCAGCTTCCGCCTCTTGGTCCTCATCTGCCCGCAGAAACCACCACTGGATTTCGAGGTATACCGAAGTGGAACCACTTTGGAAAGCACAAGACATCTCCACATTCTGCCCTTCACTGGCTGTGACATTTTGGGGAAACTCGGTGAATTTTGCTGCAAAACAAATATAATCCTGTTACCTACTTATTGTTTGTTCTCTGCTTTTAGAATAGTAGAATCACAGAATTGTTTTGGTTGGAAAAGAACTCTAAGGTCATTGAGTCCAACCACCAAGTTGCGTTTTTAATTCTGTCTCCCTCTTTTTTCAATTCTGTTTTCTCTTCTTTCCTGATTTTCCAGTTTCCTCACACATTATCTCCCCCAGTTTCTCTCACACCCAGGTAAGCCTTTCTTCCCTTATGCACAAATTTTTCTTCTTTACACTCTCAGCTCATGAGAAATTCTATAAACCCCTCTTGCTTGCTCCCATGGATTAATAAAGTTTCTTGTAATGAGTTGCAAATGCCCTCAGGGAGATTGACATATTTCACTAGGTTCACTGAAGGATTTTGTCAAAGACCAATTTGGTAGAGGGAAAAAACCCTAGACTGATTTATTATATTTTGCAGGAGCTGGAGTAGTGTAAATTGCTAAGCCTTCCACAGCCAGCTGGAGCAGCTGTTGGAAAGAGAATTCTTCTGAGGTGCAGGTTATGACCACTCATCCAAATGCCTGTTTCAAAGGCTTCACCTGAGTTAGTTACTCTTTCTGAAAGCCTCTGCTTGCATAATTAGACCAAGATGCAGTACATCTTCTGTTTCTCAGTTTTGACAAATGCTTTCAAGCCCTGACCTCCACCGTGATATCCCACTCCTCTAACAAAGAGGATATGCCTATTTCAGTACACCACTGATAGATTTACAAACTAATCCTGATGGACACAGTGCAAGGCACCAGCCCTTTAAGTCTCACTCTTTACTTCCCTCTCACCCTTTCCTATAGTGTACTTTAAAACATTCTAACTTAATGAAGTAAAACAGTCAAGTGGGAGGGGGGGGGGGGGGGGGGGGGGGGGGGAGAGTGGCTACATATAAACAATGTAATAAACAAAACCTTTGTGTTATGCATTGCTGCATACACTGGAGCACATGATCATGATGCCACAGAAATGTTGGCTGCTTCTTTCTTTATTCAGTGTTACTAGTTAACACAGATTTGATGGGAGAGCATAGCAATACACTCAAGCAGTGTTACTTCATTCCCCTTTTACATTTATGCCTGACAATAGATACTTAGAAAAGCCACTGGCTTTACATTTCATGGTGTCTTTGGCTACTGAAAGTGACAAAAGGACTGTGCATTTTTTACATTCGGGGCTTGTAAGTTAGTTTGGGTGTTGTTTTATTTTTCTTTTGCTTGTTTGCTCGTTCCTTCCTTCCTGGTCAGATCATTTGAGCAGTGTGGGGATGCAAAGGGGAATACTGCCAGCCTTCCTCCCAGTTACACCGCTAAGAACAAGCTGGCACAGGCTCGCCGACAGGGAGCTGCAAGCAGGGAACAGTGGACAGCGGGAACGGGAAGCAGGCAGTGGCAGTGGGCAGCAGGAGGGGGCAGCGAGCAGCAATCACGACAGTGGGCAGCAGGTAGCAGGCGGCAGGCGAGGGCAGCAGTCATCGGTCAGTAGGCGAGGACAACGGGCAGCGGACAGTGGACGGTAGGCAGCGGACAGCAGATGGGGACGATGGGCAGGGGGCAGCAAGCAGTGAGCGGACAGAGGGCGGGGGCAGTGGGGCAGGGGCGGCTCCATGCGATCTGTCCATGGTGCTGACAGCGCCGCTGCAGACTCGAGGTCCCAAACAACTGCTCCTGCAGAGCCGGGGCTGCTTGAAATGCAAGGCGCGCCTTTAGGCGAGTGAGGAAGAAGGCACAAGGGTAGGGGAGAGGTCTTTAAAGACCCTTTTTTTTTTTTTTTTTTTTTTTTCCCAGTTGCCGAAGGGGCAGAAATACACAAAGTAGAAATGAATGCCGAACTGTGAGGATTTCAGGATAACAGGAGAGGAAAGGAGTCACAACATGAAAGAAGGCTGCATTATTTTAAGAAAGGCATTAGATTTAGCCATCCAGTACTTGGTATGAATGCAATAATTGTGCAGGCATGGGTAGATGTTTATTGGATGTGTACATGCATATACAGAAACATGCACAAACATATACATTCACCAACACCCATCACCCCATTACTCTTCTGCAAGGTGCCTGCTACGTCTCTCTTTGAAATCAGGTAAAGGAAGCCTTATTTATTTCCACTTTGAGGAAACCTCTCACTTATTTTTCTGTTTACAGACAGATTTTAAGCCAAGCATAAACCTGATGTTTAGTATTCTCACCAACCATTGTGGTTGGTTTCCATCTTTTGATTCACTCCTTCTTCATTCCCCCTTACCTCCCCCTCCACCCCCCTTTCTCCCCCCTCTAGTTCTCAGTCTGTTTTAGCATATAAAACCACACACACATATTTGATAATAAGTGATCTTACCTTGGGTAGAAAGTCCTTGCTGGATATACATTACTGAAAAGAAAATAAATCCAAAATAAGCTAGAAAGATTCCCATCATTGCAAGACGAAGAAGTCACATCAGGCTAACAAAAGCCAAAGGTGCCCTCAAAAAAGGAGAACTGATATGTCAGTGTACGTATGTATTTCTAAATATCTCAACAGAAAGAGATTTTAAAATGTTATAGAAAGACTCTGTGTTCTATCCCCAGCTGCAACGTTGGCAGCATTCTGCTACTCAGTGGAGTCTTTTTCCTTGAGAAGAGTGAGTGTTGTAATACAGTGTGGTTCAGATGAGCTGTCTCAGGCGCTGTGCTGCTGGAAGTCTAGATTCAGACTGAAAAAAAAAAAAAAGCAAACCCCCAAAAAGTGGGTATCAGCTGCCTCCTGTGAATTTTTTTCAGATACCTGGCAGCTTCATCCAGCATCAGCTCTTGCTGCTCAGGATGGCATGATGACTGCCCTCCCTACACACTGAAACAGCTTGGGAAGAGGGGAGTGGGAGAAAGAGGGGGGAGAGAGAGGGAGAGCGAAGACTACTGTGCTTGTATTGCTTCAACTTTTTCCTCTAATGGCTGCAATAATGCTTTTAACCCTTCCCTCTCTGCCTGTTCGCTACACCTCTACCTGTTTTGACTCTCCACTGGCTCAGATGCTGGGGTAAAGCTGCTTTTTGTTTGTTTGTTTGTTTTGGTATGGTCTAAAGCTTGTGAATATAACAGAAATGTGAGAGAGAGGTTGGAGCCTTTATTGTACTGATGTAATCTTCGGTCTTACATCCTAAAACATGAGGGCAATGCAGTGGTTTGATTTTTGGTGAGTTAAGCTGTTTATGTTTTCTCCTTTTTGTCTCCCACTTACAAGGTCTGAGAGGAAAATTGTTACTTACTAATCTTATTGTACTCACTGTTACCTGCTCCAAATAACTATACGCTTAGCATCTTACATTCAAATGTTCATTTTTGTCTTCAAAGACAATGATAATTAGAATGTGTTTATGATAAATGTATTCATATAGATGTATATGGGAAAAAATTAGCTAGATAAAAATGGCTTTTGATATCCTACAGATCACTCACAGTAATATATACATTTATGTACACCAGAGAAGGTGTTTTCATCATAATAAAGAATGTTACCTCCTGCAATGAATGTTTCCTTCTCTCTTCTGTTTTCTGCCTATGTATATTAATAATGTTTAGACAAAGACTAACCTTGACTGTATTAGGCATTCAAAACATCCTGCAAAACATCTGCACTGAGGGAAGTTCTCTGACTAAAATCATCATGGTGCTCATTGTAAGAAGCCATCTAAAAAGTGTTTCTTGTACTAAGCAAATATGAAATACCTTTACAAGGCTGAGACAAAGAATAAATAAAATTTGAAAACAACACCCCATTATCACTCAGGTTGCCAAATAGCTGAACTTAACCATGAATTGTAGACCAAAAAATTACATAAACCATACCAAATTAAAGAGAACTTTATCTTCATGGACAAACATTTTTCTCTTTGAAGAAGAACTGGACAGATTCTGTCATTCGTGACCATGGAAGCACAGCAGTTCCACAATGGTACAAGATGCAACTTTACTAACTGCACCATCCAGATTATTGCATGCATACAAGACATCTGACATAGCTGCAGAGATCTCTTTCACAGAAGTAATCTGTCTGGAGAACCATCCTTTTGTCTACATTTTAGCATTTGTTTAATAATTACATGAGTTCCCATAATTATATATCAAGGAAGGAATTTCCCCATGGTAATGGTCTATTCTATTGATGACAAATCTTAAGCATAGGGATAATTCTGAGTAAAAAATGAGTACAATGAATGAAATACAATGTAAATTAGTTAAATTATCACCTAACAGGAAAACAATCATGTTGCCTGAAAATGTTTCTATTATCAAAGAATTGTAATTACTTTAAAGGAGGTCATGATAGATATATCCAAAACCAAAGAAAACCTGCACAAGTCATTAAAGGTAGTGGATCTAAATTATCTGAAGAAACCAAGGACTGTGAGTGGTTCAGTGATTAGACACACACTAGAGGAGTCTTTATAGGTGCATACGGTGATGTTTTAATAATCTGTATAAAAGAAATCATATCCTTTTCAAATGGGCAGTCAATATCCTAAGTCACTCCTGAAAATGAAGGCTGATTACAAGATTCACTTCAGATGCATGTACGTCATCAGTAATCAGTAGAAATTATAAATTAGAGCTGTATTATCAGCAGCCAAGTTAAATATAAATTAGGCAGGAGGAAAAGGAATCTAAGGAACATCACCTGGTTTAGACAGAAACTGGAAAGCAAAAATAGACTTTTCTCTTTTTTTCCTACTCCAATTCCAGACTGGTAAATTTATCAATTTGTAATTTAGAAACAAGAGTGACTCTCCCAAATACCTTATAGTCAACAGGACTAAGGAAGTATGTGTAGGGAGCTATGGTATAATGTTAATGGTTGTTACACGCTTATTATTTTTGCTTTATTAATGTGCTGCAACAAGCCATAGGATTCTGTCAAATATTGCAAGCAGAAACCAGAAATAATCTGACTCATGCTATCAATGTGAAATTTCATGGATGTGGCTTGCCTACACTCAGCCATGCTGTGTGACTCTGGGCAATGAATATGTCTAGTTACTTTGCCCTTTGTGCTGTAGAAAGAGTACTCGTGTAGTCTATGTGTCAAGTATCAATCATGCTTTAAGGCACAAATGAGATGGTTTATCTGGGGCTTTTGCTGACACTTTTTTCCCCTTTTCAATGATTCTAACAGATGAGTCATCACTGGACACTCTCCCAGGTCGTAGCCAGTATGTAATTGCACAGAGGAATGGCTTCTCAACTTTTCAAAAATGTCAAAGAAATCCAATCATGGAAGATCCATTTATGCTTTTTGAAACTGAATTGTGTAGTTAATCCTATGCCTTCTTACTACTTCAGTACATGTTCCAGATCAAATGTTCCTTCAAAACCACAGAATCATTCAAATTCATCATTCTGCCCAGCTTAGAGACCCAAGGTCTATCCATTTCAATGATTAAGGAAAAAAAGTAGCTATGGAGATTATGATTCCAAGTTCAATAAAGGTTAGAAATGAAAGCTATTGTGCTGCCAGTCAGCACTAAGGTTGGAGTGCTCTGGTCATAAGCTTGTATGGGTAGTCTCACTCTGCAGGAAGCTGGTCAGCTGACAACTTACCTCTCTGTATAAGACTGCGTCTGAGTGTTGCTATCCAACAAATTCAGTGAAAAATGAATTTATATATTCGTTAAAAAACAATTCCACATCTATACAGTCTAAGGAGGTAACACAGGAACAGAATTACCAATATTCAGACCAGTGAGACCCCCAGCTATGCTAAGAGAATTTGTAAGAACAGAGAAAAGTTAAGCAACTCTGAACGTTTTAAGCCCCTCTGGGACAAGAATTTCTTGTATCTGTGTGTGATGTCACCACGGGCTCTCAGAAATGGCAAAGTAACCTCATAGCTATGTCATATTGAGTGTAACACCATAACCTTAACATGACACGGAATAAAGACAGAACCTTCCAAACTAGTTGCACTGGGGACACTTACCCATCTGAAGAATACTTAGATTTCTTGTTACTGTTCAGCATAAACACAAGCCATAGGCTCCATACTTGTGGTTTGCAAATGGGTAATTTTGTGAAAGTAAGCATTTGGCCTCTGATGTTTCTGTGTTAGCCATGTCTGTCAGGTTTTGGGGTGGTGGTGGCTAGGTTTTGTTTTCTTTTTTTCCCTACTTTTATTCAGATTTATATTTACTGTCTATTAAACCAGATAAACAATGGAAGAGAAGGGATGATAATAAAAGTTAGAAATAAGCACTGCTTTACCCTTAAGATCTTTTATTTGAAATGCTTTTCAGATCAAGGACATGATATTTTACATAGTTATCTTTGGACATTGTGCCTTTTCCACTCTTACATTTTTTTTTTTTTTTGCATGTTTGGCCATATTCTAAGGTCTGAAAAAAATAGGGGTTGCATATATTCAACAACAGCTTATATGTTCATTCATCTTGCCTAAATTCATCACAACCTTTAATGCTGACTAATACAGAACATCTTCACAGAGTGAACAGACATGCAAAAGGACTAACTGGAAAAAAAACCACCTATAGTTAGAATCTGGAGAAACAGGAGAAATGCAAGAGAAAAAGAAAGATGAAACAAGGACCTGATTCACTTAAAAATGTTAACATTTAGAAAAGTCATAATGAAGTTTGTCCACTATCTTAGTTAATTCCTTTCATTTTTAACTTCATACTTCAGTCAGTGGACAAAATTATCCATGTCTAAGATCAGCTTCCTTCTTAGGTCTAGGAAATAAAAGATTCCTTTGCACGTGGTACTTCTCCCCTATGTTTTACAACTATTGGATGAGAAAGCATGCCTTCCACTCAGGGCAGCTGAGATTTGACTTGGAGAAGCAGAGTTCACCTCTGACTGTCTGAGTTCCTGGGCGATCTTTATATGAGATATTTCACAGATGGTCAGTAAACAGTGCTTCTCTTTTCTGAATGCCCACTTCAAGATCCTGAGGGCTGAAATGCACTGAGCAGTGAATGGGTGCTGTACTTGATCATCCTGCTCTCTAAACTGGAGAGATATGGATTTGATGGTTGGATAAGAAATTGTCCAGATAGTTGCATCCAAAAGGTAGTCATCAACAGCTCATCTCCAGATGGAGATGGGTGACAAGTGGTGTCCCTCAGGTGTCAGTACTGGGACCAATGCTGTTCAATATCTTCATCAATGATCAAGAGAGACTGAATGTACCCTCAGCAAGTTTGCAGATGACACCAAGATGACTGATGTGGTTGACATGATTGAGGGACAAGATGCCATCCAGAGAGACCTAGATAGGTTACAAAAGTAGTCTCAGTGAATCTTAGGTGGTTTGATAAGGTGAAGTGCAAGGTCCTGTACCTGGATAAGGGCAGTCATTGGTACCAATAAAGGCTGAGAAATCATGAAATCAAGAACAACTCTGAAGAAAAGGCCTTGGGGATACTGGTGGGTGAGAAGCTGGATATGAGCCAGCAATGTGCACTTGTAGCCCACAAAGCTAACTGTATCCTGGGCTGCATCAAAAGAAGTGTGGCCAGCAGGTGAAGAGAACTGATTCTGCCTCTCCACTGATGAGACCTCACCTGGAGTACTGTGTCCATCTCTAGAGTCCTCAAGACGGGAAGGATATGGACCTGCTGGAGCAGGTCCAGAGAAGGGCAGTGAAGATGAACAGAGGCTGGAACACCTCTCCTACCAACACAGATTGAGAGAGTTGGGTCTTCTCAGCCTGGAGAAGAGAAGGCTTCAGTGAATCCTTATAGCATCCTTCAAGTAACTGAAGGAGCCTACAGGAAATCTGGAGAAGCACTTTTCAAAGGGCATCTGGTGACAGGACAAGGGGCAATGTTGTTAAACTAGATCAGGGTAGATTTATATTAGACATCCTTTACTACAAGGAGATTGAAATGGGGTGCTTAGAGAAGCTATGGAGGCCTCATCCCTGGAAGTGTGTAAGACCAGGCTGAGTGAGACTTTGTGCAACTTGGTCTAGTGGGATATGTTCCTGCCCATGGCAGGGGGCTTGGAACTCTATGATCTTTAATGTCCTTTCCAACTCAAGCCATTCTAAGGTGCTATGATTCTAAGGTGCAAACTATTACAAAATGTGGCAAAACCCCCATGACCCAAGTCCCAACTGACTCCACATTAACCAGTGTGCCTGTGTGTCTCTGCTGCCTGTCTGTAAAGCAGGATATATTTCTTGTCACTTCAGAACGGGTTTGTTAAGATAAATTAGCCTTCACAAAGCTCACAGAGCTCACAGAGCTTTGTGTGATGAGCACCACAAGGAATCACAGAATAACAGAACACAGAATGTTAGAGGTTGGAAGGGGCCTTGAGAGTTTATCCAGTCCAACTCTCCTGCCAGAGCAGGATCGTCTATACCGGATCATACAGGAACTCATCCAAGCAGATTTTTAATATCTCCAGAGAGGGAAACTCCACAATCCCCCGGGCAACCTGTTCCAGTCTTCTGTCACCCTCACAGTGAATTTTTTTTTCCTCATGTTTCCATGGAACTTCCTATGCCTCAGCTTCCACCTACTATCTGTTGCTGTGTCATTGAGTATCACCCAGCAGAGCCTGACCCTATCCTTTTGTCACTCACCCTGCACATCTTTATAACAATTAATGAGGTCACCTGTTAGTCTCCTCTTCTCCAAATTAAAAAGCCCTCAGCTCCCTCAGGCTCCTCTCATAAGATGTTCTGCTTACTTAATCATCTTTGTTGCTCCACACTGGACTCTCTCAAGAGGTTCCCTGAGGTCCTTCCTGAACTGAGCGGCCCAGAACTGGACACAATATTCCAGATGCAGCCTCATCACAGCAGGATAGAGGGGGAGGAGAACCTCTCTCAACCTACTAACCACAGCCCTTCTAATCCACCCCAGGATGCCCTTGACCTTCTTGGCCACAAGAGCACATTGCTGGCTCATGGTCAACCTCCCATCCACTAGGACCCCCAGGTCCCTTTCCTCTTCACTGCTCTCCAGCAGCTCAGTCCCCCACCTATACTGATCCCTGGGGTTGGTCTTTCCCAGATGTGAGACTCTACACTTGCCCTTGTTGAATTTCATTAAATTTCTCCTTGCCCAACTCTCCAGCCCCTCTAAGTCTTGCTGAATGGCAGCACAAGCCCCTGACGTGTCAGCCACTCCACCCAGTTTGGTGTCATCAACAAACTTGCTGACAATGCTCTCTGTCTCCTCATCTAGGACATTGACGAATATAGTGAATAGTACTAGTCACAATACTGACCCCTGAGGGACTCCACTAGATACAGGCCTCCAACTAGACTCCGTCCCATTGACCACAACTCTCTGACTTCTTTCTTTCTTTCAACCAGTTCCCCTCCACCTCACTACCTGATCATCCAGACCACAGTTCCTCAGTTTAGCTGCAAGGATGCTGTGGGAGTCAGTGTCCAACACTTTACTGAAATCAAGGTAAACCATATCCACTGTTCCACCATCATCTATCCACCTGGTTATGTCCTCATAAAAGGCTATCAAGAAGACCATAATGTCTCCAGCTCAGGGTTTAAGTGATGTGTGTGGGTAAGGACTAAGGACACAGACAGAATTATGAAAATAGCCAAAATATCCAAGACCTGCTCATTATTTGGACTCATTTGTGACATACTCTGAATGAGTAGGAGGAGGTAGGAGAAAACTGCATCATGCTGCGTTTAAAGACTATGTGATGTTGAATATGAAGGAATGGAAGGTTAATTCTTGCTTCAGTGTCTCCTGAGTACTGCATTTTTCAGGTTTCACACTGCTCTCTCAGTGCAGCTTTTTATGTGTAGTGAACATTTCATAGCTCTCTCTCTCCCATTGCTTCTCTCTACCATTAGGTAGATGGGAGAAAAGCTCACAGAACTTTAAAATGGGACTTTGGGCATCATTCCAAATGCTTTTCCCCCTGGTTTTCTCTTTTATTTTCTTTTTGTTGTTGTTGTGAGGTTTTTTATGTTGTTTTTTAATTAGAGGGGAAAAAGGAAATTTAAAAAAAAAAGTTATTTTAAGAGTAGTCTGTACTCTGGGTTTATGGAAAGCACATGAAGCTCAATATTCTATGCAGAAACCCTCAATCTTCTATAGCTCTTCTTGTGGACCTCCTCCTCTTTTTTTGTATTTTTTTTTTCACTTGGTTCATAGCCAGTACAGTTTAGAAGTACCTTTACAGTATGCTAAATTCATATTTATGGCTTAAATGGGTTTTTAAAAACATGAGTTCCTAAATTGTTTGGGATCATAAAGTCATAGATTAACAAAAAAAAAAAAAAAAAAAAAAAAAAGCAGAAATTCTGTTGTAGGATTTTATACTCTCTGGATTAGGGATGCCAACTGTATACCATGGGTAGAGTTGAATCTTCTGCTGATGTTCAATACAATGCTGCCATCATCCTGTCTTCAAAATGAAAGTGCTGGCTAGGACAAAATATTGTGGGGTTTTGTAAGACATTAAAGCACTGTGAAGAGGTTAACCTGCCTGTTTCCTCCTAACACAGAAGAGAGAAAAGTAACACACACACAAAAAACACCAACCCTCTAGGTTGAGATAAAGAGGCGAGAGAAGATAAAAAGAGTGCACAATTACTTTAGCCTATTTGCAGAAAAAACACAGCAGAAAGCAGCAGCAGGCAGAAGCTATTGAGCTACAAACTCAAGCCAGGGAGCTCCCCTCTCATCCCTTTCCTGTCTGGCCACCATCCCAGCAGAAGAGAGCAAACACCCAGAACCCAGAACCCAAAAGCAGCAAATGGAACGGGAAACCTCTCATGTTACAATCTAAACTTCAAGCCCCACAATACCTTGCTGCAGCCATCACAAACTCAGAACAACAGAATCAACCAGGTTGGAAAAGACCTCAGAGATCATCAAGTCCAACATATCACCCAACACCATCTAATTAACTAAACCATGGTACTAAGTTCCCCATCCAGTCTTATTTTAAACACTTCCATGAACAGGATCTCCACCACCTCCCTGGGCAGCTCATCCCAATGGCCAATCTCTCTGTGAAGAATTTCTTCCTACCATCCAACGTAAAACTCCCCCTGGTGCAGCTTGAGACTGTGTCCTCTTGTTCTGTCTCTGGTTGCCTGGGAGAAGAGACCAACCCCCTCCTGGCTACAACCTCCTTTCAGGTAGGTGTAGACAGCAATGAGGTCTCCCCTGAGCCTCCTCTTCTCCAGGCTAAACACCCCCAGCTTCCTCAGCCTCTCCTCACAGGGCTGTGCTCCAGACCTCTCACCAGCCTCGTTGCCCTTCTCTGGACATGTTCCAGCAACTCAACATCTTTCTTAAACTGAGTGGCCCAGAACTGGACACAGTACTCAAGGTGTGGCATAACCAGTGCTGAGCACAGGGCGGAATGACTTCCCTGCTCCTGCTGGCTACACTATTCCTGATCCAGGCCAGGATGCCATTGGCCTTCTTGGCCACCTGGGCACACTGCTGTCTCATGTTCAGCTGCTGTCAACCAGTACCCCCAGGTCCCTCTCTGCCTGGCTGCTCTCCAGCACTGCATGGGGTTGTTGTAACCACTGTGTAGAACGTGGCACTTAGATGTGTTCAATCTCATGCCACTGGCCTCTGCCCATCTGTCCAGCCTGTCAAAGTCCCTCTGCAGAGCCCTCCTACCTTCTAACATATCAACTCCTGCCCCCAGCTTGGTGTCATATGCAAATTTACTGATGATGGACTCAATCCCCTCAGCCAGGTCATCAATAAAGATATTGAACAGGATGGAGCCCAGCACTGATCCCTGGGGGACACCACTAGTGCCTGGCTGCCAGCTGGCAGTGGCACCATTCACCACCACTCTCTGGGCCTGGCCCTCCAGCCAGTTCCTAACCCAGCACAGAGCTCTTGTCCATGCCACAGGCTGACAGCTTGGCCAGGAGTTTGCTGTGGGAGACGGTGTCAAAGGCCTTGCTGAAGTCCAGGTATACTACATCCACAGCCTGCCCCACATCCACCAGGCAGTCACCTCATCATAGAAGAAGATCAAGTTGGTCAGGAAGGACCTGCCCCTCCTGAATCCATGTTGGCTGGGCCTCCTCCCTTGGCCATCCTGTAGGTGCTGTGTGATTGCTCTCCAAGTGACTTGTTCCATAGTCTTGCCTGGCACTGAGGTCAGGCTGACATGCCTGAAATTCCCTGGCTCCTCCATCTGGCCCTTCTTGTGGATGGACATCACGCTGGCCAGTGAGCCAGGATGGTTTCCAACAATAAAACCACACTGTCAACGTAACCCATGAGAGGCTTGACGTTCAAATTGTAACGTGAGAGGTTTCCATTCCAGTTGTTGTTTTGGGGTGTTGGACTTTTCTGCTGGGCTGGCTGCAGGTTGGGGGCTGGGGGTTTATGTTGCAGGCTTCTGCTGCTGCTGCTTCTGCAATTTGCTGTGCTTTTCAACACACACACTCAGGTAAATGGACATTGCATTAGTTCCTTTCCAGTAAAACTCTTTACCTCAACCCAGAGGGGTTTTGTTTGGTCGGCTGGGTTGGCTTGGGTTGGCTTTTTGTGTTACTTTCCCTCTCATCAAGAGAGAAGGGGGGCATGTGAGAGTGTTAACCCAGGACACTGCAGCTTTGATAAATTCAAACTTCAATGAAATTTTGATTTGATTTCCCTTTTTTTTTTCCCCAACTTTGCATTTCTGAGATTGTTGGTTTGAAATACATCAATAATTAAGGGTGTTTCTTGGAAGAAGGGCACATTGGAGTGCAGGGCAGTGGCTAGTGTGTTTTATTCATGCTATTCAGCATGCAGGTAGTGATTAAAAAAATAAAAAAATAAATGAATGAGGAGGGTTTGAGACAGCTATCAGCATAAGATAAAAGACTTCATTCCTTTCTTTGAACTAAGGCAATGCTAAGGCAAATCATACTAACCATGAAAAAATTTATATTGTTTGGGGAAGGTAACCTCAAAATCTACTTGATTCCTCAAGATCTCCTAAGAGAATAACAAGGGAATACTTCCTGACTTCCTGGAAAATTTGTATTTTTTTAATTATTTAGTTTCTCTATTTTCCCTGCCTTCACTGACACAAGTGATGCAACTTCACACTAAAACAGCAGCAAAGAAAAGCAGAAAATGTGTTATGTCTTTTAGTTTTGTTTTGTTAGTTTGAGGCTTTGCACTGAATCATGAAGGCATAGTGCAGCCTTAGGGAAAAGCTGCTTTCCTGCAAGACAATTTCCTTATTTATTGCTTGAAAATATTTTTCTGCTTTTTGTTGGTGCATGGTAGGTGTTACCATTTTCTTTTTGAAACAAAATGTATTTATTCAAATAAGTCTTTATGAACAACACTGTCCTGTGTTCATTTTTGTTAATTCATCATCTCTAATAGTCAATTAAGACACATAGAAGTGCAGAAGTTGTATAAATTCAGCTGCCTTAGAAACTTAGGCATTTTCACCTACTGTAGCAGTCACATTTCAGAAAACTCCCAGTTGGTATCAAAATCCAACTGCAATATTTCTGCCTACATTGAATATTATGGATTTTTGGTTTATGTTTTAAATCTGTTCTATACTTAGCCCACTTACATACAGTTCTTTAGGGAAGGAGACTCAGAAATAGCTGAGGATAGGAACAGTTATTGCAACTTCTCCCTGCAAGCTGGGAAACTGGATGTATCACTTGATGTTTTTCTGTTTGTGGTCACCTAGGACAAGATCTCTGTACTATATTTGTGATTATTCATCTAGAAAATCATGAAACATTTAGAACACTTCTCATCTGCAGAATTCAGTTCCTTACAGCTATTCCATAAATGCTTTTATGACTTTTTTTCCCTTTTAAAAATTATTTTAATAACAACAGAAACTAAAAGAAAGTGTCCTTCACAGAGTCATGCAGTGAAGTACACCTAGCTTGCAAAGGAAGAGCTCTCTGGTTTCATGGAACTGTAATCTTTCATTATACTGCAGATGAGAGCAAAACCAAGAATTTCAAAGTAGGACAGGCTGTTTGTCAGCAATGGACATGGTGCATCCCTTCGAGGTAAGACAATGACAGTGCAAAATATGTACTATAATTACCTTTTAATACCTTGGAAAGCTTCCTAGTGGCGTTGAAAAACACTGTGATAGATTCAACTATTTGCACACAAAAATGTACATGTTTTTCCCAGTAAATAACTCTACTTTCATAGTTTTAACTACAGATATTTCACAGTCTCACAGTATATCAGAAGTTGGAAGGGACCTCAAGAGATCATCAGGTCCAACCCCCCTGCCAGAGCAGGATCACTTAGGGGAGTCTGCACAGGAATGCATCCAGGTGGGTTTGGAAAGTCTCCAGAGAAGGAGACTCCACAATGCCCTTGGGCAGCCTGTTCCAGTGCTCTGTCACCCTCACTGTAAACCAGTTTCTTCTCACGCTGAGGTGAAATATTCTATGTTCAAGTTTGAACCCATTGCTCCTTGTCTTATCACTGTGAACCACGGAAAAGAGCCTGGCCCCCTCCACTTGACACCCAGCCCTCAGATATTGATATACATTGATCAGATCCCCTCTCAGTCTTCTCTTCTCCAAACTAAACAGCC
Organism: Indicator indicator; assembly: GCF_027791375.1. NCBI lineage: Eukaryota > Metazoa > Chordata > Aves > Piciformes > Indicatoridae > Indicator > Indicator indicator. Next base: position 42,823,549 of record NC_072015.1, read on the forward strand.
CCAGGGCTCTCAGTCTCTCTTCACAGGGGAGATGTGATTAGGGGAGTCCCCTAATCATCCTCTTGGCTCTCCCTTTGGATTCTCTCCAATTTTAATCTTTATGCACGTCAGTGAAGCAGCTATCATAGCAGCTTCAGCCTCTGAAAAGATAGGATTTTTGCCATTTTAAACCTCATTTTGAATGTTCCAGAAAGTAAATATCTGATCAGTGCTGATATTTCTTTTGTTTTAATTTTTGTGCACTCCATTGAATCAGCCTGTGAAAGGAACTATTTTTTTGGAGAAGAAAAACCAAGACTGTCAGCATTTGACTTCGGGCATTATTTTACTGCATTTGCCCACCTATGAGACAATAGCTTTCAAGTAGGCTAGATAACCATGAGGCTGTTTTCACAATGCAGGGTCAAGAAGCCAAGGTAGACTAGAAGCTTCAGAGATGACTGCAAACTGGGGAAGTTTTAATTCCAAAAGAAGCTAGTAAACAGAAGCTTGCTAGAGCCTGGTTTTCATTCAAGCTTCATTAAAAAATCCCCAAACTATCCAGTCTTTGATATACTTACCTTATAAGCAATCCAATCCTCTTTTCTTTCTTTTTCTTCTTCTTTTTTTTTTTTTTTTTTTTTTTTTTGGTGTTGTTGTGGGGTTTTTTTGTTTGTTTGTTTGTTTGCTTTTGGTTTTGTTGTTGCTGTTTTCATTTTATGGGTTTTGGGGTTTGGCTTGGTTTTGGGGTTTGGTTGGTTGGTTGGGTTGGCTTGGGTTGGGTTTTTTTCAGCATGTTTTACAATTTATTAGGTGTTCACTTTATCTCATAAATCAATAGGGAAAGGTTTTACTGTTTTTTGCAGGCATCTCCACTCTTTAAATAGACTTACATTCTTAGAATGAAGTGTGAGTATGGATGAGAAATTTTACCCTATAATACCCACAATGGTACAACAAACCCATTGTGATGGTTTTAAGACTGTCTTTAATTTTTCATCACAAAGTTGGAGCACAGAAAGTGAGAGAATGTAAATAACTCACTATTGGGTGTAAGAGAGCAAAATAATGATTATTCCAAACACTTCCATTGGAGAGAGAGAAATGTTTAAGAATCACTACTCAAAATAAGGTTGGGGGAGTTGGGAAGTCTCAGCTTGCTCAGCTTCTTTCTTCTTCTCCTTCTGCCTTCAGAAGGTAACACTCATCCCCTGCATACTGACCTTGACAAGCTAAGTCTAACAGCCTCTTGGCTTGCTGACTCTCTGCCTTCTGTCAGGGAGGTCTGCGGGGAGTCCTTTTGGCTGAGAGAGGAGGCCCCTTGGGGAAGGCCCCTTGGGGAAGAAGCATGGTCCCCTCTCTTTTAGTGGGCCCAAAGGGGCTTTGTTGTTTTTTTTTGTTGATGGTACATATTTGTGAATGTTGTGAATAGTGTTTATTTGTACATATTCATTGCATTTCATCATAGATTGTAGTTTTGCCTGTAAATACAGCTTTCATTTGCTTCCAGACTGAGCTAGCCTGGTCATTGTTGGTGTGGGAGGGGGATTTCGTCTCTTGCATTGTAACACCCATCATACTAGGTGACATCCATCGAAAGGCAGTCCACAACCCAAAAGGAAAAGCCTTTTTCAGTCAGTACATATCAGATATTTATTCTGCAACATTCAAAATGAGATTTAAAATGACAAAAACCTTCTATAATTGTGATTGTTTGAGCTCACTTTAAAGAGACATACTCTTTAACAACTAAATAAACTTCTTATTGGCTACGTACAAGTATTCATCATCTTCTGTGCACAAATAGCCTTAAGGATTATTCATGACTCTGCATTTTGACAACACAATTATTAATCAGAATCTTAAAGATAGAATTGGATCCATGTTAACTCTGGACTATGCCTGTGATTAACTGTTAGGGTTTATTGATTGGAAGTGATTGATAGCTTGCTTTGTTTTTCAGGATGATTTATCAGTAAAATTTAACTTGACATAGGGGTTTGGGTTTTTCTTTTTTTTATTGGTTTGTTTGAAGGGTTTTGGTTCAGGACTATAATTTGGTATATTTTTATACAAAATGAGCCATGAAAGAAAACAAAGTGAATCTTCATTGGGCTAAAAATAGGCTTCCTTTCTCAGGAACACTCTTTGTATAGCTTCATTTTCAGTTTGACACAAAGTGATTTAAATCAGTGGGAACCTTTAACTTCATAACCCCAGGATTCAGTTCCTCTACTTTATAAATAATAGTGTTGACCATATAAAATCCCATCTCTTTCACTCACTTGGACATCACCAATGTGCTTCTTAGAATCACACGCTTTTAAATTCTTCTCAGAGAGATCATTCTTATATAAAAATAGCATTTCTGGATTGGTTAGTCAATCTGCCAACATTTGACACTTGTGAGTTCAGGAAGTCCCATGCTTTGGAAATATGATGAGTATGTATCAGGAGTACAAGTCATGATCAGAGCTCCTATCCAATTGAACTGGAGAAAAAAAATCATTACCTTTTTTAGTCAGTGTTTGTTTTTCTTTCCTTGCCCTTAAGCATTCCTGATCATGTGTCTAAGGTATCTAAGATATACCATTTGGAGATAAGTAGTATTTCCATGCTTTTTTCCTCACTTTGATTATTAGCTTGTGATCTTGACAGAACAAGAAACACATGACCTGAAGTAAATCTTCTGAATTTCTGTACTTTAATTTTGCTTTTCCTGTTCTTTCTTTCTTTAAAAAAAAAAAAAAAAGAAAGAGTTAAAAAAAAAATCTGAGTAACAGAGGAAATTCTGGCATGTAGCAAATAGAAATAGACACACAGCACTCCTAATATCGTAGAATAAGTATGACTGCAAGTGCCCTTCTTGAAACACTTACAAAGGATGCAATTCAAAAGCCAGGAGGGGGGACCTACAAGAAGAGATTGGATTCATATGCAGCATATTGTGTAACTAAGCAAGAGAGTGTTGCCTTTCATTGTTTAATATTCCTAGCAATAAGGTGCTATCATGTTGGATGCTGAAAAATAACACATTGTGGGGCATATAATTAAGTGAAGCCTGAAGAATAATTATACAAGTACAGCTCAGTATAATGAGGAACTGTTGGTTTTGTTGGGTTTTGGGTTTTTTTTAATATATAATATTAAAGTTCAAAATTGAAATGTGTTGTTAATGCATCTTTGGAAATGGAAAGAACTTTCAGACACAGGTATTTCAAGGCATCCAGTTCTGGAGCCCCTATCACAGGAAAGATATGGTACCGCTGGAGTGTGTCTACAGAAGGGCCATGAGGATGATCAGAGGGCTGGAGCACCTCTCCTGTGAGGACAGACTGAGAGAGTTGGGGCTATTCAGTCTGGAGAAGAGAAGGTTCTGAGGAGACCTTCTTGTGGCTTTCCAGTATCTGAAGGGGGCTACAAGAAAGTTGGGGAGGGACTTTCTAGAGTGTCAGGGAGTGATAGGACTGGGGGGGAATGGAACAAAACTAGAAATGGGTCAATTCAGATTGGATGTTAGGAAGAAGTTTTTCCCTATGAGGGTGGTGAGACACTGGCACAGGTTGCCCAGGGAGGTGGTGGAAGCTTCATCCCAGGAGGTTTTGAAGGCCAGGCTGGATGTGGCTCTGGGCAACCTGATCTAATGTGAAGTGTCCCTGCTCATGGCAGGGGGTTTGGAACTGTATGATCCTTGAGGTCCCTTTGAACACTGACAATTCTATGATTCTATTTTTTTACTTTTTTGTTGAATAGTACCTTCCATATTTCATTTAAGTAATACAAAATGTTGTCTATTAGGTGCTGAATATAATTTCAGAAGAAGATTGTGAGAATTTCCATTGATCTAAATGGAAACTGGCTCCATCTCCCTCTTGAAATATTTATATATAGTCACACAAATAAATTGCATAATTGCTCTGAAAAATTGAAATGCATACCAGTGAAAGCCAAGATTCTGGGCTGTTCAGAAGAGGGTATTGTAAAGTGAGGATTTGAGAATGAGCCTTCATGAAGGACAGCTCTAGGACAGCCACAACAGCAGATTTTTGCTACCAAGATTACAAGAGAGCTTAATTAATACAGCATTTGGAAGAGTAAAAAGATGTCTCTCTAAGATAATTCTCTAATTCTGGGACCTATCTTGAATAGCAGCAGGTTTTTTTCTTCTACTGTGTAAGGTATATTTTAAAAGGAAAACCAGAAGACATTTGAACTTCATTCTTGTTGCTGTCATTACACTCTAAGCACAGGGGATATGAAAATAAAGTCTCTAAGACATCCTTTGCTGGTGCTAGTTGGATCTGTAAAGGTGCTCTGAAGCAGGGGAGCAATCCAGATGCCTATACTAAGGAGGTCTAGTAATAGTATTATATTCCCAAGTGTTGGCACGGAGTTGATAAATGTACAACAGAACTTAGATTGACTCTACACCTGTTTGGGGGTGCAGCTAGAGACAATTCAGGCTGTCCTAAGGTGCCATTTATGCACTAGGTACTTGTGCATAGGCAACCAATGCCTTCAAAGGTTTCCTTGGTTTCCTTCATTCTTTGCAAGAGTTCAAGATTGTTATAGGTTAAATTGAATCTTCTGCTCAGGTTCAATCTCATGATGGTGTCATGCCAGCTTCAAAATGAAAGTGTTGTCTGAAGCAAAGCATTATGCATCTTGAAGCTTAGATTGTAACATGAGAGGCTTCCTTTTCCAGTTGTTCTGGGAAAGGGTTCTGGGGTTTCGGTGTTGGCTCTTTTCTGTAGGAATGGTGGTGACACAGGTGGGAGTTGGGTAGCACTCAGATTTTCTACTTTATACTGGTTTATTTTTCTGCATTTCGCTACACTTTTTCTGCAAATAGGCTAAACTACAGTAAATGTGCATTGCATTATTAGCTAAGGTAATTGTGCATTATCTCATTTATAGCAAACTCTTATTTCACTCTCTCAACATGGAATTTTTGTGTGTCACTTTTCCCTCACATTTGTGTTGGGGGGAAACAGGCAGGTTAGCCCATTACACCATGGTAACTTGTTACAAACAGAGAGAATTTAACCTTCATCTCTACTCATATAGTAACTTTACAGGATGGACAGTCAGAAGATTAAGTATGTATACAGAATTCTGTGTAAAATCAAAAGAAATCCTGGACTCCTCATTTCAAGAGAGATGTTGGGGTACTAGAACATGTCCAGAGAAGGGCAATGAAGATGGTGAGAGGCCTGGAACACAACAAAGCTGGTGAGGGGCCTGGAACACAAACCCTATGAGGAGAGGCTGAGGGAGCTGGGGGTGTTTAGCCTGGTGAAGAGGAGGCTCAGGGGTGACCTCATTCCTGTCTACAACTACCTGAAGGGAGGTTGTAGCCAGGTGGGGGTTGGTCTCTTCTCCCAGGCAACCAGCAGCAGAACGAGGGGACACAGTCTCAAGTTGTGCCAGGGGAGGTATAGGCTGGATAGTAGGAGGAAGTTCTTCACAGAGAGAGAGATTTCCCATTGGAATGTGCTGCCCAGGGAGGTGGTGGAGTCGCCATCATTGGAGACATGTATGAGGTACTTAGTGCCATGGTCTAGTTGATTGCTTAGGGCTGAGTGATGGGTTGGACTGGGTGATCTTGGAGGTCTCTTCCAACCTGGTTGATTCTGTGATTCTATGATTCTATGAAAATAATGTTTTCTGAAAATGCTATTGAGCCTTTCCTTAACTTCAGCTTTAGCAACAGAGGAAACTTTTGGGGAAACAATATTAAAGGGTTCTGTTTTCTGTCTCTCTTAGATTAAAAAATAAATATATATACATACATCTATATATATATGTATATATATGTATATATAAAATTTTCCTCAGGAAGATTTTGCTAAGATTTGGGTAGAATTATTTATCTCTTAAAATGTAAAACCTTCACCTCTTGGTGCCAGAAGAGATGTCCAGTTATTGGTGTTTCACTCTGAATTCATACTCATTCTTATAGTGGTCTTATAATATAATTTCAGATCATTACTCTCTCAATAGAGGTACACTTTTGAATCTAAGGAGGAATTAGAACTTGGAGTTTACATCTCTGTACAGGATACTGTCCTCAGGGTTCAGTCCTGGGACCAGGCCTGTTCAACTTCTTTGTCGGTGCCATGGACAGTGGCATTGAGTGCACCCTCAGCAAGTTTGATGATGATACCAAGCTGTGTGGTGCAGCAGACATGCTGGAGGGAAGGGATCCACCCAAAGGGACCTTGATAGGCTGGAGAGGTGAGCCCATGAAAATCTCATGAGGTTCAACAAGACCAAGTGCAGGGTCCTGCATCTGGGTCGAGGCAATCCCAAGCACAAATACAGGCTGAGCAGGGACTGGCTGGAGAGCAGCCCTGAGGAGAGGGACTTGAGGGTGCTGGTGGATGAGAAGCTCAACATGAGCTGCCAATGTGCACTTGCAGCCCAGAAAGCAAACCAGAGCCTGGGCTGCAACAAGAGAAGTGTGGCCAGCAGGTCAAGGGAGGTGATTCTCCCCCTCTACTCAGCTCTGGTGAGACCCCACCTGAAGTACTGCATCCAGTTCTGGAGCCCCTATTACAAGAGGGATATGGACATGCTGGAACATGTCCAGAGAAGGGCCACAAGGATGATCAGAGGGCTGGAGCACCTCTCCTATGAGGACAGACTGAGAGAGTTGGGGCTGTTCAGTCTGGAGAAGAGAAGGCTCTGAGGTGACCTTATTGTGGCCTTCCAGTATCTGAAGGGAGCTACAAGAAAGCTGGGGAGGGACTTTTTAGGATATCAGGTAGTGACAGGACTAGGAGGAACGGAATAAAGCTGGAAGTGGGGAGATTCAGGCTGGAGGTGAGGAAGTTCTTCATCGCGAGAGTGGTGAGAGCCTGGAATGGGTTATGCAGGGAGGTGGTTGAGGCCCCATCCCTGGAGGTGTTTAAGGCCAGGCTGGATGAGGTTCTGGCCAGCCTGATGTAGTGTGAGGTGTCCCTGCCCATGGCAGGGGGTTGGAACTACATGATCCTTGTGGTCCCTTCCAACCCTGACTGATTCTATGATTCTATGATTCTACTTCAGCATTTCAAAACCTCCTATAATGGATCAACTTACCTGTTTCACTTCAACACAGAAGTGGGTGAAAAGTAACACAAAAAACTCCAGACTAAGATTTGAGACAAAAAGCTTTACTGAAAAAAAAAACCAACAGATTACAATGAAGAATTGTCTTAGCCTACTTGCAGAAAAACTGTGGTAACATGCAGAAAGCAGCAGCATGAAGCAGAAACCAGCAAATGAAACCTCAAGCCAGTGAGCTATGCCCTCATCCCTCCCCCATCACGCTGCTACCCTAGCGGAAGAGATCGAGACCCAAACCTGCAACCTGAAAGCAGCAACCAGAACAGGAAGCCTCTCACCTTTCAGTACAAACTTCAAGCCCTATAATACTTTGCTCCAGTCAGCACTTTCATTTTGACGCAGTCCTGACTGCAGTGTGGTATGAACAACAGCAGATTCAACACAGCCCATGGCACTCCCATCTACAGAAGGCTGATATCCACTAGATGCAAATACAACCAGTGGTGACTGGTTTGTATTATTACAAAATAATATTAAGAAAACCTGATGTCCTGGTTTAGAGACAGACAGATCCTCTACTGCCCCAAGAGGGACAAAAGAATGACACTCACACAAATGGATTGGAAAGCGGTGGAAAATTTAAATGGAAAAGCAATTGGTGTTTTGCAGAAACTGCAAAGCATAGTGGCAAAGATATCCCAAAGCATACAGAGTCCCTTACACCACACCCAAAGCCCCCCCTCAACACTTCCCTTCTCCCCACCTGGGGGTCTACCCAAAAGCCCCAGGGCTCTTTCTTCCCCCCACTGATAGGCTAGTCTCAAGCTGGCCAGGTTTGAGACTGCCCCCCCCCACCCCCCCTTCTCCTCCTGACGTTAGGCCTAGACAGGCCTAAGACTCCTTGAGATACTCCCCCATCGTTACCCGATAGGGAGCATCTCCCATGGGAGCAGAGAGGGAAGAAAGAGAAGGAGAATGACTTTGCAGATGGATTGATAGGGCACAGGATTTCTGGGTAGAAATAGGCTGTTTCCTGTGTCCACCTGATTGGGTTGGATACTCAGGACATCAGAGGTGTAATTTATGTGGCAGTAACAGGAAGCACCCAGCCTGAACTGCCACACGTGAATTATTGGCACAGTATTCTAAATGAGAATGCACTAAAACAAAACACCATTTGCATCTAGACATAGGAGGCAATCATTTGATTGAAGATATTTAAAATAACATTTTAAAGCTCATTTAAAATTTTGTTTGGAAGACAAACATGGGGATAAGGTGACCAAAGAACAGAATAACATACATATCTCCAAGCAAAAATGTGTGTCTCTCACTGTAGGAAAGAAGTTGGCCAACTCAGATTTCATGTCCAACAACCTGACCCATAAACATCAGAGAGAAGCTACCTACCAACAATGCTTCATTTACATTGCCAGTCACATCTTTACAGCTGGAACAGAAGACGTCTGAAAGTTTTGGGTTTTTTTCTTTTTTTTTTTTTTCCTTTAATAGCCAGGAAAAAGTCTGCCTTCTTTTGAATTTAAGTAGGGCAGTGAGTCATTTTAGTTTATACTGTGAAGTTTGAGACATTGCAGTGAGCATTGTTCTGTACGATAAAACCAAAGGCAGCATTTCAGGTGTAATTGTCTCCCACGCTAGTTTAAGTACTGCAGTAGTAGCTACTGCATAATGCACAGCTCTGCCACACAAGTTGATCTCTGAGGAGCTTTTAGTAAACTGTAACAGTCTGTGAAAGCACAAAGTAAAGAAAGATGGACATCTGAAAATATTGGTTGGACTTGGTGGTGCTGGTGGAAGAGAAGCTCAACATGAGCCACCAGTGTGCACTTGCAGCCCAGAAAGCCAATCGCAGCCTGGAAAGCCAATCACCTCCTGGGCTGCATCAAGAGAAGCATAGCCTGCAGGTTGAGGGAGGTGATTCTCCCCCTCTATTCTCCTCTGCTGAGACCTCACCTGGAATATTGCATTCAGTTCTGGAGATCCTATTACAGGAAAGATCTGGAGGTGCTGGAGCATGTCCAGAGAAGGGCCATGAGGATGATCAGAGGGCTTGGATCACCTCTCCTATGAGGACAGACTGAAAGACTTGGGGCTATTCAGTCTGGAGAAGAGAAGCCTCCCAGGAGACCTTCTTGTGGCTTTCCAGTATGTGAAGGGGGCCTACAAGAAAGCTGGAGAGGGACTTTTTAGGATGTCAGGGGAATGGAACAAAACTAGAAAGGGTAGATTCAGCTTGGATATTAGGAAGAAGTTTTTCCCCATGAGGGTGGTGAGTCATTGGAACAGGTTGCCCAGGGAGGTGGTGGAAGCCTCATCCCAGGAGGTTTTGAAGGCCAGGCTGGATGTGGCTCTGGGCAGTCTGATGTGGTGTGAGGTGTCCCTGCCCATGGCAGGGGGTTTGTAAGTGTATGATCCTTGAGGTCCCTTCCAACCTGACAATTCTATGATTCTGTGATTGCTGCAGGTGCCTTGATGAATTATACGTAAGTTAAAAAATACCCAATATTAGCAAGAATTTTTATGTTTACTGCAAGAAGATGAATCCATCCTTGGCCTTGAAAAGTGCAAAGTGGTATTTGTAGAACAATACCTTCCCCCAGCTGCCCACAGGAAGGGTGTGAGGCAGGGAGTAGGGTGACTTTCACACCCTGCCTTCTGTGGTCTTTTCTGAAAGAGTGCAGATTCCTCTGTCACTGTCTCGAAGAATGCACTGGGCACACCCATTAGCTGTATGTCTTTTTCTCTTTCAGAAAGATTAATGATAGACTCAATTGTATGACAACAAATAAAATAAAGAGCCAACATCCCCCTCAGTGTGGTACTTTCGTACATTGATCTGAAATGTCCATGATATATTGGGAAACACCAACTAATGATATGAAAGTCTTCCCTTCAGTGATCTATCTAGGTGTTGAAATACAGTTAGCCTATATAGACTTTTGTCTAAAGGCTACATTTCATCACTTTAAATCTCCTCAGGCATGCATTCAAAAGAGTTCACCTCTGATCCTTGATGTGGCATTGACTTTCTCTGCTTCACTGTGAATGCTACATATAATTAGAAGTCCTTTGTTGAAGTTCAGGTTAAGGAATTCATGGGTGAAAGCAAACATATTGGTCCTAAGTTAAACTTGTAATGGCTACTTGCTGAAACTGCCCTTTGGCAGTAAGGCAGTGTCTTTGTGTGACCAGTTTCTCCTAGGGTGATGTTGTAATGCCTAGGCCTGAGTGAACTTTCCCAGCATGACACTGCCCTTCCTGGAAGCGAAATATATCTGAGGAACAACATGAAAATCTTCAAGTCAAATCTTCAGCACTGTTAGCTTCAGTGGTTGCTCCAGTTTGTACAATCTTAGTATTAAAAATGTACACAGACAAGCAATTACCAGTCATTAAAGATTGTTCTTTCCCACAATTTGGGAGGATAACAAATAGGAAAATGGATTGTCCAAAGAAAGCAAAGCTAATCTTTTCAGATTGCCTTGGTGTGGATTTTCCTTGAATCTAGAGTGCAGGTGCGACTTTTTCTCCAGCTGCTTTTCCATAGTCAGTTATAAAAATCTTTCAAGGTTTTTCACAAAGCAAATCCTTTGAAAAAAGAAAGGCTTTTTAACTTATTTTTATTTATTTATTCTTAAAGCAACAGCCACGTAAGACCTCCTTAAAGGCAAACAACAGTAGCACAGAAAGTTTTTTCTTAAAATATTTTCCTCTCCTTCCCATTCTGTCCCCTTCCCCAATGTAAATAAAGGACTGAAGAAAGGAAGAAAAAGCTTACATAGCAACATTCACATCCCTGCTTCTGGTTAGTCACATCTTCCCAGCTTGAGCAAGCATGCATTATTGAAGAGTGTCTGCTGCTGTCAAGTAAATATTGCCATTCAAATAAATAACCTACTGTACTCTTCTGTACTCCTGGTAAGTGTTTATAACAAGCTGCATGCAGCCCAGTTTTTGTTTTTCATCCTTACTTTAATTTTTCAGGAAGCACAATGTGTCAGATATACAGGGGTTTGATAAAATGAAGTAACAAATGATATTAATTATTGAACCAACACAGTAGCATTGTGACAAACAAATACTCAAATGTGGCTGGCTGCTTTCAGCAATTTAAGTCTGCGCTCAGCTTAAGGATCTGTGGCACCTGGCACCATCCATTCATCTAAACCACATTTCCCAGGATTACCTATGAGGATGTTACGGGACATGTTGAAAATCTTGCTGACAGCAGAGTGGACAGTGTCTACTGTTCTCTCCTCAACTACCCAGCTGGTCACACCATCATAAAAGGCACTGGTCAAGTGTGATTTCCACATTGTGAATCCATGCTCACTACTCCTGATCACTTCTTTCCCTCTGTGTGCTTAGAGATGACCTCCAGAATGAGCTTTACATCACCTTTCCAGGGATATAGGTGAGGTTGACTGGCCTGTGGTTTCCTGCGTCCTGTTTTTCTTTTCCTTTTTGAATATCGGAATGACATCTGCTTTCCTCCAATCCTCAAGTACCAACCCTGTATTCCATGATTTTTCAAAAATGATGGAGAGTGGCTCAACTATAACCCTAGCCAGGTCCCTCAGAACTCATGTGTGCATCCATTGGGGGCTCATAGATTTCTGGGTGTCCAGCTTGTCTAGGTGGTCTTTAACTTAGCCCTCCTTGACCAGGGGAGAGTCTTCCTGCATGCAGACTTTCTCTCTTACATTTAGGGACCAGAATTCCAGAGGACTGGCCTTAGTAGTAAAGACTGAGTCTAAGAAGGCATTCAATAATGCTGTCTTCTCTGCATTCCCTGAGGTCAGCCACCTCATTTATCAGCAGGTTCACATTTTGCTGCTTCTTATCTTTTACATTTTTTGCCAGATTTAATTCCAAGAAGGCTTTAGCTTTACCCATTGCATCCCTACATAAACTGGCAATGTTCTTGTGCTCCTTCCAAGTGGCCAGACCCTTTTTCCACATACTGTGAACTTCCTTTGTCCATCTGAGTTTCTCCAGAAACATCTTCCACATCCTTGCTTGATTTCTTATTCATGGGCATGCACCAGTCTTGAGCTTGGAGGAGGTTGTGTTTGAATATTAACAGCTCTCTTCAGCCCCCTTCCTTCTAGAATCCTAACCTATGGGATTCCTCCAAATAGGTCTCTCAAGATATTGAAGTTGGCCCTCATGAAGCCCAATGTTGCAATTCTTATTACTACCCCACTACTTCTTTGCATGAGCCTGAACATCACCATCTCATTGTGTGTTACAGAGCAGAGGAAAAAAATATGGTTGACCACTTTGCTTGGGCTCTCAGTAGAGCCTTTTGTGGTGGGGCTAATAAACATTAGAGATCAACAAGTGCCAATTGCTACAACAGCGGTGCACCAGCAGCAATATCACACAAGCAAGGACACTCTAATCCCCATCTAAAAAACTAATTTGACAACTGGAGAGATGAGAGATGATCACTAAAACTCATGCACTCTTCAACAGCCCCATATGGACAGTAAGGAAGTCCAGTGGTGAATGGAGACTGACAGTGAAATACTGTTCTCTGAATGAGGTCACACCAACGACAACTGCTCCTGTGCCAGACATTCTGGAGCTCCAGTACCAGATGGAGTCTAAAGCAACCAAATGATATACCACAACTGACATTGCTAACAGATTCTTCTCCATTCCCATAGCACTGGAATACACAGTTCACTTTTACCTGGAGAGGTGTCCAGTACATCTGGAATTGATTGCCCCAAGGGTGGAAACATAGCCCTTCCATTTGCCATGGACTGATCCAGACTGTACTGGAAGAGGGTAGAGCTCCAGAAAACTCCACATTAATGATATCATTGTGTGGTGTGATGCAGCAGAAGAAGTGTATGAGAAAGGGAAGAAAATAATCTGTATTCTTCTGATGACTGAGTTCATTATAAAGAAAAGTAAGGTCAAGGGACCTGCCAGAGATATCCAGTTGCTAGGGATAAAAATGTCAGGATGGGCATAGCAAGATTTCAATGGATGTCTTTAACAATATTACAGCTATGCTTCCACCCACCAATAAGAAAGAAACCCAGCCCTCTCTACCAAGTAACTCAGAAGAAGAATGATTTACAATAGGACCCTGAGCAGCAAGAGGCCTTTGAACAAATTAAACAAAAGATTGTGCATTCAATAGCCCTCAGGCCAGTCTGGACAGGACAAGATGTTACAAATGTGTTCTACACTGAGCTGGGAAGAATAGTTCCATATGGAGCCTTTGGCAGAAAACACCAGGGAAAACATGAGGCTGACCCCTTGGACTATAGAGTCAAAGCTGCAAAGGGGCTGAGGCCAACTACACACTGACCAAAAAAGAGATAGTGGCAGGATAAGAAGGAGCTTCAACTGCTTCAGAACAGCCAAGAAACCATCTTGTCCCAGTGGCAGACTGGGACCAGCAGTTTTTGTTGGTTTTTCTTCAGTGCGCAGGTAAGCTTTCTGTAGCCAGTAAGCTCAGGGAAGTGTAGCCCCAGCTGGTTTCAGTTTCTCTTGTGAGGGAGCAGAGGCAGGTCTAAGTGGATCTGTGGTCCTTGTGTGCTGAACAAGGTCAATCAAGAGCAAGGTGTGTCATCCAGTCATGTCGTGGCAGCCTATGAGGCCATTGGTTTGTAGGCACCCAGCCATGGTTACAACCCAGCCACAGGCTGTTAGAAAAACTGTGTTCACCCAGACAGAGGCCCCACGCAATGCCTAACATCTTGTGATCACGTGATTTTGGATAAATACACTTTTTGCAGTCCTCAATTTTGAAACTTTTTTTTTTGGTAAGATGTTGTGCAAAGAAAAAAAAAGAAAAAGTTTCAAAAATTAATTAAGCAGCATTAGTGGCTGTTAGACACACTGTACTGGGTACAACATCTGTTAAAAAGAGGAAAAAGATAAAAAATGTGTGGGTGGTGGAAAATTCAGTGCAGAAAGTGATATCATACCATATTTCATCTACTTCTTACACTCTTTAAGCAGCATTGTTAACCATTGTTGGACATGATACTTTGGTATGTTCCAGCATAGCTCCCATTACATCACTAATGATACATGTCTGCAATCTTTTGCACTACAGGACCCAACTTCAGTCTCAGAGAGGTTGGACAGGACTGTGGGAAGGAAATGCCTTGGAGCATGAGGGAGGCTGCTTCCTCAGGCTCACCCACCTCACTCTCACAGAAGCTGGAAACTGCACCATGCGTGAGGCAAGGTTACAAAGCTTACCTCAGTGAGGTCATTGAAAATTTGCTTTCTATTTCTGCTCCTGATGGGGGCAGAATTTTGTCCCTGCTGATGCTAAGCAAAGTGCTCAAAACACATTTTTCAGAGTGCTGACTCATTAATGTGACTCATGACCTTTCATTTTCCCAAGACCTGTCTTTGGAAGTAGGATTTTCCAAAGTGGGAAAGTTGGTGCTGTTGGAAAGGTGTGAAGGCTGCAGTCTTTGAGAGCTTTGATTTGAGCAGGGAGGAGCAGGCAGAGCGCCTGTGTTTGAGGCATCTCAGACAGCAGGCTCCCCAAATAAAGAGTTTTTAATTTCTTTAGCTACCCAGTGTGTAATGAGGGTGTGCCAGGTTACACCCATCCTTGATGGGGGATTGAAAAGAACCCAGGCCCCAGGTGGGCAGGGAGAGAAAGACTTGATTTTCCCCTTCCCGGGAGCAGGGGTTCCCCCCTGGGTCAAAGATGGTCTATTCCACTCCCCCTTCCTGTTCAGCAAGCCTATTTAAGGAGAGACAGCTCTGAGCTCTTTCTTTTTTCCTTATATTGTCTGCTTGAGAGGTCATCTGCTGCTTCCTGCATCCCCACCACGTGGCTGACCTGCTCCATGCTGTATCCATGCTTTCTGAAGAACTGAATCCATTTGCATCAAGGGAATCCAATGCCAGCTGGTGCTGGTCTTGGATATTTTTCTATTTACCCTTTACCCTACACCTTTGTAACCTCCCCTGTTATGCTATATATATATATATATATATATATATATATATTATTAAAAAGTTACTTTTCTTTACTTCCAAACCAATTACAGACAATTTCATTTGTGATTTTTTACCTCTCCTTCCTCTTGCCTAATTTGCTTTACCTTACTGGGAAAAGGGAGAGGGGAGAGGGAATCTAAATCCTTTTCTTTTCTTTTCTTTTGGGCTCCAGGTAAAGCTCAAACCAGCACAGAGGGTGATAAAACAGTATTACTTTACAGACCTTTGTAAAAGTAAAAGCGTTTCTGTTCATGGAATATAGTCATGAGCACTTTGTAGTAAAGAAGTTTAAACAAATGGTTTTGAAGGAGAGTTTGGATGATGCCTAAGACCTAAGGCCACATTGCCTAAAAATGAAGACAAACTTTTGAACACTTTATTACTCTCCTGAATGTAATCCATCCTTGCACCAAGGAAGGCACACATCATGTGGAAGTCTCTGACAAAGTAATAAAACCCCAAGACTGAGCATACAGAATAACAGAATTAACCAGGTTGGAAAAGACCTCAGAGATCATCAAGTCCAACCTATCACCTAACACCATCTAATCAATTAAACCATGGTACTAAGTGCCTCATCCAGTCTTATTTTAAACACCTCCAGGGACAGTGACTCTACCACTTCCCTGGGCAGCACATTCCAGTGGACAATCTCTCTCTCTGAAGAATTTCTTCCTCACACCCAGCCTAAACCTCCCCTGGTGCAGCTTGAGACTGTCCTCTCATTCTGTCACTGGTTGCCTGGGAGAAGAGACCAAACCCCACCTGGCTACAGCCTCCCTTCAGGCAGTTGTAGACAGCAATGAGGCCTCCTCTTCTCCAGGTTAAACACCCCCAGCTACCTCAGCCGCTTCTCACAGGGCTGTGCTCCAGACCCCTCCCCAGCCTTGTTGCCCTTCTCTGGACACGTTCAAGCAACTCAACATCCTTCTTAAACTGAGTGGCTCAGAACTGGACACAGTACTCAAGGTGTGGTCTAACCAGTGCTGAGTACAGGGTAGAATGACTTCCCTGCACTTAGATGTGTTACATCTCACGCCCTTGGACTCTGCGCATCTGTCCAGCCTGTCAAGGTCCCTCTGCAGAGCCCTCCTACCCACCAACAGATCAACTCCTGCTCCCAGCTTGGTGTCATCTGCAAACTTACTAATGGTGGACTCAACCTCCTCGTCCAGATCATCAATAAAGATATTGAACAGGATGGGGCCCAGCACTGATCTCTGGGGGACACCACTAGTACCTGGCTGCCAGCTGGATGTGGCACCATTCACCACCACTCTCTGGGCTCTGCCCTCCAGCCAGTTCCTAACCCAGCACAGTGCTGCTGTCCAAGCCACAGGCTGACAGCTTGGCCAGGAGTTTGCTGTAGGGGACGGTGTCAAAGGCCTTGCTGAAGTCCAGGTATACTACATCCACAGCCTGCCCCACATCCACCAGGCAGTCACCTCATCATAGAAGGTGATCAGGTTGTACATTGTAGAGGTGACTTTTTCTGTATGTCTGCCATCTGGTTTTATTTTATGAAACTGAGGGTATTTTTAAAGATAGAATGTAGGTAATATGCATAAATGCTAACATGAAAATGAGGTTAGCTGTGCTCAAAAAGCACTCAATAACTTAAGAAAAATTCAGTGACCTCAGAGAAGTAATTGTGATGTAGCTTGTACACAAGATCTAGGAAAAAAAAAATCTTATATTAGTTTCTGGGGTATAATTTTTTTTTCAAAATTTAATTGTGAACATGATTCATGTGTTGTTTTTTTTTCTTTTTTTTTTACTCATTATGGTAGTTTTAGGCTATACCTTTAAAAATTTCCACAGATCTTGAACAGAAAATGGTAGAATGTAAACAAATTGCTAATTGGGTGTGAAAAGGAAAATAATGATAAGTTCTTAACAATCCCATTGGACAGATAACAAACATAAGGCTGGTAATATAAGCTACCTTTCTCTCTCTTTTGGCTTCCTTGCTCTGGGAGACACTAACTTGCTTCTGCTGTGCTCTTTGTTTTGGCTCTTGTCCCTTTGTGTCCAGCAGGGTAAGGAAGGGGGCAGGGAGTGGGAAGCTATTAGCAGCTCCCCTGGTTTTTGGCCAAGGGGGTTCTTGTGTTGTCTGTAAATTGTAAATCCTTGTAAATATTGTAAATCCTGCATATTTTGTACATATTCATTGCGTTTCATTGTAGATTGTAGTTTTGCTTGTAAATACAGCTTCATTTGCTGGGCTGGCCTGGCAACTTAATGTTGGGGGGAAATTTTCAACCCACCACACTCATCTAGCACATATTCGAACACAAAATGTTCTGTATTACCCTAAAATAGACAGCCAGTTAGGAGAGTGAGAAGTAGCTGCTACATTTTGAATGCTAGCTCTTAAAACTTCTACTGGACTTTTGGTCTAGTGTGGGCTAAGAGGTTTCCACAAGTAAAACACTGAATATATTTTGTGTATCACATAGTACGTTGCCTATCCATAAAACAGGAGTAAGATCCCTACTGAATGGAGAACCAGAAAAGGAAAATATACTGAATAGCTGTAATCCACATATTCTTTCTGGTTTTTATTGTGAAAAAAATATGGCTTCATCTGAATTTTGTGTATCATTCCAGAATTCTCTGTATTCTTTTAATCTTCATGCTTTCTAAGTCTTGATCCCTGTAAAACCTACCCAATATTTTAAACCAGAAATAAACACTTATTTTTATTCTGTGCCCTTTAGGAGAAACAGGTTGATTCTTTTGGGGGGTAAGGGGTAGGGAGTATTGGAGTTACATGTGTGAAGAACTGGTGAAGGAAAGCTCAATTGAAAGAATTGATTTTTGTGTTTAGTGCTGAAAGCAAGAAAGGTTTCTTTCTCTGCTAAGCACCGGTGAAAATCTTCTGTCCCACAATCACAGACCCCCTCCTGCAGAACTGTGAATTTACTGATTCTAATGAGAAGATATTATTGCTGGGAACTTGTGGTCAGTGTGAGAGCTGATTTCTGGCTGTTAGATCTGATCCCATGGAGGCCTCCAAAGATCAACAGATCAGCCTTAAACTAGAATCAGTCTCAATTCTAGATTCTGAAATTACGTCTTGACAGAAGCAATATATGGCAAATTCTGATGTTGATTATGAGTATACCTACATTTCTTCCAAAGGCTTTTATTCATCTGTCTTTTTCGTGTGCCCTAGTTTTCTTTTGAACTTGAAATTTGACATGCAAGATCTTACAACAGAAAGTCATACTTTAGATACTGAGAAATTGTATCTCTTTTCTATCCAATCTGACAGAAAAGCCACTATTGCCTCACATAGCTTACTTCCCTGCTCTCATTTCGTATTACATCCATTAGTATTGACTAGAAATTAAGGAGCTGGAAGAATTAAGTCTTTGGGTCTCAGCTGTGCATTGCATCAGTCAGGGGAAAAACGTGCTGTGCTTTTTCACATTAAGGAGAGTTTAAAAGCAGATTATATACACATATCTTGGTGGATTTTTTTCTACAGTGAGCTACTACTTTAGCATGGGTCCTGATAATGAGGTGCATCAAAGATCTTTGAAGACACAGAGCTATGAAGTCTGGGCTCTGAGCTATTCTGTTTTTGCAGTGCTAACAGTGCAAAACATTTGTTTTGGTCAGTAAAGTAAGCAAATATACATCAAGTGTGTATAGCTATTAGATTAGTTGGGTGAGAATGTGGTATTTTTCATAATAATTTTTCAAGCTGTAATTGAAATTTGAAGCTTTGAATGTGGTGACACAGCTAGTTTGATAGCATCCCCACTTTAGGTCTTTAAACATCACTGCAGGATACATTAACACACCCAGGTTTGCCACAAAGAGGAGGATCATAATCATATTCAAACTCTGAATTGATAAATTACATGCTCCAACAAATATTGTCAGCAGCTAACCACCCACCCTCTGCTGGGGGCAAGCATTTCCAGCCACTGAACTTCAACCCACCTTCTCCTTAATTAAGAAAGAAATATATTGCAAAAGAGGGACAGTTTTACCTACTAATAGTGTTCTTGAATTTATAGTTAAAGTTGATATTGTAATCATGTGATATACAGAAAAAGCAATAAAGAACTCCAAATTTTCAGAAGCTTGTATATTTTTTGCCAAAATGTTGGTACATAACATGATACATTTTAATTTATATTTTGCAGCCTTAGATTTTCCAGAGTAATTTTTCAGAGTGAAGAATAGATGTATGCTCCTGCTTGGCATAAGCAGATGTTCATATGTGTATTTATGCATAGTACTTTTGTTGGTGTCAATTTTCTTAGAGAAAAAACATGAGCCTTGTATGCATTTGCAACTTAATTATATGTTGAGTGTAATAATTCACTGGGGACAAAAAATAATCCAGACAATATATTTTCAAGAATTCACCAAGAACAAAAGTCCTTTAGGTGTCTACCTACTAAACATCCAGTTTGTACTTATTTATGGATGGCAGTATAGGATTCCTGTAGAGCAACATAAATGTTACAGGAATGCATTTTCATAATAAAAATATATTTGGTAGCCAAGTAGTGTGAATTTTAATTCAGAGGACTGAATCTTCATGTATGCTAAAACTAATATGATCTACTTACAGAGTGCCAAGAATATATCCATTGGAATCAGTTTCATTACTAAGAACTAATGAACTGCTTGTGAAAAAACAGCTGGGCATATGGTGATTATGCAGAGCTGTAGTGAAGAACCAGAGTATGGTTCTTATCTTCTGACACTGCATAAGCCCTGCTTGATTGTCAATACAGCAAGACTGCTTGCTCATTTATGTCAATACATCTGAGAAAATGTGCAACACTTATCAGAGCCTTTGTAGTCTCTCATAGTGGAACACTGTGTCTTCGTAGGCACCAAAAATGTTGCTCCTTTCCTTGCTGAAATTTGATGCTCTTGGGCTGTATTACTGCTTCTATCATCCTTTTTCTTTTTTTCTTTTTTTTCTTCTTCCAAAGCTATTCTTAATGTTATTGTACCTGACTTTTCATGTAGAGTCTACCAGAGGAATTATGGAGAGAAAAAATACAAAGATTCCTAAAGATTGCTTAATTCACTTATTCTCTTCAAGGAGGATAATACAGTGCTGTATCAAATTATGTTTTCCTGGTCTATTATGGACTGCTGCTCTACCTAGGAATAGCATTTTTTACAGCCTTCTCAGGCAACATATTCTGCTTCCCAGCTTTCAGTATTAAAACTCGATAAGTATATATATATTACTTACATATAAATAAATAAATATATTCTAATCAAACTTAATTTCTTTAAATGAGCCCTGTTATGTTTTGACATATCCCTAGTGGCATGCAGAAAGTGTGCACTCCATCCTCTTCATCAATGGAAAGTATCAGTGCTCCATGTCTACCCCTTCACGTTTTTCCATCCTAATACAACACCAGTTCTATCATCAGTTACTTTTTGTTTAGACTACTGATCCACCCTTACACTCTTCTCTTATTCATGCACAACTCTTCTTTTTTGTTATTGGAAAACTATAATTGATAACTCTATAAACAGTCTTTTTTTCTAACATGGCCTGAATAATGCCTAAAAAAATTCTTTGAAATTACCTCCTCATAACTAATTTTTGTTTGTTTAAAAGAATTTATAACCTTTTAATGCAGCAGAGATAGTGTTGTCCTTACTTGTAACAGACCACAGGCTGTGCACTTAGCACAAGCTTGCTCTCCTTGGACTATTTTTTGTGCCATTTCTGGGGCTCTGTTTTAGATTGTGTAACTAAAAACTAATACCTAATAACTGCTACCTCCCATATTTTATCTTTTGTATTTGTATCTACAATGTATAAACACACACAAGCATGCATACATTTTATATGTAGATGTGTAAATAACAGATTTTAATAATAAATAGTTATTGTATGTAAATGAGATATCCATGATCCCAGACTGAATTTTTATAGACAGAATTATGGACATCCTGCAATTCCATGATTCTGTTGGGAGTGGAATATTGGAAAAGCACAGCCTCAGTGCAAAGAGAAAACTGCCTAGCAGTAGCCAAACTACAGTGTTCTCAACTGTAGGTTCTGTTCCCACCCAGCCTGCCGGGAAACCCAGTACGAAGAGCTGGAATACAGCCTAATAGACTAAGTTGTGAAAAGGTGGCCACTCACTGCAGGTGGGCAAATGGCCCTGACCTGTGGGACCAGGTGATTTATTGGGAGATGCTTACATGTTTAATTTCCCTTCCCACAGCCTACTGACCTTCAGACCCACTGTTTACACTCTCACCCTTACAGATGACTTTCACCAGCTGTTTTCCCATGTACTCCAGTGATATGGCATTCCATTATCACTACACTCCCATCTGTTCTCATATGGATCTGAAGGTTGTCAAAACATCTCATTATCTACCAACCCTGGGATCCCACAATCAACACCCTTTCCAGACACCACTACAAAACACAGCACTACAAAAGTTGCAATGGGGAGAACTTAACTCCACCTCAGACAGACTCAGTACAAAAGCACACCTGAGGAGCCTCAGCCCTGAGGGATTTTGGTGTCAGTGGTCTGCTCCTAGCCACAGGAGTACTGCTTTATGGGGCATGTCCCAGTAAAGCTGCACGTCCCTCCCAGCAATGCCATGGTAGAAATGGTAGGAGGACCAGAAGTGTTAACAGTACTGACAACATTTGACTACTAGGATAACAGGGATATTGAACTTCTGTCTGGGCTTTCCAGGAACAGATTTGCTTACTGTATATATCCTACTCTATGAGTCTATGATTCTATGATTCTATTCTATATTATTGTATATTTGCCTACTGTATACTATATACTGAGTAGGTTGCAATGAAACGTTCTTGTAGGAAGCTGAAGATTTCTATTTTCCTCCTCTAGCTGCTGAGTTTTCTGTGACACAGAATTTATATTATTAGTTCCGTTCATCCAAGACACCCTGCAAACTGTTGCAGGCTCTTTTAAAGGGATTTTCAGAAAGGAACAATGTACAAAAGGGGAAAATGAGATGTTTTCTTCTCCTATTGACTGCTGGCCAATTGTATCAGCAAGATTTTGGGAGATAAGGAGTCCCAAATGACTACAGATGGAAAGAGTTAGATGTAGAGAGGGTGCAGTGAGAGGAGTGTGAGAAATATTGAACAGCTGCAGTGTGCGTCATCAACAAAGGAAAAATGCAGGTCCCTTTTAGTATGTTCCTGGCTTGCTCAGTAAGGACATTGTGCAGCAAGAGGTGGTGCATTACAGCATCCTACAGCTGATGGAGACTGACACACAGCAGCTGCTGTAGGTTATGGACAGTCATTGGAGGTTCCATAGATCCATTTGCCAAAAAAACTTCTTAGTCTGAAATACCTGGTTTGTGATTTCCTTTTCTCTTAATAATTTGATTAATTCCCAATTAATAAAAAAAACCAACCAACAATAAAGCCAACAACAACAAAAAAACCCCCAAAGCAAATCAAACACTGTCTTCTTGTAGGACACAATAGAAAGCAATCTCTAGAAAACTGTGAAAAATCTTTAAATTGTGACAATTTGTCTTTATGGTATAGCAAATCAAATACCGAATAGTGTATTTTGAATTTACAGAAAGAAAGATCTATGGAATTTGGAATTGTCATGTTATTGGGGCTAATGTTATATTATTGAACCCTCTTGTGTTTGTGTTAAAGCTTGTTTCTAGGGTTTTTCTAAAGAGCTTGATTGAAAGTTATTTGTGGAGGAATAACTACAAGAAACTAGTACAATATGGAAGTGTTTATTCCTGTGTTAAGGAAAGAAAAGGAGCACACAATAGGAATGATGACTCTGCCAACACTTATATAAGCACCTGTAATACAAAGGGAATCTGAAGCATTTAATTCTTCCAATGAATTTCTTCTGTCTAGCTGGAACCACTGCAGTAACATTAAACCAGGTCACTTATCACACTTGATATTACTTTTACCTTAAATAAAAATCCATTCAGTTACAAAATGGTGATGCTCTTTTACAGAACTTGGTGAATATGTTTTGGTAAGATTTTTGGGTTTGGTAAGATTTTTTTTGTAAGATTGTTTTATCAGTTTAGCCACCCCTGTTAATATTCATAAAATGTGTGAATGAGTGAATGGATTACTACAATCGGCTTGTTAATAAGACAGAAGTCAGCATAATTCTTGACTATTCTTTCTACAAACTTGATACAGAAAACACAGGTTATCTTACTGACCATCTTCTCCAACTTCATTGGATGTTCATATGTCATTATAAAGAAAATGTTCCAAGACCTATGTGTAGTACTGTCTTGAAGGACAGCTTTTATAGACATAGAAATATATTAAATCCCTCTGAAAATGTTTACATATGAAAACTGTCAAGCTTTCACATGTATGTGTGTCTTGCGCATTTCCAACATTAAAATTTAATCCTGGCAGTGATAACGAAATGCATCCAGGTTTACTGAACAGCACTAAAGCTGCAAAGTGTTGGCTCAGTTATAGTTAAATCTGTGAACAGCCATTACATTAATGATATCATTAGAGTGCTGTTCATTGAAACGTTACTTGAAATGCTGTTTCACAAAGCTCTTCAGATTGTGAGGATGAGACAGAGCCTGAAAATACGGTTCCTTACTGATATAACCTGGGGATGGTGCTTTTCATTTTGTTCACTAATTTCCAACTACTTTAAAAGTTTAAATAGAAAAAAAACAGCAACTACGATGCCATCAGTATAGTGCATAAAGCCATAATACTCCAGCCAGTCTCTGTATACAAAAATCATGACTGCTTATCTTTAGAGGTTGACAAAGCTGTTCACAGAGACGTGTGTTTGTTTTCGACACTTCTTACTGTTGCACCTTTCAATACTTGACTGCCATGCACAATGGTGCAGTCAGAGACACAAAGATAACTCCTTCCCATTAAAGCAAAAGCAAGTGAAGGCTTGATATTTTAAAACTGAAAAAGTCACTTAATATTTTCAGTGTTTCCTTCTCCTTTGCTCATCAGCTTATTGTAAATCCCTACCTTTACTAGCTTTTCTTAAGCCTTAAACAGCTTCCCCTTTTTGGTGATTCAGTCTCATTGAAGCACCGGGAAAGTAACAGAACTGTTTTGTTGAGAACTCAGAAAACCCATGGAGGTGTACTATGCATATGCTGATGGTACCACACATAAGACTTGATTATTTCCATTGATCTGTAAAAATGTACATAGTATAGTAATACTTGTTAATCTAATTAAGATGGTTTAACTTTGCTATTGAAAACAAGCTGTAAAAACCTACTCAAAACCCATGTTGTATAACTGTACCTTTTTCACTCCCACCCTGAGGTGTTTCTAAAAAGGGAAGGCAGGAATTATGACAGTGTAAGTGTATTAAGACAGGTTAACAGGACATATATTAGAACAAGATAATTGGGAAATGGTCCATTGCTGGCCCACAAATATTCTCCACTGCGTAGGCAGAACATGCTCCTCTGAGATAAGGAGCTGGCAGGAGGGAGTCTTGAAGGCAGGGCTGATTAGGAAAGCATGCAAGGATGATTTGGAAAACCAACAGCTGGAACCTTAGTAATGACCCCCGCTGGTACCTGCAGTACCCCAAACCTAGCAGATGTGTGCGCAGGAACCTTCACTCTTATGTAAGTGGACTTGAGGTCTGGCACCTCTCCCTGTGCATTCTGGCCAATCATACTGGGTCAGGGGCTGGACCACTGTACAGTAAAAAGGAAGACTTCTCTCCAGGAGCTCAGGCAGCTGTGATAAAGGGCCATGTTGCCCCACAGGGATGTCTATGAAGAGTCTCACCTACAGGACTTGGACCAGCGCATCTGCAGTGGGGAAAAGCAAGAGCAGCTCACTTTTGTAATTCCATTTGGGCCAGTATGTACTTGTTGGGAATCAATAAAGGCATACTCTGTACACTTTGCTTACTTGAATGTGTGTATGAGTGCCTTTGTCCATGGGTCTGAGGCTGCCAGGATGTAAGGAGTTAAGTTTGTCTCCCTCTAATAGCCTCAGCTTTGTTTACTTTTCCAAAATGTCTCACACCATTGTCCCAGAGGACCACAACCTCTGTGCCTACCCTGGATCAAACAGTAAAGAGGACTCAACCTCAGGTTTTGCCTTAACACTATTGTCTCAAGAGGAATCAAACTCTGTCCTTATAGCCAGTGGATGCTGGGACTCGCTGAGACAGGTCTTCATGGACCTTCTCTTGGACAGGACTCTCAAAAGGTGACTGACACAGCACTTTCCCAAGGTGTTTTCACACCATTACTGCAAGCTCAGTGACAATACCAGCTGATAACTAGCGAACGCCACAAGTTCTGCTCTCAGGAATGTTACTGTGAGACCAGAGCCGGCACAGGTAAACCACCAGTGGGACCAGAACTGACACTGGTCAAACTTGTTCAATTGAATGACTATGTATGGGACTGAAAAAGGTATAAAACTCAAGAGGCAACAGGGTGAGTTTGAAATTTCCCCACAGAGCAAGTAACAAGACCTCATCTGGATCCACGGAGAAAGTCTTCAACATCTCACCCTTGGCTACTAGATTGTTGAAATATCACCCAGAACCATGGTGGTTATTAAAGATAATAATTATAATAATAAAAAAGGTTTGGTTTTTTTGTTTGTTTGTTTTTCTAACCCTTGCTTATTTCTTCATCCTTTTCTATATTTCTAACTTTTTCTCCTGCATATGTAAGCAAAATAAATTCAAGTGTTTTTCTCAGATCAGCTACTCAGTTCCTTCTTGGTTTCATTCAGGGATCCATAAAAGAACCATCCCTGCTGCAAAAAGCAGATTGAGACATTTTAACTGGCATAGGCAGCAGGATCCCCTGAAAATCAAATATTGATTTGAGAATCTCACAGTAACCGAAGATTTCCTGACCCAGGATTAATTGATCAGGACGAGGTGGCTGTGTGTTTGGTCAGCAGAACAGTAATTGAGGAATTCCTGGTCCAGGATTAATTGACCAGGATGACAGTAACTGTAAAACCAATAAGCTGGGTAACTCCTGACCCTGGAATGATTTGGTCAGGAAGACAGTAACAACAATCTTTCGAGTTTCACTGAAGCTGAGAAGTGCTTGAGGGATAGGTGAGTGAGCCATGTAGTAAATATTCTCTAGTGAAGTACCTCCCTCTAGACAGGTTATTATGGAAATTGATTTAAGCATAGTCCTTAAGTGCCTTGAGGAACAAAATTGTAAGCCCTCACCACCATGAATGGAATGGGTTTGAAAAACTTGGAATAATCCCCAACCAATAGTGGACCAAATAACTGCTATACAGGCAGAAGCCAACTTTTGTGGACCAAATCCCAAGCACAAATACAGGCTGGGCAGGGACTGGCTGGGAAGCAGCCCTGAGGAGAGGGACTTGAGGGTGCTGGTGGATGAGAAGCTCAACATGAGCTGCCAATGTGCACTTGCAGCCCAGAAAACCAATCAGATCCTGGGCTGCATCAAGAGAAGTGTGACCAGCAGGTCAAGGGAGGTGATTCTCCCCCTCTACTCAGCTCTGGTGAGACTCCACCTGGAGTACTGTGTCAAGGTCTGGAGCCCCTATTACAAGAGGGATCTGGACATGCTGGAACATGTCCAGAGAAGGGCCACGAGGATGATCAGAGGGCTGGAGCATGTCTCTTATGAGAAGAGACTGAAAGAGTTGGGACTGTTCAGTCTGGAGAAAAGAAGGCTCTGAGGAGACCTTCTTGTGGCCTTCCAGTATCTGAAGGGGGCCTACAAGAAAGCTAGGGAGGGACTTTTTAGGCTATCAGGTAGTGACAGGACTAGGAGGAATGGAATAAAGCTGGAAGTGGGGAGATTCAGGCTGGAGGTGAGGAAGAAGTTCTTCCCCATGAGAGTGGTGAGAGCCTGGAATGGGTTGTGCAGGGAGGTGGTTGAGGCCCCATCCCTTGAGGTGTTTAAGGCCAGGCTGGATGAGGCTCTGGCCAGCCTTGATGTAGTGTGAGGTGTCCCTGCCCATGGCAGAGGGGTTGGAACTAGATGATCCTTGTGGTCCCTTCCAACCCTGACTGATTCTATGATTCTATGATTCTATGAAATAACTGCTATGCAGGCAGAAACCAACTTTCATAAAGGAAAGGGCAAATATGTCTTATGTGCAGTCCTGGGCATTGCCCTTCTGGCAGCAAATGAGCAACACAACCAAGAATGTGTTTCCATAAATCGGATGGTGACAGTTAATAAACAAAAGGATCAAATTATTGAGTCATTACAGGATGTGGTGAAAACTCTGCAGTCCCAGTTAGAGGAAGAGAGGATGCAGGCTAATGGAATGTGAGATGCTCTTAATGAGAAACTTTTGGAAGAGCGATGGGTGTTTTGCAGAGGCAAATGTAGCAATGCAGGAATGGGGAGTAAACCCCCAATCTATTTACCCCCAGGCTCAGTTAAAGTAACTAAAAGAGAGAATAGATAAATTAGGAGTGTCCATGCCTTTAAGGCCATTGATAAAAACGGAGTGTTCATATGGCAAGGAAAATCCTCAAATAATCACACAGACAATCCCCTTTACTGCTACTGAATTAGAAAAATTGAGAAGGGACTTGAACAGAACACCCTGAGAATCAGAGACTGGGATGGTGACTCCACCACCTCCCTGGACAACATATCCCAATGCCTGACCAATCTTTCAGTAAGAAATTGTCCCTAATGCATAATCTAAAGCTCCCCTGGAGTAACTTGAGACCATTTCCTCTCATTCTGTCACTGAACACTAGTGAGAAGAGACCCAGGCAGTTGTAGAGAGCAACGAGGTGTCCCCTTAGACTTCTCATCACCAGACCAACCAATCCCAGTTCCCTCAATCACACATAAAACCTATTCTCCAGACCCTTCATCAGCTTCATTGTCCTTCTCAGGACACACTTCAGCAACTCAATATCTTTCTCGTAGTGGGGGGTCCAAACCTGAACACAGTGTTCAAAGTGTGGCCTCACCAGTGCCAAGTACAGGGGCACAATCACTTCCTTGGTCCTGCTGGTTAAACTGCTCCTGATACAGACCAGGATGCTGTTGGCCTTCTTGGCCACCTGAGCACACTGCTGGCTCATTTTCAGCCATCTGCCAACCAGTAGCCCTAGGTTCTTTTTCACTGGGCAGATTTCCAGCTACCCTGTCCGGAGTCTCCTGCTTTGCATGGGATTGTTTTGATCCAAGTGCAGAACCCAGGACTTGGCTTTGTTAAACCTTACAAAACTGACCTCGGCCCATTGATCCAGCCTGTACGGATCGCTTTGTTGAATCTTCCTACCTTCAAGCACATCAACACTCTCACCTAACTTAATGTTGTTTTAAGACTTACTCAGAGTACATTCAATTCGCTTGCTCAGATCATTGATAAAGATATTCAAGATACGGCCTCAAAGTTGAGTCCTGGGGAACACCACTAGTGACTGACAGCCAACTGTGTTTAACTCCTCACTTCTGCTATCTCCCTCAGTACTCTTTGGTGTATGACACTCAGCCCCATAGACTTGTGTGTGTCTAAGTGATGCAGTGGGTCACTAACCAACTTCTCATCCCTGATTGTTCCAGAGAACAGTTGGTCTTACTACTAAAGACTGAGGTTAAAAATGATATTGAGCCTTTTCCTCATCTTTACCACTATGTTTCCCACTACATCAAAAAAAAAAAAAAAAAAAAAAGACAGAGATTCTCCTTAGTCCTCCTTTTGTCAGCAATATATTTGTAGAAGGATTTCCTGTTCTGTTTAACAGCTGAACATGTATTAATCTCCAGTTGAATGTTGGCCCTTCTAATTTCCTCCCTGCATAGTCTCAACTTTGCAGTTCTCTTGAACAGCCTGCCTCTTCTTTAAACAACCACAGACTCTCCTTTTCTGCAACCAAATCACTCTGTTCAGCCAGATAGGCCTTCTTTCTCTCCAACATGTGTTTCAGCACATGGGGATGGCCTGTTCCTGTGCCTTTAAGATTCTCTTTTTGAACAGTGTCCAGCCTTCCTGGATTGCTTGGCACTTCAGGACTGCCTCCCAAGTGACTCTGTCAGCCAGTCTCCAAAACATACCAAAGTCTGCCCACTGGAAGTCCAAGGTGGCAGTTCTGCTGACCCTCTCTTTACTTCTCCACCAACTGAGAACTCTATCATGTTAGGCTTACTGTGTCCAAGATGACCTCCAATCATTACATCACCCACTAGTCCTCTTTGTTCACAAACAGCAGGTCCAGGAGGGCAGCTTCCTTAGTTGGCTTCTTCAGCAGCTATGTTAGGAGCCACACACTCTCAGAACCTCTGGCACTGCTCCCTGTTGTGGAAGATGAAGTCTTCCACAGGTACAAGGGCTAATGTTGTGGCTGAAAGTGCAACAGCAACCACAGTTAAGTAGCTCCTTTGCCTTCTGTGGTTGCTACAAATACTAGGCATTGGCAGAGTCTGACCCATTACGTGTGCTTGCTTTCCCTAATGTCTCAGTATAGGGTTGCACTAATGATAGATACTCATAGGAATATAGGATAGTCTGATATGGGCAGCAATATACTGCATGCAGTTAGTGTAGCAGTAATAAATTAAGGCAGCAATAAATCAATACTCTAAGTTTGGGGGGTTTGTTTTTTGGGGTTTTGGGGTTTTTTATTGCTGTTGTCATGCTACCACTTACTCTTTCATACTTCTCTCAATGCTTGTCTTATGCTCCTAGATTCATAAACTCGTTTGTACTACAAAATTCACAGGAAACAATAAAAAAGATGCTGCTATTGTTCATTGTATATGAGCTCAATGTGAAAATAAACCCGAAGTAATATACTTGCACCCTTCAAAGAGTTTCTGGAGTGGCACAGAAACTGTAAAAGGAACAGAAGTCACTCAAATCCTTATGCATATTTAAACTATGAGATCCTCTTTTGCTCTGCAGCAGTGAACTGAAAAAAACAAACCACCTGCATCTTCAGCAATTATTTTTTTCACCACAAAGTGAAAGGCAGAGGAGAGATAAGTGAAGAGAGGTTGTGCTACAAAGCAATTCTGTGCAGAGACATAATGCTCATAGCTATCAGAAAGACAGAATGCCCACTTTCCACTAGTGCTCATCAGCATGGTCACAGAAACATGTTAAATTCCAGTCATGGTGTCATAGGCAGGTCTAGCACCTACAATATGTCTGATGTTGATGAATTCACCAATATTCAGCTTTTGGGGATCCCATGCTAAAGTAATACTCCAATTGTTAAGATTAAAAGCTTTCACTAGACACAAAATTGTGCAAGTTTTGGCTAGTTAAGTTTTTGGAGCTGGGAAGGAACATAGCCAAGACAGACAGTTGAACCAGCCAATGGGTATTTGATATGGTGCTGATGTCATGTCCACCATATAAGAGAAAGACTGGCCAGGCCACCCAGTTTGGTGGGAGGTTGGTTTGAGTTCTTGACTGTGAGCTGTGACATGGAGATACTTCCTGCTTCCGGTTTTCTCTCTTGTTCTCACTTCCTTCTCCCTGAAGACAGGTTAGGGTGAGGCAGCCACCATATCTCTTTTTGTTGTTCTATTAAACATTCTTTATCCAAACTGAGAAGCCTTTTTTTTTTCTCTCTTTTGTTCCCAGATCTCCTTCCCACCTCACTGAAGGAGGATGATGGGGCAGTTATGAGAGTGACTGTATGGAGCTCGGCTGCCAGCTGAGTCTAAACCACATCAAGGATGTATCACAGCAGCTTTTGCTCTAGTATTTAAGCACCACAATTTGATCGAGGTGTTGACCCACCTTTGAACCATGCAGAAACTGTATGTTATGAAAGGTGATCCTCCAGTAATTACATTTGATAAATCGTTGCTAGTTTTTACCTTTTAAGTTCAACTGCAGTCCCAATATCTGAGTGAGGTTTGGATAGGTATAGCCCTTGATTATTGCAATATTAGGTCATATCCCTCAAAACTCACCATGTTCCATAAGAATTGGACACAGGAGTAGTAGTTTAACTCGTGTTTCAGAACATAGGCCACTAATTAACTTTTCATAAAGTAAATGAGCACGTTGAGGAAAACCTCAGTAGATATGTCCCTCTCAGACTGCTAGTGTGGCTCTGAGCTTACCTAATTTTCCTCTTATCAATCACTATGATGATCTTGAATAAATGCCTCAATCTGAATGTCCATTAAGTATATTTAATGATCTTCATGTCCTTCAGTTGAGTCAGTTGATAAATGTATGTTTGAGAGTCTAAATTGCTGATATGGGGAGATCAATCAAAATCTAATAGCCAATAGCTATTAAACCAGATATTGCCTTTATTAAAAATACCAGATGCGAAGAGGCAGCCTTCCCAGTTCGTATGACCAAAGCTGGTCTCTACATGCTTTATATACACCTACAGTAATGCATATTCATAAAGCTTCTGGGAAATTGTTTGCATATGCAAGGAATCATTTAAATAGATAAAGGCCTTTTTGCTTCTTGGGCTCTATTGTCACTTTCTGACCCTCCAAAAACGTTGCAGTCTCTTGTTGATGTTCTGGCCAACTTCTTGCTGTGTTAAGTTTTATTGCTTTAACCCCCCCCCAAAGCTCTTTTTTGTTTGTTTTTTGTTCACAGACCTGACCTAATACTGAAGTCTAAAGCCTTAGTGAAGCAAGAGAAGAAGCCAGCAGTTACCCTTTCTTAAAAAAAAGAAAAGGAAAAAGAAGGCAAAAGAAGGAAGATGATGAAGAAGGAAGTATACTCAGAATGGACAAAAGAAGAGCGCCCCAAAGACACTGTTCAAGAGATTCAAGCTGTGCACAATGCAGCTATAAATTGCTAAAAGAGAAGGTTTCTTGTGAGAGGTCTTGTACTTACCACATCTTTCTCAGTTGGAAATACCCTAAGGACAGCCTTTCATCTGTTGAAGTGTTTTGTCATTTCTGCACCTGAGACTCAGAGCAAAGCAATCATAACAGAGTCACAGTAATAACAATAGTAATAATAATAATAATGAAAATTCCTGTATCAAAGCTCTCTTTAGATGACCTGTTCACATTATGAACTGTAACCCCCTAAAGAAATTGCAAATGATGTATTGCTGTATTCTATTGTCACTGAACTTTGCGTCTCAGAAAATCTTAAGTGGTAGGAGAAGATTGTTATCTGTAGGGTTGCTTTTTAATATGATGTCTTTTTCCTTTAAACTAGATTTCTAAATTCTGCTCAAAGAATGCTTCCAGGGGTGCAGGCTCTACAGACATATTGTTTGTTTCTATTTATACTTAGGTTGACTCAAATAAAGCATCCCTTTCAGCAAAGCAGGGTTAGTAATGTGACTTTCCATCAGTCAACAGAAATAAAAGACACAAAGACCAGTCATCAAGCAGAGATACAACAGGGAGTGTGCTAACATTATCTTCTAGACTCTTGCACAAGCCTTCAAGCAGCTCTTGTGCATGTGGGAGAGCAGAAGGGACTGTATCTTATTCCACACCAGGCAATGCATACTCCTTGTTGCTCGTTTTAAAAGTAGCACACAGAAAAGGGAAGCACTCTCACCTACACCTAATGGAAGGGAAGAAACCTGACAATCTGATATTTCCTGAGGTCATATGGAAAATTCTGGAGAGATGGAAATCCAAAGATATGAATTTTCTGTCACCAGGCTGGATACCTCAACAGGCTTTATCTCATGGTATATTCTAGGGCTGGAAGAGGAGGGACAGTAAGGGAACTATGAAAGATCTCTAAATGGCAATATAGTTGAAATAAACTGTTTCCAAGAGAATTAACTTTGTGTACCTGGAACAGATGCATTACTTGAAAACTAAGTTAAGAAGCAAATGAAGCTGTATTCACAGGCAAAACTACAATTTATAATGAAATGCAATGAATATGTACAAGTATACACTATTCACAACATTTACAAGTATGTACAATCAACAGAAAAACACAACAAAGCCCCCTGGCCCCAGAGGGGCTCTGCTTCTTTTACCAGACCCCCCTGGCAGAACGGAGAAAAGCCAAGAAGCAGAGAGATTGTTAGAAACTTAGCTTTTCAAGGTCAGTATGCAGGTGTGTGTTATCTTCCAAAGCCAGAAACACAGACTGCCCAGCAGAGAAACACCAGACAAACACACTCAGAGACTGCCTGCACTTTGTTTTGAGTACTGACCCTTAAACATTTCTCTCTCTCCAATGGAAGTGTTTAGAACAATCATTATTTTGCTTTCTTACACCCAGTTGTGATTTATTTACTTTCTTTTATCTTTCTGTTTCAACTCTGTGAAGAAAAGTTAAAGGCATGCCTTAAAACTACCACACACATTAAAAAGAAAAAAAATCAGGCCAAATAGGATTGATACCACTCACTGAAGGTAATGAAGGTAATTACAATTACTCTAATTGTAATTCCAAGAATTATAATATGAATTCCCAACTCATTGATCATGGTCACACATTGAAACTCAGCATAGCATACAGAGTGAAAATACCAAAATTATATTCTGCTCCCACTGTGTACTTCTACCTATTGAGAGATAATTTATATAGAAGGAGTATGTAATTGCAGATCATTTTTGACTCCTGAAAACATTACAGACCTCTTGACTAATGTAAGTGACCTTTCTCATTTGTTACAGTAGTAAGCAGATAATAAACAATATGGTGTTACAAGTCATAGAGAATAAGAAGGATGTCAACATGTAGAATCTGAACTATATCAGGAGATTATTTATATACTTACACTTTTGCCTCAGATCAACCTATTCACTTCACAGCTTTGACCCTGGGAATGAAATAAAATCACACATACAATATTTTTCAAATAATTCCATCTTGTTTTACAGCCCACTCTTTTTTTACAGACCGTACTTTTATTCTGGCCAAAGAGGGTATTTCAACACTGATACATAATTTTCCTGGATTTTTTACTGGGGAGAAAAAGTAAGAGACTGATAAAAATCTGTGTTTTACTAATGCTATCGTCCTGACCTCTTTTCCAGTAAGAATTAGTAGCTTGGGAGAAGCCATTTGGGTTTGGGTTTGGGGTTTTTTTTTGCTTGTTTGTTTTTTGTTTTTTGCTTTTTTCAGCAGAATGATTAAGGTCTTCATTTGCTTAAGATTTTTTGTTCAGAGAGACCTGTTGGAGGGTAGAAGGGCCCTGCAGAGGGACATGGACAGGCTGGATGGGTGGGCAGAGGCCAATGGGATGAAATTTAACAAGGCTAAGTGTAGGGTTCTACACTTTGGCCACAACAACCCCAAGCAGTGCTACAGGCTGGGGACAGAGTGGCTGGAGAGCAGCCAGGCAGAGAGGGACCTGGGGGTGCTGATCAATAGTAGGCTAAACATGAGCCAGCAGTGTGCCCAGGCAGCCAGGAGAGCCAATGGCATCCTGGCCTGTATCAGGAATAGTGTAGCCAGCATGACAAGGGAGGTTATTCTTCCCCTGTACTCAGCCCTGGTCAGGCCACACCTTGAGTCCTGTGTCCTGTTCTGGGCTCCTCAATTCAAGAGAGATGTTGAGGTACTGGAACATGTCCAGAGCAGGGCAACGAAGCTGGGGAGGGGTCTGGAACACAAACCCCGTGAGGAGAGGCTGAGGGAGCTGGGGGTGTTTAGCCTGGAGAAAAGGAGGCTCAGGGGTGACCTTATTGCTCTCTACAACTACCAGAGGGGAGGTTGTAGGCAGGTGGGGGTTGGTCTCTTCTCCCAGTAAACCAGCAGCAGAACAAGGAGACACAGTCTCAAGCTGCACCAGGGGAGCTACAGGCTGGATATTAGGAGGAAGTTCTTCACAGAGAGAGAGATTGCCCATTGGGATGTGCTGCCTCGGGAGGTGGTGAAGTTGCCATCACTGGAGACGTTCAGGAGCAGACTGGATGAGGCACTTATTGCCATGGTTTAGTTGGTTGCTTATGGCTGGGTGATGGGTTGGACTGGATGATCTTGGAGGTCTCTTCCAACCTGGCTGATTCTATGATTCTGTGAGAAAGCACACATGCACATGATACATTTGTGGATTTCAGTTTTGTTTATCACCTCTGCTAAAGATTTGCCTTGCTGGTGGTGATTATCCAGACATCATCCTTGCTCTACTGCAGATCTAAAAGTGACTGTGCAGCACTTCGAGCTCTGCCTTTTGGGTATGCTTAGCTAGTCTGTGGGCTAAATTTGAAAAACAAAATGTACTTTTATGCTTAAGTCTACTAGTGTTCACAAAGATATTTATAACTCTCCATGTTCAAACACTTGTTTCAATCCTATTGAAGTCAGTCTGCTTAGGTAAGTATGTCTTGCTGAGGAAGGATGTAATTATACCATGGTTAGACAGGAAAAGTGCAAGTGATTTGTTGACAAATGCCTTTTGGCCTGCCAGCTTAGCTTTTCCCTTTCCTTTCCTTTCCCCTTTCCTTTCCTTTCCTTTCCTTTCCTTTCCTTTCCTTTCCTTTCCTTTCCTTTCCTTTCCTTTCCTTTCCTTTCCTTTCCTTTCCTTTCCTTTCCTTTCCTTTCCTTTCCTTTCCTTTCCTTTCCTTTCCTTTCCTTTCCTTTCCTTTCCTTTCCTTTCCTTTCCTTTCCTTTCCTTTCCTTTCCTTTCCTTTCCTTTCCTTTCCTTTCCTTTCCTTCCCTTTCCTTTCCCTTCCTTTCCCTTTCCTTTCCTTCCCTTCCTTTCCCTTCCTTTCCTTCCCTTCCCTTCCTTTCCTTTCCTTTCCCTTCCCTTTCCCTTCCCTTCCTTTCCTTTCCTTCCCTTCCCTTTCCTTTCCTTTCCTTCCCTTCCTTTCCCTTCCCTTCCCTTCCCTTCCCTTCCCTTCCCTTCCCTTCCCTTCCCTTCCCTTCCCTTCCCTTCCCTTCCCTTCCCTTCCCTTCCCTTCCCTCTTTCCAAGGGGCATTACAACAGGGAGCTGGAAGGACTTTCTCATCACTGCATTCGAGTCACTCTCAATGTTAGTATCCACTGGGTAACTCCTAATGTAGTATGTCTTGGACAGCTTCTAGTCTCAGCAAGCAGGTGTACAGAAGAATTTCACATTTGATAGATTCCAATCTGATACCTATTATTATTATTATTTTTAACTATTAATCACAGATTTTTAAGTGTCAATATTTCACATAGTTGGGTCAGAAACTATGAATACAAAGAGCATTGAATTATGGGTTTGCAGTTTTCAAACCACTAGGTCATTTTTTTGAGATGTTGGCCACATGCGTTCAGGGAAAGATATTTAATTGATTTCACACAGGTGCTTTAATGGGTGAAGGGCACAAGTGCAATGCTAAACATTCAGAGACTGGACAAACATCAATGATTCTCATAGTCCATGAAAATGTGGACACTGTGAATTATCAAGAATCTGACCAACCAAAAGGAAGGAGAAAAGGAAGCACCTCTTGAATCAAACACAGTATATGATACTACAAAGATAGAATTTGTGAACTGGGATTACTGAAATTTGGCAGCAAAGTTGTTATGGGTTTAGGACTGTGTGTCCTACCATAGAGACAAAAAACCCTCCAAGGGCTAGGCAGTGCCCAGGGGGTGGACACAGGATCTTGTGAATTTTGTTATCACATCCCATTATCCTGCAATCTCTATATAGCCAGACTGCACAGCTTTTTTTCTTCTTTCCTCCCTTGTCTCTGCTCCTGGCCTGGTTCCTGTTATCTTTTGTGGTTTGTGGGGCCTTCTGTACCTTTGGCAAGCTAATTTCTTGCTGCACAATTTTGGCTTAGCATGTGGGAGGCAGTGAGGTCTGTGGCAGGGGCATTCAAGCCTGGTCAAGACCTGGTGCATCCTGTCCTGGGGGGGGGGGGGGTGGTGCAGTTTGACCTTCTCCTGGGCCTGCTGAGGCTGAGTGTGAGGGGAACGTTTTGGAAGATTTTGGCCTAGTAGGTCCAGGTGGAGAACTGGGCCAAGGCTGAATCTAATTTGTGTCGATATTCCTCTTTCCCTGAATGCCTGTTGCATTTCTGTATATATATTTGTAAATACTATTCATATTTAGCCTCCTATTATGTGTGAGTGTTTTTATTGCACTCCCTTAGGGGTAAAACACCTTTCTGTCCTTTTGCCCTGGTCAGCTCATGGCTTAAAATTGGGAACAGAAATGTTCTTCCCTCCCATCCATCAAAGCCTTGGCTGTCCAGATGAGCGTATTTAGATAGCAGTCACTTTTGGCAGGTACCTCTTGATATTATATTATGTGGAAAATTTTGGTTCTACAGACGAAATGTCAGATGCTCTATGTGATGAAAACTGGAATAAAAAATAATGCCAAAGTATGATTTTTTTTTTTTTAAGAGAATATTTGGAGACAAGCTGCAAAGTCACACAGGTCCATCTCTAATTCTATTAGAAAACAAAAAAAGAAGAACAATTAATATTTTGGAATGCATCCCACAGACATTTAACAAAACTGATGAAGGGACAAAGGTTTTATGTGATGAGAAACTGAGAGAAAGGTAAAGAACAGGTACCTTTGTGATAGGGAACCTTAAGTATGGACATGGAAACATGATGCAAAGAAGGACTTCTTTCCAGGAAAATCTTATGTAGTTTATGGGAACTGAAGTCTCTATGCTGTTGGCCTTAGGTATCAGTATATTTGTTGATTCTGCATTTTGGTGGTGTGTTACTGGCATTTATTTGCCCTAAGTTGTGTGTCACTGTAGGCTGCATCTAGCTTGCTTAAGACCATGTTCCTTTCAGAGTCCCTTGGTGTATGCTGGGACCTTTTGTGTCTGTAGTACAGTTCTTTCGTACTAGGCAACAATTACTTAAATGCTGAAGTTATTTTTTTCACAGGTACTGATATGAAGTTAACTGGCACATCTTAAAATGTTTTGATAAAGAAATTGGCATAAAATGTAAATTAAATAATAGTATGAAAAAATCTAGAAGAGCAAATTGCTTGTAGAAGTTAGTAAAAGTTTTTCAGGAAATGTCAAATAAAAGGTGACCAGCATCACAATCATTTTCAGATTCAAAATAATAAAAAAAGAAAAATCTATCCAATCAACCCATCTAACCCTGCAGAGGAAGACAGAAATGCTGGGGAAGATACAGAAGAATGTGTGTGGCTGTGTGTGCATGTGCAGATTTGAAAGTACACATAAACAATGTCAAGAAGAGACACTTATGTTGATGGTGGGAGTCGTTTTACACAGTGGTGCTGCCAGATCAGGGGGAAAAAAAAAAAGATATTATCTCTTATCTGCTTTCCCAGTTGTAATATAGTGTTTTAAGAGCCAGAACTGCTGCCAGCATAATTTAGACAGGCCAGGTTGCTGTTCTAAGTTACAGATGCTTTTCTTGGATTGCCTGTGAGTATTTTTGCAACCTGCAGCTGTCAAGGGTGTTTTGAGCGGTTGTAGCATTGAGTGCTACCACTTTCTGCTGCGCAAAGTTGGCTGGAGCACACAAGGAAACACCTCCAGTATGCCTGTCTCTGGGTGGTGCTTGAGTTTTTATATCTCTGGAACAATATGTGTACAAGCGTGTGTGCGTATGCAGATGTGTGGGTTGGGATTTTTTCTCCTACAGAAATCCTCCTCTCTATATTACATTATTCCCCCCACACTCCATAACAAACCTTTCTCATGGTATCAGGGATTTATGAGACTGCAGAGGACAGCTGTGGTTTCCTTTCAAGAGCAGCAATGTGAAATGCTTGATAGAATCATTTCAGCGGATAAATAACTTCATTTGCCACATGAGTCCTGGGGCACGAAATATGAGCAAATTCTCACTGGTCATCTGCAGCCCAGAGCCACCTGCTAGGCTGCATCCCTGTGCAGAGCTAGTGCTCAGAGGTCACTCCTCCTCCCAGCAATGCCACGGAGTAGGAAACAAGCCATTCTAGTAACATAATTTAACAGTACCTAAGATTTTTTTCCCTCCTCAGATTTGATAAGCAAACCACTCTGTCATGTATTTTTCAGTATCAAAAATAATTGGTTATTTTCTTGATTGCTGTGTTCAGCTACTGAGAACCAAAATGAACACTGACTTACAGACTTCCATTAAAATATGTTGTTTTATACCTACTTTTTCATATATATATATATTTTTTTTACTTCTTTTCTCACAATCTAAACACTTCTAGAGAAAATAATGGATACACTTCAAGGTGGAGATGCATGTAAAGTTCCCTGTGACAAGTTTTACATTGTAGGCAATTACTTGTAGAATAAAACTCTGCGGGCTTTTTTTCTGCTAGAAATGTGTGTGTAGGTAGGCATTCAAACACATTCCTTGTGTGCATCTTAGTGATAATCTACACCCATTAACTAAGGTACACATGTTTTTATTTATATAGTTATCATTGAGGTATTTGTCTTATGCCTTATCTTATGCAAGATGATGAAGAATAATGTCCATTGCACTGCCAGTAGTTAATATTTCTTGAAATGTCCATTACATATCTATATGAAACACTTTAATATATAATTTTGTATAGTAAAAGTGAGATGGTATTTGGGCCAATTAGGAAATTTTAAATATTTGAAATATTTACCTGTAATGTCAGACTATTAAAGAAACCCACCCTCAAACGAAATTTTGAGAACAATATGATTTCTGGCATGTTATTTTAACTGATGTAGATAAATAATCAGACCTTTTCTCTGAAATGCATGCCTTCAAAAAATCATAAAAGAATGAAACTTCTTCATACCTGTTAGTTTATTTCAGATCATTGTAGCTCGAAGATACAAAAAAACCCCCACAAGACCCAAAAAAAACCCAACCAAACAAAAAAAACCACCTACACCATGCAAAGAACTATACCTTGAAAATATGATATCTGATTTATTTCTTGTTTCAAGTGGATTCAGTGCTAATTTATGGCTACAAAGATATTTTGACATTACTTAATTTGGAGTCACTTTGCAGAAGTGATGAAATTCAAAATTAGTAGAAAGCCACTTAGAAAAGACAGTTAGTTAAAATAAAAATAATCAAACAAACAAATAAAACCACCACCACCACCAAAACAGTAATCCATTTGGGGTTTGTGTGAAGCTTTATGTCTTTTATTTATTTATTTATTTTAACTAAGACATTTTGTTTACAGAGCTTACAGAAATTATTCTTTTAAACCTGACTAAATAATTAATTTAAAAAAAAATACCACTTCATTACTGAAAAGAAATAAAATTGACATTATGTAACACTCTATATAATAAACACATGATTAATTCTTCAACTATTAATGCAGGAAAGCCACACTCAACATTTAGTTATAATTAGTGTGCTACGAAATGCATGTCTTCTTAAATGTAAATCGAGTTCAATGTGAGAGACATCATTTAAAGCTTTACTCAGAATGTCATGCTGGTCTCTCCCAAAGGAAAAAACATTTAATACACTTTGTGAGGCCAGAGGGAGAAATAACAGTTTGGATAATGAGGGCACTATCAGATCTGTGCCATCTTAACTGAAGGAAAAAATTTATATAATAGATACTTACAAGACAGATTAGAAAGAATAAAGTGACAAAATTAATTATGTGAATACTGAAAGGACTCTTCACATTAAATGAGCTCAGTCAAATGCATTTTTAGCCTCAATTATATCAAACTGATGTACAAGAAACAAAACATATGTGCCTGCTTCAGTAAAAGCAACACAGAAGTAATTACTGCAGAATGTGGTGGAGTAAATCCCCATTCCATATAATAGACAACTATGTCATTCATGCATAAAACCAAAGGAGCTTTAGAGATCAAAAGCTTACTTTAACTTCCAGAAAGGTATTACTCTACAAGTACTCAAGTAGTAAAGCAAAAATAATTTGTATTTATGGTTATGAAAGAACCTCAGATGGAATATATGTAGGATGGAGCAGCTGATAATAAAAAGTTGTTGGGTAGGTGTTAAACCAGCAAATTAGAAAAAAACAGATCTGAGTAGTACTCAGAAATTTTGTTTTGCTAAAGCTTGGCAACAAATTTCAAGAAAATACAACAGACTATCTTGCAAGGTTCTTTGCCTTTCCATCAGAAACTCCTATCATTAAGCTAAGGTGATGCTTTCAGTAGATTACATGTGGTAACTTCAGGATCAAGTATGAACCAGAAATTAAAAGGAAAAATTCTCAACATGATCACAGAATCACAGAATCAGCCAGGTTGGAAAAGACCTCAGAGATCATCAAGTCCAACTTATTACCTAATACCCCCCTAACACCTCCTGACAACTAAACCATGGCTCCAAGTGCCACATCCAAGCTTTTTTTGAACACTTCCAGGGATGGTGACTCCACCACCTCCCTGGGCAGCACATTCCAATGGGCAATTACTCTTTCTGTGAAGAACTTTCTCCTCACCTCGAGCCTAAACTTTCCCTGGAGCAGCTTGAGACTGTGTCCTCTTGTCCTGCCACTGGATTGCCTGGGAGAAGAGACCAACCCCCACCTGGCTGCAGCTTCCTTTGAGGTAGTTGTAGAGAGCAATAAGGTCACCCCTGAGCCTCCTCTTCTCCAGGCTAAACATCCCCAGCTCCCTCAACCTCTCCTCCAGACCCCTGACCATCCTTACATATGGTAGCTGTGGGTTAATAATAAAGGAAACTATAGACATTTTTGCCAACCACAACATACTTTAATTGTTCCTTTTTCTCATAAGCTTACTAATGTATCAACAACTGTATTCCTCTCATCTGATTGCTTTGATGGGTCTACAAGACAAGGCTGAGCAACACACAGTTACTCAGATTTGTTCAGTGCATAGTCATATTTTGAGACATTCTTTTACACTGACAAAATATGCAGGAAAAGGTTATGATGGAGCAATTAATTATCCAGGATACCTGGGAATATTCTGAAGAGAGATTACTATATATGTAATATTTATTCAGCCCATCAATTGTTATATGCATAGGTTCCTGGCACAGATGCATGGGATTTATTCCTGGTTTACCACTTGGTTGGCTGTGTCATCTCATGTTTAGCAGAATCAATTATGTTAAGCAATTATGTATGTAGACATACATAAACACCATGCATAATCACTATATTTATAGAAAGAATCATAGAATCACAGAAACTTTTAGGTTTAAAATGACCTTCAACACCATGAAGTCTAAATGTAGAGCCATACATGAGAAAATCAAAGTTTTCTTCATTAAAAATGAAACACTGTGCAGTAGGTACTAGATAAAAATGACTTACGCTTATGATTTGTTGATTAATTTTTTTTTTCTGGTTCTTCCAGTTCCCTCTGATAACAATGGTAATTAAAGGCAATCTGGGCTTTGCAAGGTTGAATTATATTCTGTGCATTTCCAAAAGGTCTCAGTCAACTAAGAGTCCCAAGTCCAATTTTCAGAAGTTAATTAGGCATTTGTGCCAACAACCCTTAGGGTAGTCTTGCAACCACTAATATGCAAGCTAGCTATAAATTCACTAACTCAGGTACTGGTAGCAGTCTAGTTGTGACACCACTGAGTTTACCGCATCCTGTATTAAATTCTATGTTCCTGTAAGCATCATGGAATGAACACATCTGCTGTTACTTTCTGAAGAAGAATACAAAAGAATTCACTGAAGACTCACCAAGGACTCTATTGTGACATTTTTTTTGTTTGCTGCATATTGTGAAAGTTAGAAAAATAAAATAAACTTGTCACTTACCTTGCAGCTAGATTCTTATGCTCTAGTGGCAGTCTACATTGTACAGTAATCTTTTCCCCTGTGTAGAGGTCAAAGATGAAATGTTTTATTTGTTCAAAATTAATTCAGTATTCACCTGGTCTCCATGATCAAAAAATAACATAAGAAGTTGGAAGCAAAACACATTCTTTGGGTATTCCTGGGAATATGCACTTGTCATTGAACTAGCTGATTTGCAAATCTCATTTCTGTTGCACATAAAATCACAGCTTGGCAATTTTATTTTATTTTATTTTATTTTACTTTATTTTATTTTATTTTATTTTATTTTATTTTATTTTATTTTATTTTATTTTATTTTATCTTTAGGCAGTAAATAACATAGCTCATATAACAAAGGAAGATGCAATGCCAGAAGGAGGAATAACAGAAAAGCAAGTTAAAGTTGATCAGTACTTGCCAAAAATTGTCTTCTGGAATAAACAGATTGCCTGAATTTCAACTTTAAATTATTAAAACTTTCCCCTCAATATTTTCTTTGAGGCAACTCCAGACCAGCTAATAATTTGGAAAAATGAATAGCAGAAATTGATCATTCATGGTTTGTTTTTATTTTTTTTAAATAAAATTTATACATTTTGACTGTGTAACTCATTGGACATTGAGAGTTATTATTTTTTCACTCTTTTGGTACTGATTTTTCCCTTTCTTCCTTCACTTCTCTATCCTCCTGTTTATGGCTTTCAGAGTGGTGCACTGACACATCAAGTCATGTATCATTTGTCTGTCTCCCCTGCCATTTTCATCAATCTTTGAAACCGGCTGACACCTAAAGTGGTAGGCAGTATATAAAAAAGCAGGGCTAACAGGTAGAGCAGCTATTTTGTTACAGAAACTTTATTTTCTCTCTCTAGGTTCTACTGAATCATGTTCTGTTAGTACGTTGACTTTAATGAAGATTCCCTGTTTGCAGCACATAGCTCTTCCTGCTCTTGAATTTCTCCTAAGGCTTACTCCTCTTTTGACCCTGTCCCTGAAAAATGAAGATGGGTCTGTTCCAGGATTGTCTCTGGGCCACTGCTCTGAAGTTTCCTCTTTGTTTTTTATTTCCATAATGAATCATTTTGTGACTCAAGTGGACAAAAAGTAATACCAAATTTACCTCTATTAGACACAGGGAGGAGCATTGCTATTGAGGATGAGGAAAAGGCTAAGGTAGTTAATACCTTCTTTGCCTCAGTGTTTTATAGTCAGACCTATTATCCTCAGCATATTTAGCCTCCTGATAGGGACGGAGAGCAGCACTAAATCCCCATAATTGGAGAGCAAGCAGTTAACAACCGTTATGCCATCTGGACACTCACAAGCCTATGGGGCCTGTTGGGATTCACCCCAGAATGCTGAGGGAGCTGGTGGAGGAGCTTGCCAAGCCCCTCTCAATCATCTATCAGCACTCTTGGTTCAATGTGGAGGTGCCAGATGATTGGAGGCTTGACAATGTGACATTAATCTACAAAAAAGGCTGAAAGGATTATCCAGGGAGCTACAGGCCTGTCAGCCTGGTACTGAGAAAGATTATGACACAGTTCATGTTGGGTGTGCTCACACGTCAAGTGCAGGATTATAGTAGGTTCAGGCCCAGACTTTGGCTGCCAGCAAATAGAAATATGTCTGTTGGAAAACGAATTCTAAGCATCAAAATTTCCCAGAGGAAAAAAATTCCATT
Source organism: Indicator indicator (assembly GCF_027791375.1). Lineage (NCBI taxonomy): Eukaryota > Metazoa > Chordata > Aves > Piciformes > Indicatoridae > Indicator > Indicator indicator. The sequence goes on from NC_072015.1 coordinate 42,867,863, forward strand.
TTCCATCCTGCTGTGACACCTTCTGAAGTAAGCTATATTGGGAGCATGTTGTGGTTGTTTCACATAACATCTTCCTTTATTTAGTGAATCAACATGAGATTCTTCTAGGATTTATCTTTCTTCTTTCACATACTTACAAATATTCCTCACTATAAAATCATGTGAATAATATCCAGATACACCATCATTAAAATAATGACTCTGAAAGAAAAAGTGAGAGGGAAGAAGCTACTACCTAGCTTTAGAAGGATTGGGTTGTTATGGGTTTCAGTTGGATCCCCCAGTAATCTAAAACCCAGAAACTGGATTTCTATGGCAGGCCCTTTGACCTTGTCTCACTTTATGGCAAAATTGGCCTTTAAGAGAATGGTAATTATTTTGTTACCTTTCTCAAAGACTTCTTCAGCAGTATCACCCCACACAATGATGCCACTGATATACTGCAAATGTTTTGAAGCTCCACCCTTCTCCAACACATCATGGATCACTGCATGACAAATTGTCTCCCTGTGTTTCCATACCTAGGGCAAAAAGTGTGAGGTGTTCCTGCCCATGGCAGGGGGGTTGGAACTAGATGATCCTTGTGGTCCCTTCCAACCCTGACTGATTCCATGATATACTGGATGCCCCTCCAGGTGAAAGCAAACTGAGGCTCGCTTTCCTCTCCTATGGGAATAGAGAAGAAAGCATTACCAATGTCTATGGTAGCATATCATTTGGCTTCTTGGGATTCCAACTCATAATGCAGTTCCATCATGTCTAGTACAGCTGCACTCATGGGCAGGGTCTCTTCATTTAGGCCATGAAAGACAACTGTCAGATGCTACTCTCCATTTGGCTTTTGCACAGGCTATATTGGACTGTTGAAAGGTGAATGAGACTTTTTGATGACATATTGATGTTCTAGCCAATGAATCAGTTCATATATGGGAACCAAAGAGTTATGGTTAGTTCTGTATTGTCTGCTATGTACAGTCTGAGAAGCAATTGGCAATCTATCCTATGCTGTCGACAACTGCAGGCTCATCTGAGAGTTCTGGCCTTAATTTACCTCCATCGGTTTCTACAGTTCCTATTCCAAAAGCCTATTTGTACCCCTTGGGATCTTTGAAACACCTTTCTTGCAAAAAGTGAATTCCCAGAATACAAGGTGTGTTTGGACCAATTACAATAGTATGTTTCTACCAATCACTTCCAGTCAGGCTTATTTCAGCATGCAACTTAGTCAATTCTTGAGAACTACCAGTAACTCCTGAAATAATTATGGGCTCTGCCCCTACATAAGTCAAAGATACCAGAGTACATTGAACACCTGTGTCTAATAAAGCATTGTATCTCTGAACTTCTGAAGTGCCAGGCCATCTGATAAACACATCCCAATATGCTCTGTTGTCTCTACAGTCCCTCTTCTCCACCTGTCGGGAGGCAGGGCACCTCTAATTCTGAGCGTTACACGTGCAGTTAGCACAGTGTCCTGTATTACTGTCAGAACCATCTCTGGAGCTATTGGAGATGTCCTGGGAAACTGAGACAGTGCCCAGTACCCTTTTGCTACTGTCACCTCTGTTACCTTGCAGTCCTCACACTCTCTTCAAAAGAACAGATATTGGTTGACCATCCCACTTATTCATGTTCTTACCAAATCTGTCATGTAGGATTCTCTAAAGAGACCCACGTGATTCTTTCTGACTAGTTTGAAGTGGCCTCTAGGAGGACATCTGTTTCTGATGGCTGAGACATGGATCCTTTCAGAAGGTGAAGGGGAAGCATCATTCTCCTTCACCAGCTTGGATATGGTGGCTTTAAACTCGTGCTTATGGTCTCTCATGACATCCTTTATCTCTCCAGCCACAGTATTTATGGCTGAGACCAATGCATTGTATGTAAGGCTGTCTTCTAGTTGCCTCAACTGATCAGTGAAATTGCCAACAGTTGGGAGAATTCTCCCGTCATCTCTTCCCACAATTTTACTTGCCAATGTATGAGCATAGCTGGAAGGAGCAAGCTGAATAAGCTTTTTCATGAGAGCATTACTCACAGGTACCTTACCAGGATTCTCTATTGTACTTTCCACATATTCTAAATACAAGTCTCAGAATCATAGAATCAGTCAGGGTTGGAAAGGACCACAAGGATCATCCAGTTCCAATCCCCTGCCATGGGCAGGGACACCTCACACTACATCAAGGCTGGCCAGAGCCTCATCCAGCCTGGCCTTAAACACCTTCAGGATGGGGTCTCAACCACCTCCCTGGACAACCCATTCCAGGCTCTCACCACTCTCATGGGGAAGAACTTCTTCCTCACATTCAGCCTGAATCTACCCACTTCTAATTTTATTCCATTCCCCCCAGTCCTGTCACTACCTGATATCCTAAAAAGTCCCTCCCCAGCTTTCTTGTAGGCCCTCTTCAGATACTGGAAGGCTACAATACTAGCTCTCTTATGGCCATCTCTTGCAAACGCTGGATTCCCTGTTCAATGGTGGTCCAGCATGAAGGGCACCAGGGCAAATCATCCTTGTTGGGATACCGTAGTACCACAGTCAGTAAGAGGCATGACCAGAGGGAAGAATTACCAGCAATAGCTCCTAAATGCTTATCAATTCCACCATCTCTGGGAATGGAACCCAGATATCTCACTGATCTGGGCTTTATTTCTTCAATTTTTACACGTCCATCCCAACATCTGTTTTACCAATTCATTATCGGTTTGCGTTCTTTATGCACATCGTCTTGTCTTATATGCCTTAACTCCTTCCTAGGCATAGGTGGTGTTGCTGCTACTACATCATCATCACTATCATCTGTTTGCTGAGAGGTATCCCTCTTAGCCATAGCCTTTTTTTTTTGCAGAGGTACTAGCATTCATACCAGCAGATGTACCCTCTCCTGCATCATCTTTCTCTTTCTGCATTAACTCAGCAAACATCTGAAAACTCCTCAACAGTAATAACACCTTCCTTGGTAGTACCCTGTTCTGATTTGTCCCCATCATCACCTAAATCGTCCTGATCTCCAATGTCAGTGGGGCTGGAACTAGAGCAGGATTAGCAGTGTTAGCAGCACTGGCAGATCAGCTCACTGCTACTGCAGTGCCGCTCCCGACCTGGCAGGTGGAACTGCTTTTGCCTCGGTAATGGTTGCCGCAAGTGAAAGGAGCTTTACCTTGATAATGGCTGCTTCAGGCAGAAGTGGCTTTGACTCTGTCCCAGCAGTTGCTGTGGGAGGAAATGCCTTTGCTTTGGCAGTAGTTGCTGCAGGCATGGTTCTATGAATCAAATGCATCTTTGCACTGCAAATAGCCTGGTTCAACAGATCCTGCCTAGAGACTTTAGCTAAGCTATTGCTGTCACTCACAGTTGAATTCACCACCGCTGCCGCTGCCAGCTGTCCTGTCTTGGGAGCTTTGCCTCCACTACTGCCCATCCTTGCCTGCATTTGCAATTACCCCCAAACCCAGGTTTCAGCAGTGCCACTACTACCACCACTGCTACCCTCCTTCTTAACCAGTATGAACAGCAACCAGGTTGTTTCCTGACCCCCAGGGATGGCTGCTTCAGTACACAGCAAATGGCTCGCCTTTCCTGTGCAGTGGTCCTGCCCCCACCACTGCTAAAAATGGCTTCTCCTTCAGTCCCTATCTCCTCATTACCTCTTGCCTCCTCAATACCTCCTGCCTCTGCCTTTGATTTCGCTACCACTTCTCCTGTCTCTGCCTTCCCTGTTTCACTCTCCTCACTCGAATGATTCGAATTTAATCTGCATCTCCCGTTCCACCTTCTTCTCTGCTTGGAGGGAGAGGGGGTTCACTCCTAAAGTCCTATATTTCTCTCAGCAAAAAGCTATTGCTAACCTTTTGCTGTTTCTAATATTGCCAATGTATTGAAACATAAAGAACAGATCAACAGGAACCTCTGTTCTCCAGAGAGATTCTCAGTCACAGGGAAGGAAAATTCAACAAACTCATATGGAAAATTTATACAAAAGTTTCTAAATTCTCCTTGCATGCCTTTTAACCAATGCCACAGTCTTTTAGCAAAAAATCCACAGATATTATAATACACTGAGGAAATAAAACACTGATAAATCAATAAAGTCAAAATCAGGGGGATCAAAGGCCACAAAATCCACAATAATTCATTTTTTTTATTTCCTTATTCTGATTATTAATTAATCGAGCCAGCCCCATGTTGGACACCAAAAATTGTTTTGGGTTAGGATTGGGCCCCCCAGTAATCTGGAAGTTTACCCCAAGAAGCAAATTTACTGCAGTCAGAATTTTGGAAGCAAAAAAGAAGCTATCTTTACAAAAGTGGACTAAATATAAAAGCATAGAAGTCAAGAAACATATGTAAAATATATTTATATAAATTTACAGCCCAACAGCAACACAGTACTCCCATTGTACAATAATTCATCTCTTTCATCCCTCTCTGGACACAATGGGTCCAGAGGACTGTGTATAGTCAGTCAGATATATCTACCCTGCTGTACCTTAGCCCAGACAAGATTAGTCAGGCAACATGCAAAGGCACAGGCAGAACAGTGAAGCAAGAAGCCAAGCAACAGCAGCCCCAGAAAGCCAAAACACAGGGTAGTGCTGCAAAATATGAGATATTCAAGTGTCCAATGAGATAAACTCCTCTTGCATTATTCTGTGTCCAGCTTCTAAAAGCTGTCCATCCCCAGACTTGAATTGACTAGAGACCTTTTTACAATTAAGACAACAATATTAAAACTGTAAAGAAGTATAGAGGATTAACATGGAAATGCAAGGAGGAAAAAAACCCCACAAAACCAAAAACAAACCCAAACCATACAGAAGAAATGGAAAAAAAATGAATTTAAGATGCAAGCAGGTGAGTGAGACATCCAATACAGAAAGAATGTCTGACCAGCTCCATTTAACTGCACTTAGAGGCTACTTGTCTCTTCAGTGAGCATAAAGCACACTTGAGTATGAATATGAGAAGCTCCAGAGGATAACTTGGCTGGGGCTGAAGCTGACTAGTCACCTGTTCATTTTCATTTAAACATGTGACTGACAATTTTCATTGAAAATGGATGCAAATACGCTACTCGTATCTTTATGTTTGGGTCTGTTCGACTGAAGAATTAAAGTGCTCACTTATTTCTAAGTTTACGTAAATTGTGCATGAAGCAAGGCCATCAGAATAACACAGAATCATAGAATCATAGAATTGTTAGGGACTTCAAGGAGCATCGAGTTCCAACCCTCCCTGCCATGGGCAGGGACACTTCACACTGGATCAGGTTGCCCAGAGCCACATCCAGCCTGGCCTTCAAAACCTCCAGGGATGAGGCTTACACCACCTCCCTGGGCAACCTGTGCCAGTGTCTCACCAGCCTCATTGTGTAAAACTTCATCCTAACATCCAATCTGAAGTACCCACTTCCAGTTTTGTTCCATTCCCCCTAGTCCTATCCTTGCCTGACATCCTAACAAGTCCCTCCCCAGCTTTCTTGTAGCTCCCTTCAGATACCGGAAGGCCACAAGAAGGTCAGCTCAGAGCCTTCTCTTCTCCAGACTGAACAGCCCCAACTCTCTCAGTCTGTCCTGATAGGAGAGGTGCTCCAGCCCTCTGATCATCCTTGTGGCCCTTCTCTGGACACCTTCCAGCACCTCCCGATCCTTCTTGTAATAGAGGCTCCAGAACTGGATGCAGTACTCTGGGTGGGGTCTCACTAGAGCTGAGTAGAGGAGGAGAATTACCTCCCTTGCCCTGCTGGATATGCTTCTCTTGATGCAGCCCAGGATGTGATTGTTTTTCTGGGCTGCAAGTGCACACTGCTGGCTGATGTTGAGCTTCTCATCCACCAGCACCCCCAAGGCCTTTTCTTCAGGGCTGTTCTTAAGCCAGTCTCTGCTCAGCCTATATCAGTGCTTGGGATTGCCCTGATCCAGATTGAGGACCTTGCACTTGGTCTTGTTGAACCTCATGAGGTTGTCATGGGCCCAGGTCTCCAGCCTGTCAAGGTCGCTCTGGATGGATCCCTTCCCTCCAGCATGTCTGCTGCACCACACAGCTTGGTGTCATCAGCAAACCTGCTGAGGGTGCACTCAATGCCACTGTCCATGTTAGCGACAAAGATGTTGAACAAGACTGGTCCCAACACAATAGCTGAGGGCAAAAAAGGAGGGCAAAAGAGGATACCCATGGATTTCAGTGGAAATAGTTCATTTGTTTTAAATTTTGGATGGTGTTCACACACACATCTTTTGTAATCAAAGATCATGACTGACATCTGATTGAGAGGAACACAAGAACAGTCTATGCATTGCTCAATAATTCATATTCCACTTGCACTCCTACAGATTTTACACTAAAAATAAAAAAAAAATCAGACAGAACCAAGAGAGTTCAAACCCCATAGAAAACCTACTAGGATACATTCAAAACAAAACATTTAGTAATTTATTCATATTCAGTCAAAGAAAGTTCAATTTTTCATATAAGTCCTAGGAAAGGAGGTGTGAATTTCAGAGTGAACAGGTGTCACAGGATTTTGTGATGACATAATTTTTGTCATCCTATGAAGAAAGCTTGATTAGTTAGAAACACTGAGGAACTTTGATCCAAACATCTTCGAACATGAAGAAAGCTTTTCTTTGAACTGATTATAATCAGTGGCTTGTAAATAACATTATAGGCCTTGTAGTAGGATCTTCCTGCTTTTTAGTTGAGATATTGGTCCTCTTCATAGACTGTGACCAATCAGCTGACACAGCTGATTAAAGAAAGCATTGAAATACTCTTTGGGACCCATGACTCTAAAATAATTTAAATCACACATACCTTCAGGTACACATTTGTAATAGGTTTGGCTGAGCATCCTCAAAGCATCCTACTAGTGCTGTGTTTTGCAGCATTGGTTGATAACACAGCAGTGTTTTGGCTGCTGTTGAATAAATATGCAGGCTGTGTCTCTCCAGTATTTCCCTGCCACAGGAGTACACTGAGGGGTGGGCAAGATCTTGGGAGAGGATGTGACTGAGCCAGCTGACCCAGACTGGCCAAAGGAGTATTCCATGCCAGATGATGTCAGCTCAGATATAAGAATGAAGTGGAAGAAGGAAGTGGGGGATTCGTCCATGGTGTCTGTCCTCCTAAGAAACCACCAAGCTTAGAGAGCCCTGCTGCCCAAGACCGACCAGCATCCTGATGGTGGGCAGTAGAGACTAACAGCTCTCTCCCTCTCTGCTTTGGCTTCCAGGCCATCTATTGCTTTGGTGTATTATTGTTATTAAATTGCTTCTATCTTATTACTGGCTTTTGTCATGTTTTTCCCCTCTCTCCTGTCCATTTAAGAAGGGGAGTGATAGAGCAGCTTTGGTAGGCATTTGGCCCCTCAGCCAGGGCCAAACCACCACAACATTAAAGCAGCCATAAAGATACCTCATGTTGAAGAATCTGTCACATCTCAAGGACATAGAGCATCATCTGTATTTCATTCCTACAGTATTATTTAACTATCATGAAAGAGTGACAGAGCAATTGATTCTGCATTTGAAGACTTGTTTTTTTTTTTTTTAATAACATTTAGGAACCTAGATCTTCAAGTCACTTTACTCCAGCACAGAGCAAGACAAGGTCAGGACATTTAGAAACAATTTTCCATTATTTCTTTGCACAGTTTACAAAATGTCACAAGCGTAAAGCAAGATGTGAAGCTCATAAAAGGCATGCAATAAATTATTTTCTCTGTTGTAAGCTTTAATAACACCAAGAAAATGTGACATATGAATTGCAAAAATTAAACATTTTGGAATGAACCATTGCAACTGCAACTGCAACTAAACTTTATCTCAGTCAGGATCTGGACCCACATCTGGGGTGTTCTAATCCTTTCAACACAACACTGTGTATAGTGCTAATTGCTTCTAGTCTTAGCCTGGTAAGCTGATATTACCTGCTGCAAAAAATCATTCAGTAATAAGAAAACTTTAGTTGGCCTGCTTTTAAAATTTGGAGCGATGACAAACAAGCTTTCCAAAACTACTGACAACTGCATAGATTCTCCATTCACATTACCTGCATTTTAAAAGCTGTGTCACCAGGGATCAGCTCATTAAATTCATTCCTAATTGCAAGGTGATGGTGTATTGAAAATACCTGGTTAGCTTCCCAGTCTGCTTTTCTGAAAGATACAAGTCTTCTTAAAGAGAATAAAAAGCAGAATGTATCAGTCAAATGATGCCATTGTTCTCTTCCTTTGTATTTCAGGGAATACAGAGTTAAGCTTCTATGATATCTAAATTTCAGTTTTCATAGTTTAGAATCAGTAAATACCTAAATGATGGAACTAGCTTATTCAAGTTTCCTTGGAGTATTCACCTCAACATTATCCTCTTTATGCATTTTAGAAGTGAGCTTGATTGCTACATTCTGAGCTGTTTCTTTCTTCCATGCCTTCCCAGACTTTTGTTCTCTGCAATACCAGGATGCAGAGGAAAATGCAAAGCATATAGTTCTGTTCATAAGAACTCCAGATATTATCTGCTTTTGACTTGAATGCTCCCCTTCACATCTGCTGGCAACTTTCAGTATAGCTGGAGACTTGACGAAGAAACAATGGCTAATCACAGTAACATTTCTTAACTCTTGTGTAGGTTGATATCTTACTTTTTTGTTAGCTACCACTCAGGATCAAAGATGGATCATTTTAGTCACAGAAAGGTTTTCATTGTTTCAAGAGACCAAGGCAGAAAAACATTCTCTGCAACAACAGAGATGAATTCCAACAGAAATGAACATACTTCTTAGCCTGGCTAATAGATTTTCTGAGGTACAATATCACTCCACCTATTACCCTCTGCCTTACATACATTTTCTTCAAGACATGAGCAAGAGTGATTGCACCTGCTTCTCACACCCTGCTGAAGGAAGCTAAAGAGACAGGTCACACAGAGCATGGAACAAAGTAAGATGAAAGTTGAACCCCAACAGGGGAGCTTTAGTCTATGAGCAATCAGAGTATTGACTTCAGCTGACTTGCAGCTGATCAACTGATCAACTGAGCATGACATTGAAGTGGAACACTTATCAGTGGATTAGAAGGTGTTTGTTTCCTGAGTGGTGGAGCAATTTGGAAAGCTGCCTTTACTGTGAAGGCAACTGTAGCCTGTGAATTTTTTATGCTGTAGCAGTTCCTTTGGGCCCATTGCCCACTGTCAGGTACTTCTCTGTCCCTTTGGATTTGGAGGGGAAGAGACCTTCAAGCCATATAAACTGTTTCTGTTTCTGTCATTCCAAAGTCCCTACAATTATGGATTTCTGAGATCGTAATTTCTGATTAGGATGATCAGAGGGCTGGAGAACCTCTCCTATGAGGACAGACTGAGAGAGTTGGGGCTGTTCAGTCTGGAGAAAAGAAGGCTCCGAGGTGACCTTCTTGTGGCTTTCCAGTATCTGAAGGGGGCCTACAAGAAAGCTAGGGAGGGACTTTTTAGGCTATCAGGTAGTGACAGGGCAGGGGGAAATGGAATGAAGCTGGAAGTGGGGAGATTCAGGCTGGATGTGAGGAAGAAGTTCTTCCCCATGAGAGTGGTGAGAGCCTGGAATGGGTTGTGCAGGGAGGTGGTTGAGGCCCTATCCCTGAAGGTGTTTAAGTCCAGGCTGGATGAGGCTCTGCCCAGCCTGATCTAGTGTGAGGTGTCCCTGCCCATGGCAGGGGGGTTGGAACTAGATGATCCTTGTGGTCCCTTCCAACCCTGACATTCTATGATTCTATCATTAGTTAAATATGAGACTCCATGATCGTTCTCCACTGAAGGACTGGATACCACTGTGTCACATTAAGCTATTAATTAAAATAGCAGTTGGTTGTCTTTAAAAGCAAATAAAATTTAAGACATCCTATTTCCTGTCCTGAAGCTGTGCATCGAACAAATTCTGAATTTTTAGATATTAATGACTCATATTTGTCATTGAAACTAAGATTTATCTTTGAGATGGTAGTGCTTTATAAATGGAAGCTGGATACTATTTAGTAGACTTCTCTTTATTTTTCTGTGAGCACTCTGGACAAATTTTCATTGACTTTTCAAAGTACATGTTACTGTGTTAAATGAAGGTATTAATGACAGTGAAACAAGAACAAAATTTATAGATAGAAAAATAGTATAAGCCTATTTTCAATACATCAAAAAGCAATATTCTATTGCTTTGTCCTTAATGTTATAGAAGAAAATGGAACAAAAAGATCTGCAAAAAAGCATAAGCTATAGGATGATATGCAAAACTTTACCATAAGCACAAAAAAAAAAAAAAAAAAAAAAAATCCACAGTGGTGTGGAAAATTATGATGTTAAAGCATAACATCTATTCTACACTCTATCCAGCCACATTTAGCCAGGTCTGCTTGTGTTCAAACATCCTCAGAAAAATTTGAGCTTCTTCAGAAACCAGGCTCATTATAAATAAAAATAATTGTTATATATATGGCAGTAATATTCAGGGGTTTCAAGTAACTATTAAACTTCGTTGTTTCATTTGAGAGTGTTTAATGCCAATTCCGAACAAAAATGTTTTAAAGGGCTCAGCAGTGTTTTTGGACTCAGTATCTAGTTCTAGCATGAGTAACACAAAATGTGCCCAGGGCTTTCATTGGTCCCTGAAAGCTGTGGTCTGTACTGCAGCAATGCTGCTCAGTGCACACCAGGAGTTGGTGTTGACTCATATTTGCAGACACATCTGATTTTCTGATTTTCAAGCACCAGCTGGCAGCTTGTGTGCCAGTGCTCTATTTGCATGCCAGTGCTCTGTTTGCATAGTCCTGTATCTTGCTAGCATAAGGGCTGGATATCCAACTCTCTTGCTAATCATAGACTAGTTTCTTTAAGGGCTATTTCAGAATCTGGAGCAAAACTTCCAGGGAATGTCAAAACACCTTTACAAAATGTGGGTATTTTGCTATACTACTGGAAAATATTTCTTTCAACCTATAGTAATCCACAGACTCCAATTTTTTAACAGGAAAAGAGAGTCCTAAGCTGATTTTATCTCAGTCATCTTTCTAGGGCCAAAAAATAGTCCCTTTCTACCTTTTTGTGGGGCTTCGGTGAGTCCTCAACCAGCCTAGTTCAGCTGAACAAAATTTGTGGTTTAGCTGAAATAAAGTTTGGTGGGAGAACTCTCTCAGCTGGAAGTGCAAATGGGTACTGGCCATGAATTTGTCCTGCTGTCAAGGATAATGGGAAATTGACAGCGGATGACAGGAACAATTTGTTAAGAGGTTCTACTAACTCCTTCAGTTAAAAGATATCTAATGCCATTGGTTGCTAGATAGACTAGAAATTGTGAAGAACAGATGGGACTGCAGAATCAGAGCTCCATAAAGCATGCCAGAGGTGGGGCTAGATCTCATTTTGATCCTCTGTTATGAAGTGTGGGTAGGGATTGGTCCCCATTCTGGAATGGCTTACAGCAGTGTGGCATTTCTATGCATACACAGTAAATTCTCATTTCTCCCACCTGTGGTATGGCCATGATTTCTCCAGGAACGTGTCAATGCACACAATATCATCACCAATAAAGCAGGAAGTGGAATTAGATAACAGTTTGCTAGCACATTCTTGTGTATTAGCAAAATGCGTTGAAGTTGCATGAGAATCTTTACTTAGTGTTGAAGTGTTTTAAGACATTACTTGCTAATAATTAGTATAACAAAGAAAGGATGACTTCAATCTGTCATAATGACCAAATAAAGCTTTTAAGTCTGGTCTTTGCAATAAGAGCCAAGGGGTAGATACTAGAATATGTTGCAACCCAATTAAGAGACCAGGTAAGTACTCTAGCAGAATCAACAAATGTTTGGATAGTAGTTTTTAACATTAGGTTTTGGTTTGTGTTGGTTTGGTTAGTGTTGGTTTGGTTTGGTTTGGTTTGGTTTGGTTTGGTTTGGTTTGGTTTGGTTTGGTTTGGTTTGGTTTGGTTTGGTGTGAGTTGGGTTTTTTTGTTTGTTTGTTTGGTGCTTTGTTTTTGGGTTTTGGTTTTGTTTGTTTGGTTGGGTTTTTTTTTGTTTTGGTTGCAGTTCAGAGTGCTTTGTGAGAACTTTTGATGGAGATACTTTGTAAGGTTTCTACTTGCAGTAACTCTAGGGTATCAATAAGCACATCTGCACCTATATTCTAATGAGCTTCTGAGGCAACTCTGGCCCCAGCATTACTGCTTTAGACATCGTAGAATCAGACATTGTTGAGGATACACAGCAGAAAATTGTCTGGCTTGCTGAAACTCAAAGCTTACTAGGACTTCAAATTCCAGTGTTTCAAATAGTATCAGGATTTTATTTACTGTCATAATATACACATATGTCATCCAAGTAGGGACTCAGCTGGAAATATCCACTTTTCCAGGTAACTGCCTTACCTACTAGAATACCAAGTTGTCAAGTTGCCCTTCCTTGTTAGCCCAGGTAAGATTTAAATATATGTAAAAAAAGAGCTGGAGAATGACCAACTTCCAAAACAATTTGCAGTAACAGATGTAGTGTCCTCTCTTGAGAGTGGATGTCACAATTAGGGAAAACAGAATCATTCTCACATCTAATGACTTCTGAGGTGTTCGATGAAAGTAAACTTCTATTTGCCTCCTGATTTTGCAGAACATGTCTGAGTCTACATTTTCTTTTTTCTTTCTTTCTTTTTGTTTTTTGTTTGTTTGCTTGTTTGTTTTGTTTTGTTGCTAAAATTATCCCAAATGGAGCAGAGATAGTATTTGTTAAAAGTGCTATAAAGGGTTTCTTTATTTTTTTTTTTTAATTTGCATCTAGTACTTTTTGCTTTGCTTGTTTTAATACACAATAACACAGAGGAAATCCTCTTTTACATTGCTTCAACTTATTTTGGTTCTCCTTCCTCCACTTCTAGTTTGTTTACCTGGATGGTCAAATGAAGAATCAACTAGTTCAACTACTTGCCTACTTCAGGGCTGACCAAAATTGGAAGCATGTTACTAAGGGCAAAGTCTAAATGTCTCAGACACTGACAGTATTGAGGCATTGCCCATCTCTCAAGGAAGGCTGTTCCAGTGTTTGACCACACTCTTGTGGTTGCCACCTAGTTCAGGCTACTTAAGCCTGAACCAGACACCTCTGTTGTGATATGTTGCATGATGAGTGTTACTGTTTGAAGGGGGAACTTTAGCAGAATCTCTGACTGCAAGGAACTATGAAGAGAGGCTGAGGGAGCTGGGGTTGTTTAGCCTGTGAGAAGAGGAGGCTCAGGGGTGACCTTACTGCTCTCTACAACTACCTCAAAGGAGGTTGGAGCCAGGTGGGGTTTGATCTCTTCTCCCAGGCAACCAGCACCAGAACAAGAGTCTCAAGCTGTGCCAGGGGAAGTTTAGGCTTGAGGTGAGGAGAAAGTTCTTCACAGAAAGAGTAATTGGCCATTAGAATGTCCTGCCCAGGGAGGTGGTGGAGTCACCGTCCCTGGAGGTGTTCAAAAAAGGACTGGACTTGGCACTTGAAGCCATGGTTTGGTTAGTCATGAGGAGCTGGGTGATCGATTGGACTTGATGAACTCTGAGGCCTTTTCCAACCTTGTTAATTCTATGATTCTATTATTATTACTGGATACAAAAGAAAAATAATGCTAAGATTTATTTAATTCATTGGCTTGCTAATGTGGGTATAGAGCAGTGGCATAAACAGTTCTTTCTCTCTTTTGTTCTTCTGTCGCTTCTGCTTGCAGCTTCTTTCTCTCTTCTGTGGTCTTTCCAGGGGATCTCTGTTTTGACTACTGTGCGTGAGGTAATGGGAAGGAGGGAGGGAGTAGGGGAGGAGAGCAGTCTCTCTGGATCCATCCAGGGGGTCTGAGAAGTTTCTGTGTTGTTTGTAAATTGTAAATATATGTCTATATCGTACATCTATTGTTTATTTTGTACATATTCATTGCATTTCATATTTCTAGATTTTAGTTTGATTGTAAATAGAGCTTAATTGGCTTCCATCCCAAACTAAGCTAAGTCCAGTGATTTTATTTTGGGGGTAGTTCTCCAGATTAGTTGGGGAGTAATTTCAACCCACCACAATGGGTCACAAGCAAGTACTAAGGTATTTCACATGGTTTCTGATAAATACTGTTGGGAAGATTGATGGAATTAAAAAATATCTGAAGAGCTGCCCTGTGCTGTAGTCCTTCAGAAGGATAATTTGTTGCCATTTTAGTAGGTGTGCTTTCTTTTGCAGGACAGCTTGGTGGGACTTGTTTTATAAGTTTTCTCTTCATCAAGAAATGGTCTTTTGTGTTGCACTGTCTTTCCTTCTGTTGTCACAGAGAGATGATGTTGCACTGAATATATATAGTGAAGGCACCACATGCCAAGAGTTATGCCCCCGAACACCAGCAAAATTGTCCCAACATGTTTTGGTAAGTCCCCCCTTTCCACCCTCCCTTCAGGAGAGGAGGACAAAGGCCCAGGTGCCAACCTGTCTCCTAAGGGGTAAACAACTGCATGCACCCATCGTATGGCATGCTTATACTCTGTCCATCTAAGGGCATAATTCTAGCTTCACCTTTCTATAGGTCAAAGCAGGTTGTTGACAAGCATGCCTGTTGGCCAGATCCAGCCTCAAGAAATCTATAAGTACTACTCCATTTGTTTATCACTTTGCTCTCTCCTTTTGCCTTCACTCGCTATGTAAGCTCGCACTGCATAAGCTGTAAGTCTTCTCACATGCAAGCATACTGGAAGCCTCTGTGATACAGAAAGAAGCCAGCCCCCTGAGCTGCTCAAGGAACCAGCAAACAGGATGATCCCTTCACCAAACCACCGTAATAAGCCCAGTCAAGAGGACTGAAGTCCCAGGGTAAGCTTTAGCCCAGAAGGGGAGGACTAGCCCCAATCCTGGCAGTCCAGATCTGCTGCAATCATAAGCAGCTAATTAAGCAGAAACACATCTTGTGTGACCCCCGCCATTTGCGGGAGAGGAGCTGCCTACTTTCACCGCTTCGCAGCCCTGTGTCGTCAGGGTAAAGCACCCGGGATAAACCCCAAGAGAGAAAGAGAGAGAGAAAATATCCTCTCCTTTGAGATCAAGTCAAAGACTGCTGCATTGTCACCTAAATGGGAGCAGTCGCTGAGATTCAGCATAGTCAGCTCACCTCAAGCTGAGCGGGAAGTGCCACTTCACTGCACCCCTCCCCGAACCCATCTCCGAGACTGGAGACAGCCGGCCCCGCCTACTGGGAACCGTCACCTCGTCACATAAGACCACTCCTCCAGATTGGTCCTGCCAGGCCAACCATCAGTTCAGGGAGCTGCTCCAATCCTGCTAAGGGAAACCGCAGACCGGCGGAAAGCCTCGCCCCTCTGTGGCCACGGAGGAGAAGGAAAGCCTTGCCCCCACCCGCAGAGGCGGGAGGAGAAAGAAGGGCACCGCACAGTGGGAGCAGCCCCGGGCAGACAGGCAGCCAGTCTAACAGATGGCAGCAGCGAGCAACAAGCCAGCGTAACCCAGCAACTTGCCTCTCTAGAAAGAAAGACAGAATGTATCTTTCCATGTGTGTAACATTCAGTAACATGCTATTCAAAGCACCTGCACATAACCGCATGATATTTCCAACTTAACTTGCCTCATGATAACATTATAAATATCCCTATGTACATAGCTGCAAGCCATGAAACGTCTTGTCGAGTCTCCATCTAGTGGACATGTGGCAGAACTGCACCTTTTGTTCCTTTAATTAGAAATTGACTGTAAATAATATAATTGGGTATAATTGTAAATAATAAACCAGTTATGGACTATATTTTTACAACCATGCATTCGAATCAATATATATATGGTGATTAGTCGGTTATTCATAATTTTAATAATTAATAATAATTTTCATAATTCATATTTCATAATTCATAATAACCATCATCCTAATCCTCTAATCACTACAACAATGCACCTTGCCCATCACACAATGTATCTATTCTGCTGCACTGTAGTCTTCTCTTGGTGACTAATTAACCTGTACAACCTCCCTGTTAACTGTCCTGTATGACCTCTACATCACTCAAAGAAGTGGACTATTTAAGACTCCATTTCTCATATAGATTACTGGCAATTGCATATCATTCTGCATACACTTTTGTCTTGCTGTGTTTCAAATAAAAGTTACCAGTGATTTCTTCAACATTTTTCCTCCAGTATTTTGTTCTTTGGGGTCTACAGTGCACTGCCTGGACACTACCACATATATTCTAGGGGATGATTATCGATTTAGGACAAGATGTGAGAAGTAATGCCTGGCTTGCATTATGGTATTGAGCTTCCAACACTTCCAGGAGCGGAGATCCCCCTATCACACCAGAAATTCAAATGGGTTTCACCTCTTCAACTTGCCAAGCCGTCAGTTCCATATGGTCCAATAAAATCAGTCATCCCTCTCCTCCATTTGGTTGAAAGCAGGCCACGCTAATTCTGACTGGAATCACTTACATCTTGTGAAGATGCTCTCAGAGTCCCTTCAGGAGGATCAGAAGCAGTCTCAGCTTGTCTGCTCTTTTTAGGTGACTTTCCACTGGAAACCGGGGTAGCATTCTTTGGGGGAGAATTTCCTTGTACTTCATGTACTCATGCAGCCAGAACTAAAGTGGATTTTCCATTCCATGTCTTCATGCCCTCCCTATGCTCAGTCAAGTAAAACCAGAGAGTATGCCATAGTGTGTATCTCCCAGATTTTCTCCCTCAAGCAGAGGAGCAGCTGCTCCTCATGGCTGAAATGCGGGACTATACAGTTGGGGAAATGAAACATGTTCTTCTTGAGCTGATGGACCTCCTGGGACAGTTCCTTCACAGTTGAAACACAGACCTGTACAGAGAAGAAGAAATTTTTTCCCATTTCTCAGGCCTTTTGTTTCATCCACTGTTTGTCCTTGGCCATCTTCCAAAGCCAGAGATAAGAACCTAGCAAGCAGGCCTGGCTCCTTCTCTTGTTCCCATGGTAGACATTGTTTGTCCTTATGTTTTGCAGGACAAGCTGGTTCCCCCCGTGTGCTTCTACTTCCATAATGGTGCATCTGCTACTGGCACAGGATGGTTCTCTGCTGCAGCCATACCTACTGGCTCAGAGACTTTCTCTTGCTCTTGAGCACTCTGAACACTGATAAGAAGGGCTCGATATGCACAGGCCAGTCCCCAACACACTGTAATAATTTCTTTCTCTGGGGAACTGCCAGGCTGACAACAGACTTTCCAAACATTTCACCAGCTTGTCAACATTTTGCACTTGCTCAGGAGTGAAATTCCAAAACACTGGATTACTCCATTGCCCTAAGAATTTACTCATACATTCCATATGCATTAGGACAGGTTAACATAGCATGTATTAGAATGAGTTAATTGAGAAATGGTCCATTGTTAGCCCATAAGTATTCGTGAATGCATAGGCAGGGAACTGTCAGGAGGCAGCCTTGGAAGTAAGGCTGATTAGGGAAGCATGCAAGGATGGCTGGGAAAAACAACAGCTGGAACTTTAGTAATGGCCCCCAGTGGTGCCTGCAGCCCTCAAAACCTAGCAGGTGCATGTGCAGGAACCTTCCCTACTGTGTAAGTGGAGGTGGGATTTGGCACCTCTTCCCATGCATTCTGGCCAAATGTACAGGGACAGGGGCTGGACCACCGCACAGTAAGAGGGGAGACTTCTCCCCAGGAGCTCAGGAAGCTGTGATATAAAGGGACGTGTTGGCCCCATGGGGATGAACATGAAGAACTCATGCCTACTGATTCTCCAACCAGCACAGCTACAATGGGAAAAAGCAGTAGCACCTGGAGCCTCTCTTGTATGATTACATTTAGGTGGGTATGTATTTGCTGGGAATCAACACAGGGACACGCTGTACACTTTGCTTCTTGGAGTGTGCATGAGTGCCTTTGTCCACAGGGCTGGGTGGGCTGGACCCACTCAGAGTCTAACTAGAATATAAAATGGGTGAAGTGAGGATGGGATTTTGAAGTTAGGTGGACTGGTGAACGGTGGGACCAGGGTGGTAGAGTTTTGTGGCCACGCTGCTGGGTTGTATGGGGGCGAAGTGCCAGACTAGAACCTGAAGAAAAATTTTATGAGACTGAGAGTGTGAATGAGTGTGTCTGCTGTGCAAACACTGTTCTCACTTTGTTGACCTGCAGTGTGCATATTATGGGAAATACCTATATTCAAAGGTGGTATACCACTTGACCAGGGGGGTTGGTGCTTGCTGAGTGTTTTTCAAATGCTAATTGACTGCAATAGTAATTGTGGTGTTAAGCTTTTATTAAGTGTCATGGTTTGTTTTGTGTCTGAAGCCTCGTTTGTCACTTGGTACTGTTGTTTTCAGTATCTTGTGTTGTGCTGTTGCTTTAAGAAAAGAAGCAATGATTGCAAATGTCAGCAGAGTAAGAAAAGAAAAAAAAAAGAGAAATCTGGGGGACAAGGTGAGAGAGGATGCAGGTGAGGATGGGGGAGCCACTTGCAAACTCTTGCCTTGGGAAAGTTGTAATCAGTTTACTGTGTTAAATTCGCTGGGGAGAGGGAGTAAAATTTTGTAGTTGATGCAGGCACTTTAAAGCCTGAAAAGTCAGATTTCTTTTCTTCTTTGTTTTTTTTTTTTTTTTTTTTTTTTTTGTTAGTGAAACCTGGGTTCAGTTTCTCTCCCTTCCTTTGTGTGTGTGTGGGGAACCTGAAGCTAGTGTAAGACTTGAGATAAGTGGGAGAATTCTAAAAGGAATTATTTTATTTTAAGTAAGTGATTAATTGCAAAAAGCCACTGGCCAGAAGGAAAAGGCATTTTCTTAAAACCTTTAAAATATAAAGTGGGAAAACAAATTAGAATGCATCAGTTTTATGTTTACCAAATTCTCCAGAATCATTATTAGGCAGGGAACTGTTAGAACAATTGGATACCATGATAATACTTAAGCAGGGAAGTATAATATTAAGGGTGCAGGAGGAACAGCTACTGAATGTTTTAAATTTAATCAATTTAGAGGTATCAAGAGAACCAAGCAGGTTGGAAGGGTTCCAGGGAAAGCAAAAAATGCAGCATGTATTTGTATGAAATCTGAATGGGACATATTAGGTGGATTCATAGGGTTAGATCTAAAAGATGCATTTTTCTGTCTGCCTTTGCTTCACAAGAGCCAGAAATTATTTGCATTTGAGTGGAAAAGCCCTCCTGAACAGTGTTACCTTAAGGGTTTAAGAACAGCCCTGCAATTTTAGAACTTACAGTTAGAACTTAAAGCCTAGACTAAATGGAGCTTGAGTCAGTCTCTTAGCAGAAAACCAGATGCAGCAGCAAGAAATCCACCTGGCTGGGAACACCAGTAGAAGCCACATGCAGAACTCTTCCCAGATGGCAAAAGAACTGAGAGCTTTCTGGAAATGACAGGTTGGTGATATGAACTGATAAAGGGGAACATCACTCAGGGCCCTCAAAGAAAGAGCTAATGAGGGCACTGGCACTGGGCCTGAGGTAACTGAATTCTTCTGGCTGTTTTACCACACAAAGGAGCAGTAGTTTGCTTTTGTAAACAACTTGATGAAGTAAGCAAAGGCTGCCCAGGATGCCTATGGGCTGTGGCACAAGAATCAGCTGTTTTGGAACAGAAGGGCAGTCACTCACTATCCCCATCTACATTTCTGAAATACCAAGCAATCCTGACTGAAAGAGATGGCATCACTATTAAAGAAGTAATATTATAAATCCAGCTTCTTTCAGTGGAATGATTGCCTGAATGACCATGGAAACTGTATATTCGAGCAGAGCACACCTGAAGAAGGGGCTCTTGAAGGATGCAGAGGACAGCTGGAGTAGTTTCATCCAATAAGGTATCCAAAAAGCAGGATGTCAGCACAGCCTGAGGGCTGTCAGCCACCCCCCCAGTTTTGTATCATCATGAACTTGCTGAGTGTACTCTCAGTCCCCTCAGGCAGGTCCTTGATAAGGATATTGAACAAAACTGGACCCAGTGCTGATCTCTGGGGGACACCACTTGCCACAGGCCTCCAAGTTGACTCTGTGCCTCTGATGACAACCCTCTGAACTCTGTGGTGGAGTCAGTTTGCAATCCACCTCACTGACAGCCATCTGTGCCACATCTCCTGAGCTTTTCTATGAGTGTGTGTGAGTGCCTTTGTCTGGGGGGGGTGGCAGACTGACTTCTGAATCTAACTGGAAAACCATACACCCTGACACTTATAATTGCCCAGCATTAAGCCAGATCTCTCAGTGATGTTCTTGAGAATGTTGTGTATTGTTAAGAGCAAAATTTGGCCTGCTGGTACCCAACAGAGGAACATCAGAGCTGTAAACCAATCCTCTGAGATAAAGCTTGTCGCCAGAAGGAATATATATGGAATGCCAGTGCATGATCACCAACTGCCAAACAGAACGAATACATTAACATAATGAATACAGTGCAGGAAAAAAACCTATATGAAACTCCCTTAAAAAGCCTCAAGCCTTAATTGAATTCCCTTTTTATCTCTCTTTTTGCCATCTCAATCCTTTTGTCTCCTGACAAATTCTGTCTTAAGCAAGACAGTTGCTTTTGTGCCCCACGCTGGACACCAAGAAGAATGTAATGGTTTAAAGCAAACCCAATGGGTTAACCTCTCTGCCTCCCCCAGCAGAGACATGAGGGATAAACAACAGACAAAAATACCCCTCTGGGTTGATGTAAACAAGAATGAGATAAGAGTAGAATTTACTGAGCAAAGCAGATAATCTTAATACAAATCCACAATTACCTTAGCCTTTTTGAAGAAAAAGCAGAGCAGAAAGCAGCTGCATGCATAAGCAAGCCAGAGCTAGGCAGCTACTCTCCCATCCTTCCCAATCCTGCTGCCATCACAGCTAAGGAGAGCCAGCATCCAAAACTGGGAACCCAGAGGCAGCCACCAGAACAGGTAGCCTCTCATGTTACAATCTGAACCTCAAGCCCTGTTTCACTTTGCTCCAGTCTGCACTTTTGAAGCTGTCATGAGGCAGGATGGTATGAATAGCAGCAGACTAAAACTCAACCTATGACATAACTCTATATGGCTTAGCTATGGAGTAGTAACTCCATGAATTACTCATGCTTCTGCAAGGGAAAGAATGTCTGGCTTTTAGATTTTAGTATAAAACTGCATTATTTGTTAGTATTCAGGGGATACTCCAGAATGTGGCTGTTACTTTCCAATACAAAATGGCTTTTTTTGCAGATCAGAGAAAATAATAATCTCTATAGTTTATCAAGGTCAAATAGTAAAAGAAATAGATCAGAGAAAATCAAATCTCTATAGTATATCAAGGTCAAATATTAAAGAAAAAATAGATCAGAGAAAAAATCTTTATAGTTTATCAAGATCAAATATTTAAAAAAAAATAGATCAGAGAAAATCAAACCTCTGTGGTTTATCAAGGTCAAATGTTTAAAAAATAAAGTAGTAAAAAAAAAATTATAATATCTTCCAAAATAATATATTGCACTGTCAAATAGACTGAAGTACTTGCAAAGTTTAAGCTGGCAGCAGTAGCTGAATGATGGTGATATAGTCCTAGAAACACAGACAAAATGTGTGCAGAAGACACATACTTGGGTACAAGAAAAAAAAAAACAGCCACAAATGCTAAGTCAGTATAAAATCTCAGCCTGAAATGCCCAGTGTGTTTCAGTAGCTTTGAGGGGAAAAAAAAAAACAACAAACAACACAAAACAAAACAACACAAAACAACAACAAAAAACCACAAACCAAACACCCCCCCAAACAACAAAGAAAAACAACAGCAAAAACCCAAGAAAAATACTACTGCAGATTTCTGTAAATAAATAAATTCGTTTCCTTTCCAATCATCTAATAATTAAATACCTGATTTTTTGTGTGATACAGTTCAAGTATAAATAAACTAAATTTTCAAATTCTTTGCAGCTTTTGTTGCCTGTGGCTCAATTAGTTATTGAACTTGAATATTCCTTCCAAATGTTCCAATATGCAAATTCAAAGATCAAAAATATCCATTTGAAATCCCTGCCCACGGTGTTCAGTAGAATCATAGAATCAGTCAGGGTTGGAAGGGACCACAAGGATCATCCAGTTCCAACCCCCCTGCCATGGGCAGGGACACCTCACACTACATCAGGCTGGCCAGAGCCTCATCCAGCCTGGCCTTAAACACCTCCAGGGATGGGACCTCAACCACCTCCCTGCACAACCCATTCCAGGCTCTCACCACTCTCATGGGGAAGAACTTCTTCCTCATGTCCAGTCTGAATCTCCCTACTTCCAGCTTTATTCCATTCCCCCAGTCCTATCACTACCTGATATCCTAAAAAGTCCCTCCCCAGCTTTCTCGTAGGCCCCCTTCAGATACTGGAAGGCCACAATAAGGTCACCTCGGAGCCTTCTTTTCTCCAGACTGAACAGCTCCAAATTTTTCAGCTGGAGTTGTTTATCAGGGGTGAGAGCTCATAAGTTGACCACTGCTCCCCCATATACAAGGTCTTTCTTTCTGCCTTTTATGGTTGTAGCCTGGCAGAACACCTTTCCATTGGGCAGCTACACATTAGCTTCAATGCCCCATTGGACCGATCAATCACTGGCCAGATGTATACAGAGGTTGACCTGGTAGTCGCTTTTACCTTGCTTCAAGCCTTGCTTCAAACCTTGCTTCAAGCCTACTTGGACCCATCTTGTAGAAGCTGCCTCACGTTGCCCTGCCCTCCCTCGAGTGCCTGGTCCAGAGCCTGGGATAAAGCCAGGAGCCATACGCAGTAAGCCAGAGAAGTCACAAGCCTAGAAGCTGGATCCCCCTAGCCTGCTTCCCCTTGCCACCAGACTCGTGCCATGCCTCAGTTTCCCCAGGAACCAAGCAAGTGCCTGTCGTGAAGAGCGTCGTTAACTGCCTGCTGTCCGCTGGAGCCAGACCAGCCTGGGACCAGGTGGTGAACTCCCCTTGCTGGCAATCTGTGCCAGCGCCGTACGAGAGCAGCCCCAAAGCTAACACAGTAGCAGCAGCATCCCCCATGTGGGTAAAACCAGCTGTGAGTAATTAATTAATTGCCCTTTGGGTTTAAAGGTTCTTATCGAGCCTCGCCCCCCCCTGTAATCGAGTGCTGTCTGCTCTCGGGGACCTTCTTTCCAAGTTATTGCCTCCTAATTTGCATAGAATTGTTTATATTTGCCCTGAGACTGCATATTCCCACTGTAAATCTATATTCCAACCGTACAACCATCCTATTGAACAAGTTTTGGCAATTTTTATGAATAAAGGGTTACTAATATTTTATTAATACCCATTTGCCATATCATTTATTATTATCGTAAGGGTATTTAATAATATCCCTTCAAGACACCATGCCACTGTGTACTACTTATAAATTATCCTCATATTTTGTATATGTTTCTCCCTGTCCAACCCCATAGGATCAGAGGCACCATACAATCACATACTTAGGACATTTAGTAGAGAACAGCAATTTAATAAAAATTGAGACTTAAACCAAAATGGGTTTGTATTCTTTATTACACAGGATTTGATTTCTTTGCCATTATGTTAGCCTTTCAGGCCTACACAAAAATATACATAAGAATTCTTCTTTTTGTGTATCATTCTCGGAAGTAACTCTGTCATTCCTTTTCATTAATTCTGTAAGGTCTCATGAGTACTAATAAGAACACATCTAAAAAGAAACAAAGCTTATGCCCTGACTTGGTGAATTGTCCAGGTTTAACTTGATGCCTAATTTGAAAACAACACATTTGATCATTAAGAAGTAAAGCTTCAAGGTAGCATTTTTGTTGTCACTTGTGAAAGCAAAATGCACCTTAAGTAGTACAGTTTAACTCCGGGTTTCAAAAAGAAATTTTTTGGGAACTTGCCTATGAGAGCAGGAAAGAATAATATTGACCTCTCAGTATTCTGTCTGACTGCACCAGCACACATGGCTTGTGTGTCTTTCATTTAACCAGGACAAGAATCAGACTAGGCAGAAATTTGCTTAGCTGATTCCTGTATTATACCCAGGAGTGGGAAGTACAGACATTTCCTACTCTAGCAGTTCCCCACTTAACCATGCAGGTCTCCTGGCTCCCCATTTTGATTTCTTACCATTGGTATACTCTGTTCCTGACTTGGAAGAAGTGGTCCCTGAATGTTAAAAACTGTCTTGGGTCCCCTTAACTTGTAGTTCCTGCTGGGATTTCCTCCAGCAATTGCTTGAAAAGGCCAAAGTGGGCCCTGCTGAATTTCAGGGTTGGTATTCTGTTCCTACCACACAAGACCCTGAACTCAACCATCTCATGGTCACTGCAGCCAAAGCTGCCCTCAACCTTCACTGCCTTAACCAGACCCTCCTTGTTAGCGAGTATGAGATCCAGCAGTGCTCCCCTCCTAACTCATCCACCATGTGCATCAAGAGTTAGTATCAGTGCACTGGAGGAACCTCCTGGACTGTGACTGGCTGGCTGAGTAGGGTTTCCAGAAAATACTTGGTTAATTAAAATCCCCCATGAGAACCAGGGCCTGTAATTGTGAGGCTGCCATCAGCTGCCTCATCTGCTGCCTCATCAATTGCCACATCAGCTTCATCATCCTGATCAGGTGATCAGGACACCCACAACAGTATCACTCATGCTGGCCTGCCCCTTCATTTTCACTCACAACCTCTCAACTCACCCCTCATCCCCCCCAGACAGAACTCAGTACATTCTAGTTGCCCTCTCATGTAAAGAGAAACTCCACCACCTCACCTTGTTGAAGCGACTTTCCTAAAGAGGGCAGAGCCATCCATGACCATGCTACAGTCATGGGAGCTGTCCCATCACAGCTCTGTGATTACCACAAGACCATAACCCCTTGACAGTACACAGATAAAAATCTGAACTCTAAAAGTGCTGCACTCTTCCAGTACCTGAGTGATGTGGAGTTGAAGAGATACAGGACTTTTAACTTCATTTTATTTTGTTTTCTTTTTATATTAACAGTATTATTACTACTAAATCTACTGCTACTGCTACTACTGTTACTAGAATTTTATTCTGTTCCTTGACCTGAAAAATTGTATCATTTCCCTGTGAGTCTAGGCTTTCACTAAAGGAAAAGGACCATGTGAGGAAGTAAGTGCATGCATCAGAATGCAAAATATGGCATAAACAGATAATGTGATTCTGTCTGGGTATATTTGCAATATTAATACGGTATAAAGAGGTTGTAACATTACTGTAAACTTATTTCATTTTTTGCCTTAAGTCACCTTTGCAAATGGATG
Organism: Indicator indicator; assembly: GCF_027791375.1. Lineage (NCBI taxonomy): Eukaryota > Metazoa > Chordata > Aves > Piciformes > Indicatoridae > Indicator > Indicator indicator. The sequence continues at coordinate 42,893,116 of NC_072015.1, forward strand.
AGTTCCTGTCAACCATATATTTTTTGTCCTGAGCTTTTTATTAGATGAATCATTGCCAAGCAGAATATTTGATTGATTCTTTTATTTTAAGCTCTGAATTTTGTGAGCCCCAGACTCACAAAATTTAACTGCTTAAAATAATGAATCGTGAAGCCACGCGCACTTGCTCCAAATACATAATTGCTTGTTTTTCTTCCTAGAATATCGGAAAATAATTACTAGACTACACAAATATCTGGATGCTTGCATGAAACCCACATACATTCTCAGCTCAGTAATCTCACAGTAACAGAATAATGAATTACTGTAGTTTACAAGGATTAAAAGAGAAAAAAAAAGAGAAATAAATCCATGTGGAAGACTGCATTGCAGGGTTTTTCTAAAATTAACTATTATTATTTTTTACCAAATATATGTGTAACCATTCTCTTCAGAACTGTCACAGCTTGAACTGAAATAATCACTCTGTGTTGCAAAACCCTCTCATTTATGCTGATAAAATGCAGCTCATGACAACTTCATCCCTGTGGTTTTTCTGTGACTCAGAATAAAACATTTGTAATAAACAAATCTCCTAAGGATGCTAAGAACTAGTAGAAGTACAGTTTGTTTGAGATGTGGATTCATTTAGTTTGCATGATGAAAATCAATATTCTCAGGGTTTCTTTATAGAAAACAGAGCAATCCTCTCTTGTAGAAGTTTAAATTGGGGTCTAGAAATATTAAGAACTTCTGATGGGTTTAAGAGGGTTAACTACACCAAGGAACATGTGAAAAGTCTCTTGGACTCATGGCAGGAAGAATTATTTGCAAGTGATTTATCAACTCAGACCAGAAAGAATACACTAGTAAATGTAGTGTTAAGCGTGGTGAACAAAAGAAGTAATGAAATGCATGCTCCTGGTGGGCAAGTAGAAGCGGACAATATTTTATTCATGGGGCTTCATTAAATTGCCTGTGTTAGTAGATATGGCAGCATCTTTACAGAATTACAGCTGTGGCTATAATGGCATTCACCATGTGAAAGAGCAAACTCTCACTGGAGGTAGAAGGCTAATAATCTCTTAAAACCTGGCACTGAAAGTTGGTATTAGAATTTTTCATGTATTTGCACCATTTTCATGATAATCTTACTCCATTCACCTAAAGCATTTGTGCCTGATTTACAGGGACCATGTGAGAAGTGGTGCCAAAGAGTGTTGCATAATCTGATCATAAAAATTCTGAACATTGAACACCACCTCTGACAACAGAGTTCTTAGGTTAAATGCCTGACTGCTCAAAGGTATATCATTACAGTCATTTTTTTTCATTAGATGCATTTCAAAGAAGCCAGACTTTGGCTTGTAACAGACAACACAAAACACTGAAGAGGACTGACTCATCTAGCCATACATCTTTAAATTAACCCACACATTTTAAACAGTGAATTAACTGAACTTATAAACCAGACAAATGCAATTAATTTTTATTTTATTTTGCAAAACATCTCAGTATAGAATCAGTTTCAGCAACCTTCTCTAACTGATGTCCTCCTTATGCAGAGCAATTTGTAAAACACATATGGGTGAAATGAAGTTGTAGCCAATATGGTGATCATGAACATACTAGAAAATCTCGATATCACTTTCCATTATGCTTGGAAAAAACAATATGAGACAAGGATTTTTATTAATACATATAATTGTGATAATCTGTGCCATTCACTTGCTAAAATTATGTCTCTGGAATCTTCTCTGAGGCTGATCCTGGAAGACCAGATTCATATAGCCAAAAAAGCTGAAATATTTAATGATGTTACAAAACAACAGACAAGCAGAACAACACACAAGCTATAGCAAAGGCCTTCAGCACTGAACAGCCCTCCTCTTCCCTAGCCATCCCCTCAAATCAAAGAGTGGTGATCCACAAACAGTTGAGAGACCTCTGCCAGGTCACAAAACAAAGCCTCACCATGATAGCCATGGCAAAGAAAATACCACAGCTGAGATTTAACACTGAAATTTGCGTTTGTCTCCCAGTCTAATCCTCTGAATCCTGTTGGTTTAGCTGTGTCATGACTGTGAGACACCAGGTGCTCAAAATAGTTTGCTCACAGATTACAGATTACACTGGCTAACTGTGCCTGACTTGTGGGGTCAAGCAGTGAGAGAGGGCTAGAGGTACTGACTTGCAAATGCATAGCCTAAAGCCAGGGAGGAGCACAGAGCAGCAGTCAGTTGTGTGGTTCTCCTGAACAAGTCTCCTTGCTGAGACTTCCAACAGACAAGCTCTTCTTGTTGACTGCAGGCTAGGAGGCAAAATGTGCAGAGCTTTATTTAACTTCCCTGGAGAGGACTTTTCAAGAATCACTGTCATTATTGCTCCTATCACTCTTCCTGGTTTAAGCATGTCTAGTAAATGTACTTAGAATCATAGAATTGTCAGGATTGAAAGGGACCCCAAGGATCACCCAGTTCCAACTACCCTGCCATGGGCAGGGACACCTCACACTAGACCAGATTGCTCACAGCCACATCCAGCCTGACCTTAAAAACCTCCAGGGATGAGGCTTCCACCACCTCCCAGGGCAACCTGTGCCAGTGTCTCACCACCCTCTTGGGGAAGAATTTCTTCCTAACATCCAATCTGAAGCTACCCATTTCTAGTTTTGTTCCATTCCCCCCAGTCCTATCATTCCCCGACACCCTAAGAAGTCCTTCCCCAGCTTTCTTGTAGCCCCCTTCACATACTGGAAGGCCACAAGAAGGTCTCCTGGGAGGCTTCTCTTCTCCAGGCTGAATAGTCCCAAGTCTTTCAGTCTGTCTTCATAGGAGAGGTGCTCCAGCCCTCTGATCATCCTTGTGGCCCTTCTCTGGACACCTTCCAGCACCTCCAGATCTTTCTTGTAATAGGGGCTCCAGAACTGGATGCAATACTCCAGGTGGGGTCTCACCAGAGCTGAGTAGAGAGGGAGAATCACCTCCCTTGCCCTGCTGGCCACACTTCTCTTGCTGCAGCCCAGGCTCTGGTTGGCTTTCTGGGCTGCAAGTGCACATTGACAGCTCATGTTGAGCTTCTCATCCACCAGCACCCCCAAGCCTTTTTCTTCAGGACTGCTCTCAAACCAGTCCCTGTCCAGCCTATATCAGTGCTTGAGCTTGCCCTGACCCAGACGCAGGACCTTCCATTTGGTCTTGTTGAACCTCATGAGGCTGTCATGGGCTCACCTCTGCATCCTGTCAAGATCCCTCTGGATGGATCTCTTCCCTCCAGCATGTCTGCGGCACCACACAGCTTGGTGTCTGTTACTATTTTTTGTTGATGCTGTTGTTGTTTGGTTGGGGATTTTTAGCCCCAGATGTTTCCATACATTGAGAAAATTTAACAGCTAACTGAAGAGTATGTTTTGGTATCGACAACCAGCTTTTGACAATAAATGAGCATTTGTTAACTTGAAAGTGTGATGCAGTCCTAGAGTGCTCAGATTAATCAGGCTTCATTGGGCATGAAAAGCACTTGTGTGGTACACCACCATAAAAATGCTCATTTCAGCCATGGACAGACAGAAAAAAACAAATCAATCCTGATGTAACTTCCTGTTGTGCTGTGTTGTCAGTACTAAAAATGTGTGCACATGTGAACAGAAACTCTCTGTTCTGAGAGAGTAGGATTTGTAAAATAGCACCAGAGGAGACTTTATCCGAAACTGTGACCATCTTAATATTGCATATAAGATTTCAAAGCTTATTCTCTTGTTCTTTGTATGTATAATATAGGATGTGACCCTTGACTAGGATCAGAGTGCTATTACAGAAATAATAATACGAAGTCACAATTCTGAGTTGCAAGTGTGAGTAAGAGAAGTTGATGGTTTGTCAGGTAGCTTTGACATCCTTGATGTTTGGTTTAGTTTGGTTTAGTTTGGGTTTGATTGGGGGCTTTGTGATTTGTTTTGGTTTTGTTTTGTAAATTGAGGGTGTTGGGGGGGGATTTGGTTTGGTTTGTTTGATTTGTTTTGCTTTGTTTTGTTTTGTGAGGGAGAAAGGTCTTCAGATTATATACAAAGAAATTACTAAAGAAAATTGCTTTTCTCATGACACTCGGATATAAAGGTCTCATTCTATGCTTCTACAGCTGATCTTGGTACTTCTTTGGCAACGTTTCTCTCTACTACTGATCCATATTTCTCCACATGTTGTCTCATAATTTCTGTTTGAGAACTTTGGGAACGTTGGTTTCATACATTTGTTAATTCTGACCAGATTTATCTTCCTTGAATATGTTCACTCTCTCCTTAAACCCCTTATAAACCAAAATGTTAGCATCCTGTTACATCTGCAGATGCAATAGATCTGAGAGGTGAAACCTATGGAAAGTGTCAGTATGGAAAAGTATATATTGGAGTTATTTGTCACAAATACAATTTTTCAAAGTTTCAATGACTAATTACTTTTGGTGCTGAAATTCTCTGAAGAGGTGTCAGAGGGGATCTTGGCACCAGTTGCCCCCTGATCTTTTCCTTGACATGCCTACTTCTCCTACAGCCCCTCTGTTTGTTTTCTTTGCACAAATTCAAGAGCTTCTCACCATAATCTGTGAGACCTGGGTGGTGAGATAAATAAGTAGCTGTTTCCCCTAGTCATATGTGGTATTTCTTCATCTTGTAGGAAAGATGAACTTTCAAAGTAGATGTGATTTTATGAAACTCCTTCCCTTTTCTATTTCTGTTTTCTTTAAAGTCTTTTTCTTCTCTACTTCAATTGTAAATTTTTCTGAGCAAAGATTTTTTCCTTATATACAATATATTAAGACAATATACTAAGTCATAAAATGTCTCAGTGAAGACCCCAAGTGGTAAGCCTGTGAGACACTTCAACCAATGAGTTTGAAGATTGAGGAAAAAAATAATTATTGTTCCCCTCACCAGAGAGAAAAGAAAAAAAAATATGCAGCAACTGAGGTCTCCTTACTTCAGTATATATGAATTGAAGTGTTTCACACTGATAAAGCCATCTGCTGATTTACGTTAGCTGAAATATAATCTCAAGTAACATGATAATTAGCAGTATTAATGCATGGAAGGGTCAAAGTGAATACACAGAAAGCATCTTAACAAGAAAGGGTCACTGTACTATCAAAGGAAACACACACTCACAAATTCTGTCAGTGAGCAAGTGCTGTGGTCATAGGGTAAATTATTGTCATATAGGTCCTCTTGTGGTCCATGTTCACTTTTGCTTTTTATATGTCTGTGTAGAATGAATCTACAGGACAGGGTAGAGCTTACAGAAGAGCCTAAGTGGTCATGATGACCTTTTTTCACTGAATCAATTCAGCAGGAGTGAACACTGCAGAGCTGATCCAAAGAGTTGCATGGTGACACGTGAACTATTTTGGCTGGAATGCGTGAAAGAACCAACACTGCATGCTCTTTGAGCATCAGAAAGTCCAAAGGACAAAGTTAAAGAAGTGGATGTGCACTGAGTCACCACTTGGTCTGTGCAATTAGTTATATAGATATCTACGTCTGTGGGACCAGGATATTGGGGGTTTGGTTGGTTGATTTGCTTTGGTTTGGTTTGGGTTGGGTTTGGGTTTGGTTTGATTTGATTTGGTTTGATTTGGTTTACTTTGGTTTGGTTGGTTGTTTCATATTTTGCTTTTTATTTTCCTTTTTGTTAAGTGGTAGTATTTTAAGTACAGATATCATGACAGTGATGATCACAGCTTTCTCCCTTTTTCTTAGGGGATTGAAAATGGGGGACATCCCATTTGGAAAAGCTCTTACAGAATCTCATTTCAAAAAGCTGGGAGAAGGGGGGACTGTAATCAATCACAGCCTATCTCTTTCATTGTCTACATTCAAAAGGGAGTTTTCTATAGCAGGGTTTAAGTTGGCAACAGTTTTCCAAGAAAGTGGAGTTCTTTGGAGAGGCCAGATGTTTTGTAGGAATGACAATCCAAAGTGCCATCAGGCACCAGGTGTTGGTGAATAGTTAAAAAGAGAAAATAAACATTAGCCTGCATGTTTAATAGTGATTGTCTTTAAAAAGGCTTAGTATTCTTAGTATATGTTTTCTCATATATGAGACACATCTAATAAACTACAGCTTCTATTAAAAAGACAAAGACAACCAGATATATCCTAAATCAACAAATGACAGGCGTTTTTTTCTTGCTTACTGCCTAGGTTCACCCAGTTAACTGTTGAGAATAGTAGACATCGAATATTCCATTGTTCCTTTTTATATCATGTTATAACACAGTTTTTTTCTACTGATCTTTCACTCTCCAAAGCTCCCTCCTTCTACCTAACTCTTCAGATTTTACAAATATAGCTAAAAATTAGTGTGATGTTCTCATCACAATTTACAATTTCACTGACCAAGTCCTTTAATTTCATAAGCATTTCAGGATACATATTTTGCTAAGGCATTTGTTTCCCTTTTCCCATTTCCCTCATGCTGTTCAGAAAAAATTTTATCATCTCTTTTCCCTTTTGTTTCCCTATTAAGAATGGAACCTTTTCTAAGATGCATGGTGCACAGCAAAGAAGTTGGGAATTATCATAAAAGCTTCCCTGCCTTTCATAATCATTCTTCTAGATCAGCATGAGCATCATTCACTTCTATAAAAAACACTTTTGGTTGCCAGTAATAAAGTTATTGATTCTTTTTAACACTGAATGCCTCTCTCTGCCTTCGTGCGTGTGTGCCCCTGTACTCCAGCTTCTTATTTGTGATGTGTTCCAGGGATCTCACCAGATGTGCCGTACAAATTCAAGTATTGCCATCTATAAAATAAGCTGTGAGATGATTTTAGAATCAGTCCTTTGCTGAAAGAAAAAAAAGTCCAGAAATGGAGGGGGGGGGGAACAGTAAAAAATAACAGCCAAATAGCTAAATACATATGAAGAAGAAGTACTTATATTATCAATAGTTATGTTTTAGCTATCACTTTATCTTCTAATGTTGCAGTTTCTTCCTTATGATACACTTTTTTTTTTTTCTATTTTGGGAAGGACAATGTTCTTCTTAATGAAAACACAGTATTAATTTTACTTAGAATTAGAGTCCATTAATAAAATATTAAGCATTTGTTTCACCACAAAGCATGTGAAACCCCTTGTAAAACAAATGATTTTTTAGTATTGATGCGTCTGTGGCTATTTATTAAATTATTGCATCACAGCTCTGTAACAGTTGATGCCATTTTACTACCTTAGCAGCAAACAAATCTCTTCCGAATTTGAAATAATCTTCCACTATATTTGGAACATTGCCTTACATTGCTATATATTCTATTGCTGCATTACATTCAGTTTTACACTAGAGTATATTCATTGATGAAGAACTTGTCATCATCCCAATTTCATTTAATGTAAAAACCTGCATAGGATGCACACTGTCCTGTCATCCAGGTCATTAATGACATGTTAACCAGTATTGACCTCTGTGGTGTACTGCTAGGAACTGGCCTGCAGTAGGTGTTTGTGCCATAGTCTAGACCCTGACTTGATGAAGATAGGTCAACTTTAAGCATGTTAAATCCACAACAACTGAAAAAGGCAGTAGCTTTTCTTAAGGTTTAAATAAAAACCAGTCTATAAGGGCTAGACATTTTTATTGAAGTGTTTTTGCCCCCTTTTATCAGTTATGGGTTACAAGCTGGAGCATAGGAAATTCCATGTAAACATAAGGAAAATCTTTTCACTGGATTGGGCTCCTAGAGCTCCTTCTCCCGAGACAGTCAAAACCTTCCTGGATTTTTTCCTGTGTAACCTAATGTAGGTGATCCTGCTCTGTCACAGGGGTTGGACTGAATGATCTTTTGTGGTCCCTTCCAACCACTAACATTCTGCTTCTGTGTGTGCAAAGTGCAGTTCTCTATTAAAAAGGTTGCCATACATATTCTTATTACAGAGGGAAACAACCTCCTTGTTCCAAGTGCTTTTATTAACAGCTATTTGGAAAGACTTTGCGAGAACTCAGATTTATTTTCACCAGCATCAACTACTCAACTTCAAAAAAATCATATTTCCAATTATTCGTATGTTATTAGAAAAGGAGTTTGGATTAAATATTAGAAAGTAAATTGATTCTTATTACTAGTGTTGCATTCTCTAAAAGCTTTTTATGTTGGTTTTTTTTTTAGGGCTTGTGGGTTGGGGTTTTTTGTTTTTTGGTTGGTTGGTTTGTTGGTTTGGTTTTGGGTTGTGGTTGGTTTGGGTTTGGGTTTTGCTTGGTTTGGTTGGTTTGGTTTGGTTTGGTTTGGTTTGGTTTGGTTTGGTTTGGTTTGGTTCCACAAGGAAGAATAAGTTCTTTAAGTAGATTAACAAGGTTTTCAACCAAACAGCATCAACCTAATAACTCCTAGTGTTACTTCAACTTGGTTTTAAGCACACTTACAAGCAATCTACAATGGCTTTCTTCATTTTGTTACAAATACAATGTAATAAGCATAAGCATTTTCTGAGTAGAACAAAGTTGGATATGACAAAGAGCTAAGCATTTTATAAATGCTGCTGGCACCCTGTAAATCAACAGCTAAAGAAAATGCTGACAAATATCAATATCAATGGAGTATTGATCAACCAAAAGCACTTCAGCCTTTCACTAAATATTTTTCCTTAAGCAAACAAACGAAACAGATCAGAATGGAAAATCAGATCTGTGGCACTACCAACACCTTCAACAGATATGCAGGGAATATTGTAATTATTCACCCCTGGTCTGCTGTTCTCAGATGATTTCATTTGAGATGACAGAGATCTCTGTAATATCACATTTTATGTTCTTTGATATAGGGAATATGAAGAAAAACATTTAGGAACATGCTGCTTTGTGTACCTTCAGTGTGTGCTGTAAGCTGAACTGGCAATTAACAGTGGGAGATTGTAATACAAAGAAAGTTTCATGCTAGAGTTGTGTATTGAATTACATCATTGCAATTCTAATAGAGCTTCTTTCATCAGTTTGAGTAGTATGGTTGATTTCACCTGGATTATGTACAGAGAGAGGGCCTCCTGAGAATGGGAAACATTATCAGAATCTTCTAGCAGGTGAGATTTAAAAAAGAATATCCAAAGGCAGTGCCAGAAGACTTTTCACCCAATAAACTAGAGGTGGATGTTAAATACAGGCAATAATATTTTATTAATATTATCAGGGTATTCAAAGAGAAGTTATTAAGCAAAAACATAACTGGTTTGTTACCTTTTCATAGCATTGAAAAAGGCTGCACAGAGAAGTGGTTCATCACTGGAGGTATTTCTAAGATATGTTTTATGGTGGACTTGGCAGTTTAATTAATGGTGGGACTTGATCTTAGATGTCTTTTCCAACCTAAACTATTCTATGGGTTAGGAACTGGCTGGATGGCCATGCCCAGAGAGTGGTGGTGAATGGTGCCACTTCCAGTTGGCAGCCAATCACTAGTGGTGTCCCCCAGGGATCAGTGTTGGGCCCTATCCTGTTTAATATCTTTATAGATGATCTGGATGAGGAGATAGAGTCCACCACTAGTAAGTTTGCAGATGACACCAAGCTGGGGGCAGGTGTCAATCTGTTGGAGGGTAGGAGGGCTCTGCACAGGAACCTTGACAGGCTGGACAGATGGGCAGAGTCCAACATGGGTTCTGCACTTTGACCACAACAACCCCATGCAGTTGTCAGGAGGTGTTAGGTATTAAGTAATAGGTTGGAGATGATGATCTCTGAGGTCTTTTCCAACCTGCCTGATTCTTTGATTCTGTGATTCTGTATAAAAGTGGAAGAAATGAACACAGGGCTAATGACCTCAGCTACAGAACAATGAAGTTTACTATATATTCACAGGATAAGTGGAGGGAATGGATCATGAAAAACAATCCAGCTATTCGGTATATAAATAGGTTAACCTTATTTAAAGGTTGGCAAGTTCCTCCCAATGGTTCATTTTCATTTGTATTTTAGAAGTCATGTTATGTATTAATTATTGTATTTTGACCACATAACTTGTTAGGTAATGCATGATCATTTTCTCAATGTTCTCAGTTGAAATATTAAATGTACACCTGTCATGGTAGGACCAAACGGGCCCAGCACAAACCCAGACAGGCCCTGATGTGTCTAGATATGGTCCCCCTCTTCTCCCAGCCTCTGTAGGGGTTGGGGTATCAGGGGAAAAGGGGCAAAAGAGAAGCCCCAACATGTCTGGGTAAACAAGCCTACTTCTGGGGTAAGAGCAGGTGTACTGGCCACTGCTTCTCCCTGACCAGGCCTGTGTCTCTTGCCTTTTATGGCCACAGCCTGGCAGAGTCCCTTTCCATTGGGTAACTATTTGCTGGCTTCCGTTGCCCTATTAGTACAGTTGAATCTGGGGCAAGATATATATACAGGCTGATTTCCAGTCACCTTGCCTTGCTTGAAGCTGCCTTGCTTGCTTGAAGCTGCCTTGCTTGCTTGAAGCTACCTTGAGTTGCCCAGTCCAGAGCCTGGGATAAAGCCCTGAGCCTACTCACTGCAACCTAGAGAAGTGTGCTGGTTTGAGGCCAGCCAGAACATCTCTTGCCCCGAAAGGGACAAAAGAATGACACATGCAAACGGATTGGAGAGTGATGGAAAGTTTAAGTGGAAAAGCAATTGGTGAAAATACAGAAAAAAACTACAAAGCATAGTGGAAAAGAACATCCCAAAGCATACAGAGTCCCCCACATAGTACCCAGAGGTTTCCCAATCCTTCCCTCCTCCCACCTGAGGGTCTACCCAATCCCTCAGGGCTCTTCCTTCCCCCCCCACCGCCCCTCCCGCTGCTAGGCAAGTCTCAGGCTGGCCAGGTCTGAGACTGCCCCCCCCCCCTCCATTCTCCTCCTGGCATTAGGCCTAGCCAGGCCTAAGAGGCCTGAGATACCCCCCCGGCATTACCCGATAAGAGAGGACATCTCCCATGGGAGCGGAGAGGGAAGAAAGAGGAAGAGAATGACTCTGCAGATGGCTTTATAGGGCGCAGGATTTATGGGTAGAAATACGCCGTTTCCTGTGTCCACTCCCAGTGGGCGGGTACCTGGGACACCAGAGGTGTATCTCATGCAGCAGTGGCAGGGGGCACCCAGCCCAAAATGCCACAAGAAGCCACGAGCCTTAGGAGCCAGAGCCAAGCCTGCTTCCCCTTGCAATTAGAATTTTGCAGTGCCTCAGTTTACCCAGGAAGATGCAAGAGCCTGTTGGGAGAAGTGTCATAAACAGACTGCCAGCCTGCTGGAGCCAGACCAGCTCCGAGACCACATGGCATTCCTGCTGGCAACCAGCTGTGCCTGGCACGGGAGAGCACCCCAAAAGCCTCAACAGCTAATACTCAGCAGCAGCACTCCCTGCTTGGGTGGAATCAGCTGTGAGTAATTAACTCATCCATCACCTCTGTGGCTTAACAGCTCTTGTTGAGTCTCCCCCCACCATGGTGGAGCACCATTTTGATCTGGGGATTCCCGCTTTCCCTGTTATTCCTACCAGTTTGCAGAAAATTGCTAAAATAATTCTATTTGCCTAAACACTGTACATTCCCATTGTAAAGATATATTCTAACTGCACACTGAACCTATTTAATAAGTTTTTGGCAATTTTTTCATATTAATACAAAGGTTATTAATATTTTACTAATATCCATGTTTGCCATATCTTTCTTATAAATTCAATAGGTTCCTTAACACCACCAAAGCACATGTCTACAGGGCAGTTCCTCAGAATATACTTTTTAAACTAAGTACTAGTGAACAACTTCTTAAAAGTTTGCAGATCATAATATGTGGATGTGCACACATAGTGAACTTGTAATCTAGATGTTAAATCTCACCTCCTCTCTCTCCTTTTTTTTTCCTTATAGCTAGAGCTAATAATTAGTTTATTAGACAGACTAAATTAGTTTATCTTCTGGATCACTATATATTAGCCAGAGAATTTCTATGCAAAATTTTTGTTTAACAAATTATAAGACTGGTAGCTTCCCACCAGCTGAACCAGCAAATTAGAAACTCACATTTAGGAAGAAATACTGTACACAGTGAAATATAAACAAACAAACAAAATTAATTCTCTTCGGAAGAGATGGAGTTAGATGCACACCATTTGTGTGGGGGAGCAGGGGGGTGGGGAATGAAGAATGAAGTCAACAAAGCTTCATGAGAAATATGGAATGACACAGATATTAAAAAGATCTGAAATGCAGCAGAAGGGAGTAATGAAATGACATCTCTGTGTATATTGGATGGAATTAGAAGGTTGACCTATGTGGCATCTTGTGCAGGAAACTTAGTTAAAAACAGTTCAAGTTCACTTTAAAGGCAAGTGTGTCCAGTTTTGGGCTCTCCAGTTCAAGAGAGACAGAGATCTGTTGGAGAGAATCCAACAGAGAGCCATGAGGATGATGAGGGAACTTGAGCATCTGCCCTGTGAAGAGAGACTGAGAGGCCTGGGGCTGTTTAGTCTGGAGAACAGAAGACTGAGAGGGGATCTGATCAATGTCTATCAATAGCTGAGGGGTGGGTGTCAGGAGGAGGGGTCCAGGCTCTTTTCGGTGGTACACAGTGATAGAACAAGGAACAATGGGTTCAAACTTGAACATAGAAGATTTCAGCTCAACATGAGGAGAAACTTCTTTGCAGTGAGGGTGAGAGAACCCTGGAACAGGCTGCCCAGGGGAGGTGTGAAGTCTCCTTCTCTGGAGACTTTCCAAACCCACCTGGATGCATTCCTGTGCAGACTACCCTAAGTGATCCTGCTCTGTCAGAGGGGTTGGACCTGATGATCTCTTGAGGTCCCTTCCAACCTCTGATGCACTGTGACACTGTGATACCTCTTTGATTCCTGAAAACAGTGTAAAGCCTGTGCTTTTTAAATGTATGTGTGGCAGTTTAGGCTGGGTGCCCCCTGCCACTGCTGCATGAGGTGCACCTCTGGTGTCCTGGGTGCCCACCCACAGGGGTGGACACAGGAAACAACGTATTTCTACCCATAAGTCCTGCACCCTATAAGGCCATCTGCAAAGTCATTCTCTTCCTCTTTCTTCCCTCTCTGCTCCCACGGGAGATGTCCTCTCTTATCGGGTAATGCCGGGGGAGTATCCTCAAGGCCTCTTAGGCCTGTCTAGGCCTAATGCCAGGAGGAGAATGGAGGGGGGGGCAGTCTCAGACCTGGCCAGCCTGAGACTTGCCTAGCAGCGGGAGGGGGAAGAAAGAGCCCTGGGGGGGTTTGAGTTTACCCTCAGGTGGGAAGAAGGGAAGGATTGGGAAGCTTTGGGAATTCTGTGAGGGGTTCTGTAGGCTTTGGGATACTCTTTGTCACTATGCTTTGTAGTTTGTAGTTTTTTTGTAGCTTCACCAATTGCTTTTCCATTTAAACTTTCCATCACTCTCCAATCCGTTTGTGTGAGTCTCATTCTTTTGTCCCTTTCGGGGCAAGAGACGATCTGTCTGGCCCTAAACCAGCACAGTATGGAGGATTTGTTTGTTGTTTTTTTTCCTAACCAAAGACATGACCACATGATATGGTAACATCACAGACTAGCTGGCTCAGTAGAAAATACTTTTAAAATAAAATTTGTGTTTATGAACCCCCCAATATTTTAGCCTGATTTCTCTATACAGCAACAAATCATACTAAATGGGCAAAATACCAAGATAAATTGAGCAGTATTCCAGAGTATCAGAAGAATGCCACACCTGGGTGATTTATATAAACAAGAACAGGTACTGTAGACCAAAATTAAAGACAATATTCTGAGGTTGTGCTGTTTCATTCAGTATGTAAATACATGTGTCTGAATGCTATCTTTTCAGTGTTTAACTAGATCTTCTGTTGTTTCTCTTCTGCCAATCACTACACACTCCTTTAGGCTGCATATAATGTGGTGGCCTCAGCCTATGTTAGAATGTTTAATGCTCTGCTGCACAGTAGTAGCAACACATCCATCTTCATTAGAAATTGCTCTTCTGCCTGTCCATTCATAAGGCTTTCTGCTCACTCCTGTATAGGACAGTGATATAAAGAGAAAATTGTAAAGAAATAGGAGAAAAAACCTGCAAGTGATCTGGTTGCAGAGGTTTTGAAAACATCACTTTGACTAGTTTGATCAAGTAAAATAAAAACTATTTGTCCTGGAAGAGGAATTAATGAACCAGCTAAACTGTTTGGACACTGCCCTTTCTCCTCCCTCCCCATTGCAGGGTCCAGGTTTGAGGTTGAGAGGCCAATAGGCAGGAGCTGTTGAGGCTGCTTGGTGGGGGTGGAAGCTGGACCCTGTGCCTCACGTTTCACACAGACAACTGCAGGTGTCAGAGGCTAGTCCAGAAGGTGTGTGCAGTTTGCCCACCATACAGAACTTTGAACTGATTTGCCACCTTTGAATAGGTGATCTGCAATTGGGCTCTTCAGTTTTCAAAAGGGGAATTTCTAGGGGATGATTGAAGAGCCCACACCCTGTTGGTTAGCAGGATTTGAGGCTGCAACACGCACCCACTTGGTGGTTTTCTTCAGGGAGATTACCTGCTTTGTCCTAGCAGCAGAGTGTTGGGTCCTGGGCCACACCACAGCAGCATGCTCTTCCTCTCTCCCTCACTTTTTCCAGTTTTGAGATTTGCCTTTGGATTATCTCTGCCCTTTGGATTACAAGTTGCAGCTCCGTGTATCTGTTCATCTGGCAAAGTTTTGGTGTTTAGAAGCTCAGCGGTTCGTGAGTGACTCAAGCTAATTCACTTGGTTATTTCTACAGTTCACAGACTGTTTCTATGTGGCTTAACCCCACAGCAAGGCTGAGGGGGTCTGTCCTGCCTCCTGAGGCAGTATTGCTGTTTGTTTTCTTGTTATAAGAGTTTCCAGTTTGTTCCTCTGTATTCCAAGTTTCTGACTTTTCTAGACTGTCATTCCATTGTTCATTAACGTCCTATGGTGTGTAATCATCCTATCATCCACCGGCCAAATGAACCTGGATCAAATTAGCTCAGAAAAATAATTTTTGATATCTAATAAATCATGCTCATATTTTGTCAGATTTCTGGCTTATAAATTTGATCATAAACTATATCACTATTGTAACAAAAAACTTGTGAAGGCATTAACTTATATGGGAGTAGAAGGGTTTACTTTCTTTCTCCACTCCCATGTTTTTCTGTTTTTGGTTGGTTGGTTGGTTTGGGTTTGGTTGTTTTTCTTTTTTTTTTTTTTTTTGGTTGGTTGGTTTTTTGGGAGGGCTTTTTGTGTGTGTGTGGGGGGGTTTGTTTGTTTGGGTCTTTTTGTTGTTCTCTGTTTGTTTTGTGTTTTTTTGTTTTGTTTTTTTTTTTTGCCATGAAGGAAGAATAGTCAATAACAGAAAAAAATGCCTGAAGAAATGCAACAGACATTTTTATTTTGTCATTTTATTTTGCCAAAAAAAAAAAAAAGAAAATTACGAAGGATGTATTTTGGCAAGGAAAATTTACTCTGAAAAGATGGTTAACCAGCTGTAATGTATCTTTGCATTGCCAAGTTATTTTCTATGCAAGGTTTCCAGTCAGTTGTGGGGATTTTTCATTTTTATTGGAATTACTGCTCACTAAAAGTATGGTGCTCTGTGATTCTTTATATGTAGCTGTAAATTTCTTATTTGTGAACTTTGTTTTCTTTATGATCCTTATTTCTAACACAACTGCAGATGTGACCAACATAATACGGGTTACCACATCAGGAGGAAAAAGAAAAAAAAAGTTTTAGAAGGTATCAATTCAAGCCCTTGCAATGCATTCTGGAGTGACAGAATAATTATGTCGTGTTTTCCCAGAAATCACTACATATATCATCTCAGGTGGTTTCTCTTCTGAAAATGTGAAGACACACTAACTAAGCAAGTACATTTCCCTGTGTATAGAGGATAAATTTGAGCCCTGGGAACAAGAAGTAAAATGGACCCTGAAAGAAACCACAGTGTCCCTCATCAAATAGCATATGGTACCTAGCAAAGTTAGCTCCAAAGTACTAAGTACTGCAAAAAGAGAAAATACCAGCTCCTTTCCTGAAGATCCACACAGAGTTGTCTCACAGAACACAGTGCAATAACTTCTCAGACAGAACAAAAAATATTTTCATTTGGTTACATTTAAAATATAATATGTGTACATATTACTTGTCTCCTAGACAGCAGTTCCCAGCATGAAGGCTTTTCTTTTCCATCCAAAAGAAACTATTCTATCTTTAGCCCAGAGGTTAAATAAATGAGTTGTAGCATGGCACAGAGATAATGCAAGTCTAATACAACTCAATGGTGTATACTGTTTAGTTAATGAATGAACATTTTGGACCCACAGTCCAAGATCTCCTGAAGCAAGAAAGTAATGAAAAAATATCATCATGAACTGCAGGAGTTCCTAACCTGCCAGGTCCAAAGGGTTAATTGCAGACAGCAATAGTAATAGACATTTTGGTGACTTTGAAAAGCTAACTGTATGATTAAAAAAAAAAATATTGTTTTTCCTTAATGAGAAAACTGAAGACTAAAAAGAATGGTCTGAGGGTTCCCTTCCTCCTTCACATATCAGATAAATGCACATTTGAAGACAAAAGCTACTGACACAGTACAGCAGGTAGGAAGTGTAAGGCAGTGAGTTAAACCCTGCTCCAAATTTTCCCAGTTCCCTAATTGGCATGGTTCCAAATCTAGAAAACAGTGGAGCAGCAGGCAGATATTGTTTCTGATAAGGTTTTGGGAAGTGAGTAAGCAGCTTCTTTGAACAGGTCTGTTACAGGTTCCTGACATACCTGACTGCTGTCCATTCCAAATAACAAATAAAAAAAACCTACTAAATTGTGAAATTTCCTGTTAATAAAACAAATAAACATAAAGATGGATTTAATTGTGCATTCATTTCAAGCTAAATAATCTCTGTATTAAATAATTAAAGAAGCAAGACATTTAAATAGACAAAATGAAATTGTGTCATTAAATTGTAACTTCTGTATTTCAGTGAATAGGATGTTCTGACAAACTCAATTTAAAATAAATATATATCACTCACCTTTGTCAGCTGAATTCCTTTCTTAGAGTTAATTTAGTTATATGTTAATGAATTCACTATAATTCCTCCCATTCTTTTATTTAACTTCACAAATTATTTAACATTGCAAAGAAAGAGGTTGGTGAACCAATATAAGAGGGCAGATAGTTGGGTCCAGATGATTTATTCCTAAGTGCTTATAAAGTGCTGAAAGAAGTAAAGAGGAACTGTAGTGGTTCCCAAAGCAAAAATAAATTTTACGAAGGTGAATACGAGTCACAGGACTTGGAAGAGAAGGAAGCAGAATTATGTGCTCCCACATACTGCAAGTCATATAACTAGTTTCCAACACTTAGTACAACATTTCTGCAAACACAGTTTTAGAGAACGTTCTCCTGAGACACCTGCCTAAGCTTTCCCTGTTGCAAAACTGAACTAGAATAGTTAAGCCACTGTAGCATTCTTCTTATAGAAACATGTCAGGAAAAAGAAGATTTACCCTTTAAGAAAAACCTGCCTCTACAAGAGCTCATGGATTTCTTACACTGGTATCTGAGGTACCATGACAGTGGGCCAAGAAAGGCAAAGTGAGCAACTTTATTTTCCTTCACACCTGTTAAGTGTTTTAAACCAAACAGAAGTCGCAATCACTAAACTCTAGTAAGAATATTTATGCAACAGAAATTGAGTATAGGTCAAGCATCCTGGAGTAAATAGTTCAAGCCTCAAAAAAGAGATGAACCAGCAACAAACAGTGGAGTGAGTTCAACCCCATTAACACACAAACTTTCAAAGCCTTGAAGAGTACATTGATGTTGAAAATGGCAATAGTCCTTACTCTGCTTAATATTAGCATGGCTAGATGACCTTTGAAGGTTCCTTCCGACCCAAACCATTCCATGTAAATACAGTCAGGGTTATGTAGGAAGAAAGCATCTATCTTTGGAATATGAATGTGTGTCCAGTTCTAAAAAAAATGAGAATTTATTTCAGGTACCTTCAGCCCTGCTTCTAATTTCTTGTTGTTGCTTTTACTCATATAGAAGGTTACAATGAAATAGTAAAAGAGGAGATGGGACTTTACACGTATTTTCTTATTTTGCTATTTTACTAATCTTCCTTTACAGCAAAATAATTCCACCAGTAATTTCACTAGTCCTCCTACATAGTTATTAATTTTCTTTTCTAAGATCAGGAGTTATTAAACAGGAAACTGTAAGTGGAATCACATTGCATTTCTACATTAGCTGACAGGAACCATGACACAGATGTCATGAAATCACCATACATAGGCAAAATGACTGCATTACTTCTGGTTTTCTTACTCTTTGTTTGAGGATAAGTGTCCACACTTCTGTCTGGGCTAGAAACTTGTGATAAATAGAAATAATTTGGTGAAATATTTGAGAAGCTGTCATAGATGAGACAAAATGCCAACCTGCTGCAGATGTGGAAGCCAGGCTTTATTTAAGAAGCAGTAAAACTGGTGCTTTTATTCTGTTTGATCATGCTACACACTTACTTCTTCAATGCCTTGTTGTCCATTATATTGTTTTGTTAGATACAGTAGCCTGTGATAACTTTCAGCCATCATCATTTGTTGCTTATGCATAACATAGGCAATAGAATACTTACACTTATTTAAGATTTAGTCACTTGCACCTATTCCTTATGTCTAGGAATACCTAGGAATCTATGAATAATCTGGTACTAAATCTTGTGCTAACTCTTGTAAGGTGTAAGTAAAGGCATTATACTACAATATATACCTTAGAATTCCTCCATGTGTGATTTGCACCCATTTCAGATTTCAGGTGAAGGGGTAGAGGTGTTCTGTATGGAAATACAACTAGACTTGTTGCTGCAATAATTCTGGATGATTAAACAAGCTAAATATTGCAGAGTCTGCAAACTACAAAAGTGACCTCATGTTTACAATTGATGAAAACAGAAAAGGGTTATAGAATCACAGAATATCAGGTTGGAAGGGATGGCAAGGATCATCACATCCAATATTTCTTGAGGAAAGCATCATCTAGGCAAACAGCCCAGAACACTGTCCAGCTGAATCTTAAAAGTTTCCAATATTGGGGAATCCACCACTTCCTGGGGACCTTATTTCAATGTGTGATTGTTCTCACTGAGAACAATTTTCTTCTTGTGTTTAATCAGAATCTCCTCAGGAGTTACTTGCACCCATTTCCCCTTGCCTTTTCCATATAACTTCTTGTCAAAAGGGAGTCACAGAATCACAAGAGTATTAGGGGTTGGAAGGGACCTCACATGACCATCCAGTCCAATCCTCTCTGCCAGAGCAGGATCACCTAGAGTTGGTCACACAGGAATGCATCCAGGTGGGTTTTAGATGTCTCTAGACTCCACATCCTCTCTGGGCAGCCCATTCCAGTGTTCTGCCACCTTCATAGTGAGAAATCTTTTCCTTATGTTCAGGTGGAACCTTCTATACTCCAGCTTGCACCCATTGCCCCTTGTCCTACCATTGAATATCACTGAAAAGAGCCTGATTCCATCGTTCTGACATCTGCCCTTCATATATTTATAAACATTCATGAGGTCACCTCTCAGTCTCCTCTTCTCCAAACTATAGAGACCCAGATCCCTCAGCCTCTCCTTATAATTCTCCATCTTTGTATCCAACTTTTAAATATTTGTCAGGGGGTAACACAAGATACTTCTTTCCACCCTGCCCCTACCCCCCCACCCCCCCCAAATCTCTCTCCTATCTCTCCCCTTACTGGGAGATAAGTAAGGGTGGAAAAAAAAAAAAGGTAGAGAGAGAGTTTTAGTTGATTTACATGGAATAATTTATTTGTCTGCTACAAAGATATCAGATTACATGTGTATATATATATATATAGATATATATATACATATCTCACAGTATCAAAATATCACAGTATATCAGAGGTTGGAAGGAACCTCAGGAGATCATCAGAGCAGGATCACTTAGAGTAGGCTGCACAGGAATGCATCCAGATGGGTTTTGAAAGTCTCCAGAGAAGGAGACTCCACAACCTCCCTGGGGAGCCTGTTCCAGTGCTCTGTCACCTTCACTGCAAAGAAGTTTCTCCTCACGTTGAGGTGCAATCTTCTATGTTCTAGTTTCACAGAATC
Source organism: Indicator indicator (assembly GCF_027791375.1). Taxonomy (NCBI): domain Eukaryota; kingdom Metazoa; phylum Chordata; class Aves; order Piciformes; family Indicatoridae; genus Indicator; species Indicator indicator. Next base: position 42,913,229 of record NC_072015.1, read on the forward strand.
ACACAGAATCACAGAATCAATAATGTTGGAAAAGACCTCAAGGATCATCAAAGTCCAAGCTGTCACCCAAGACCTCATGACTACTAAACCATGGCACCAAGTGCCATGTCCAATTCCCTTTTGAACACCTCCAGGGATGGTGACTCCACCACCTCCCTGGGTAGCACATTCCAACATCTAACAACTGTCTCCGTGAAGAACTTTCTCCTCACCTCCAGCCTAAACTTCCCCCGGCACAGCTTGAGACTGTGTCCTCCTGTTCTGGTGCTGATTGCCTGGGAGAAGAGACCAACCCCCTCCTGGCTACAGCCTCTCTTCAGGTAGTTGTAGACAGCAATGAGGTCTCCCCTGAGCCTTCTCTTCACCAGGCTAAACAATCCCAGCTCCTTCAGCCTTTCCTCGTAGGGCTTGTGTTCGAGGCCTCTCACCAGCCTCCTTGCCCTTCTCTGGACACGTTCAAGTATCTCAATGTCCTTTGTTCCTTGTCTTATCACTGTGAACCACCCAAAAGAGCCTGGTCCCCTCTACTTGACAGCCACCCCTCAGATATTGATAGACATTGATCAGATCCCCTCTCAGCCTCTCTTCTCCAGACTCAGTAGCCCCAGGGCTCTCAGTCTCTCATCATATGGGAGATGCTCAAGTCCCCTAAGCATCCTCATATATATATATACAAAACAGAGGGAAAGGGAAAAGAAATACCCATCCAGACCCCATAACAGGCAAAACACAACTGCCCAAGCAAGAACTGGAAGTGCTAGAGAGTAACCAGTGCCTTCTCTCCTCTGATTGTAATGCAGCACGGTCGTAATGCAGTTGTAAGTCATGATCTGATAGTGGGAGATACATATATATTTATAGTATGTGATTCAAACCACTCCATTCTCCACTTTTTATCCCACACTATTCTGTATCATGCTCAACAGCAATTAACATCATAATATATATATCATTTACTGTGAGCACGATGATAAGTTCTCCTTTCAGCCTTCTATTCTCAAGGATGAACAAACCCTTATCTTCATGCCAGCACTTCATTAGTAACAAGATCAACTAGTTAAGAAGTATCATGTCCCTGTGGAACATACCTTACATAATTACTCCACAAAATTAACCAAGGATTGGATGTATCTATATTAGCTTATGTGGTTCACCAATACAGTCAATGATTGCAACTTTGGAAACAGCAGAAATGGTAAAGGAAGAAACCAGACAAATCCAGGCCTTTTGCTGGAACCAGAAGCTGCTAACATAAGCTGAAAAAGTTATCATGTAGTGAGGATTCTTTGTCCCTAGTCCCCTAGTTTAGTGCAAATTGTGCACTCTCGGTTTATCAATCTGCACCTCAAAATTCAAATAGGTTTTCCCAGCAAATATTCTGACTGCTAAAGGACAGATTGCACTAATAAATTAAAAAACAAGCATGTGTTTCCCTCAACGGTTCCTTTCCTTTTCAATATAACTTCATTCCAGAACATGCACACACATATTTGTTTGTTCACACATCTGCATTCTGATGGAAAAAATGTCTTTACATGTAAAATTTCAGAGACTGTTCTTTCATCTTCAGGAAAGAGATACAGACAGACTGTTGGTATGATAATATGTTCTCCTGATATGGTTGCATAAGTCATAAAGTACAAATGGGGAACAGTGCACTTTTCCTACTAATCATTGCTCACCAATGCTCTCCATGTTCATAGATGTACCCTCGTTGCATCTACCACCTGCTGCCAAGAGAGTTTTCTTTTAACCTACCAGACTATATAGAGTCATAGAATCACAGAATTGTTAGGGTTGGAAAGGACCTCAAGGAGCACCCAATTCCAACTGCCCCTGCCATGGGCAGGGACACATTACAGTACCTCAGGTTGTTCAGAGACACATCCAGCCTGGCCTTAAAACCTTCAGGGATGAGGCTTCCACCACCTCCCTGGGCAACCTGTGCCAGTGTCTCAACACCCTCATGGGGAAGAATTTCTTCCTAATATCCAATCTGAACCTACCCATTTCTATTTTTTTTTCCCATTCCCCCCCAGTCCTGTCACTGCCTGACACTCTCAGAAGTCCCTCCCCAGCTTTCTAGTAGGCCCCCTTAAGATACTAGAAGGCCTCTTCTCCAGACTGAACAGCCCCAACTCTCTCAGTCTGTCCTCATAGGAGAGGAGCTCCAGTCCTCTGATCATCCCCACGACCCTTCTCTGGACACCTTCCAGCATGTTCATATCCATATCCATATCCATATCCATATCCATAGAGTTATATCACTGTTTGTTTGCTTTCCTTGCACACATTGAAGAGAATCAAAGTATTGTTCTGACAAATTTGGTTAATCAGAAAACCAAAAAGTAAAGAAATTACATCTATTTCTTCCTATGCATTCTTGCCTTAAGATCTTCAGAATATGGTAGAATCAACACCTGCCATACTAGATATTTTATCATTAAAAATAAATAAATAAATATAAATTAAATCAGTCCACCTTTGTTTAGCAAAGAAATGCTTACTGATTCCACCAAAGGGGACCTCTGAATCATTTAACAGAAGGAAAGGAAATACGTTAAAAGAGCATTAAGATTCTGTTAGAAAACAAAAGCAGGGAAAGCTATTGTTAACAAGTGAAATGTGTCTCCTATCTGCAGGTTCTTGGTATAATAGAGAAATAATAGGACTGTAATGAAGAAAGGCTTTATAAGAAATGTATTGCAATGTGTGAAGTATTCATAGCATTGTTTGTAGGATTCGCAGTTACACAGAGTCACAGAAAACTAGAAATTATCTGCCTAAACACTGGTGAAGTTTTGTGGTCTCAATTTAATGTTCAGAAACAAGCTCTTATAATTCTGGAATTTCTGCACAAGTTTTTCTCTAACCATCCTGTATGTTTGAATTGTTTGTCTGTAAAAAAGGCCAACAATACTTTATAATAATATAAAATGTGCTTCTATTTCAGATTAACTATTCCAAATACTTTCTATCAGGAGTGAATGCAGAAAATAAAACTAAAAAAAACCCAAAACACAAACTCCCCACCACCTTTATCATATTGTAATGTATCATAATGAACTGTTTCTTAGAAAAAAAGAAAAAAAGAAGTGTATCTCCTTGTGTATCTCCCTGCAACTACTTCAGTGACACAGGCATGAATTCAGAAAACAATAGATGCCAAAGTGTTGTATGTTGTTTCCTGTCTAGCACAATCTTCATGAAATCTACTCTATATCAGCTCCTGCATTTCTTTTTATTTTTCCTTTCTTTTTAATTGAAGTTCAGTATTTCTTCTTTCATTTTTTTATTTTTCTTGAAGGAAATGTTCTTGAGTTACATTACACTACCTATAAACAGAGAAGAGTTTTCTCTCTTTAGTCATCAGTTAAACATTCATTAATATTAGACAGGAAAAATTATTGTACTGAGAAGATCTTTGAAAAGAATTGATTATTCACCATATACACTAACTCAGAAAACCAGGTTTTGACTGCATAAAATGAATGTTAATGTGATTTTCCTTATTCAAGAAAGATGACATTTTCATTGTTTTTCTCTTCAGGCATGTTTTAGAAAAGCAAAGCACTGTTAATGATGTCATTTTTATCTGCAATTGCCATATATTTATCTTCCTTGAAATGACTCTCTTCAGTGGAATACAATGACACAAGAAATGGGTTGAAAATGATATCAACGTTGACTTTCAAGACTTAACGAAACAAGAGCTAAATCCCTTTTACCTTAATTACAATTGCTTTGGGATTCCTTAGACATGGAGTTCAGTGTTCAGATATCTCCATTAGTTTAAGTGCTTTCATTTTCTTGAATACAAGGATATTACCTGTGGGTTTGGAAGTCCCTGACCTATGAACCCTTGATGGCTGGGGCAATAGACTAGGGGAATATTGCTATAAATATGTCCTACTCTGCTTTACCCTAAACATGTTCTTTCAGCCCCTGCTGGAGATACTGGTCTAAATAGATTTTTAGTCAGATTTACCACAGCTATTCTTACATCTTTTTTTCTTCCTTTGTATTCATAAATCCCTGATGCTCTGCCTGTGCATTGTCAATACTGGTTTTAACCTGTACCTTGGCCTAGCTGTTTCTGGATCCTGGAATGGTAGAAACTAAGTGGTACACAGTAAAATCCCTTTTACTTGGCAGGCAAGGTATCCTAAAAGCAATGATGAGGTCAAAGATTGCGTTTGTGGACTAAAGTCTTATCTTTCAGTCTTTAATTTGGCTAGCAATCTGTTTTTACTGAATGACAATGCTATAACAAATCTATAGCTTTGCTCATTACAATGCCTCTCAAGTTTTAGAATTTTGTATAAGTTTATGCAGTAAATAATACCACAAGCAGTAACTATTTTAATCCTACTTTAATGCCTGTCAAGAGTTTTCAATATTAGGCTGAGCTTCCTGGGTTTATCTGTAACCAAACCAAACCAAACCAAAACAAAACTAAGAAAGTAATTGTACTGAAAATGTATTTGTAACATCCTCTACCACTACAAGAACTGTATCATAACTCAAACATCCTTTATGGTCATGAAGCCATTTGAGCAGTGTCACAAGAAGCACAAAATGTAAGTGATCCCCAAGGCAATTTGAGTGTTACTTACTGACTTCTGCTCTATATACATCAAGATTCAGTGAGAGCAAAGCTGAAAGATTATCTGAATATTAATATTTGTAGAAATGCTATTGGGAAAGTCATCTGGGAATGGTAACTGTAAAGAACTATCAGTAGAACAACAGAAAACAGTGACATCTCATTCATTCTTAGAGCAACCTTCAAGAAGAAAAAAGGTGAAAAGAATCATAGAATCACAGAATTAACCAGGTTGGAAAAGACTTTCATATCATCAAGTCCAACCTATCACCCAACACCAAGAAGTATATAACTTTATCAGATTTCCCAAAAAAATAGGATAATATTTTTATCTGATTTGTCTCTAGTGGTAGTTGAGGACTGATTAAAAATATAAAAGGCGGGAAATGCATGTGTAAATGTTTTTACCTGGCCAAAGTCCTGGAGTTGTAAATGTGAGAGATGCCTTGGAGAAACGCTAGGCTATTGGATCCAGTGACTTGTGAAGATCCTGAGAAACTGGGTGGTTTGTTACAGGAGATTAAAAGCTGATGCAATCAATTTTAAAATAATTGCCATGGTAGATTTAAAAATGAAAGGAATGATTTAGAAATAATTAGGAGAATGATCATAAATGATCACTTTGACTGGTGTGATGAGAAGTGCAGAGCTATCAGCCTTAATGTTACTTCATCCATTTTGTATCAGAGTAAACCTCATGCATGTTTGAAGGATTTGCATCCTTATGATAGCTTAAAAACACTGTCTGAATGTAAATATACAAATTGAGACTGATAATCAGTTACATTATATTATTTTTAAAAGGTTTATTTTGTATCCAGTTGCAGAGCAAAGTCAGATTTTTGCCTATGTACACAGTTGCCATTTCTTCAAATCGAAATTCTACCCTGATTACAAAATCAGGACTTTCACTCCTTGCAGGAGAATCATTAAAAAATTATAATAATATTTTCACCCAAATACCTATATGAAAGGTCTGTGATACAACTTTGTTGTAGCTATTGAAAAGGTCTGGCTGGCTTCAGACTCTATGGAGATTCTTATGTTCCTTCCTGCCCTCCTTCCTTCTTCTTCCCCCAGCTTTATATTCTGAGCATATCATGTGGTATGGAATATCCCTTTGGTCAGCTGGGATCAGCTGTTCTTGCTGTATTCCCTCCCAGGTTCTTGTGCAGCCCCAGCCCACCTGCAGGTGAGGTGGTCTGAGGCCTTGACTCTGTGTAAGCACTGCTCAGCAGTTACTAAAACATCCCTGTGTTATCAACATCATCCCTGTGTTTCTACTACATAGCCAAAATACAGACCCATACTTTGAAGACACTGTAGAAAACTAACTGTACTTCAGCCAAAACCAGAATAATCTAAATTCTCATAACTTCAGCATCTGATGTTTTCTATGTACAATAAGTAGTTCTTTCTTTCTGAGGCAGGAAGATTATTTCACTCAAGTGGTAGTCTATATATGAGGAAGAACATTTGTGCAAATGACCTCACACGTTATCTTCCCAACATATATTGCTAATCACAGGTATTTCTCATTGCATTGAACAGGAATTCTGCAACTGATATTTTGCTTTTATATCTTTCTGTAAATAATTTCAAAATGACACCACCATGCAGAGTCCTACCTCTGCTGCTGACCACCCTCACTAAAGCAGTCCCAGGACTGGAAGATCATTTATTAGGTCTTTTCTCTACTGTGTTTACCAATAATGTGGTGGAGAGGTGGTTGTGGTGTACTGTCACAATGTGTGTTGTGTGTGATTACTCCCTGCTGCTCCAGTATGGCTGTGTATTATAACATCATCAGAGAAACCATGACAGTAATGAAGAACAAAGTTGTGATGGTTTGAAACTGTCTTTTTAACTTTGCATAAGCAGTGGAGAAATGCAGCACTGCAATGCGGTTCAAAGTGATGACTGTGATTCACTTCCTGTCTTAAAGGCAGTATTGTTCACGTCAACAGCAATGAAACTAAGCAAATGAGCATGAAGCAAAATATATGAAATCATCACTGTATATCAGTCAGTGAAATTCTGCTCCCTCACGATCACTCTGTCTCATTCTGGCTGTGTTGTAGAGTAGAAGTGTGCCTAATGTGAGACCATCTGACAAATCAATGTAACATCAGTAATGTTAGGTTCTGTTTACTAGTAAAGATGTTGTACAACATAGAATCATATAATTGTTAGGGTTGGAAGGGACCTCAAGGATCATCCAGTTCCAACCGCCCTGCCATGGGCAGGGACACCTCACACTACAGCAGGTTGCTCAGAGCCACATCCAGCCTGGCTGCAAAAACCTCCAAGGATGAGGCTTCCAACATCTCCGTGGGCAACCTGTTCCAGTGTCTCACCACCCTCATGGTGAAGAATTTCTTCCTACCATCCAATCTGAGCCTACCCATTTCTATTTCTTTTTTCAGTCTCCTTAGTCCTATCACTACCTTACATCCTAAAAGGTCCCTCCCCAGCTTTTTTGTAGCCCCCTTCACATACTGGAAGGCCACAATAAGTTCTCCTCGGAGCCTTCTCTTCTCCAGACTGAATAGACCTAACTCATTCAGTCTATCCTCATAGTATCCCCTGATCATCCTAACAGTCCTTCTTTGGACATATTCCAACATATCCAGATCCTTCTTGTAATAGAGGCTCCAGAACTGGATGCAGTACTCCAGGTGGGGTCTCACCAGAGCAGAGTAGAGAGGGAGAATCACCTCCCTCGACCTGCTGGCTGTTTCTCTCGATGCAATCCAGGATGTTATTGGCTTTCTGGGCTGTAAGTGCACGCTGCTGGCTCATGTTGAGCTTCTCATCAACCAGCATCCAGGTTTTTTTGGTTTTTTTTGTTTGTTTGCTTGTTTTGGGGTTTTTTTGTTTGTTGATTTGGTTTTGGGGGTTTTGTTTGTTTGTTGGGGATTGTTTTGTTTGGTTTTGGGTTTTGTTGGTTTTTTTTTTTTTTTTCTGCAGGAATAACTTAAACAATCCCCATCTGATATTTGTAAACTAAACCCCTACATTCTCATAATAACTCATCTTGGCAATAGCAAGATCTTGGACAACCTTTAAGTAACATCAAGGAATATTATTGGCTAGAATAATTTTTAGATTGTCAGGTGCAAAAACAGTTGACTAGATCATTTTGCCAAAAGCAATCATTTCTATCCCAAAACTAGAGAGTTTGGGAGCACCTTTGCACTTATCAGTGAAAAGGGATGTCAGCCACCCAACCTGATCACTGGTTAAGCTCAGGGTTTTCTCAATATGCCATCTTGTTCCTTGTGTGTACACTCCTGAGGTGAAGAGGTACAGCCACCCCACCTGCATCTGCTGCGTATTCAAAGTTCTTCCCTTTGAAGAAGATCTGAAAAGGGTTGTCTTTCTAAAGGTCTGATGGAGACACAGCTTTGCTTTATTTCTTAGAACTGCTCTTACTGAGACGTCAAATAATACTGAAAAAATCCAACAAACATGCAGAAGAAATCTGAAATGTCTTGAAGATATTTTCCTTCATGATATCTTATTGACTCTTTCACTTGCTTCTGCCCTGCAAGTGAAGGATGTGTACTTTTTTACTCTTCTTTAAATAATTTTTGGAAGTGATTATGAATATTACTATCTGTGTGACAACTCCTGGAATCTTGAGACTTGCTGGGACCTACATTTGGGTATGAATATTTCATGTTTCTGCACTCAACAAACCATCTATCATTATGAGTAATATATAATTATGCATTGTTTAAGAGGAAAAAAAAGGTGTTTTAACTTCAAGGTAATGTAAACCGCTTAAAAATAGTTGCTACGGGTATGAAATTTTAAGTATAGGTGCTGCTGTCTTAGATGGAAACAGTTCAACTATGAAATAGTAAAAATCAATAAAAAAACCAAAGCAAACACAAAACTAAGTATCATTTAAATATCACCGAATCACAGAATGAACCAGGTTAGAAAAGACCTTCAAGATCATCAAGTCCAACCTATCACTCAGCATTATCTAATCAATTTAACCATGGCACTAAGTGCCTCATCCAGTCTTATTTTAAACACCTCCAGGAACGGTGACTCCATCATCTCCCTGGGCAGCACATTCCAATGGACAATCTCTCTTTCTGAAGAACTTCTTCCTTACATCCAGCCTAAACCTCCCCTGGTGCAGCTTGAGACTGTCCTCTCATTCTGTCACTGGTTGCCTGGGAGAAGACACCAACCCCCACATGGCTACAGCCTCCCCTCAGGCAGTTGTCGACAGCAATAAGGTCTCCCTGAGCCTCCTCTTCTCCAGGCTAAACACCTCCAGCTCCCTCAGCCTCTCCTCACAGGGCTGTGCTCCAGACCCCTCCACAGGTTTGTTGCCCTTCTCTGGACGCGTTCAAGCAACTCAACATCTTTCTTAAACTGAGGGGCCCAGAACTTGACACAATACTCAAGGTGTGGTCTAACCAGTGCTGAGTACACTACAAGCAAAATGGTATGAGGTAAGCAGATCAGAGTGCATCTGTCATTTTTCCCATAGGAACAAGAGTAAGGTAGTAATTCGACACTGCAGTGCTTTTTATATTGTAGAAGTTACAAGTCTTTTTGTCACTCTACTAGTTAAAATGAGACATGAATTATTCCAGCCAAACATCTGTGAAAAGCTGGGATTTGTATTTTCTATAGATGCTTTGACACTGGTCCTGACTCCGTCATAGGAGGCGTTGTGTTGTGTGCCAGAGATGAGGAGGAGCTTTGGAAGATGGCAGTACACAATATGCCACCTCTTCTGTGGCAATGTGAGTGCCCATAGAAGACTGCTACAAGTCATAAATGCGCAAAGAAACCTCGAGGGGGTTAAAAGAAGAGGTTTAAGGATATTCTCCTCAGAGCGGGTGCTGGATACAGAAAGTGCAATTTTTCTTACCTCACCTTCAATCTAAACAAATTGTGGAAAAGAAATTAAAAAGCATCCAGGTTTGATTTTACATTTGAAAAGCCACATTAGACAAAGCACAACTTTTTGTTAGGCCTTTCCAGTTGGTTATTTGGGGTACCATTTGCAGAGAAAGCAAAGCCTCCTGTGAGTGTGGTTTTTATTTTAACAATGTGGATGTTCACTTTAGTATGAGAAGTGTGCTCTTGGCACTGTTGACTGCACATGAGTATCATGAAGAGGCCTGGGGTGACATGGTAAAATGTAGAGAGCTGCAATCCAGACAACTCCATTTGGTAAGATGAACAGCATAATTAACATATGATTATCACATAGCTGGAAAGAGAAAGGGGCTGGAGCAATCTCTGATTTACTCCAGTTTCCTTTTACAGCTGTACTGTGTTCCTTTCTGCAACAGTCCTAGCCCTTCCCTCCCTGGTGAAGGCTAATTTACCCCACTCTAGTTTACTGTGAGTGCAAGGCTTCATTCCCTCACTTTGCTTTCACTGTGTTGAGCTTGTCTGTGCTTGTCTTTCAGCATCTCATACTCCCGAAGGTCTGATTTCCTTCTCTTGAAGTTCTGGCATTATTTTTCTGTTTGTTGCTCACCCTCTCATAGCACTATCATGTCAGGGGAGCAAAAATCTATATCTGCTGTAATACACTGACTCAATAACACATAACCTGTTACACCATCAAGAATAACTAGGTATTTAAAATAAATTGAGGCTTCCAGGAATAGCAACTTCAAGGTCACATAGCAGCAAAACTCTATTGTTCTTTGTAAACCACTACCCACAAAAAAAAAAAAGGCAAAAAAAAAAAAAGCTAATTTGGAGAAATCTTCCCTACCCATGAAAGACTGAATGTCAAAGTATACAGTCTTTTAGAGGTAAAATTAAGGTATTCAGGTGTTCAGAGATGGGCCAAAGAAGACGTCCTCATGTTCAAATCAACATGCTATTAAGGGAAAGACACAAAGCAAAGAAGCAAAATTAATATGTATTCGCCTCTCTAGTCATTGAGTCTTGAGTGAATGATTCAGATAAATAATTTTGATATCTGAAGTTACTCAAACTACTCACTAACCTATAGTCTTTATTTCATCTCATACGGAAAATTGGTGTTACAGTGGAGAGCTGGAATCCCCCTCCCACAATGACAATAACCAGGCTAGCTCAGTCTGAAAGCAAATAAATCTGCATTCACAGGCAAACCCACAATCTATGATGAAAGGTAATGAATATGTACAAATGCACACTATTCACAACATCTACAAATACGTACAATCAAAGACAAAACACAACAAAGCCCTCTGGCCCTGAAAGGGGCTGTGCTTCTTCTCCCTGCGCCCCCCCCCCCCCAACTTCCCAGAGCTGGCAAAAGGGCAGAAAACCAAGAAGCCAAGAGGTTCGTTAAACTTAGCTTGTCAAGGTCAGTATGTGAGTGTGTGTTATCTTCAGCCAGAGGAGAAAAGAAGCAGGCAGAAAAACTGAGAGTGACTGTGAGACTGTACCTTGTTTTGAGTACTGACTCTTAAACATTTCTATCTCTCCAATGGAAGAGTTTAGAATAATCATTATTTGCTTTCTTACACCCAACAGTGATTTATTTACATTCTTTCACTTCTCTGCTCGAACTTTGTGAGAAGAAATTAAAGGTAGAGCCTTAGAACTATCACACTAGGGCTGCATGTTTAAGTTAAAAGGTGTTATATCTGTTCTGCTGTTACAGATCAGAAAGAGCTTTAAGAAAACAGAGTGAATACAGAACAACATCAAAGTTCTTGATATGTTAATTAATATGTGTTTGTTTTCTCCACTGAAAGTCTATTTTCAAGCTTACAGCTTCCTGAAAAACTGTCAAAAATCTTACTGCTGTCCTGAAAAGTCCACATCTTTGTGCACCCAAGCCTTGCTTCACTCTCATTTTTGCTTAACAGACACCTCCATATTTCTTCTTCTTTTTCTTTCATAAAAAGATATTATATCAAAGAAATAAAACACACCTTTAATTTAAAATGTTTCTAAAGACACACACCAAATAAAGGATTTTTTTGTTGTTTTTTTTCTTCCTTAGGATTTGCCTGTTGGATAACTAGAAGGAAAACAGAAATTTTCTGATAATACTAGAACCCTTTCTGAAATGCAGAAAGAACATCTCCAAATTTTACTAAAATTCCTATATGTCTGTAAGTGGTAACCAACTTCCAGTGTCAATCTCTAAATTGGTTCTTGCTCCCTCTAGTTGGAAATGGCAGTTAGGCCACATTGTTTGTCAAGATTTATAGCTGAGCTGGCCAAAGAGAAGAGAAAGGGAGTAAGGGAGAGACTTGTCTGGAAAAGATAAATAAAATAGCTTTAATGAAAATGATAGCAATAAAATTAAATATATGCAAATATTTACAAAATCAACATCAAACCAAACCTCCGTAATAGCAATTACATTATTGTCACCACTAATATGGTAGACAGGCACTGGAGAAGTCCCAAACTGGATTCAATGTCAGGTGGGAACTAGATTCAGGAGCTGAGCTCTGGAACTGGGTTCAGGAACACGCAGATTGAGACTGAAGGCAGAATGGACAGGGAGGATGCCAGCCATCACAGAAGAAAGCTTGTGTCCTATGGTCCCTCAGCCTTATAGTGAATGCAACCTATATAGAATGGAATACTTTGTGGGTCAGTTTAGAGTCACCTGTCCTGCCTGCTCCTTCAAGCAGGTGTAGCCTTCTACTTTCTGCATCCCCAACATGGTATACAAGAATTAGCTGTGACCTTGATCTGCATACCAATCCTTGGTAGTAACATCAAGTGTTATCACTACTAGAAGCAGACACTATGAAAACATGCAGTTAACTACAGAAAGAGGTACAGAGAAGAGATGAGAAGAAAAGTAAAATTACTGAAACTCAAACCAGGACCCTGCTTTAAGCAGAATTCTCTAAGAAATTATTCATTTAATAAGGAATGAAATTTTTTATATTGACTCATGAAGGAAAATTACATCAACGGCTATTACCTGTTGTTGCACTGAGCTCTTTTTGACTAGGAATTAATTAATTACCCATACCACAGGTGCCAATAGGTATGTCTTTATTTAGTATAAAGGTGGAAGAGGTTGCGCCAGAGACTGCAAGGCACGAAACCTGAAAGCAAGGCACAAACTCGTAAGGTACCCACAAAATCCGAGAGCAGAGCCCAATCCCAAGTAAAGCACTGCACAACCATGTAAGCTACCCAGTAAACCCAAGAGCAGAGGCTGATCCCAAGCCAAGCACGGCTAACTTACCCTGAACACCCTATAAGAAACACGGCGGTACCGAAGATCATGCAATGGCAGAGCTGACCATCCCCCATCCAGGCAGGCATCCCCGCCAGACCAAACCTTGTCTTGGTGGATCAGAGAGAACAGCATCAGTCCAGTAGCGATCTTCAAGTTTTAAGGGTCCTGCGTTCTGTGAAGTTGGGCCAGGACAGTCACAGGAAGCTAGGGCTTGGTGACTTCTCACCCTACTGCTCATGTGCGCAGCTGGCTCAGGGGGTCGCACACCCTCTGCCCAGCAATAGCCTTCCTCATCTTCATCTTCGTCAGGTCCATTAGTGGTCAAATGAGAGCCTGAAGGTCTTTTGCGGTCAGCTCAGGATGTCAACACATTCAATACATTCCCATCCCTGCCTGATTTCATAAAGAGAGGAAACCTACAGATCCATGTTACCCGTTACTCTTATCATGCACCTGTCAGTTTCTGATCAAACACCAAGTGTTCCCAGACAACCCCAGGCAGCTGGGCACAAACACCAATTATTCCCAGGCAGGCCTTGGCAGCTGGGTGCTTATAATCAAACTCCAGTTAATTGTTCCCTGTTATGCATGTGCAGATGCAGAATGGAAAAAAAATGGCCTGGGACAATCTGGGCAAGAAATAAGACGCTGTTCTTCAGTATATTTAAATTATTCATTTTTCTGTAGAAAGAGAATTTCCTAGAAATACATCACAATACTCCTCCTGAGATTTCTGCGTTTACAAAGGGATTTTGAAGCTGGAAAGAACAGGTGGAAGAAAAGAAGAAAGCGGGGTGGGGGAGGGGGAACAAGAAGGAGGGAGCAAACAATATGCATGTTTGAAAAGTGAGTAATAATTTTGCATTGAGTAAGAAGAGGCTCATATTTTATAAGTAGGGTGAAAACTGGCAAGGAACAGAGGGTACGAAAGATTTTAACACCCTTTTTGCAGCCTGAGAAAAACCTTTACTGTGCATCAAAAACGAGCTGCCTGCAGTTTGCTAGTCTTTCAGCCAACATATATCCCAGGTCATAGATTCTGCCTTGTAGAGGAAGTCCTCCTCATACAATCACTGAAATGATAATTTCTGGCAGGTGCGGGCATTTCCCACAATTCTAAGTACTCTGAAGAAGCAATGGTGGCACTTCTGTGTGCATGACATAGTAGCGGATCACTGATGTGCAGCTATCCCTCACTTTGCCAGGGAAGAGGCAGCAGAGTCATGGCAGAGCCCCGTTAGCTGCAGAAGATGCAGTGAGGAATTCCTCAGGTTTGATATTACCAAGTCATAGCAGGCCTGAATGCCAGTCCAAATTTGAATACCTGGGAGACGGTTTTTTGTCCACTGATGAACCATGCCTGCAGCTGCCACTTCTCTCAGTTCACAGAAAGGGTTGCTTGCTAGCCATGGGAAGATTTCAGCCTGTTGGCCAACCTTTCAAGTTTCTGCTAGTAAAAATAGCAGAAATATCCCTTCAGTATCCTACACTTTTATATCTAATTCAGCAGTTCCTGTGCACACATATAGAATATTCTGTAATGCTAACAGGCACTTAAATCCACTGCAAAAGAGACAATAAACATTAACATACTCCTCTTTACATTTGCTGTGCACTATAGCACAAACATAGATTTGTGCTGCAGTTCCATTTTTTTTCTTTAAAGATTCATTAACAGGTTGAAATAAATAAATAAACAGAGTTTTGACATTTGCTGATTGATGTAAAAAATACATTCAGCTGAAAAGTTCTCATTTTCCTCTCCTTCACTGAAAGGCAAAATAAAAGTAAATCTGGAAAAAAAACTATCATTCTCTCAGACTAAAGTAATATTCAGATGTGAACGACATAGCATTTAAAATTCATTTAGGATAAGCATAGATTCTGTTGTAAGGGTATGGCTATCTCCAGGAAAAAGAAGCAACAAAGATTTTAAAAAGTGTTTGGTACATTGTTTCACCTATAAGAACCTTGTATTAAAAATTGCTTGTTTCTTCCCTTATGACCATCAAGAGTCAACCCGTATAAAGTTGTTTTCCTGCTTAAAGCCAACTTATTTTCAATGGATTGCCTAAATTGACATAAAGAGCTCCCTGCTTTCAGGTCAGAAAAAAAAGCGATTATAAAAATCTATTGATTTCAGAACCCCAGCATTTAAGTATACTCATAGGAAGGAAGGGAAAATAAGGAAGGGAGGCAGGGAATGGAAGGAAGAAATTTGAAGAAAGGATGAATTTGGAGGGAATGAATTCAGAATGGAGGAAGGAAGGTATTCAGACAGAAGGAATTTGGAAGGAAGAAATTTGAAAGCAAGGAAGCAAGGTATTAGGAAGGAATTAATTTGGAATGAAGGCATTTGGAAGGCAGGAAGACAAGAAGGCAGGAAGGTAGAAAGGCAGGCAAGCAGGAAGGAAGGGAGGAAGGGAGGAAGGAAACGGATCATCACAGGACATCACAGGAGACTTATTGCAACACATGCAAGGCAAATATAAAAATGAACTGTTTAGGAGAAAACATCAAAGAGCAATAGTAAATTAAAAAGTTGTGTTTAAAGAATGGCTATGAAAACATTAATATAGGAACTACAAAACAGAAAGCTAAATTTAAAGAAAGTAAGGTATCAGCATAGTGTGAGAAACAAATATTATTTTATACAAGCAGGAAATTACTAGCATTTTGTTTTCTTTCATATCAAATATCAATTCTTTCATTACTCGAAGCGGGAATTACATTTAAAAAAAAAAATCTCTCTCCATTTTACTCAGTCTTATCTTTTGGCAAATATTGTTGACTGAGAGATCCAAAGCCAGTCCATGCTGAAGTTAATTAAACATGTCCATTGTTTTTAACTATGTTATTCTATTTGCTCATCTCCCACAGAAAAAAAAAAAAACCACAAACAACTTTGCACTACCAGCTTATTTTTTACAGTGCAAAATATGGCACAACTCAAAGGACTTTTAGGTGTTGCATCATCAGAAATCTGTTACTGAGATTTGTGTGTTAGCATACATTCCTACAGAGCATATGCTAACAGACAAATATATCCTAAATTTACAGAAGTCAGTAAATACTGAGGACTCAGCATTTCTCAGAACATGCTCAGGAAGTTTGAGGATTAAGCCCCTTTTAGCACAAGCTCAGATCACACTGGAAACCATTAGATATTGTAGTTGAAGTCCCATTTTCAGGGATTTGCACTGTTCGAGATAGTTGAAAATTCCCCCCAACATTAACTTTGTCAGACTGGCTCAGGTGGAAGCAAATTAAAGCTATATTTACAAGCAAAGCTACAGTCTACAATGAAATGCAATGAATGTGTACAAATATACAGTATTTACAATATTGACAGGTATTTACAAATAATGAACAGCACAAGGACCCCCCTGATCAAAGACCAGGGGAGCTGCAACAGCTTCTCCCTCCCTGCCTCCCCCTTGCCCCCCTGTACAAAAGGGACAAAAGACAGAAGCAATGATATTAGACTTAGCCAAAACAAAAGCAATGCAGCAAGGTCAGTAAAGCTTGTTAGTCTCTCCCAGAGCGAAGAAGCAAGAAGAGAGAACAATTTTTTTGGGAACCAAATTTTAAGGTAGATATCTCTCCAATGGACTTGCTTAGAATAATCATTATTTTCCTTTTTACACTCAATAGTGATTTTGCTGCCTTTACATTTTACTACCTTTCTGTTCAAGATCTGTAAAAATTTTTAAAGGCATAGCCTAAAACTACCACACCAGTGGGTTTGTTTATTTTTTGATGACCACATAGTTTCTACTATGAATGGCAACTTCAGGACACCATTTGGAAATAGTGAGATACTTTCTCTCTATGCACAGCTGTAGTAAGCTATTGAGCTGTGAAGGAGACTAATGCAGGGATTTACTTGTGATCCACCTGCTCAGCACCTGGGACCAAACACAAGCTGTGCTTGTCATCATTTTAGTCTGACAGGGAAGTCAGTTGGTCATACACATAAACCTTCAACACTTTGCATTAGATTGAGTGTCAGAGGAAGTTCTTGGGTGAATTGCAGAACATGATGATCCCTGTAGCAGAGACATTAATGAGCCAAGCTATACTTCATTTATGAAGGGGGAAAAATGGTTTCTGTGAAACTTACGTCTCTTTTATGAGACATAATTATGTCACAATACCTCTGCCCAAAAATGCTCTTTTACTGGAGTCTGAACATGGCTTTTGTTGCGACAGTTAAGTCTAAGCAGGGCTATGGAGCTGCACTGGTACCCACTGACAGTGAGAAATGGATGAGCACTTTATCTGGTATATTTGTATGGTGGCATGAACAGAGCCATGTATGTTTAGCTCAATAGAACACTGTCCCTGATCACTCCCTTAAAGGAATGGATACTTCTTCCTTTTCCCTCTGGGCAGCCGTGTTGTCACCCTTGTTTTCAGTATATTGCAACTATTTGCACACAGAAAGCAGTGGAGGCAGAGTGCCCATGTGATCTGGTATAGGTGATCCTGCTCTGGCAGGGGGTTGGACTAAATGATTTCTCAAGGTCCTTTCCAGCCCCTAACATTCTGTGATTCTGTGAAAGGCTTCTCCTGTTATGATGGTTCTCTGCACTGCTCTTTAGAAAGGGCAGTAGATCATGAGATTCTGGCTCATCCAGAATTTGTATTCAATACCTGAGGAAGTAAAAGTTGGTTTATTCCTTTCAGTCCATGGCCTGGAAACCCTACAGTTGGACATACAGAGTGTGACAGTTATGGTTATTAATTATGATTTATGAAAAAAAGAGTATTATTTATTAATATAAAAATTAGTAACAATATATATTGCAGATTCTAGTGCATGCTTGTGGATATATCCCATAAATGGGTACAGTTTATCAATTTTGAATCAAATTAGAAAAATACAAAAGAAGTATTCAATTAAGACCCAAGAGTGTAATTCCACCACTTGTCCACCAGACAGCAACTCGATAAGATGCTTGGCAGCTGCTAAACAGCTAGGAGAGACAAAATGTCAGGGCGTAAAATTAAAAAACCTTTTAAAAAGACTTAAACCAATTTTTGATCATGAATTATGACTCCAGGCATTCCAAGACGTTGCATTAATGAATTATAGATCACTAATACCATGCAGGTTGAAGTGCAGGGATTTAAAACAGAGCCAAAACTGGTGTTAAACACATGGGCATTAATAAGCTAATTTCACTTGCTAAGATGCTTCATAAGTTACTGCTACGATGGTTGCCATGGCTCACAGGGACCTGGCAGGGCTGTGGCTGCTGTGTCTGGCACTGAGGTTTGCAGGGACCCGGCGTGGCCATAGATGGCTGGCTCCAATGGAGTGGCAGGACCGTGACTGGCTCCCAGGGGTGGGCCATTCTGGACATGGGGGAGGCAGCTTTCTCCCATGGCTGCAGGGGTGCAGTGTAGAGGCTCTGTGAGGGTGCACTGGAGGCTGGTTCACCTGGAATGGCTCTTGGGCGTTTCCTGGTGCTGCTGGTCCTGCGGAGTCTGCAGAATGATGCAGGGGAGCAGTTCCCCTCCCGGAGTGGCTTGAGAGCAGGGGGTGGGGCATGGCACAGCTTCTCCCTGGATCAGCTCAAAATGTGACAAATGTCCAGGACACTCACAGGTAGTCCTGGCAGAGACAGTGCTCTGAATTGCGCTGGTGTTTACCTCTTGGGTGTGTAGTGGCAGACAGCAGCTCCTTCTCCCATGGCTGAGTAGCCAGCACACAGAGGCTGCTAGGCATGGTCCTTGCTTTACGAGAGAGCACAGGAAGGGCTGCTGTGGCTCACAGGTCTGTGGCTTGCTTGCAGCACTTAGATCTGCCGAAGGATTTGGACAAGTTCTCTCCTCGACTGGGTGGGTGTGGTGAATGAAGCCTATGACCCAAGGCTATATCCTTAAAGTTGTGGGACATGGCCTATGTGTTCAGCTGGAACCCCCTCTCCCCTCTGGAGTTGGGGGGGAAGGCTGGGCACCACTCTGTCTGAGTAGACCATCTCCTGGGTCATTTGGGACAATGGCACTCCGACGACATACCCATTGCCCTTTGTTCACAAGTTATGTTCACATTATATTTGGGTGAAACATCAGTTCATTGGTCAATTGCTCTGTTTAACAAGGATGCTCACTGGACCAGTGTCCATGCGGCAAATGTTAAATAGGGCTTGTTTCGGTAAACTCGTGCTCCGTGTTCTGTGCCCGGTATCCGTGTTCGGTGCTCCATGTTAATACCCGCGCCTGTTCCCGTGTGCGTGCCCGTGTTTGCCTCGTGCTTTCTGCCGCCAAGAGATCCGCATTGCCCGGGACTCGAACCAGCAGCGTTCGAGTGCATTGTCACAAATCCACCATTTCTGCCAAAAGAACCGGCACCCTCCCCAGCTGATCTCCATAAGATCACGGAAAGGGTCACTCCAGCTTCGCAGAGGAGACGCTTTTGGCCATATCCTGCAGCCGCATCGACAAGGGTTTTCCCCTGGAGCGGCAAGCTTGTTTACACAGCGCACTCCGCGAACTGACTTGCAAAGCCTCTGGGAATCACCGGTAATCTTCCAGGACCCTTTGTTCCGAGAGAAGCTGCTACCACGCGGCACGGCACCACGCGGCTGGCGCCATTTGTATCATGTTATTACGATACATCCGTGCTACGATTTCCGGGACTATAAAACAGTATCAAGAAAACAACCTCGAGAACTTTCTTCAGGTAGTGAGTAAACCAAACATTTCTTCATAGAGTTTCTGTGGCAGTTTGTGCAAACTGCCTGTTTGTGGGCTTGCCGTTTCCCAACAAGCACTCACCCCACCCCCCTGCTCTCTCTCTCTACCTCACTCCAATTTAGTTTCACTTTCTAAACACATAGATTTCTTCAAACTATTCAAAGTGCCTGTATATATACATTCTGCAGAGTTGATTCTTTCTGACTGAATACTAGAACCTGTAAATATTAATTATATATATCACTTGTAATATAGTGTTAATAAATATTTATTAAACCTTTATAAATATCTCCGCTGCTTATTTTCGGCGAGAATTTACATTTCATAACAGTGGGCTTACCAGCAGGGTTCAGTCCCTTTAAGATGGGGTGGCAGTATCCAGTGGGACTGGGATATGACACAAGGCTGGCTGTGGTTGCAGAGCAGTGTGCGAAGGACTTGTTGCAGGCTTGGGTAAACCGAGGCATGATGGCACTTCCCAGGTAGCAGGCTTCTCTCCAGACTGCAAACAAAGGCAGAGCATGTGCACAGAGCAGAACAGCACAAAAGCAATAGCAAAAGAGCAAAGAGCCACGAGCTTACAATTTGGGTAATATTTACAATATGCTCAAGGCTGGGATTTAGCCAATAGTCAAACTTGGTCAGCACCTGTAACCAATAACAAAGCACGTGGTTAGAATTATGCTCAAATTGGAAAGAAGCACGAGTGTCCCACGAGGTGGGTGCATGATCTTGTTTACCCAAAAAAAGGCAGGTTGGGTTGTTTACCTCGGCTTGGTGACACCTGGCCCTTTCCTTACTTGGCTCTGGGATGAGCACCCACTCCAGAAAGGAGGGGAAAGCGAAAATTTGACCAAAACATTCTGGGGCAAATTTTAGCAATACTTGGAACATAATTCTGGGCATAGGCTGCCTTCACCACACTCACAAAGTGAAATATTTAAATTACATTGCAAAACAGATTTCAGAAGTTGTTTCTTCCTTGTATGCATCACTTCAGGGAATATGTGACAACAAGGAAAAATACTTTTGAAAAAACAACAAGCCTGGGCCTGAATCTGGAAAGTTCATCCAATTCAAAGTCATGCAGCCTGAAAAATAATTGAAATAAGAACAGCTGCAAAAATAACAAGCAGATCATTCATGTCTAGCTGAATGAGGGCTTGGCCATTTAGTTGGTTTGGTTTGGTCTGGGGTTTGTTTTGTTGTTTTTTTGTCTGTTTGGTTGGTTTGGTTTGGGTTTTTGTTTGGTTTGGATTTTTGTTTGGTGTTTTTGTTTGTTTTGCAAAAGATATAAGTGGGAATTGCAGGCAACACTTCACGCTTTGGTTCCAACTCTGCTACAGACTTTCCTGTGATACTGAGGCAACCTCTTAAGAGTGCAGCTAGTCAGCACCTATTTTTTGATAAGCTAGAAAAATGTTTGTAGAAATAGTTACTTCTTACAACATAAGGCAACTGAAAAATGTAATTTGCTTATTTTTTGTCGGAAGCAAAGTTAGTGGGGCGGGTTTGAGATGCAAAGAAAATGTTGAAAGTTTTTAGTTTTCTGAAGGTGAAGTTGGGGGGGGGGTTGGTTTTGGTGTGGGTTTTGTAGGTTTTATTTTAGTTTTGTATTTAATTTTTAGTTTGTTTGTTTAATCTTCATCTGAAAAAAATAGTGAATAGTTTGACAGACATTTCAATAAAACTAAGCCAAAGAAAAATCTTTGATGCATTGATGCTGATCTTGAGGAGGGGCAACTTGTGAGTTAAAGAAAGAACTTCATCCTCTCCTTCCTGAAGAAACAAATTAAGTGCACAGAAGATGTGTAGGAAGCATTTTAGTGTAGACTATTTTTCTTTTCCCTAAATGCATCATAGTAAAAAAATCACTTGATGTGGCATGTTCACAAATCTTCTGGTGACTTTACCAGCCCTCTGTCATTTACAGAATTTGTCACAGATGTTGTACATCAGGAGCAGACTCCCTTTAAAACTGGAAGCATACAAGTTTCATTCAGGTTGGTAGAAACCAGGTTATTAACAAGATTCATCATTCCATGATTTGCCATTTGCTCAGTAGCCTTCCTCTGACTGTCTGAAGATTGAAAAGAATATTAGGAAGAAATGCATCCCACCTTGGAGAGTGGCAGCATGGGACTAAACCCTGTTCCAACATTGCTGAAGTTGACACTAAATTAAAAATGTAAGGGTCTTTTGCTCCACAGAGGTGCTTGTTTCACCCAGACAATCTACTTGAGCCATGGTAGGAGCAATGGCTGCCATTCCCACCCCTGGAGCTGAAACTGCACACCCATCTTTCAACTGCCATCTGCACAACGCGTATTTCAGCCTGAAGAAAACAGTGTCCTGAATGCTAATGTACAGGCTAATATGACTAGCCTCTACACACAGGAATACAATTTCATTTATTAATTGGACAACAAGAATAGATAACATGCAGGAATAGTTTATGTTTATTGTGCTCTGTGTAAACAGGAATTAATGCTGTCTTAAATTGGGATTACTGGGAAATTACTACTGGGTAACTGCTATTTTGGCTCTCCAGGACACTGGCTCTTGGTTTACAATATTGTTAGTAGCCTTTTGGGGAGGGTTGTCAGAAGACATTTCAAGCTTATTGAAACTCCATAAAAGGACAGTAGGAAATTATATCTATATCTATATCTATATCTATATCTGTATCTTTATCTGTATCTATATCTATATCTCTTGACAAACATATAGGTGATGCAGAACTTCTTTTCCAAAAGAAACTTTTTCATTTCTTTCTTCAAAGATTTTATAATGCATTTCTCCCTGTTTGGGCTCTGCTGATGCCTCCCAGGTCTTTCATTGATCCTAGACATCTACTTTACCTACCATTAAGTCCTTGAAGGCTGTCTATATTCAGCTAGAGCTATTTCACTCCCTTTTTATTACAACTAACATCCATCTGCTCCTTCACCATCCACAAGAGTAGAAAGCCCAGACTCTTGCCTTTTCAAGTAACTGTATTAATCCGCCTGCTGATTTTAATCCAAGGAATATTAATGATTGAATATAAGCATGTTTTCAGCAACCCGTGAGGTATTATTTAATACTATAATAAAATGCCAATGTTTTAAAATCACAGACTTTCCTCTTCTCTTAAGTTTGTTTATTAAAAAAAAAATGCATTTAAAATGGCTCCATTGGACATCACATTTAAGGAGGAGTACACATTTTGTAGGCTGAATTAATGTGTCTTCTAGCCAACTTCACCAGTGTAAATGATGTGTTGGAGCAGGTCCAGAGGAGAGCAGCGAGACTGGTGTAGGGACTGGAGGGAAAGTCTTATGAGGAGAGGCTGAGGGATCTGAGGTTGTTTAGCCTAGAAAAGAGGAGACTCAGGGGAGACCTTATCACACTCTATCACTACGTTAAGGGAAGTTGTAGTGAGGTGGGGGGTCAGGCTCTTTTTCTAGGCAACTTATGACAAGAGGGCATGGCCTGAAGCTGTACCAGAGGACGTTTAGGTTGGATGTTAGGAAGCACTTCTTCATAGGAAAGATGATTAGACACTGGAATGGACTTGCCAAGGAGGTGGTGGAGTTGCCATCCCAGGAGGTGTTTAAAGATTGGATGTGGCACTTAGTGACATGGTCTAGTCAATATGGTAGTGTTGGGTCATAGTCTGGACTTGATGATCTCAAAGGTTTATTCCAGCCTCAATAATTCTGTGATTTTGTGATAATTCATGATTCTTCGTCCACTTGAGTTTGCCCAGCAGTTCCCTACTTAACCATGCAGGTCTCCTGGCTCCCTTTTTTGATTTCTTACTCTTTGGAATGTTCTGATATTGAGGTTGGAAGAAGTGGTCCTCGAATATTAACCAACTATCTTGCCCCCCTTTACCTTCTAGTACCCTGTCCCATGAGATTTCCCCTATTGCTTGAAAAGGCCAAAGTTGGCCCTGTTGAAGGCCAAAGTTGTGATCCTGCTTGGTATTCTGTTTCTACTGCACATAATCCTGAACTCCACCATCTCATGATCACTACAGCCAAGGCTGCCCTCAGCCTTCACCACTTCAACCAGACCCTCCTTGTTAGTGAGTATCAGGTGCAGCAGAGCTCCTGTCCTCCCTGGGAGAGGAAATGGCACAGTAACCAAATGTGCAAAAATGCAACGTTACGTAAGAATATTGTCTTTTTAGTCATACTGCTGTGTGAATACCTGCTGTGCAGTTGGGTTCTACAATGACAGCAGCAATTTAACAAATAAATAAAACTATCTAATTTCCCCAAAAGTTTCAGTAAACGTTGCCATGATCTAAACAAATATTATTTTTCCTGACATCTGAATGTATCATCAAATAACATTTTTTCTGTATTCTTATGTGGTTTGGAAACTTCATCAAATGAAGTTTTAAAAACTCCATGACCCTAAATTTTAACTCTGAGGTTTTTTTTCCTTTAGGTCTTTGAGATAAATTTTTGACAGTAACAAAGAAATGAAGAAGGAGGGAAAGGGGGGGGGGGGGGGGGGGGGGAGGAGGGAGGACAGGTTATTGCATAAGGCACTTAAAATTCACTTGGAATGTCTCATGGAAAGAACGCAGAAAAAGAATTGACTTGTTGATGAAAAACATTTCATTTTCATCTTTATTCAATTATGTAGACCAAAAATCTTACAAGTAAGCTGCAAAGTATTACAATACTCTTGGAAAACAGAGAACAGAGTTCTCCTTTCCTCACACCAATTGTACAATTGATGTCATTTATTTTACTTCAGAGTTACTCCAGGTGACGTTTTTCCCAATTTCTCTTAAACTATTTTCAGTGTTACATGGCCAGATACATGGGGATATCTGGAAGAGAAGACAAAAGTAGAAAATTTTCAAAAGAAAGGAGCTCTAAAGAATAATTTGAATGAAAAAGGAAAGTGTGTTACACAAATTTGAGGGTCAGGTGTGCTGTACACAGATGTGAGCTGGCAGCTCCCCACACTGTAAGTTGGTCGTATATGAGCCAACTCTGTCTGGCACCTGAGCTTTATAAATGGTACTTTTCAATTCAGATCACATTTGTGTCCATCCAGTTCAGAGTGTAGGCAGATTTAGTACATATCCATCTGCACAGGAGTAATGAGATAGAAAAAATTGAGATAACACGGCTGCAAAGAATCTAAAAAGAAAATAATAGCAATGACTTCTGGTCTGCTCTAGAGGACCAATTACTCACTGAATAGAATTACATTTTTTAAATCATCTTTCTGTGTAAGGCTGCCAAAGCAACACTCTGAAGGGATGTAGTGGGAGATGGATCTGACCTGCAATGACATCAATAAAAGTAAAAAAGACAGTTTTCATGCATATCACTCCTGAAGCTATCACTCAAAGTGATTTTGAAAGGCATTTTGAAAACAAAACTCAGAAAAAAATGCAAGAAATTAAGTTATTCCTTACAGTAGTGAGCTTGTTGGTCGATTAATAGATGCAGTTGTTAATTCTATTTGTCTCCCAGGAGCAGGCCTATTGATATTGATATCTTCCTCAACACATCCTGGGAGACAAGAAGGCCTAAGGCACACATTTTTTTCATGAGATTATTCATCAGTATATTTTCTTAACAAAATGAAAAGACACATTTCCTGGAGCATTATGAACCTCCAAGGGCTAAAGAAATCCTTGTAGAGCAACAACCAAAACTAAATTACATATTGAATATCATAATCACGCTTTGTGCAATAACTTCAATGCAAAACCAGTATTAGTCCTGGTGTATAGGTATTGTTAGACTTTTCAGTATCACCTGAAATAGATGAAGCCAGCAAATCACAGACATAATGAGTAAAAGACATTGCCCTGACACTACTGAATCCTACCACAGTCTTTAGAAAAGTTCACAATATTGAATTATGTTGTCATTATTAGTTACACAGGCAATGAGAAGTGTTGCAATGTTCAAGTTTGAATTAGAAAGAAGGCA
Organism: Indicator indicator; assembly: GCF_027791375.1. Lineage (NCBI taxonomy): Eukaryota > Metazoa > Chordata > Aves > Piciformes > Indicatoridae > Indicator > Indicator indicator. Next base: position 42,938,685 of record NC_072015.1, read on the forward strand.
GATTCTGCAACAGTAGCATATCTTCATTAACACATTAGATTTTAGCAGAAATTTTAAGTAAGGAGTAAATTTAAGCAAAGGCTGTGTTCCAAGCCATACCTTGGGAATTCCATACTACCAGAGTACTCTCATCCCTTTTCTAACCATGACACAATATTGTGAAGGTTCTACCACCTCCATGAGAACAAATTGCATTTTTACTAATATTATTCTCCACTGACTATTTCTAACCACTAGAAATAGAGCAAATTTGTCTTCATGGACTGGAGAAAGCAACTATATAGGTAAAGGGTTCTTAGTATTATATCTCTTACTATACTGCATTCCTGCAACTTAGCTGTTTCAGTTCTGTTTCTTGACTGTATATGAGATTGTGGTTTCCTACACAATAACTTAAAATATTGGTTATTTGTTAGCAAAACTTTATATTATAAAAATAATTGAAATGTCATACATAAATTGTATTCTCACTTCCTCATTGTGTGGGTTGTGTGAAAATGCATAGACCAAGATCATATCCTCAGCTCATTTAATGTTATTTGGCTCTGTTGACTTCATTTTACATTACCTGGGCATATGGCTGCTGGGTCTATGTCCTTCAACAGATCCTCCAATGGCGACTTTACCAGGATACTAGGAATTTTTCCTGCAACATCAAACAATACTATCATCTGTCCTCTCCCTTTTGCCAAGAGAAAAATACTTTGGGTTGTGTCTCTCACATGTCAGTTTTCATTATCTGTGTCTGACATGTCAGTTTTCATGAACTGTGTCTACAATTTCAGCCTCTGGAGCTGCTTTGTCTCCACAGCATGTTGGTGGACTGGTGGGGAACAGCACAACAGCTTCTATGGAGCAGAAACTGGGTGGCACATGGACAGTGGAGTGTCCCCTTCTCCTACCCTGAGCTGGCATACCTCACAACAGAGGCAGGCAAAGCATGAGTGGAGCTGCAGCTGCAGAGGAGCATTTAAATGTGCCAAGAGCACAGGAATTGAACACCCAACAAAATCGGCAGAGGGCAGTACTGAGACATCTGGGTGTGTCACTGAAGCTTTCTCCACATGGGCAGGACCAGCAATGGTTGCAACGTGGCCTAAAACTGTTTCCAAAAGAATTGTGTCGACCCAGAGAGTGGCCCAACACAAACAGGCAGGTGTTCAGACACCTGGCTGTGGGGAGTGCTGGAGTCTCTCCCTTCTCATAGCAGACTGCAGGGACCACATCTGTGTCCACTGTGAGCAGGTGCCCTGGTCAGCCTAGTGGCTGAGATGAAGGAGGAAGTTAAAAGGCTGCAGACTGTTAGGTAGTGAGGGAGGGAATTGACTGGTGGAGTCAAGCTCTACCATCCTTCAAACAGTCCCAACAGCCATGCAGAAGTCAAGGCACTGAGGGCTTCCTACTCTCTTGCCAGCTTCCCAAATAGGATGACTCAAAGGCAGGAGATCAGCGGAGACAAAATCCTCCCAAGCGTGGCAGGGGTGGCATCCCAATATCCACTGAAACCCCCTGCCAGATGTCCCTGAAGAACAGATTTCCTGTTCTTAGTGAATCTGTTTTCACCAAGATCAATGTTCTGCAAGGGAAACCAACCAACAGCAGCTATGAGAGCTTGTCTGGTTTATGTCATTCAGAGTGGCTAGGAGGGAGCAAGCCTACTATAAAAATATCTGCAGTTAAGAAGAAAAGACAGGTGTTACTCGAGATCTTTATCAACCACCTGGATGAGGGGATTGAGAATACCCTCAGCAAGTTCCTGATGATACAAAACTGGGGGGATGTGGCTGACACCCCTCAGGCTGTGCAGACATCCAATGAGATCTGGAAAGGCTGAGAGCTGAGTACATGCAAATCTCACAAAGTTCAATAAAGACAAATACAGGATCCTGCATCTGGGGAGGAATAACACAAGTACAAGCTAGGGACTGCCCTGCTGGAAAGCAGCTCCACAGAGAAAGACCTTGGAGTGCTGGTGGACAGCAAGTTCTGCATGGGACAACAATGTACCCTGTGGCCAAGAGAGACAATGGGATCCTGGGATGCATCAAGAAAAGTGTGTCCAGCAGTTCTAGGGAAGTTCTTCTCCCCCTCTGCTCTGCCTGGTGAGACCACACCTGGAATATTGCGTCCAATTTTGGGGTCCCCAGTTCAAGAGAGACAGAGAGCTGCTGGAGAGAGTCCAACAGAGAGCTATGAGGATGCTTAGGGGACTTGAGCATCTTTCCTGTGAAAAGAGACTGAGAGACTTGGAGCTGTTTAGTCTGGAGAAGACTGAGAGGGGATCTGATCAATGTCTATAAATATCGGAGGGGTGAGTGTCAAGTGGAAGGGGCCAAGCTTTTTTTGGTGATTCACAGTTATAATTAATATTTGTAACCAAAAACTTTTGCCCAGCTCCGCTAGAATGGGTGCAGGGTAACAGAGAAGTTTGTTTCAGTCTGACCATTGAACATGAACTGCTTCTGGTAAAAAGAATAAAGTCCAAAAAATCACTGACACAAGTCAGAAGCAAAGGAGTGGATGTGTTCCAAAGTATTTCTTTTAGGGCACTGGGATGCAACATTTTAACTATTTTGCACTGTCAAATGTTATGCAGAGGTTTATTATTTAAAATTCTGTCTGATACGTTGCTTTTTATTTGTGGTAATCTTCCCTATCTATTTACAACTTTGAAAGCCACTGTACCAAGACATCGAAGTCTAGCTTTCACTATAAATCCAAGAGGCTGCTGTGTCAATTGATATATGGCAACTCCAAAGTCATTACTGTACTCTACCCCCCATCCCTGGAGGTTTTTAAGGCCAGGCTGGATGTGGGCAACTTGATCTAGTGTGAGGTGTCCCTGCCCATGGCAGGGGGGTTGGAACTAGATGATCCTTGAGGTCCCTTCCAACCCTGACAATTCTATGATTCTATGATTCTTTTCCAATGACCTTTGAAGCCAGAGGACTTTCTAGCCTGTTTTTCTGTACCATCTGGCAGCCCCATCTACAACTAAACTGTTACTTTAGCCTGGGATAGATCCTTCCACAGCCCTGGTTCATGGGATGCACTGCACTCTCCCACCTTTGTTCTCTATCATAGAATCATAGAATCGAGAAGGCTGGAAGAGACCTCAAAGATCATCGAGTCCAACCTGTCACCCTAAACCTCATGACTATCTAAACCATGGCACCAAGTGCCACGTCCAATCCCCTCTTGAACACCTCCAGGGATGGTGACTCCACCACCTCCCGGGGCAGCACATTCCAATGGCCAACCACTCTCTCTGTGAAGAACTTTCTCCTCACCTCCAGCCTAAACCTCCCCTGGCGCAGCTTGAGACTGTGTCCTCTTGTTCTGCTGCTGGTTGCCTGGGAGAAGAGAACAAACCCCTCCTGGCTACAACCTCCCTAGTTGTAGACAGCAATGAGGTCTCCCCTGAGACTCCTCTTCTCCAGGCTAAACAGTCCCAGCTCCCTCAGCCTCTCCTCATAGGGCTTGTGCTCAAGGCCTCTCACCAGCCTCGTTGCCCTTCTCTGGACATGCTCCAGCAATTCAACATCTTTCCTAAACTGAGGGGCCCAGAACTGGACACAGTACTCAAGGTGTGGCCTAACCAGTGCTGTGTACAGGGGTACAATGACCTCCCTGCTCCTGCTGGCCACACTATGCCTGATGCAGGCCAGGATACCATTGGCTCTCTTGGCCACCTGGGCACACTGCTGGCTCATGTTCATAATGTGCATTGTCCTCAATTTTCTTTTTGCAGAAAACTAGGTGGTGAATGAAACTAAGCCTATCTATTGGAAGATGTAACAGAGAGAGAGGCGAAATCCCCACACACCGACAAAGACCAGGCTAGCTCAGTCTGGAAGCAAATGAAAGCTGTATTTACAATCAGATCTACAATCTATGATGAAATGCAATGAATCTGTACAAATAGACACTATTCACAACATTTATAAATATGTACAGTCAACAGAAAAGCACAACCAAGCCCCCTTTGCTTCCCCCAAGGGGCCTTCCCCAAGGGGCTTCCTCCCCTGCTAGAAGGAATCCCCCCAGAGCTCCCTGGCAGAAGGCAGAGAGTCAAGAAGCAGAGAGGCTGTGAGACTTAGCTTGTCAAGGTCAGTGTGTTATCTTCAGCCAGAAAAGAAGCAGCAGCCAGACAACCCAGCAAGCAAGCCAAGAACTGCCCAACTCCCCAACCTTGTTTTGCGTTCTTAAGCATTTCTACTTCTCCAATGGAAGTGTTCAGAATAATCATTATTTTGCTTTCTTGCACCCAATAGTGACTTATTTACATTCTTTCATTTTCTCTGCTTGAACTTTGTGAAGGAAAATTAATAAGACAGTCTTAAAACCATCACAGAAGAGATTAGTGATGAATACCGGGAGCAGTGGCTTCGTGCTGAAGAAAGTGCAAACACTGAAAACTGGAGTAGGCCTCTTGTTTCTCTGTAGTACAGTAGAAAAATGACCTCATGAGCAGGGTAGCATGTAAATCTAATTTTAGATTCAGTCATACTAGCATGTGAAAGCATTATGCACTCCTAGACAAACTTGTCTGAAAACAGAAAAGTGGTGCCTCACTGAAACCAACATCTTGCAAAAAATGTAATCAATTTCCATGCTAGTAGTTAGAATTAAATCACCAATGGAAAATAAACTTTGTTCTTAATATCTGGCTGTTTGCTTTGGGTTGTGGGTTTTTTTTTTTAATTGTTGTGATTAGCTTTGAGAAATTTTTACATTTTCAAAATGAATGTGTGAAAAATAATGAGAAAGACAAAACAAGGAACAGAGTTTGACCAATCTTAAATGATTAACATTTGAAGTTTGTAATCAGATGGGGTATATTTTGGTTTGTATTTGGGCTTATATTTTGGTTTATATTTTGGTTTGTATTTTGGCTTATATTTTGGTTTGTTTGTTTTAATTTAAAAAAATATTTTTTTGTCCTGATGCAGGGAAGTTTATCCCAAAACCTCCACATTTTTTTACTGAATCAAAAGTCTGCTTTCATTCATCTCTACAATAAATATAAACAACTTTTTTTTAAAAGGTATAGTTTCTTATGCCTTAATCAGGAAGAAATCAGAATTATTTTAATTGCACTTAAATCAGAGAGTCTGGAGAAAGTTTAAGAAATGACACATGTAATTCTCTCCTTTTAGAGAAAAATCTTTTCCAAATAGTGAAGCCAAAAAAATCAATCATGATATTAAATGTAAGCTAAAGAAGGAGAGGGTGTAAACAAGTAATTGATTAAAAGTGGAAAGAAATAATGTGCAAAATTCACATTAAAAAAAGAAAACAAACACACACAGAGACACACAAATCCTGCCCCACAACAATGTAACATAAACTCATGCATCTGTACAACTGAGGAAAATCAAGCCACTGCTGAATATCTTTGAGTATTAAAAGCCTATAATTAGGAAATAAACAAATAAATGAGGAAATTGCATTTTAATGCCTTTCTGTGTTAATAAAGAAAAGATATGACTGAGAAACTATGGAGCTCAAACACGTGACAGAATGAAAGTTGATAACAGGAATGAAGTTGTTCTGCCCTCATTGTTAGCAGTGGCTATGCATAGGCACATCAGTGTGTGGGGAAGCTACACATTCTTTTTCTTTCAACAAAACTAATCTTATTAGTAATTTTGTTTTAAAGTCAAGTTCAATTAAAAAAAAAATTAACAATTATTCTGGATTTTTATCCCCTAACAAGAGAAGCCTTATATATTTTCAGCAGTAGAAGACAAGATTCCAGGAGCTCATAGGTAGAAGGGATGTTTTCATAGTGCAGAAATTGATGCACCTGAATTTGGCACTTCCATTAACATAAGCTTCCTAGATTTCTAGACAAGCTCCTCCAGAGGGAAATTCAGAGCAAGAACCTAAACAAGGTGACTTGAATTGCTCTCCATGGGAACATCTCCCTCTGACTACAGAGGGAGTTCAGGTCATTTCCCAGTCATCTTCTCTAGATCATTAAGGTGCCTAAAGTAAAGATTCTTGATTCTCTCCCCCTCCCAACCCTAGATGACATGACACAGGGTTGTGACACAGAGAAGCAGCATGAATCTGCCTGCTGACCCGGGAAGGACCAAGAGTGCAAGGCTAAGAAAAGTACTGGAGAAAAAACTTTCTGCAGTGGAACACAGGAATTCCCAGAATAATTCAGCTTTTTGGGGGGTCTTATCTTCAAGGAAAGTACAAACTGGAGAGATTGAGAGATGCCCTGAGAATCTTCTTTTCAGGGACAAGGAGAGAGGGACTGTAAAGGAAGGCAAATACTCTACAGGGATGCCTGGCACTCCAGGACTGATGGTGTTTAGTTGCCCAGATTTGTGCTGCCAGCTTGCTGCACCAAAACATCTACAAAAATTTTCCGTTAGTCCATTAAATAAGAGCCATGTCCCAGACAAGTATGTCAGGGACTGCAGAATCTATTTTTTTGTGTACCCATTTTAAAAAACATGCTTCTCATACTTGCAACCAAAACTAGAGGACATTTCACTTGAAAAACAGACTACATCCATTCCCTGAGACTGTTTACAATTTTTTCTTGCAACTGTTGTAGCACCACATTTATCTTGGGGTCTTTAAATGCCAAGTGAAGACATCCTATAAGAACCTGGGGATTTTCTTCCCTGGGAAGTATTTTAAAAGCTCTTGCCAAGTGCTGCAATCAGCAACATTTTCTTTTCTCATACATTGCTATGAAACATAGTGGTAAACCTGCTCTGGCAGGGATGATGAAACATTCTCTTGAGAAGGCACAAAACAGAAAAATGTGATCACATCTCTGTCGTCATTCCCTTTCAGTTCAATTGCAGAAGGTTGCTAGAGTACTGTTAGCCAATTCTGTATTGCTGCTTCAGCAGCAGTGCCAAGTTCTGGTCCAGCTTAGCCAGCTAAGCAGCTTGAAACAGTTACATCTGCCTTGCCTTAGCCCATTTCTGTCTCTCATTGATTGTTCTCCCTCTGTGCTTTAGTTGGAGAAACTTGACATCTCCAGACATTCTAAAAGCCATGTCCTTTACCTGTCTGACAGGCTTTCCTAGCAGATACATGTTCCAGTCTGACTTGTCCCAGGAGCTCTGACTGCCTCTGCTTGTTAGCATCCAAACAAAATATGCTGCTCAGGAAGCCTGATATTTGAAGAAGTGTGAAGTAGGTCCATGATAGCTACTTCTGAGCACATGGTTGCTTCTTTGTTGATGTCTGACACATTGTAGTGTCCCTGATTGTGAGACATCCCACTTAAACCAGTTACAAACCTTTAAGAAGTTGACCTAAATGACCCAAGTCTTCTCTTAGCAGTGAGAAGGGGCCAGCCTCTGCATTATGATCTAACTCCTACCATTGGCAAGGCACCAGCCTGGAGAGAGGAAAATCACTGTCAATGTCATAGTAACAGAAAGAGGCAATCAGTCATCTGTACAGACATTACCAAATATACTGTTGATTAGTATACATGGCCTGAGGATTACTCTATCTCTGACAGAGTTTCTTGGAGAAGGGAATATTGTGCTGAAGTGATTCTAAGGGATCCTGACCACCTGGCAGCTTTGTAGGCTAGAAATCTTCTCTAAAAAAGACTCACTGGAATCTCCTGATCTCTGTTCTTGATCAAGGTAAAAAGTCTGACTTGAAAGGTGAGAAGGAGATAAGGCTCTTAAAAACATAAGCCCTTCATAACAGGCAGCTGTCTACTTTTTCTGTCTTCTTCCTTTCTCTTTTTTCTCCCTGCATTTTTCCCACTGAAGGTCAGACAGAAACATTATGGATAATTGTGGTGGGTTAGCCTTCACAGTCAAATGCACATCCAGCTGCTCACTTACCCTCTTGTCTGTGGTGTAAGAGAGAACAAAAGGATAAGAAAGATCATGGATTCTGAAAAAGACAGGAATATCACTTACCATTACAATTATGGAAAAAAGACACTAATATTTTGGCTAATTGTCGTGAAGGCATCACATGCCCAGAATTATGCCCCCAAATACCAGCTAACTTGTCCCAACATGTTCTGGGAAGTCCCCCCTTCCACCCTCCTTTCAGGAGAGGAAGACAAAAAGCTCAGGCACCTGCCTGTCTCCTAAGGGGCAAACAACTGCAGGCACCCATCTCAATGGCATGCCTATGCTTTTGCCATCTACGGGCATAATTCTAGCTTCACCTTTCTATAGGTGGAAGCAGGTTGCTGGCAAGTGTGCCCATTGGCCAGCTCCAGCCTCGAGTGTCTATAAGTATTGCTCCATTTCGTGCCACGTTGCTCTCTTCTTTTGCTTTCACTCATCATGCAACTCACGATTGTGTAAGCTATAAGCCTTCCACATGCAAGCATACTTGGAAGCCTCTGCAAACATGGAAGACAGCCCACTGAGTGTGCATCGAGGACCCGCAAAAGATGATCCTATCGCCAAAGGCGCCATAGACCCAGTCAAAAGGGACTGAGGGAAGCCCCGAGGGTAAGCCGTAACCCAAAAGGGGAAGGACTAGCCCATGCCCGGCAGTCCACATTCGCTGCGAGCTAATTAAATAGCCACAAGCAGCCATAAGCAGAAACGCATCTTGCGTGGCCCCGCCACTCCCGGGAGAGAGAGGGAGCTGCCCTCTGTAGCCACTCCACAGCCCGTATCAGGGTGAAACACCCGGGATTTCCCCGAGGGAAAAAAGAGAGCAAAAGATTAGCCTCTCCATTGGAGTCAAGGCAATGACTGTACCGTTATAATTTAAATTGAAGCAATCGCCAAGAGAAGCGGCAGTCAGCTCACCTCGAGCCGAGCCAAGGGGGGGAAGCATCATGTCACCACACCCCCACCGAAAACCGCCTATGGGAATCACCTTCGATCATGAGGGCCGACCACCGAAAAGACCTGGTCCTCCTGAGCCGATTCTCCGGTCAGGGAGCCAGCCCCTCCCTGCAGACCGCGGGAGGGCAAAGAAGTCAACTGCCCCTTCCCCGCAGACTGCAGAAGGAGAAAGCCAACCTTGTCCCCCCCCCTCCCCCACCCTCCCCCCTGAGCCGGGAGGGAGAAAGAAAGGAAGAAAGGCGCCGCCTGTACGGGGCCAACCTCGGGAAGAAGCAGATACCCAGCGAGGCCGCGTGATCCGGCAATTTGTCTTGCTGTATCTTTCATGTGTATAACATTTAGTAACATTCTATTCAAAGTGCCTGCGCATAGCCACGTGATATTTCCAGCTTAACCTGCCTCGTGACAACATTATAAGTATCTCTATACCTAGCTAGCAGCCGTAAGCTCCTTGTCGAGTCTCCATCTAGTGGACAAGCAGCGGAACTGCACCCTTTCATTCCCTTAATTAGAAATTTACTGTAAATATTATAATTGGGTATGATTGTAAATACTAAATCAGTTATGGTCTATATTATTACAACCATGCATCCGAATCAATATATATAAATTGATTAATCAAATGTTAATAATAATAATAAACAATAATTTCATAACTCATATTTTCATAATTCATAATTAATAATCACCATCCTCAATCCCTATTCCCCCTCTCCACGACACTAATTTTAATTGGATCCATTGTGAAACCAGATGGAATGGCCTATGCCTGCCACAGGGCAGTCCCTAATGCCCTTCCGCAGGGGTCATTCCTACCACCCCTGTGGCACCAAAAGGTTGCCACATAAACTCCATAAAGTAATGCCAAAATAATAATTAATGTTGTAGCTCGTATAGTAAGTTGAGTGAATTCAGATCTGATATGCATACCTTGGTGTACCTACCTTAGGGTTTTAATTTGGATTATCTTCATCTGTTTCTCATGCTGTCTTTTGGGTTGCATCACAGACAGATATCCGAGCACGAGCTGGTGTCCTTTGGGATGAAACTGAACAGGGATACGATCTTTAACAACAAAATAAACGCACTCCATCTGCCAGAGGGAGTTCAGTCTATGCAAACAGTCCAGAGCCCATCCGAAGGAACAATGTTTTGAAGGGTCTATAATCCTTCACATGCTGGGCTGCATCAAGAGAAGCATAGCCAGCAGGGTGAAAGAGATGATTCTCCCCCTTTACTCTGCTGTGTAGAGACCACACCTGGAGTACTGCATTCAGTTTTGGAGCTCAAATTACAGGAAGGATCTGGAGGTGCTGGAAGGTGTCCAGAGAAGGGCCATGAGGATGATCAGAGGGCTGGAGCACCTCTCCTCTGAGGACAGACTGAAAGAGTCGGGGCTATTCAGTCTGGAGAAAAGAAGGCTCGGAGGAACCTTCCAGTATCTGAAAGGGGCTACAAGAAAGCAGGGGAGGGACTTTTTAGGGTGTCAGGGAGTGATAGGTCTGGGGGCAATGGAAAAAAAAAAATCGAAATTGTTAGATTCAGATTATAAGTTTGGAAGAAGTGATTCCCCATAAGGTTGGTGAGGCACTGGAACGAAAGGGGCTACAAGAAAGCAGGGGAGGGACTTTTTAGGGTGTCAGGGAGTGATAGGTCTGGGGGGAATGGAAAAAAAAATCGAAATTGCTAGATTCAGATTATAAGTTTGGAAGAAGTGATTCCCCATAAGGGTGGTGAGACACTGGAACAGGTTGCTGAGGAAGGTGGTAGAAGCCTCATCCCTGGAGGTTTTTGCAGCCAGGCTGTATGTGGCTCTGAGCAACCTGATCTAGTGTGAAGTGTTCTACCTATGGCAGGGGGTTTGGAACTAGATGATCATTGACGTCTCTTCCAACCCTAACAATTGTATGATTCTATAATGCAGGAATCAGATCCCTAACACATCTGCTCTTACTGGCCTACACTACTTGACAATGCAGGTATAGCATATGTTGTGTGTCATGTAACACTATTGTTGTTATTATTATTAATTATTAGTTGTACCCAATCTTTTGGCTTTAGCTTTTCCAAGCTAATTTTCAGACTCTTACTTTCCACTCTCACCTATATAAACAAAACAGTATGAGTTTAGTCAAGTCACACTGTAGAAAATTTTGACAGGATGCTCCCTGTGCCCACCAGACATATGCATTGGCATGTAAGAAATGGAGGCACTAGGCAATATGTAATACAGCTTGAATGACGTTTTCTATTCAAGAGACACTGCTGAGGAAAGACATTTCCTTCTGCATTAGATATGCACTAGAAATCGCTCTACATCTTTATCTAAAACTGTAGCACAGAGTTGTGGTTTGAAGCCCTTCCCAGAGTCCAAAAGCCCAAAAGGAACAGATTTAGATTTTCCTCTCCCTTTTCCCTGATAGATTAAAGGCAAATTTGGCAGGAGAAAGAAGAGATAGAATCATGAAAAAAAATGGTCTGGAATCATTCTGGAAGTAAAAAGGCAATTTTAAACAAAATATATCTAGCATTTGAGTAACAGGGAAGGGTAAATAGAAAAATATACAAAGCCAGGCCCAGCTGGCATTGGATTAGCTTGATGTAAATGGATTCAGTGCTTTAGGAAGTGCAGAGGCAGCATGGAGGTAAGCCATGTGGTAGCTCAGGAAACAGGAGCAGCAGAGACGTCTTGAGCAGCTGAGCCAAGGGCAAAAGAAAAAGACCTAAAAAGAATGTCTCTCCTTAAATAGGCTTTGCTGGACAAGAAGGGGAAGTGGAATAGACCTGTGACCCAGGGGACCCTTCCTTCTGGGGGAAACCAAAATATCTCTCTCTGCACACCTGGATCAGGTTTCTTTTGTCCACCTGAGGGCTGGGTTCTTTTCAGCCCTCACCAAGGATGAGTGTAACCTGGGACACACAGTGTAACATTTAGGGACTGATGTATCAGTATTCTCATTATGCTCCACATATCTGTACAGATGACACCCACAGTCCATGGAAAAGACTAAATTAGCTTACTAAGTAAATGAGTTCTTACACTACAAAAGCACTTGGAGGCCTCAATTATCTCTGTTGTCTTATGCATTGTATGAACTCACTGTAAAACACAACTATTATCCTAAATACCAGAAAGGAAGAATTGGAAGCATTATTTATGTTGTCTTACTTTCTCTTGCACTCAATCTGGAAGGTACAGAAGCAATCCAAAACTAAATTCTGCTAATTTGGCCTTGTGCCTTCTCTGGTTTAAAAAACCAACCAAACAAACAAAACCAAAACCAAATAGTCAGAAACTCTTGTGTCTTGCCTCTCAGTACTAATACTGTAGTCATCAACTCAGAGCAGGGTACTTCACTTCAAGAAAAGTAGTATGAATACTTTGTAGGCAGAGATTTCCTGAGGATTGAAGGATTTTCAAAAGCTTTTTCATTTGATACAGTCTTCAGCTTTCCTATATAGAAATTTATATTACTTAGGCATTTAAATGAATTGCAAAGATACTTCATCACTGGAAGAGAGTGTCTAGCAATGTTCTTAAGGGACAACTAGATGTCAGAAATAGAAATGATTCTAACTTTCTGTTTCATATAGTGACAGATTTTGTTCAAGGGATACCTAGAAACACCTGAAAGCACTGCCAATGAAACAAATAAAACAACTGAAACAAAACTTAGTTACTACAGGAAAAAATAAATTTGAAGTACATCAAAGCATAATGAAAAATAAAGTAAGAACTACCTGACCAAAGATGAAAAAAGAAAAATTACTCACTTCTGCAGATGCTGACAAATCTATTCAGAACAAATTCACATAATTGTTGTTTATAATGCACTCATTGCTAGCCTCAAATTAAGTTTTCTATTATCCCAGTTTCTACTTCACATTTCACCTTATTTGTAAGAGCTGGTATATGCTGACACCTTTCCCACACTAAAACAATAATCTGATCTCCCTGTAGCATTTGCTGAAAGCTTCCCTGTAATGTTAGGGTTTTGTCAGTCCTGGGCTCCTAAATAGGGCTGGAGAATGCCAGAAGCAGCAGAGAGGATGCATGGCTTCAGCACATCTGCTGGTGGCCACTGATGCCACCAGGAAATCTTGGGAGAGCTGAACAATTTTACAGGTCTCAGTGTACAGGGTTTTCTTTACAGTCAAGGGATTTTCTCTATATGGTCATTCTCAGGCTGGAGATAGCAAATGTATTAACCTTTTACTGGGAAGTCATATGAGAGAGGCTTATCACATTTTAAGGTCCTTTAGTCTTAGCCAAAAGGAAAAGGAGGGAAAAGCAGCTGTCTATCATACTGTATTTGCAGAGAGGCTTCTCAAAGAGCACACTCTTCCCATCCAAAGTTAGATGACATTCTAATTTCAGAAGATCTATAATGTTTTACCAAGGCAAGGCAGCCTTTCCTGGCCCTTAGTGGCTTCAGACAGAACTCTTCTGTTAGTCTCCATCTCTGAAGTATCCTAAAAATTAGGTAAAAATTAAAAGGAATATTGCTTCTCCCTTTGCAGAAACCCTTTCTTTGCTAAGAATATAAATACACTTGGATTTCTTTACAATAGAGGTGGTTTTTTTTGTTTGTTTGCTGTTTTTGTTTGGGTGGCTTTATTTGGTGTTTGGGTTTTCTTTTTTGTGGTTGTTGTTGGTTTTGTTTGTTTATTTGTTTTTTAACAAAAAAGCCAAAATCCACCTCTTTCTGCTCCCTTTCCTCTTTTACTTTTCTCAAGTCAAAATAAAAAGCAGGGAGAGCTGGACCATAACCTCAAAGAAAAGGCCTCTAACTTCCTACAAATATAGATGACCTGGACTAAGCATGACATTTCAAAGCAGTTGATGAGACTCATGAGACTGAATGAGACAGATAGAGGCCAAGGCTAGCAAGACTTTCTCAGGCAGGAAAAAAAAGAAACAATCAAACAAATTAAATGCTGAAAATCAAATAAAGAATCTTGATCATTATGTAGAATCTTTATGGGAGATATGAATGTGATAATATGAGAGGAATCATTAACACACTCCACACATTAATTACTTCATGAGGTAACTTAATACAATACATCTTATTTCAGCAGTTTGTTAGCTTATCACAGCTGCAGAGTCAGCACAGCAGGTTGTCTAACTAATTCAGTGCTGTAACAGTGTGAGAGCTGAAATCCCCGTCCCACAGCGACAATGACCAGGCTAGCTCAGTCTGGAAGCAAATGCAAGCTGTATTTACAAGCAAGTGTACAATCTCTGATGCAATGCAATGAATCTGTGCAAATAGACACTATTCACAACATTCACAAATATATACAATCAACAGAAAAGCACAACCAAGCTCCCTTCGCTTCCCCCAAGGGGACTCCCCCAAGGGGCCTCCTCCCCAACCAGAAGGACTTCCCTCAGAGCCCCCTGGCAGAAGACAGAGAGTCAAGAAGCAGAGAGGCTGTTAGACTTAGCTTGTCAAGGTCAGTGTGTTATCTTCAGCCAGAAAAGAAGCAGCAGCAGCCAGACGGCCTAGCAAGTAAGCTGAGAACTCAGACTCAGACTGACTGAACTTTGTTTTGAGTAGAGATTCTTAAACATTTATCTCTCTCCAATGGAAGTGTTTAGAATAATCATTATTTTGCCAATATTTGTGACTTATTTACACTTCTTCACCTTCTCTGTTCGAACTTTGTGAAGAAAAATTAAAAAGACAGTTTTAAACTACCACAAGTGCAAATGATAACCTTATCAGAAATATAATATTGCATTTAGAGAGATACAATAATAATCTAGAGACACAGATTCATAGAGTAGTTTGGGTTGGGAGGGACTATAAAGATCATCTAGTTCCAACCCTTCTGCCATTGGTAGGGACACCCTCCAACAGACCATATTGCCCAAGGAAGGCTTCTTCCAACCTGGTCTTGAATGACCTCCTTGGGCAATCCATGGCATCCACAAACTCCTTGGCCAATCTGTTCCAGTGTCTCACCATCCTTCCTGTAAAAAAATTCTCTCTTATATCTGGCCTAAATATACCCTTCCTGAGCTTCAATCCATTTCCTCTCATCCTATAACTACAAGCACTTTTAAACAGTCTCTTCCCAGCTTTTATGTAGGCCCTCTTCATGTACTGGAAGGCCACTATTAGGTCTCCCTGAAACCTTCTTTTCTCTATGCTGAACATCCCCAATTCTCTCAGCCTGACTTCATAGGGGAGGTGTTCCAGCCCTCTGATCATCTTCTTGGACCTGCTTTGGACCCACTCCAGCAGTTTAACATCCTTCTTACTCTGAGGGCACCAGAACTAGAAGCAGTACTCCAGGTGGGGTTTCATGGGAGCAGAGCAGAGAGGAAGAATCATTTCACTCCTCCTGCTGGTCATACCTACCTTGATGCAGCATAGAATGGCTGCAATTACACATTGTTGACTCATGTTGAGTTTTTCATCAGCTGACACCCCCAAGTCCTTGTCAACACTGCTCTTAAACCAGTCCTTGCCTACCCTATATTTGTGCTTAGGATTGCCCTGACCCAGGTGTAGGCCCTTGCACTTGGCCTTGTTGACCTTCATGAGTTTGGTTTTGGTCTACCTCTCAAGCCTGTCCAAGTCCCTCTGGATGGCATCTCTTCCCTCCAGCGTTTCAACTGGACCACATAGCCTGGTGTGGTGGTTTGAGCTCTGAGTTTAGGAGCTCAAATGATAATAGATATAAATTCCTCCCCCAGCCCTTCTCCCTTTTGTCTCGGCAGGGTGGAGAGAGAGAGAAGAAGAAAAAACAAAAAAAAACTCGTGAAAGAAATATTCTGAAGTTGGTTTGGAAGTAGGAGGAGTAAATTTTTTTCTTTTTTCACAAAAGGGAAAGGAAAAAAAACGTTTTTTTTTACATATATATATATATATATATATATCAGTAACAGGGGGGGGGGGGGGTTCACAGAGATGAGGGATGAGGGTAAGTGGGAAAAAAATATACAAAACCAAGCCTGGATGGCCTTGTGTTCCCCTGGATGTCGGTGGATTCAGTTGAGAGAGAGAAAGGGCCCCAGCCACGTGGTCCGGTGCAGGAAACAGTGACAGCAACAGCAGCAGGAAGTCCTCTAGAGCAGACGAGGCAGGAAAAAGGGCAGAGCAGCAAGATATTCCCCCTTTTACAGGCTTGCTGGACAGGAAGGGGAAGTGGAATAGACCACCTCTGAGTCGGGGGACCACCTTCTCCCAGCAGGGGAGGGGCTAAGCCCTCCCCAGATTAAATTTCTTTTGTCCACCTGGGGCTGGGTTCTTCTCAGCCCCATCCAGGATTGGTGTGCGCCAGCACACCTGGTGACATCTGCAAACTTGCACTCAACTCCACTGTCTATATCACTGACGAAGACGTTAAACACTAGTCCTACTACCGACTCCTGAGGGATGTTACTTATCACTGGTCTCCACTTGGCCACTGAGCTGTTGAATGCAACTCTGTGAATGTGGCCATCCAGCCAATGCCTTATCCAATGAGTGGACCACCCCTTAAGTCCATGCTTTTCCAATTTGGTGACTAGGATGTAATACAAGACATTGTCAAATTCTTTACACAAGTTCAGGTATATGACATCAGTTGCTCTTCCCTTATCCACTGATGCTGGTCCTTCTGTCGTCCAATGAAGGAAATGTAACATTTGGGAACGTTCTGAATCAAGGATATTTCAGGGAGGTCAACAGGGCCAATGTAGTGAAAAGTATCACAGTATCACAGTATCACAGAATATCAGAGGCTGGAAGGGACTTAAAGAGATCATCAGGTCCAACCCCCCTGACAGAGCAGGATCACCCAGGGTAGTCCACACAGAAATGCATCCAGGTGGGTTTGGAAAGTCTCCAGAGAAGGAGACTCCACAACCCCTCTGGGCAGCCTGTTCCAGTGCTCTGTCACCCTCACTGTAAAGAAGTTTCTCCTCATGTTGAGGTGAAATCTTCTATGTTCAAGTTTGAACCTGTTGGTCCTTGTCTGATCACTGTGAACCACCAAAAAGAGCCTGGCCCCCTCCACTTGACATCCACCCCTCAGATATTGATAGACATTGAGCAGATCCCCTCTCAGTCTTCTCTTCTCCAGACTAAACAGACTAAACAGGGCTCTCAGTCTCTCTTCACAGGGGAGATGCTCAAGTCCTCTAAGCATCCTTGTGGCTCTCTGTTGGATTCTCTCCAGCAGGTCTCTGTCTCTCTTGAACTCGGCAGGCCCAAACTGGACACAATATTGCAGGTGTGGTCTCACCAGGGCAGAGTAGAGAGGTAGAAGAACTTCCCTAACCCTGCTGGACACCTTTCTTGATGCATCCCAAGATCCCATTGTCTCTCTTGGCCACAAGAGCACATTGTTGTCCCATGCAGAACTTGCTGTCCACCAGCACTCCAAGGTCTTTCTCTGTGGAGCTGCTTTCCAGCAGGGCAGCCTCTAACCCGTCCTGGTGCATGTTGCTATTTCTCCCCAGATGTAGGACCCTGCAGTTGTCCTTATTAAACTTCATGAGGTTTGCCTGCAGCCACCTCTCAGCCTGTCCAGGTCATGTTGGATGGCAGCACAGCCTGAGGGGTGTCAGCCAGCCCCCAGTTTTGGATCATTAGGTCCTTGATAAAGATATTGAACAAAACTAGATCCAGTACTGATCCTTGGGGAACACCACTGGCTTCAGGACTCCAAGGTGACTCTGTGCCACTGATGTTGACTCTCTGAACTCTGTCGTGGAGCCAGTTTGCATCCACCTCACTGACAGCCGTCTATGCCACATCTCCTGAGCTTTTCTATGGGGATGTAGTGACATGGCAATGATGAAATTATGGTATTAACATTTTACATTAGCTTACAGTCACAAAACATTTGTCAGTCAATATGTAAGGGTTTGGGGAGACTGCTCAAAAATGTGTCTTTATATTGTCCATTGCATTTGTCAGGTAGCAAGCGTTCAAGATCTTTATTATTTTGAGAGTAAGTGGGACAGTACAACGTATTCTACTTCATTTTGTTTTGAAAATTTGACTAGGGTTTCTGCCAAGGAAGCAGAATGCATAAAGGACATCTAATCATTCAGGCCCAGTGTTTTCTATGAGGAAAAGAAACTTCAGCATTTTTAACACACTTGTGCGATGGCTGTATCTTTACCTAGATTGGTCCAATCAAATATCCAGGACCTTATAAACCAATTCAAACCAAACCAAGGCAAATCAGACAGCTTCCTCCTTT
The DNA here is from genome assembly GCF_027791375.1 of Indicator indicator. NCBI lineage: Eukaryota > Metazoa > Chordata > Aves > Piciformes > Indicatoridae > Indicator > Indicator indicator. The sequence goes on from NC_072015.1 coordinate 42,956,702, forward strand.
CCCCAGAAATAACAGCAACAGGTAAGAAGGACATTCATAAAAAAACAGTCCAAATGCCAATAATAACCATAGATCATACTGAGATTCTGGTAGTTTTAAGAAATTTCTTTCAGATTTCAGTTTATGCTAAATGTGTTCAGGCAATAGATTATGTTAGTTTTAGAAATGTTTGAATATCCAAATACATCTACCTGAGTACCTACAAACAGGAGGGATTATCAGGAGAGCACACACTTGAAAGTAGTGTGCAGGTGACTAGGCAGGCCTATCATGCCAATGATGAGTTAATTGCTACTAGTTGAATCCCAGATGTGGTTTTGATAGCTTTGGTTCTGCACATTCTTTTTCTCCATCAGAAGACGTGGGTGAAGCTCAGAGGTTGTTGGAAGCTTAGAAAACAGTTTAACTTTGCTTTCTGCAGTTATGAAGTAAGCAATCTCAACCCAATTCTGCTAGTGAAATTATTATAAAAACTCACAACATTGAACTGAAAGACTTGGCTCTGCAAAGAAAATCATCCTCTTTGTTAAAACTCTATCTCCAAGTGTTCTGCCTCTGTTGCTTTTCTGTTTCTCTTACAGAGGGATGAATGAAGCACACAAGTACTGATGATTGGCTGGAGTTGTTTGTAACAGCTGCAGGAGGAGTTGCCAAATCTGGTTTCAACTAAGAGCCGAAGTGCCTCATAAACATTAAAATTCTTTTCCATTCTTTATCACAGATGAAAGCACACTTGCATGAAAAATATGTCTAAATCCTTAAATGCAATATATTTTTCTTGGTTGACTTGCTTCATGCTGTACCAAGAGTTTAATTGATGAATGTCACCTCTTTTGTGGCTAACTTGACCTTGCTATCAGATATTATCCATTAACAATTACCAACTTTTTTAGTTTTTTGGTAATATGCTGCTGGAATCCTTGAAAATCCCAGTGGCAAATACATCTAAAAGTATCCAGAAATGGAATAATACCTTCTTTTGAAAACAATCCTTCATAGAAATCCCTCTCAGAATTAAAACTGAAAAAAAAATAATAGAAACCCCACCTCAAACTAGATGCTCAAGTTTGAGGAAGATTGTCTTGGAGGAAGATTGTATCACAGCTGTCCTGGTTTATTCACCATTGCTTTTTTTCCTTTAGCTGACTTCTCTTTCTTTAACACAGAAAACTCTAACTACTGAAACATGGCCATTTTTGTCTGTGAAACTGAGAGCTGAACAGCAGCACTTCGCTTTTTTGGCAGGAAGCCAAAGCTGCTGTCTATTAAGACATAGGAGCCAGAGCTATTATTCTTTGTTCTTGATCTATAAAAAGAAAGAAAATGTAGGCTGTGTAACATTTGCATGACACAGCCTTCTCCCACTTCAGTGTCAATACAATCTGCTGTTCTTTTCCTACACGATTCAGAGCACATTGTATTTTGGGGTCATTCAGAGCTATTAAACTTGACAGGTAGCAAATTTATCTGAGAACCTTTTATGTCCATTTCTGATTCATTCACTGTGTTTTTCAATGTGGTGGCTGAACACTCCTCAGAACTGCGTGAAGAAATATGATGAACATTTTTTTTACTCCTGTTTGGTGTTTAAAGTGAGTTGGATTTTTCTTTGGACATAATGTGTGCACACATCTACATCCACCCACATGTATGATAGCAAAGATAAAATCAAGGAAATGTGCCTTGCACTTGAAGCAGAAAATAAGCTTTAAAAGTCTCTATTTCTTGCAGAAGGCCTTTGTACACCCCCATAAAGAAAAAATCCCTACTGAAGTAAGTTTGTTTCTCCTAGGAAAAAAAAAAGTTTGTAACTCTGGTTGAATATCCTGTTTAACTATTTCAGTGCCTTAGTTATCTCAGTTTGGCAATCTGAACCTAAGGTTTTGAGTGTTTTGAATAAGGAGTGAAGGTCTGGATGAACCTGGTACTCTGTAAAATGTTGTCCTGGAAGTCAGAAGACAAAACCTCCATGTGTCAGTTTCCGAGAAGAGTTCTGTTTCTGGACTTTCTGCCTGGGTGCTACCATTTGAAGGGGGAGCTTTAGCCTAGTTTCTGACTGAAAAGACTGGAAAATATATATATATATTGCCATTGGATATAAAAGAAAAATAATGATAAGGTCTATATAATTCATTGGCTTGCTAAAGGGGATATAGAGTAGTGGCAGAAACATTTTTATTGGCACCAAACATGGGGTTTTGCTCAATTGATTAATTAGTAATCAGATAAGGAAGCGAGTCCAGAGGCTGGGGGGGCGCAGTCACAGCAAGCGGCAGCTGTGCCAGCAGTGCTTGCCCAAGTGTCAGCAGTGGAGGTTATGGCAGCGGTGGCAATGCCAGCAACTCCACCAGCAGCTGCCATTACTGAGGTTAAAGAGGCACACAGACCTCCACCAGCAGTAGAAGCAAGTCCAGCAGCAGTGATGGGGGGCCAGAACTCACTTGGTAGTGCGGTTTCTGTGCCAGCCACTTCTGCTTCTGCCAAACCAGCTGTGAATTTCCAAGCAGCTCCACTGTCTGCAAACCTGGCTGCTGCTGTGGAAAAGGATCCTTCTTGTCCAGCTCCAATTCCACCTCCACAAAAAGCAAAGGAAAAGACAAACAGACTGGTCTTGGATGATCCATTAAAGGGCACTTCCAAGGTTACAGCTTTACTTGCTCCATTACAGACAAGAAAGCAAACCAAGAAAGGTGGTAGTGATCAAAGTGATAAAGGTACATCTGGGGAACCAGACGAGGAGGAAGAGGAAGTCAGTCTTATAGACATTGCTGAATTAGTGAAGCCACAAATAGATGCTTTGGAGAAAGGTAGAGCTCTAGAACACATCTGGGGTAAAACTGCTGTAAAAGTCTTTGAGAAAGGTAACAAAATAATTGGAATTCTGTTGAAAGCTGGTTTCACCATTAAGTGAGACAAGGTGAAAGGACCTGCCAGAGAAATCCAGTTTCTGGGAGTGCAGTGGCAGGATGGTCACTGTCACATTCCAATGGATGTGATAAACAAAGTCTCCACCTTGGCAAATCCCATGAATAAGAAGGACATTCTGGTTTTCTTTGGTTCAGCGGGATTTTGGAGACTGCACATTCCTGGATACAGCCAGATTGTTAAGCCGCTTTATGATGTGACTCAAAAGAGAAACAATTTTGAGTGGGGTCCTGAGCAACAAGCAACCTTTGAGCAGAAAAATCAAGAAGTGATCCATGCAATGGGTTTGGGACCTGTTCAAACTGCTCAGGACATTAAGAACATTCTGTACACAGCTGCAAGTGACAATGGTCCAACCTGGTGCTTATGGCAGAGAGCTCCAGGTGAGACACATGGACGTTCACTTGGTTTCTGGGGTCATGGCTACAAAGACTTCGAGGCAAATTATATTCCAACAGAGAAAGAGATGCTAGCTGCTTATGAAGGAGTGAAAAGCTGCTTCTGAGTAATTGGAACAGAGTCACAACTTCTTTTATTTCCCAGATTACCAGTTCTGAATTGGATGTTCGAAGGCAAAGGTTCTTCACCACATCATGCAACAGCTGCCACATGGTCTAAGTGGATGGCTCTGATAACACAGAGCGCTTGAATGGGAAATCTTGAGAGACCTGGCCTAGTGGAAGTGATCACAAATTGGCCAGAAGACACTGACTGCACAAAACCTCCAGAGGAGAGAGTAACTCATGCTGAGGAATCTCCTCCTTACAGTGATCATTCTGATGATGAAGAGAAATATGCTTTTTCACAGATTTGAATCACCTACATCTGAGATAGCCGGAAAGGAAGATGAACTGAAAATATGGACTTTACTACTCATTATTGCATACATTGTTTCACATTAGATGGATAGCATTAGCAAACCATGGAATTATATAGAAGGGGTAGATTGTTACTGTTTAAGGAGGAACTTTAGCCTAGTTCCTGACTGCAAAGACTGAAAAAAAAAAAAAAATGATGCCATGTTTTATGATAATCAACCACAGAATTCAGTCAGTGAAAGTATTATTTTTCACAAGGAACACTACGAGTAGAAAATCTTAATTTTTTTAATCTTCCTCTACTGTGGCCATGTAGACTGACAGAAAGAAACATATTTAATGATTTTTTACAAAATAATAATTAAGGAGGAGGAAAAACTCCTCTATTTTCTGTGCCTAGTCTGCAAAAGCCACTTAAAGTCAGCAGTTAAAGCTTTGGTAAGTGTGTATGTGAGGTATCAGGAGCATACTTACTGATGGGCATGTCACTTTAGGGTTAGTAATGATTATAGTACTTTTTCAGAGCGAGGCAAAAAAATGTCAAAGGAAAAGAGAACACTTCATTAGAAGAGGAGGCATGACAGCACTTGGGAGGGTCTGTGTAGTAATCACACACTACCAACAAGAATTGATTAATCCCCATTAAATGCAAATAATAGAGCCTTATTGCCTGCCAGTAATTCTAGTCCTGTTAAGAAGATGCTGGAATTGTTTCTTCACCCTTTGACTTCACCTGCCACTTCAAGGTGCATGTGTAAAACAGGCTGGAAGAATGAGCTAATGAGCTACCTTATTTTTACATGTTTTGCCCAAACTAGACAAACACAACAGAATTACTTGAATGAACAGAAAGAATTAGCTGCTATGGATGTCTTAAAGGATTTTTTTTTTCTGATTAAAAAGAAAGAAAAACAAAGTCTGTCAGGGGAGGATGCTTTCAAGTAATGTGTTTGATTTTTGTTTCCTCGTCTGAAATTACTGTGCTTTTTAAATGCTGTTGGGAGGTCCATCAGTGTATCACTGTAGTTCAGTGTGATGAGTAAAGGTTTCCAGTGCTGAGCTCATGAATGACCTCTATTATCACCTTAAGCAAGTTCACACCTCCCATAGTTTATCTGGCCAATTAATGAAACACACAGGGCAAGGACCGTGGCTCACTCTGTGTTCCTACTATGAGGGGCATCTTTCTCAGTGGGATTCAATATGTCTTACTGGAATACTAGTTACAGGAATTCAGTAAAAAACAACTCAAAAAACAGAAGACAAAAAATACCTGACATGACTGTGAACAGATTCCTGAAAAGGTACCTCACATCAGATAAACTGGTTGGAAAAATTGGATCAAATTTAATTTCACCAGTATCATGGTAGGGCCATGACATGGCCCAGTACAAACTCAGACAGGCCTTAAGATGTCTAGACAAGGTCCCTTTCTCTCCCCTCCTTCCTGCAGAAAGACTGGGCAACGTGGGAAAAAAAAAACAAAGGGGACAGGCCCCCTGCCTGTCTAGTAAACAAGTTGTTTACCTGGGATAAGAGCACGTAAGCTGACCACTACTTCCCTAGAAACAAGGCCTTTGCTCTGCCTTTTATGGCTATAGCCTGGCAGAACGCCTTTTCATTGGGCAGCTACACGTCAGCTTCAGTTGCCCCATTAAACCACTCAATCTCTGGCAAGTTGTGTATATATAGGTTGACTTGGTAGTCGCCTTTGCCTCACTCTTAAGACTTGCTTCAAGCCTGCTTGGACCTGTCTCATAGAAGCTGCCTCGAGTTGTCCTGCCATGCCTTGAGTGCCTGGTCCAGAGCCAGGGAAGCCACGAGCCTAGAAGCCAGATCCACCTAGCCTGCTTCCCTTTGCCATCAGACTCATGTTGTGCCTCAGTTTCCCCAGGAACCAAGCAAGCGCCCATCATGAGAAGTGTCGTTAACTATCTGCCATCCGGTGAAGCCAGATCAGACTGGGACAATGTGGCAAACCCTCCTTGCCAGCAATCTGCCATGACAGTGCCATACCAGAGCGCCCCAAAACTTCATAGCTAACATAGCAGCAGAAGCAGCATTCCCTGCGTGGGTAAAACAAGCTGTGAGTAATTAGTTCATTTCCCTTTTTGGCGTAAGGGTCCTTACTGAGCCTCCCCCCACTGTAATTGAGCACTATCTGCTCTCAGGGACCTTCTCTTTCCAAGTTATTGCCTCCTAATTTGCATAGAATTGTTTGTATTTTGCCCTAAGACTGTATATTCCCATTGTAAATCTATATTCCAACCATACAACCATCCTATTGAATGAGTTTTGGCAATTTTCACACGAATAAAGGGTTCTAGCATTTTTATTAATACCTGTTTGCCACATCATTTATTATTGTAAGGGTAATTTACTTAATAATTCCCTTCACAACAAGCAGACAGTTACTGAAAAAGAAGAAAGTGTAGAGAAATTTTCAAATATTTGGAACATTTCATTTACCGAGAAATCTGTCAGGAAATTTTGTCTGTCATTCATAAATTAAGGGAAAATGAATCCTTTTCAGTAGCTTGTGAATTCACAATGGATGTGGAAGGCCTCACTTTCGATATATGTACTTCCTAGTGAATTTACAGCAACTTGAACGTCACAGTGTGAGAGCTGAAATCCCCTTCCCACACCAACAATGACCAGGCTAGCTCAGTCTGGAAGCAAATGAAGCTGTATTTACAGGCAAAATTACAATCTATGATGACATGCAATGATATGTACAAATAGACACTATTCACAACATTTACAAATATGTACCATCAAAAAAAACCAACAAATCCTCCTGGCCCCCCTCAAGGGGCTGTGCCTCCTTTTCCACTCCCAGCCAGAAGGACTCCCCCCAGGCTCCCCTGGCAGAAGGCAGAGAGAGTCAAGAAGCCAAGAGGCTGTTAGACTTAGCTTGTCAAGGTCAGTAAGTGGGGGTGAGTGTTATCTTCCAAAGGCAGAAGGAGAATAAGAGAGAAGCAGAGCAAGCTGAGGCTGAGTGACTTTGAGTAGTGATTCTTAAACATTTCTATCTCTCCAATGTAAGTGTTTAGAATAATCATTATTTTGCTTTCCGACACCCAATAGTGACTTATTTATATTCTTTCAATTTTCTGCTCAAACTTTGTGAGAAGAAAAATTAAAGACAGTCTTAAAACCATCACATTGAACCACAAACCCTAGTCTTCCATAATGTAACAGGACAATTCTTTAGAGAATTATGGACAATGCTCATGAATCACTATATACTTTTATTTAAAAAGAACAAAGATAAAATGAAAAGTTGTTCTACTGAAAACAACAAACCTGTGTTGCATATCAATGTATCATTCAAATTGACAGGATAAACATTATTTGTGTTGATGGTTGTTATTATCATTATTATTATCATTTATTGTTTTTCTACAGGGAAACTAGGAAATCCTCAAGAATAAAATGTTTTTCCCATTTTTCAAACACATGTAAAAGTAAGAAGAGTGACAGAAAGAAGTTTTGAATTAATAATTACTTTTAATTGCAGGTGAAAGACAGTTGGGTGATTTCTGCTCTTTTCCTGGAAGTCATAGCATCTTTTTGTATTTTCATGTAACTATAAAGTAGTGACAGTGGTAAATTTTATTGACTTCACTTTCTGTTTTAAAATGGACTGTGGTAAAAATTTTTCTGTTAATCATCCCAACTTCACAGGATCACAGGATGTCGGGGGTTGAAAGGGAGCCAAAGAGATCATCGAGTCCAACCCCCCAGCCAGAGCAGGGCCATACAATCTAGCTCAGGTCACTGAGGAACTCATCCAGATGGGCCTTAAAAGTCTGCAGAGAGGAAGACTCCACAACCTCCCTGGGGAGCCTGTTCCAGTGCTCTGTGACCCTTACAGTAAAGAAGTTCCCCCTTGTGTTAAGGTGGAACCTCCTGTGCTGCAGCTCTACATCATCCATTGCTCCTTGTCCTGTCACAGGGAGCAAGTAAGAAGAGCCTGTCCTTCAGCTCATATCATGGAAAGACACTGGAGCATGCAACAGGATTAATTTCAGATTAAATTCTAACTGAAGATGTGCCCCTTCAGCGCAGTCATTTCTGCTTGCAATCTCATCCATGGAATCAGACTAGAGCTAGTCCAAAGCTAAGCACCAAAGCACACATGGCACTGATTTTGATTTCCCCAAATCGGCTGTTATCTCATCCTAGCCTAGCATGGCTTGTTACTGTAAACATCAACATCATTACAATGCATCATTACAAATAATGATAAAATTAGGTTTTAAATCATAAGATTTTAATATTGTTGGAACAGTTATGAATAACTGTAGGAAGGCTGTTGGAGAAAACTGTAGTACACGAGAAGCTATTGCCACCCATAGCATTAAACACAGCTACAATAATGGTACAAATGTAGCCCCACGGAGAAGGACCTGGGAGTCTTGGTGGATAGTAAGTTATCCATGGGACAGCAATGTGACCTTGAGGCTAAGAAGATCAATGGAATCCTGGGTTGCATTAAGAAGAGTTTGTCCAGAAGATAGAGGGTGTTTCTTCTTCCCCTCTGCTCTAGTGAGACCTCAGCTGGAATATTGTGTCCAGTTCTGGGCTCCTCAGTTCAAGAAGGACAGAGATCTACTTGAGAGAGTCCAACAGAGGGCTACAAGGATGATTAAGGGACTAGAGCACTGCCTTATGAGGGAAGGCTGAGAGACCTGGGGCTGTTTAGTCTGGAGAAGAGAATATTGAAAGGGGGTTAATAAATGTTTATAAATATCTGAGGGCTGGGTGTCAAGAAGGAAGGGATGTGAAGGTTTTAAGACTGTCTTTTTAATTTTTCTTCACAAAGTTTGAGCAGAGAAAGTGAAAGAATGTAAATAAACCACTATTGGGTGTAAGAAAGCAAAATAATGATTGTTCTAAACACTTCCCTTGGAGAGAGAGAAATGTTTAAGAATCTCTACTCAAAACAAGGTTGGGGAGTTGGGGCAATCTGAGTCTCAGCTTGCTGGGCTTCTTTCTGCTGCTTCTTCTTTTTTTGGCTGAAATAACACACTGACCTTGACAAGCTAAGTCTAACAGCCTCTCTGCTTCTTGACTCTCTGCCTTCTGCCAGGGGGTCTGGGCGGATTCCTTCTGGCTGAGGGGTGAGGCCCCTTGGGGGAAGCAAAGGGAGCTTGCTTGTGCTTTTCTGTTGATTGTACGTATTTGTAAATGTTGTGAATAGTGTCTCTTTGTACAGATTCATTGCATTTCATCATAGATTATAGTTTTGCTTCTAAATACAGCTTTCATTTTCTTCCAGACTGAGCTAGAGTGGTCATTCTTGGTGTGGAGGGGATTCCAGCTCTCATACTGTTACAAAAGACAACCTCTTCTCACTTGTGTCCTGGGATAGGAGAAGAGGCAATGGATGTAAACAACAGCACAGGAGGTTCCACCTCAGCATGAGGAAGAACTTCTTTACTGTAAGGGTCACAGAGCACTGGAACAGGCTGCCCAGGGAGGTTACGGCCTCTCCTCCTTCTCTGGAGACTTTCAAGACCTATCTGGATGTGTTTGTGTGTGACCTGCACTACATTGCATGGTCCTACTCTGACAAGGGGGCTGGACTTGATGATCTCCAGAGGTTCCTTCAATCCGTAACATCCAGTGATCCTGTGATCGTTAACCTTCAGAATCCTGCAACATCACAGCAAATGCTACATGAAATCACTTTGAATTTCCATGTAATTAACTAAAGGGCACAGTCAAGTACACAGAACAGTAACTACTTGTTCTTTTGGTAACATCTGGCAATTAAGTGGAAAAAAGTGGTCACAGCACTTGGATCAAATTGAAGAAAGGATAAAAAGCCCTGGCAGCATTTTATTTTATATACTGATATCTGATCTGCATTTATTTTTTAGCATAATGTTCTTCAAAGACTCGTGAGGGTTTTAGTACAGGAAGAGAACAGAATTGCAAATACAGGATGCACTGCAAGGACATAGAGTAAATGTATATTCATGCTGAGACTGGAAGAGGGGGAGAATGAATTGGAACTCATAATCTTATTAGAACTCAGATGTGAAATTTTACTCTTTTAACCACTTCTCCGCGCCCCCCCACCCCCCTGCCCCGAGCAATATAAACCATTTGTTTCACCTATGTACCATTTTTAACTTAGAAGTCAAATTCTTAGTCTACAAAATTCTCCTGTCATTTTATTCTTTCTATAAAAAGTCATGTTAAGGCATTAAATGCTGTATATGTGTACAAGATGTTTTTTACCACTGTAATAGACAGTTAGGTGATAGAACACTGAAATTAAAAGTGTTGAATCATCTTGGAGCTGCTATAATGTGCAAGGAATCAGTCCCATTCTGGATTCATATTAATGTACAATATGAAAAAGAGAGACAAGAATAAAAGGATACAATCAGCACCTCCTACTGCATATAACTTCATTTTAACAAATGCAAATGACTTATTCAGACACAGTACCTACAACTTTCTAGTAAAAACTTCTACAGTAATTTCATTTGATAGCAGACATCTGCTCAGAAGTCAGAAAGTATCAATTAAGCTTTCTCTATGTGTCACTTAACTGTTTTCATCATAGACGTGACCATTGCCTGATTCAGGACCAATCTGTATGCAAAACAAACCAATTTTTAACTATTTGGAATCAATCATTCAAGTATTGAAAGCTCCTCATATTTGAACTGTTGAAGTTACTACTCAGTGGGCCCCATTTATACTGTGTGATGAATAAAGCAGGAGTTTTGTGAAAAAATACTGTAGGATAATGTAATTCATTCCAATGCAGATATACAAAGGGAGCACTGGCAGTCTTTACCACAGCTTTTCCTTACTCTGAGCAGCTGACTTTTCAGTCTTACCTTTCATTTAGCAAAGCAGTTCTGCTAGTTTGAAAAAATTACCCAGGGTATTTCTTTTTCTGTAACAAGCAAGATAATAACTAAACCTCTGGAATGTGGCAGCATATCATCTTCTATAATAATTAACAATAAGATTTATCCTGGAATAAGTTACAAGGTTTATTTCCTTTATATTTTCTCTGTTCATTTTTTCATTGTAGTCCCTGATGGATTAGGTTTTGATTTTTTTTTCTGAACCAAACAGACATTTCCTGTGATCCTTTTTATTTTCCAAGGGAAATGCAAAGGTCTCTGGTATTTGACCTAAAGTACTTGCAAGTTATCCCTTGGCTATGCTTCCCTGTGGAAGGCACAGTGAGGTAATGAATCACTCTGATAGTCTGCTCCATGGTCCTTCAGCTCTTGCTCACATCCATGCATTACCTAGATAAATGAGACAGACAACTGTGCTGTTAGCTTTGGCACATCATTCTGGCCCAGCCTAGAAGCCAAGTTGTCCTTAGTGTCAATCTGTAGGTAATATACCTTGTGACTTTGCAGCTTCTGCATCAAAAGTGACTTCTCAAAAATAAGCATTTACACAGAATTTACACAGAATCAACCAGGTTGGAAGAGGCCTCCAAGATCATCAAGTCCAACCAATCACCCAATCCTAACTAATCAATTAGACAGTGGCACTAAGTGCCTCATCCAATCTTTTCTTAACCACCTCCAAGGACATTGACCCTACCACCACCCTGGGCAGCCCATTCCAATGGACAACCTCTCTTTCTGTGAAGAACTTCTTTCTAATATCCAGCCTAAACTTCCCCCTGCACAGCTTGAGACTGTGTCCTCTTGTTCTGTTACTGGTTGCCTGCGAGAAGAAAGCAACCCCTACCTGGCTACGATCTCCTTTCATGTAGTTGTAGAGAGCAATAAGGTCTCCCCTGAGCCTCCTCTTCACCAGGCTAAACACCCCCAGCTCCCTCAACCTCTCCTCATAGGGATTGTGCTGCAGACCCCTCCCCAGCTTTGTTGCCCTTTCCTGGACTCATTCGAGCAACTCAATGTCTTTCTTAAGCTGAGGAGCCCAGAACTGGACACAGGACTCGAGGTGTGGCCTAACTAGTGCTGAGTACAGGGGCACAATGACTTCCCTGCTCCTGCTGGCCACGCTATTCCTGATCCAGGCCAGGATGCCTTTGGCCTTCTTGGCCACCTGGACACACTGCTGGCTCATGTTCAGCTGCTGTCAACCAGGACCCCCAGGTCCCTCTCTGCCTGGCTGCTCTTCAGCCACTCTGTCGCCAGCCTGTAGCACTGCATGGGGTTGTTGTGGCTATTATGTAGAACCTGGCACTTAGATGTGTTAAATCTCATGCCCTTGGACTCTGCCCACCTGTCCAGCCTGGCAAGAACAACAAGGAGCTGTCTGCATTTGTCTGTACATGTAACCATATGTGATTCCTATACTTTTCTATATGCTATGCTAATTATATCTCTAATGAATTTCACAATGGTTTGTGACAGCAAAGAAAAACATATTCAAGCATTCATGCTAGAGTTCAGAAAAGGAAAATTCTGTAGTATTTACAGATTTCTCTATTATTCTCCATGACTACACTGTTTTTTTAATTTCTTCTGCTATTCTATCAGAGCTGAAGTCCTGTCATATTCTCCTTCTGCTCCTATGTATTCCTAGATCACACCTTCTCAAATCTAACTTTGTCTTTCCATAGCTACTTCCTTCACCCCTCTCCTCTCTTTCCTCTTAATAACTCTTAAGTATGATTTTCAGGATCTTATGAATTAAATCTTCTGAAGCAGAATTGCACAGGAATTTCTCTCTCCCATATAAGCTTTCTGTCTAGTTAAACAGGTGCTGAGAAGGTACTATGCACCGAAGTAAAACATCCATGGCTGCCTTGCAGGGCTGACTCATTCTATTCCCTCTTACTCAAGTGTCCTTGTACCAGTCAGTTTTTTTCAGAACCACCAGCAGTGAAAAAAAACATACAGTGTTGGGAAGATCCCAAGCTTTTTATAGAATCATAGAATCAGTCAGGGTTGGAAGGGACCACAAGGATCATCCAGTTCCAACCCCCTCCTGCCATGGACAGGGACTTCTCACACTACATCAGGCTGGCCAGAGCCTCATCCAGCCTGGCTGCAAACACCTCCAGGGATGGGGCCTCAACCACCTCCCTGCACAACCCATTCCAGGCTCTCACCACTCTCATGGGGAAGAACTTCTTCCTCACCTCCAGCCTGAATCTCCCCACTTCCAGCTTTATTCCATTCCCCCCAGTCCTATTACTACCTGATAGCCTAAAAATCCCTCCCCGGCTTTCTTGTAGGCCCCCTTCAGATACTGGAAGGTCACAAGAGGCCGGAGCCTTCTTTTCTCCAGACTGAACAGCCCCAACTCTTTCAGTCTGTCCTCACAGGGGAAGAGCTCCAGCCCTCTGCTCATCCTTGTGTCCCTTCTCTGGACATCTTCCAGCATGTCCATATCCCTCTTGTAATAGGGGCTCCAGAACTGGACGCAGTACTCCAGGTGGGGTCTCACCAGAGCAGAGCAGAGGGGGAGAATCACCTCCTTCGACTTGCTGGCCGCACTTCTCTTGATGCAGCCCAGGCTCTGGTTGGCTTTCTGGGCTGCATTGTGCAGCAAAGTGCACATTGACAGCTCATGTTGAGCTTCTCATCCACCAGCACCTCCAAGTCCCTCTCCTGAGGGTTGCTCTCCAGCCAGTCCCTGCCCAGCCTGGATTTGTGCTCGGGACTGCCTTGACCCAGATGCAGGACCCTGCACTTGGCCTTATTCTACTTCTTTCCTTTTTTTGTTGTTTTTTGGATAATCAACTGCTCTGACCCAGGCTAAGTAGGTTAAGAAGCAGCCATGAATAGTCTCTATGTCAGACTCCTGAAACATAAAACTTCATATTTATAATTAAATCATTTCTCATCAACATGTCTAATGATGTCAGGAGCTGCTTAAGTTCCATGAAAGTTAAGCTTGTGTTTAGATGAAAGGACAGGTATTTTAAAGAAATTACATTTGATCCAGAATAATTTTCTAGATTATTTAGTATAACATTTCATGCATGAAACAGGTTAACATTCTGCCAAGTGGCATTTAGCAGTATTTTCAAAGCTAGATTACAAGTGCTTCCTGCCAAGCTGCCACACAAACACTGGAATTTTTCCAGTTGAGAACTGGTCCTCCAAAACATGGCTTTTTGGATGAGACACAAACTTCTTCCTGTTACTTGTGTATGTTCCTGTGCTGGTTTTGTTCTGAATTTCATCAAAATAAAAACTGTCACAGGGAATTTTTCCCACCTCATACCTATGTTATCACTGCATCAAACTGCATTCTGGTTATGATAATCCCATTCTAGGATGAAAAGTTGTTTCAGCTTCCTTTGCATTTCCAGGCAAACTGTTTGCTGGGATAATGTTTGGATGCAGAGCTGCTGCTTCTCAGCAGATAGCTTCAGTAAGTTGGAGAGCAACTTGCCCCCAGGCTGACACTTTAGAGAGCAAAATTTCTGGGTGACCACCCCTGTGTTTATGAAGCAGGTCAGCAACATGCTGGGTTTAAGACTGAAGCATGTTGTCAAAGTTTATTTTCTCTCCCTCTGTCAAGAGATTAAAAGCACTTACTGAACGGATCATTGAGTTTGGAGATTGTATAAGGTGACTTACTTTTTAATCTATAGAGTAAGGGTAACTTCTGGTAATAGAAGTTGCAGAACATGTAAAATTGATGAACAAGCACCTTTTTTTCTTTTTTTTTTCCTAGAAAGTACATCTATTTTTAAACAAATTGTGTATCTGCTTTTCCTAAGAGAATGAGTCCGGAGTTCTACTAGTTTATTGTTTTGTCTTCTAAAATAACTATACAATACAGTGAAGACCTCAGATTTATAACTTTCTTCCTGAAATGTGTCATACTATCAGCCCCATTTAAACAACTTGCTCCTGATTCACCAAGCCATTTTGAAAAGAAAGTCCTTAGGAGCTCCCACAGTCATGATCAAACTTTTAAAATTAATTATTTTGTGCTTAAAATAAAAATTAAGCTTTCTCCTTCAAAGAATATTGGAGTTGCTTGAAACTGAATTAACAATTTTCTTTCGAGTGGAAATTCTCACAAACTGATTAATGTTTTCTTGTGCCTCCTCAGCTCTTCTCAAGAGTTTAGCTTGTAGAAACTTCAGGTTAAATATGGTCAACATATTTCTCTTTCTACTGATTGGTAGAAATTTTGCAATTAACATTAGTAAGAAAAGACAGACCAACAACAACAGAAACAATTAATTTTAACTTTGTCCCACTAGAAATCCAACAGGTCAAAAATTTTGGGAGAGTAAGATTTAGGTTTTTTTCCTCAGGACATGAGAATAAGCTTTTAATTGTCATGTCTGAACCTGCTGTATTGTCAGTGACAGAGGGAAGTGACCTCACAGCATGGTTTGTTTGGTCAATAGATATTTTCTTAAACTATATCTTATTTCAGTTCTTTAGGATAAAAGGTAGGTAGATGATAAGAATGTCCATTCCAGAAAGCTCCTATTGCTCTAAGTGAAAATTGAAAGCTGTGAAGATTGATTTTCCATGCTTGTCTTCTATGATCTTTTAAATAATAGGGCATGTTCTATTTTATATAAAAAAAAAATCTGTAAAGAAATTCTTTACCCACATTAAATATATTTGTAATATATTTAATATTTTTCTTGTAATAATGGTTGGCAAAATATACTCTCACACTAACCTCAAGGAAGATCCAGAGATTCAGGTCTGTGTATAAAATGATATAATGGATACAGAGGATAAAATGTAAAGTATGATCCGCATAGTGATGGCAACAAGAAAGACCATGATGCATAACAGAAGCCAGAGACACAACCAGCCTCGATATGCAAGAGAAAGTGGAACAAAAAAAATCACAGAACTACAGAGGCCATTGCATCTCACAGCAGTTAGCTAGGCACCAAAATTAACACTGATACAAAGTAAAATAATTAATGTTCCAGCCAAAGCCTATTTGATTATTAAAAATAAAGGGAGAAAAAGATGCAAAAATTGTGATGCTGATTTTTTTTCTTGCTTCTATAGCTGCATTTACAGCTTGCTTTTTTGCCTTGAGTAATCACAAAAGACAAACACTGAAATATCCAAATAAATAAATATTAATTGTTTAGGAGGGTTTTTTTTAATTGTTTTTAATTTTTGCTTAATTCATTTAACTTGGTGCAGAGGCACAAATCTAGATTCTCTGGATCCTCTCTGCTGTTCTAAATTATTTTAAATCGAGTATATATATATATATATATATATATATATTTAACCATGTATGCATCAGTCACTGATTACAGAGGAAGTAGAGCAATATCATCTTCTGAACTAGACCACAAAATTTAGACACTTGGTAAAGATAGAAACTATAGGAAAACAACGGAAATTTCACAAAAATTGCCAAGAGTTTTGCTAAGAGACACCAAGGAAGAAAATAAAAAAGAAATACAACATAAAAGGATTAAGAGAGAAAAGCTGATTTCTGTGATTGTGGTTTCACATGCTTTTAGTATAACTAGGGGATAACATTTCTGAAAGTCCTAGAGTAGAGTAAGTGCGAGCAGGATATCTAGTCACTGAATTTTCCAAACAACTGATAATTGTTGTTTATTTTCTAACTATGAAAAGCTGTATGAAAATATCACCAAAAGAAAAAAACCCAAACAAACAAAAAAATCAGGGGAGCTGTTGGTCTAAAGTTGTCAATAATTGAGAACATTTACTTCATTGCCTCCATTCATTTTATATATATGAGGAGTCTATCATCTAAGCCTGCGATTAAAATACAAGAGGGATCATATCATAGAATCATAGGATCATAGAATCACAGAATTGTCAGGGTGGAATCTCAAGGAGGTTCCAACCCCCCTGCCAGATGAGGTTGCTCAGAGCCACATCCAGCCTGGCCTTAAAAACCTCCATGGATGAGGCTTCTACCACCTCCCTGGGCTACCTGTGCCAGTGTCTCACCACCCTCATGGGGAAGAACTTCTTTCTAACATCTAGTCTGAATATACCCATTTCTAGTTTTGTTCCATTCTCCCTAGTCCTATCAATACCTGACACCCTCAAAAGTCCCTCATCAGCTTTCTTGTAGCCCCCTTAAGTTACTGGAAGGCAACAATAAGGTCTCCTTGGAGCCTTCTCCAGACAGAACAGCCCCAACTCTTTCAATCTGCCCTCACAGGAGAGGTGCTCCAGCCCTCTGATCATCTTCATGGCCCTAACTTTGGACACCCTCTAGCACATCCATCTCCTTCTTGTAATAAGGGCTCCAGAACTGGATGCAGTGCTCCTGGTGGGGTCTCACCAGAGTGACACAGAAGGGGAGAATCACCTGCTGGCTATGCTTCTCTTGATGCAGTCCAGGCTCTGGTTAGCTTTCTGGGCTGCAAGTGCACATTGCTGGCTCATGTTGAGCTTCTCGTCTGCCAGTAACCCCAAGTCCTTTTCTTCAGGGCTGCTCTCAAACCAGTCCCTGCCCTGCCTGTATTGCTGCTTGGGATTGCAGGGGGTCCAGATGCAGGACCTTGCACCTTATCACCACCCCTCCTCGATACATTGATAGCAATTTCATTGCTGTCTCAGCAAAAGGCTTTGAACTAAGGAGGAGGACAAAGTGAAAAAACATTCCCTCCACAACCTGTAGTGCTTAAATAAGCATTTAGGTGTTTGCATGTGCAAACCCAACTTTTCTGTATTGGAGAAAGGCTATGCTGCTTTATTGTCCCTTGAAGAAACTTCAGTCACCAGGATTAACACTTGGAATTTAATTTAACAGCCACCAGAAACATCAAGTTTTGTTGTCAGTTACTTCAAGTGAAGGCAATGTTTTACCCACTCACTCTTTTCTGAAAATTGATGTACACATGAATGCAAATTGCAAATGAACTGTAGGGACTCCTTACACACCTGAGCAGAACAGAGGTTCTTGGGATGTGTATTAATATTTTTAGTAAATGTTTAGATGAATTTAGATGTAAATAACATTTTCAGTGGCTCCTGTATAAATTCAAGCATACCACTCCAGTGATGAAGAGATAAGACTGCCCTAAACGCCCCTTCTGGTATATCCAGAAGTACTACCATCACCAGCAGCACCCTGGAGTGAGGTAGGTCTGTCGTGGTGTCATGGGTTGGGTTGAATATGCTGCTGATATTCAATACCATGCTGCCACCACTCCAGCTTCAAAATGAATGTGATGGCTGGAGCAAAGTGTTATGGGGCTTGAAGATCAGACTGTAACATGAGTGGATTCTTGTTCCCTTTGGTGCTTTCAGTTTCCAGGTTTGGGGTGTTGGTCCTTTCCTTTGGGCTGGCTTCTGCATGCTTGGGTAAGGGGAACTATTTTATCATTGGCTTCTGCATTTGTCATGGAATAAATAATTTATGAATATGAAAGATGAAATATTATAAAAATATAATATTTTATTAACACAAAAATTTCAGTCACACTATTTATAGTTCCACTTCTAAAGTTTCTGCTACTCAGCTGTGGTGTTCTATACACAAAATAGGCTATTATTAACAGGTTAAAGCAATTTAGAACAAATAGAAATTTAGCACAAATTGTCAAAGTCCTGGAAGGAAAGGAGACTGTGAATATCACAAGTGGGCAATCACAAATGGGAGCCCTCGGCTTGCTAATGGAGCACTTTTGGTCAGAGCTCAAAAAGCCTTAAACAGAATTTAGAATCAAATTACTCACAAAAGTGAATCAAGGTAAGAAGAACTCTGCTCTGTCCAGAGGCACTCAGAGGGAACATTGCTGGATCATGTTGATCACTGACAAGATTTTTTTTCTTGGTCAGGCATCTGCCAAGGCTTGATAGCCCCTGGGGAGTGGGGGCAAGTTGCTCAGGTTTGCCTTTGTAGTCAGTGGCAGAACAGGATGGAGTGATTCACGATTGTGATGAGCTTCCAAGTGAGACAGGGTGTAGAGCCTGCAAGGACCGAAGAAGAATGCGTGGTCCACCAAAACAATACTATATATAGTTTCTGCACCTAGTAATGACCCAATTGGCAGAACCAGCCAGGTGATTTAAACCTATGGCTATGAATTTGCCCTAATATGGTAGGGTTCACATGGGGTTGTACACATGGGGCAGATGATTAGGTACACGTGGACATGTGTACTTTTGTTCATTTGGCCAGCAGTGTCCGGCTGGGCTGGCATCTGGTTCTTTTGTCTGCCTTCCTGCCAAAACCCCATGTCTGGCAGCAAGGTGGAGGCGGTGGGGGGTGAAGGGGGCTTATATGTGCCTGGGTGCCTACATGCCTCCACAAGAGCATTTTGCTGTGCGTTTCCTACAAATACAGTAAAATAATTGTGCATTGTATTGTTTCCAGTAAAATCCTTTGTGGCAGTTTAGGCTGGGTGCCCCCTGCCACTGCCGCATGAGATACACCTCTGGTGTCCTGGGTGCCCACCCACAGGGGTGGACACAGGAAACGACGTATTTCTACCCATAAATCCTGCACCCTATAAGGCCATCTGCAAAGTCATTCTCTTTCTCTTTCTTCCCTCTCTGCTCCCACGGGAGATGTCCTCTCTTCTCGGGTAATGCCGGGGGAGTATCCTCAAGGCCTCTTAGGCCTGTCTAGGCCTAATGCCAGGAGGAGAATGGAGGGGGGGGCAGTCTCAGACCTGGCCAGCCTGAGACTTGCCTAGCAGTGGGAGAAGAGGGGGGAAGAAAGAGCCCTGGGGATTTGGGTTTACCCTCAGGTGGGAAGAAGGGAAGGATTGGGAAGCTTTTGGGAATTCTGTGAGGGGTTCTGTACGCTTTGGGATACTCTTTGTCACTATGCTTTGTGGTTTGTAGTTCTCTGTAGCTTCACCAATTGCTTTTCCATTTAAACTTTCCATCACTCTCCAATCCGTTTGTGTGAGTCTCATTCTTTTGTCCCTTTCGGGGCAAGAGACGATCTGTCTGGCCCCAAACCAGCACAGATTTTTTGGTAGCAGAGGATGGTTCCTGTGCTGAACTCTGCAAATTGGATTGGAGAAGAGCAGGGGTGGAAAAGTTAAAATGGTATCTGGGCGTTGTTGGTTTTTTTGGTGGCTGGGCTCAAGGTTTTGTGCTGGGGCGACCGTGTGGGCGTTTTATGGGTTCCGAAGGGACACCCTGGTGTGTAGCCGTGGCGTGGAATCCCTCCTGCTGTTCCGAAGCGGCATCGGCGATTCTATAGCTTCAGGCACTGGGAAAAAAACTTAAGAATGCGGTGCCTGTCCCTTTCCCTTTTGTTCCCCGCGGCGCCAGCGGCGAGTAGAGCGGTGCGGAGCCGAGGAAGGGGGAGGGACAGTCGGAAGCAGACCAGGGTCGGCTTGTCCCGCGGCGGTGGGGGCTAGCCGCAGCGGGGCGGTGAGCGGTGGCTCCCGCAACTCAAGAAGGCGGGCGGTGGCTCCAGTTCAAAAGCTGCTTCCGAGGACCCAGGGAGCGAGTATAGCTTTGGCTGGAAAAGCCGCTCTTGTGGCCCAAGGGGTGGCGGCGGTTTTGATCTGTACCGCGGCTGCAGAGGTGACAGCGGCTCTCGCTGTTATCTCTCCCCTGATTTTCAGACGCGCTCCGAAAATGGCGCCTAGCACCTGGCTCCGCCTCTCTTCTCGGTGGGTTGCAGTGCAGCCACTCCCTCTCCGGGGGAGGGCTGTGTAGCCGGATGCCTCCACACCTCAGCATGCTTACGCTCAGGGGGAGCGGTGTGCCTGTGCGTGGTGTGCATCCGTATTAGCCTCGGGCCGCGGCTGGAAGCGGTCAGCACTGGGCTTGGGAAAGGTCCGTGCAGCTTTGGAAAGTCTCAGCGTGCTGTTGCCTGCAAGGGGTGGAAGGAGTCGAGTTGAGGAGCCTGATTGCTCAGACTCGATTGCCCCGAGGGGTGGAAACATGCCGCTTGAGTGGATGGAGAAATGTTTGGTTGAGAAGTTATGAGGTTGTTTCCAGGTGGCCAGGATGCTCCATCGGATCCATGAAGAGTTCACCGTGCAGAAGAATGAACTCTGTGTCGCTGGGAGGTTCCATAGGATGAGGGAGAAGAGCTGGACTGAACTGTTACCTGAGCCCGAGGGAGAGACCTTTCGGAAGGACGCCCAGATGGAGACTTGGACTTTGCCTGACATGTCATCTGAAAGTTGTTTCTAATTTGATGATATGTTTTGGGTGCAGGAATTATAGGTATGAAATAAGGGGTGGAATGTGGCAGTTTAGGCTGGGTGCCCCCTGCCACTGCCGCATGAGATACACCTCTGGTGTCCTGGGTGCCCACCCACAGGGGTGGACACAGGAAACGACGTATTTCTACCCATAAATCCTGCACCCTATAAGGCCATCTGCAAAGTCATTCTCTTTCTCTTTCTTCCCTCTCTGCTCCCACGGGAGATGTCCTCTCTTATCGGGTAATGCCGGGGGAGTATCCTCAAGGCCTCTTAGGCCTGTCTAGGCCTAATGCCAGGAGGAGAATGGAGGGGGGGGCAGTCTCAGACCTGGCCAGCCTGAGACTTGCCTAGCAGCGGAAGGGGGAAGAAAGAGCCCTGGGGGGTTTGGGTTTACCCTCAGGTGGGAAGAAGGGAAGGATTGGGAAGCTTTTGGGAATTCTGTGAGGGGTTCTGTACGCTTTGGGATACTCTTTGTCACTATGCTTTGTGGTTTGTAGTTCTCTGTAGCTTCACCAATTGCTTTTCCATTTAAACTTTCCATCACTCTCCAATCCGTTTGTGTGAGTCTCATTCTTTTGTCCCTTTCGGGGCAAGAGACGATCTGTCTGGCCCCAAACCAGCACATCCTTATAAACTCTTGTTGCGAAGGAAGGGGATTAATTACCTTTACAATAATAATAAAAAATATGGCAAATGGGTATTAAGAAAATATTAGAAACCCTTTATTCATGAAAATTTCCAAAACTCATTCAATAGGATGGTTGTATGGTTGGAATATAGATTTACAATGGGAATATGCAGTCTTAGGCCAAAATACTACAATTCTATGCAAATTAGGAGGCAATAACTTGGAAAGAGAAGGTCCCCGAGAGCAGACAGCGTTCAATTACAGCAGGGGAAGACTCGATAAGAACCTTTAAACCCAAAGGGCAATGAATTAATTACTCACAGCTGGTTTTACCCACATGCGGGATGCTGCTGCTGCTGTGTTAACTTTGGAGCTGCTCTCATACGGCGCTGGCACAGCAGATTGTCAGCAAGGAGAGTTCACTGCGTGGTCCCAGGCTGGTCTGGGTGCAGTGGACAGCAGGCAGTTAACGATGCTCTTTGCGACAGGCACTTGCTTGGTTCCTGGGGAAACTAAAGCACAGCATGAGTTTAATGGCAAAGGGAAGCAGGCTAGGGGAATCTGGCTTCTAGGCTCGTGGCATCTCCGGCTTGCTGTGTATGGCTCGTGGCTTTATCCCAGGCTCTGGACCAGGCACTCAAGGCAGAGTAGGGCAACTCGAGACAGCTTCATACAAGACGGGTCCAAGTAGGTTCAAGAGCAAGGCTTGAACAAGGCTTAAGCAAGGCAAAGGCAACTACCAAGTCAACCTACATATATACCTGACCAGAGATCGATTGGTCCAATGGGGCACTGAAGCTAACATGTATCTGCCCCATGGAAAGGTGTTCTGCCAGGCTATGACCATAAAAGGCAGAAACAAAGACCTTGTCTCTGGGGGAACAGTGGTCAGCTTACGTGCTCTCACCCAGATAAACAGCTTGTTTACCAGACAGGCAGGAGTCCTGTCCCCTTTGTCTTTTTCCTGTGTTGCCCTGTTTTTCTGCAGGAAGGAGGGGAGAGAAAGGGACCTTGTCTAGACATCTTAAGGCCTGTCTGGGTTTGTACTGGGCCATGTCATGGCCCTACCATGAGAACTCTTTATCTCAGTCCAGATGTATCTTGTGTTACTTTCCTTCCCATCTGTTTGAGAGCAGAAGGAGGCTTGTGAGAGCAGGCTGTGTTAACCCAGAACAATCCATACCTGGCATCCAAACATGTGGCTCAAAAAGCAGGCAGTCTGAACTAAGACAGTCAATGTTGGCAGGAGATGAAAAGGTTGAGATAATTAAAAGCAAGAAGACTCTGTTATGGCTTGAGGCCTGTTAAAAGAGATTTGTATAAATTGGGTTTTTTCCCTGTGGTACATACTTTTGCTTTTGGGAAGCAGCTGGGAACAGTGTACTGGGGCCCATAAGCGCTCATTAGGGTGCTGAGCATGACCTTAGGGGAACAGCTTAGAGCTGTGCTGTTGCTGTGCTGGTGTTTTGGATTGAGATAGAATAGCTCTGGAAGGAGGACAGAATGTATTTTACCCCAAAGGAGTAAATAAAAACCCTCACATAGAACTGGAAGATAAATAGAAATAATATTTATAAAAAGTAAACAAAGTAAAAAAGGCATGGAGGTAAAAGGATATATACACAGTCAGAATCAGCCCCCCCAGCCAGGACCCAAACTAGGCCTCAGTTTGGCCATGAGCTAGGCCTCAATTATGCAGAAGAAATATCCTCCAGCCATCCAAACCTCCCCCACACTGCAAGTGAAAACAAAAGCCACTTTCCTGGAGAAGACGAGGATGAATCAAGGTCAACAGGGGAACAAGAGAAAGAGCCAGAGGTGGTAAGTCCATTTTTATCTTTGGCCTTGGAAGATGGCAAAGGACAAATGGTGGATGAAACAAGTACTAGGCTCCACTAATGAGACAGAAGTCTCTCTTCCTCTGTACAGATCTGTGTTCCAGCTGTGACAGAATTGTCCCAGGAGGTCCATCCACTCAGAAAGAACATATTAGTTTCCCCACAAGCATGGTGCCATGCTTCAATTGTGTGGAGCAGGTGTTTCACTCTCTGAGGGAGAAAATATGGGAGGCACACACCTGTGGTAGTTTTAGGCTGTACCTTGAAAATTTTCCACAGATCTTGAACAGAAAGTAGTAGAATGCAAATAAGTTACTATTGGATGTAGAAAGAAAAATAATGATAAGCTCTAAATAATCCCATTGGACAGATATCTTCCATAAAACGTAGACAGGTAAACTGTCTTGCTCTCTTTTTGGCTTCCTCACTCTGGGAGACACTAACTTGTGCTTCTATCTGGCTTTGCTGAACTTGGTTGTGTTCTTTGATGTGGCTGAGTATCTTAACAAACAACTCTCTGCTCTTTCTCTTGTCTCTTGTCCAGGGGGGTTCTTGTGTCATTTATAAATTGTAAATACTTGTACATATACGTAAATATTGTATATTTTGTACATATTCATTGCATTTCATTGTAGGTTGTAGTTTTGCTTGTAAATACAGCCTCATTTGCTTCCAGCTCAGCTGGTCTGACAATTTAATGCTGTGGAGAAGTTTCAACCCAACACATTACAATTAATTGGTGCCCCACTTGGAAGCAAGTAAAGCTGTATTTACAAGCAAAATTGCAATCTGCAATAAAATGCAATGAATATATACAAAATATACAATATTTACAGATATTTACAATTGATAAACAGCACAAGAACCCCCCTGGGCAAAACCACGGGAGCTCTTAGCAACTTCCCATTCCCTACTCCCTTCCATCTACTCCCCTGGACATGGGATAAAGGAAAGAGCAGAGAGACATCCAAGGTCAGCAAAGCCAAGCAGAAGCACAAGTTAGTGTCTCTCAGAGAGAGGAAACCGAAAAGAGAGAAAGTTAGTTTACCTAATTAATTCTTATGGTAGATATCTGTCCAATAGAATTGTTTAGAACTTATCATTATTTTCCTTTTTACACCAATGGTAATTTATTTACATTCTACTATTTTTTGTTCAAGATCTGTGGAAAATTTTCAAGGTACAGCCTGAAACTACCACAACACTACAGTTTGTGCTGTGGTTCTACCATCAGGAGCATATGAGGAAGTGAGATGGAAAACCCACTTTAGTCCTAGCTGCACAAGTACATGAATGACAGGGAAATTCTCCATGGAAGAATGCTGCACCACTTTCCAGTGGAAGATAACCCAAAAGGATCAGACAAGCTGGTAGTTCTTCTGATCCTCCTGAAGGGACATTCAAAGCATCTTCACAAGATGCAAGTGATTCCAGTCAGAATTAGAAGGTCCCTGCCTCCAACCAGATGGAAGAGAGAAACAGCTGGGTTTAGTAGACTTAATGAAGCTGATAGCTTGGCAAGTTGAACCCATGAGAGCATAAAGCTTTAGCAAATACAGGTGCACGGTGTAATCCGTTGTCATCAAACTATGAGAGGTGGAACCCAATGGTTTCTGTTGTGTGTTTCTGGTGTTGCAGGGGGATCCCAGCAGCTGGATGTGTTAGAAGCAGAGCACTGGAAGGCAAGCCATAGTTTGCTTTCACTTGGAGAAGTGGAAGGAGTAACTGGAACTGACTGCCCTGGGAATGGAAACACAGCCCCACCATTTGGACCAGTCATGGACTGATCCAGACTGCAATGGAACAGAACATCTGCAGTTAGAAGGCTTCTTTGTACTGCAGAACTATCTCATTTTGAACAACAATGGACAGTGAATGGTGTACGATGCATGTTGTCTGATGCTATTTGCCACTGGGCATGACATAGAAGGTATAGAATAAAGGGTAGAGAATATTATGGGTTAAGTTGAATGTGCTGATGATATTCAATACCATGCTGCCATCATGCCAGCTTCAAAATGAATGTGATGGCTGGAGCAAAGTGTTATGGGGCTTGAAGATCAGATTGTAACATGACAGGATTCCTGTTCTCATTGCTGCTTTCATTTTCCAAGTTTGGGGTGTTGGTCTTTTCCACTGGGCTGGCTTCTGTATGCTTGGGTGAGGGGAACCATTTTATCATTGGCTTCTGTGGCTGCTTCTGCATTTTGCTGTGTGTTTTCTGCAAAGAGACTAAGGTAATTGTGCATTGTATCATTTTCAGTAAACTCCTTATCAACTCTTTATCTCAATCCATATATTTTTTTGTGTTACTTTCCCTTCCATCTGTATCAGAGGAGAGGGGGGCTTGTGAGAACAGGCTGCATTTACCCAGGATATGTGGTTATCAGCAGCATTATATCCATCAGTCTCTAAAGAAGCACTTCTAGAAAAAGCATGAATACTAACTCTGCTTAGAAATGGGCAAGGAAGTTATTACATGAAGCATGAGGTTATTTCAATACTCTATCCTACAATGCTCTGAGCTTTTCTTATGCAGTCAACAGTAACTAGCACTGAAAGGGCTTTTTCCCCCTCCTATGTGTTTGCAAAGTGATCTCCCCTCCAACACTTGGTGAACAGTGAATCTACTTCAAGATGAATAATTTACAGTTATGCTTTCTGACTTCAGGTGCTGAGCTTGACAGCACTGAAGCCTTGGATTCCCTACCTGAGCCATAGAAAGACAAAGGGCATGGCCAGGGAAAATTCAAGCCACTGCAATGCTGACCTAATTTCCAGCAGTACTTAAATCTCTGTTGCCAAAATAAGGCTGCAGAATGGGATACATGAAGGCTCAGTCATTTCCACATTCACAGGAAAAGTCTAGTAGTTAATTCCAAAGTTAAGGGCCAGTTTCAAGCCATTTAATGTTAATCACCTCTGAGACCTGTTATGGAAGCTCAGAGGAAAGAAATGCTTTGTGCTTTGCAGAGCTGGTTTTGCTATTGTGTTAAATGTTCAGAGAAGATGTTTTGGTTTCTCTCTAATTTATCCTCTTATGAATTATAATTAAAAATAATTGTTCATTCATAATTAACAATAATAGTAAAATAATCTTGAGCAACTATCCTGTATGATAATCAAAAGCATCCTGGTTTAGAAGCATTCTTGTTGCAGTTTTGGCTTGACAGTTCTTTTTCATTCAAGTGACTAACTTTTTTAAACTTTTCTTTTTTTTTTTTTTTTTTTTTAGACTGGAATAAAAGACAGGTTGATTCAGTGCAATGCTTGAAATTGTACCATCTTGACTTTTAAATCATCCTTTAATGCCATAACTTGCTTGCTCTGAATCGTATTTAAAATCTATAAAAATGTAAATGTTGAGTCTTTTCTCTGATATTTGATACTAAGATTACTGCACAATAACCTTCAATTATTGTGATGTGTTCTTTGTATGTACACACAGAAATTAAATCAGAATCCTCAACATTTAGCTTAGTCTACCCTACCATGATATATATTCCATTATATTATCAAACCTTTCAAACCTAATTAAACCAACATTCCACTGTTCCTAGTAATATTAAGCCTTGTAAAGTTTCCTGGAATGGGCCTATAGTCTGCCTAAACAAACTCAAGAGATTGTAGAAAACATGGCATTATTTAAGCAGGCTCAGCTTCTTCCAGATTCCTTGGTCATTCAACTATACTGCCAAGCTCTGCTTGTTTGGCAGTATTACATCTCTTTTAAATTGCAGCTGGATAAAAAGTATGGAGATACTACAGCTTATTTATCTTCCAGATAACTTTCCAGACCCTCCTCCCATAATATACCAAAGGATGCAATTCAGTCTAGAAACACGGACTCTTGTCTTCTCTTTCAGTGGAAGAAGCAGAATTAGCTCCACTATCAAAACTGAATGCATGTATCCTGCACGGTAACTGAATAACAATTTTCTAAATCTTAATCTTGAGTCACTACAACTGAATAGATTTCTGTTTAATATCAGTGTAAATCCATTGATACGAATGGATTCAGAGCCAGAAGGTGGACACTGACAAAGTGTGACCATTGCTTTACGTACTGATGCATCTCAGCACTGCCAATGGTCTTACTGAATGGAGAAAAACTGCTCTCTTCTTGTGCTGATGCTACTCTGCCCTAGCTCGTTGCTTGTTCGATGTAATCATATTGGTAGTCTTATTAATGATACTAGTTCTTATACACAGCTTCTTATTAACTGATCTTAAAATTCCTTACAGTGAGGTCAGTGTCACAGTTTGGAAAAGGTTACATGGGAAAGGTAGGACTAAGTGAGGCTAGGGAGGAAGGACAGCAAAGGACACAATTCCCTCCAAAATCCTTTCAAATGAAGATGAAGATGACCTTCTTGATATTACAGTGTGGGACATCAGGAGGAAAGGGACAAACCCCACATTTCTAGTGTTCAAGAGCAATGGTCCCCTGACTAAACTTCCTGCATTCGATTTTGAAATGATCTGTATTTCTTAGTGGGTAGCTTTACCAAGTCCTGACATTTCCAACTCTTTATACAAGAAGAAAAAGATTGCTTCAGAGAGCAGCTTCAGGGCAGGTAAGACTGCACTGGGGAAGAGATCTGAAGCAAAAAGCGATGACAAAAAGCTCTTTTTGGGGCTTTTTTTGAAGCCAGAAAACCCACTATCCCTATGCCAGGGCCTGGCAGCTTGCGGGCAGGCAGCTGAGATAGCGTGGGTGGAACAAGCAACATCCATGGTAAAATAAAATGATCTGTTAACACACCAGTCGTCACTGTGAAGACCAGCTTCAGGGCAAGTAAGACTGCACAGAGGAAGTGATCTGAATCAAAAAGGGCTTTTTTTAACCCAGGAAAAATGCTGTCCCAGTGCTAGGGACTGGCAGCTTGCGGCCAAGCTGCTAAAATAGCACGGGCAAAACCAGCACCACCCACCGCTGATTGTGCCTTCAGACTATAGGAAGCCTCAGGGAGGGCAGTCACTGGTCACTGCTCACAGAGCACAGGGTGAGCAAACAGGTCTTGTGTGTGCCCTGGGGGTGCCGCAGCAGTCTGCAGCTTGTGAGATCCCTGAAACCAGTGAAGTAAAAGACTTCTCAGAAGAGGACCCAACATGGTTATAAAACAGCCAAAAGCCACTGCCAGAAGAAATGTGACAACTCAGAGAGAGCTCCTGTGCAAAAACATGGCAGTGCAGGTATCCAGCTGCAGGGAGTACCTTCCCCTGGCGCTTATTCTGATGGGATGCAGTTACATCGCCTGTCTCTGGTGTGAACAGATCAAGGATTTGCTCAGCCAGGTAGTGAAGCTGAAAGAGGAGGTGGTAAGGTTGAGAAGAAGGTGAGACTGAAATAGATTGGTGGAATCATACCCTACAAAGACAACAGGTGGAGGCTCTTAGAGAATTAGAGAATCCCCTCCCTTCATGTGACCAGGATGAAGGAAGGGGCTTAAGAAAAGGCAGGGAATGGATACAGGTTTCTGCCTAGGGAAGCAGGCAAACCCCTTCCCACCCTCCCTCACCTTCCTGGTTACCCTTACACAACAGATATGGAGCAGCGGAATTTGAGAACTATGAAAATGAGGATGTAGAACGACTATCTGCTGGATTGTCTAGAATGAGTCAGTCTGTCCTACACATTAGGACTTTTCATGTTAAAAAAAAAGGAGGGTAATTGTTGTAGGAGATTCCTTTCTCAAAGGAACAGAAGGCCCCATATGCTGACCTGACCCATCTCAAAGGGAAGTCTGCTGCCTCCCTGGGGCCCAGGTGAACGATGTTATTAGGAAGCTCCTGGGTCTGGTAAAGCTGCTTCTGGTAATGCAGATTGTCAATGATGAGGTAAAGGAGAGACAATCAGAGGCAATCAAAAGGGAATTCAGGTCACTGGGGTGGATGCTACAAGGATCAGGTGTGCAGATTGCATTTGCCTCAATCCCTTCAGTTACAAGAAAAAAATACTGAGAGGTTCAAAAAAACCCACACCAGATTAATACTTGGCTTAAAGGATAGTGGCAATAATCCTATTTTGTGTTTTTACAACCAGGGGGACATCTACACAGTACCTGGCCTACTAGGACCAGAAAGGGGTTCAGATGACTCAAAGGGCAAAAAGGATCCTGAGCCATGAGCTGGCAGGGCTCATTGATCGATCTTTAAACTAGATACGAAGGGGGAAGGGGTTACAATCAAATGAAGATGTCCCTGGGAAGGCATGGTGTCATTGGGAGTGAAACCACTAGCCCAGCTGAAGTGCAACTCTACTTTATCAGGGACCCAATACAAATGCCTTTATGCAAATGCCCACAGCATAGGCAGTAAACAAGAGGAGCTGGAGATGTTTGTGTGTCTGCAACGCTATGATCTGATCAGCTTCACAGAGACATGGTGGAATGACTTGACTCCTATGATAGGTGTTGGATTAGAAGAGTATAAACTCTTGTTGTGGTTTAAGCTTTCCCAGAGTCCAAAAGCCCAAATGGAACAGATTTAGACTGCCTCCCCTCTCCTGTTTTCCCCAATAGGAGAAAGCAAATTAGGCAGGAGCAAAGAGAGGTAATCTTATAACAGAAACAGTCTTGAGTTAATTTGGAAGTAAAAAGGTTAAGTTAAAAGAATATAAAAGGCATTTGAATAAAAGGAAGGTTACAAAGGTATAAGGAAATAAAAATATATAAGTAAATAAAAATATATACAAAACCAGGCACAGCTGGCAAAGGATTCTCTGGATGCAGTGTGAATTTGCTTTAGATGCAGCCCTTAGGAGTCTGGATCACCATGGAACAGGCCCCACCACATGGTTACAGCAACAGCAGGGAGCAGCAAGAGACCTGCCAGGCAGGTGAAGGCAGGAACAAGAGAGAGAAACAGGTAATGTCTCCCCTTAAAAAGATTGTGGACAGGAAGTGGCAGTGGAATAGACTTTGACCTGGGGACCCCTCCCCCTGGGAGGAGAGATCAAGTCTCTCTGCCCACCTGGGGTTTCTTTGGTCAGGTTTCTTTGTCCACCTGGGACTGGGCTCTTTTCAGCCCACCCACTCCTGGGCTGGGTGTAACTTGGCACAAGTTCCTCTTCTTCAGGAAGAAGAGGCAGGGGAAGCAAGAGGGGAGTATTGCCCTCTATGTCAATGAACAGCTAGAATGCACGGAGCCAAGTGATGATGAAAAGACCAAGTGCCTGTGGGTCAGAGTGAAAGGAAGGGTAGGAGACATTACAGTGAGGATCTGCTACAGACCACCTGACCAGGAGGACCAAGTGGATGAGGCCCTTTGTAGACAGATAGGAGTAGCAGCTTGTTCACAAGCCCTGATCCTCATGGGGGACTTGAACCACCCCAACATCTATTGGAGAGACAAGGCAGCAGAGCATAAGCAATCCAGGAGATTCCTGGTCTTCATTGATAACTTCATCCTGCAAGCAACAGAGGAATAAAAAAGGAGAGGTGTCGTACTAGACAGTGTTCTCACCTACCATTGGTGGACAACATTAAGCTCATGGGCAGCCTTGGCTGTAGTGACCATGAGATGGTGGAATTTAAGATCCTAAGAGCAGTGAAGAAGGGGAAGATCAGCAAGCCTGAAACTCTCAACTCCACAAGAGCTGAATTTCACCTCTTCAGGCACCTCCTTGGTAGCTTTACCACAGGACAAAGCTCTGGAGGCATTGGGAGACTAGGAAAGTTGATTGACTTTCAAGGTGCTCAATGACACTGCATCCCCAAAAGGAAGAAATCAGGCAAAACCACAAGGAAACCCATATGGGTGAACAAGGAACTCCTGACCAAAGTCAAATACAAATGAGGATTCCACAAAGCATGGAAGCAAGGACTGGTAACCTGGGATGATTACAAGGAAGTTGCTCCTGAAATCAGAAACCAGGTTAGAAAACCTAAGGTCCTGAAGGAGTCAAATCTGGCTAGGGACATTAAATGCAGCAGAAAAGGATTCTACAGGTATGAGAGAAAAAAAGAAAAATGAGAGAGAGTGTGGGACCTCTCCAGAGGGATGCAGGTTACCTAGTTAATGAGGACATGGAGAAGGCTGAAGTACTCAACAACTTTTTTGCTTCAATCTCCAATGGTAACCACTGAACCACTCCACCCAAGTCACAGAGGGCATTGACTGTGTCTGGGAGAATGAAGAACCACCCTGGGTAGGGGCAGATCAGATCTGGGAACACCTAGAGAATCTGAAGGTGCACAAGTCCATGGGACCTGATGAGATATATCCATGGGTCCTGAAAGAATTGGAGGTAGAAGTTGCTAGGCCACTAGCCATCATATCTGAGAAGTCATGGCAGTCTGGTGAGGTTCTCACACACTGAAAAAGGAGAAACATAGCCCCCATTTTTAAAATGGGTAGCAAAGAAAACCCAGGGAACTACAGACCAGGCAGCCTCACCTCCGTGCCAGGTGAAATCATGAAACAGATCCTTCTGGTAGCTGTACTAAGGCACATGAAAAATAATGAGGTGATCAGCGACAGCCAGCATGGCTTCACTAAGGGCAGATTGTGCCTGACTAATTTGGTGGCCTCCTGTGACAGAGCTACAGCACTGATTGACATGGGAAAACCAACTAATGTCATTTACCTGGACTTGTGCAAAGCATTTGACACCATTCTACATGGCATCTTTGTCTCTGAGATGGAGAGAGATGGAACCTACATGAAGGCTGGAGAGGGACTTTTTACAAGAGTGTCCATAGATGGGACAAAGAGAAATGGATTTGAATTGGAGGAGAATAGGTTTAGATTGGATCTTAGGAAGAAATTCTTCACTTTGAAGATGACAAATTTCTGGAATGGATTGTCCAGAGAGGTTATGAATGCCCTCTGCCTGGTTGGATGGTGTAACTCTGTGAGAGCTGAAATCCCCATCCCACATTGACAATAACCAGGCTAGCTCAGTCTGGAAGGAAATGAAAGCTGTATTCACAAGCAAATCTACAATCTATGATGAAATGCAATGAATCTGTACAAACAGACACTATTCACATTTACAAATATATACAATCAACAGAAAAGCACAACCAAGCTCCCTTTGCTTCCCACAAAGGGACTTTCCCCAAGGGGCCTCTCCCCCCCCCACCAGAAGGACTTCCCTCAGACCTCCCTGGCAGAAGGCAGAGAGTTAAGAAGCAGAGAGGCTGTTAGACTTAGCTTGTCAAGGTCAGTGTGTTACCTTCAGCCAGAAAAGAAGAAGAAGCAGCCAGACAGCCCAGCAAGCAAGCTGAGAACTCAGACTCAGACTCCGACTGCCCCAACCTTGTTTTGAGTAGAGATTCTTAAACATTTCTCTCTCTCCAATGGAAGTGTTTAGAACAATCATTATTTTGCCTTCTTACACCCAATAGTGACTTATTTACACTCCTTCGCTTTCTCTGCTTGAACTTTGCAAAGGAAAGTTAAAAAGACAGTTTTAAACCATCACAGATGGGGCCTTGAGTAACCTGGTCTAGTTGAGAGGCATCCCTGTCCTCAGCAGGGAGGTTGGATTAGATGATCTCTAAGGTCTCTTTCAGCCTAAGCCACCCTATGATTTCCAACTCTATATACAAGAAGAAGAGATTAAAAAAAGGAGTAATGAACAACGGCTATTTTCCATATTAAAGCACAAATACTTTCCTATCTGGAAATGTTAACAGCTATGTGGTGCTGCACATTTGTTTACAGTGTCCTGGCAGTTTTCAGCAAAGCATGCCCTCACTCTCTTACCCACAACTATACTCTTCAATGCCAGTGTTTCATATATGTAAAAAAATATATCTATAAAATAATGACACAGATACTGGACACTTTGTTAAAATTATGAAAGAGCAGATACTCAGGAGTCACATCCAAGAGTTATCTTTCATTGGCTAAAAGAATGAGGAGACTTAAGACACTCTTTCAATCAATGGGAGTGGAATTTTCTGTAGAATCTCAAGCTATGCACTTACAATTTATTCCCTGTTGTCAAAAAAAGCAAACAATAGAAAGATATTTGTGCTTAGATTTTATGGAAGAGTTTGTTTATGCTCAAGAACTTCTATTCCAATATTTTATGGAAAGGGAACTTTCTGAGCATAAAAAACCCTGTGCTTTAATTATCTACAGTTTTAAAGAGGCTTAGTGGGACAGAAGAAATGAAACTCAGTGGGACAGATGAATTCTCAACAACCAAAGTTAAAAATATTTCAGCAGTGACATAACACCTTCAATAATCTCCTGGAGGGCAGCTGAGGCCAGCATCATGCTACACTGATTTTCTGTTTACATTTTGCCTTTCTCCTGCCCCATAGTTGTCAGGCTTCTGTCCTGAGAGTCTGAGCTGTGTTCAGATCCCTTAAGCTACAGCTTGTTCAGGTGCATAGAGTTCAGGCACATTTATTTGCAGTTAGCTATCTTACAGCATTAAGGACAGAAGGATGCAGAGTGAGCAATCTTTTGCTCTCATGAGGGGCTTGACATATGCCTGATCCTTTATTGTTGAAGAGGGCAATCCCAATATGCACTCTTCACAACCTGCATCTCTGCAAAGGATAGGAAGGTCAGACAGAAGTGTCTAGGGGTAATACTTCACTTAAAAGGACAAGTGGATTTCCAGCACATACTGACTGAGAATCAGAGCATCTCAGAATAAGGAGGCTTTTTGCAATATTAAGTATTTTAAAAGTGTTCTACTTTTTTAATCACTTC
Source organism: Indicator indicator (assembly GCF_027791375.1). Taxonomy (NCBI): domain Eukaryota; kingdom Metazoa; phylum Chordata; class Aves; order Piciformes; family Indicatoridae; genus Indicator; species Indicator indicator. Next base: position 42,990,671 of record NC_072015.1, read on the forward strand.
TTCCATCTCCTGCACCCTGTGATAGGACAAGGGGCAATGGATAGAAACTCCAGCACAGGAGGTTCCATCTTAACATGAGGAGGAACTTCACTGTGAGGGTCACAGAGCACTGGACAGGCTGCCCAGAGAGGTTGTGGAGTCTCCTATTCTGGAGACTTTCAAGCCCCATCTGGATGTGTTCCTGTGTGACCTGTGCTGGATTCTATGGTCCTGCTCTGGCAGGGGAGCTGGACTTGATGATCTTCAAAGGTCCCTTCCAACCCTTAACATCCTGTGATCCTTAGAGATTCTCTTCTGAAGTAGGTACTCTCACTTATGAGGTAGGAAATCTAGGGATACAGGTAACATTTAGTTTACCAAATTCAAATTTAGGAAGGACAAACTTAGGAATGATCTGGAAAAGGCAAGCATAGGATCTGAATCTCTAGATTCAAGAAGAAAACGAAGTTGTTGTGAATGAGACAGCCAGAGGGGATCTCTTTGGGCAGTTCACAAGAAGATATCCTGCAGTAGATCCTTGCCCTGTTTGCAGCTAAGAGTAAAATCTTATTTATTTCCTTATTTAAAAGGGAAAATCAAATACACTACAGTGAATATACTTATACATGATATAGTGGATTCTCCATTGCAAATTCATAAGAAAACAACCAAGTTCTTGGAATTATGAAGAATCACAGGAAATCTGAAATGGTATCACACTTCCCTCCCTCCTCCCAAAGTATTATTTTATTAGTTAAGAAATGCATCAGTACCTATTTCTTATGTAGTGTGCTTCACAGATGACTGTTAGATGGAATGTGAAAAGGATTTAACTATTTGACATTAGCTTCCATTAGTCTCTAATGACTCGAATATATTTAAATACATTTGGACTAATGTAATATCCAAATAGGATATAATCCAATGTAGATATTTCATTACTTGAATATTCTTTCCTTCATTTGATTGCTCCTGAAGATATCTTTCTTACACTCCTCAGCTCTACATTAGGGGGATAGTGCTCTTTCACAAAAGGAACAGGAGAATTTCACAAGGTAGAATGAGGTGTCAACAGCCCCATGAGATGTATTTTATTTGTTTAACATGAGATGCTTTTGATTTTGCATAGATCAGATGCTAACTTCTGTCTTTCCATCTTTGAAATTTGTCTTCCACCGTTATTCCAGTGGAACTAGTGCCATAGCATGAGGAACATAATTCAACCAAATATCACTCTCAAAATATACATCACTCAAATGTGCTGGAGGAAACTGTCTTTAAATTTGAAGGTTCATCCACTGCTTTTTATCTCAATTCCCAGGCCTACACAAACAACAAATACAAATACAGTCACAGAATCACACAGAATTATAGAAGCATCACAGAATTGTAGAATGCTCTGGGTTGGAAGTGGCTTCCAAAGGTGATGTAGTCAAACCCCCTCTGCAGTCAGCAGGGGCATCCTCAATTAGATCAGGTTGCACAGAGCCCTGTCAGGCATTACCCTGAATATCTCCAGGGATAGGGCACATCCCCAGGAATCCTGTTCCGGTGTTCCACTACCCTCATGGTAAAGAACTTGTTCCTAACATCTAATCTAAATCTATTCTTCTCTAGTTTGAAGCCATTGCCCCTGGTTCTGTCCCTGCAGGCCTTTGCCAACAGTCTCCATCCTTCTTGTAGGCCCTCTTCAGGTACAGGAAGGCTGCTATTAGGTCTCCCCAGAGCCTTCTCTTCTCCAAGCCAAATAACCCAAGCTCCTTCAGCCTGTTTCCACAGCAGAGGTGCTCCAAACCCCTGATCAATTCCATGGCCCTCCTCTGGACCCTCTCCATCAGGTCCATGCCCTTCCTATATTGAGGGCTCCAGACCTGCACACAGTACTCCAGGTGAGGTGTCACCAGAGCAAAGTGGCAGAATCAGCTCTCTGACTCTGCTGGCAATGCTGCTTTAGATGCAGCCCAGGATGTGATTTCCCTTCTGTGCTGTAAGCTCACCCTGCCTGCTCCTGTCCAGCTTCTCATCCATCAGCACTCCCTAGTCCCTTTCCACAGGGCTGCTTTCTGTCACAGAATCAATAAGGTTGGAAAAGACCTCAAGGATCATCAAAGTCCAAGCTGTCACCCAAGACCTCATGACTACTAAACCATAGCACCAAGTGCCACGTTCAATCCCCTCTTGAACACCTCCAGGGATGGTGACTCCACCACCTCCCTGGGCAGCACATTCCAATGTCTAACAACTCTCTCCATGAAGAATTTTCTCCTCACCTCAAGCCTAAACCTCCCTGGTTGAGCTGGAGACTGTGTCCTCTTGTTCTGGTGCTGGTTGCCTAGGAGAAGAGACCAACCCCCTCCTGGCTACAACCTCCCTCCAGGCTGTTGTAGAGAACAATAAGGTCTCCCCTGAGCCTCCTCTTCACCAGGCTAAACAGTCCCAGCTCCTTCAGCCTCTCCTCATAGGGCTGTGCTCCAGACCCCTCCCCAGCCTCGTTGCCCTTCTCTGGACACATTCCAGCATCTCAACGTCCTTCTTAAACTGAGGAGCCCAGAACTGGACACAATACTCAAGGTGTGGTCTAACCAGTGCTGAGTACAGGGCAGAAGGACTTCCCTGCTCCTGATGGCCACACTATTGCTGATGCAGGCCAGGATGCTATTGGCCTTCTTGGCCACCTGGGCACACTTCTGGCTCATGTTCAGCTGCTGTCAACCAGTACCCCCAGGTCCCTCTCTGCCTGGCTGCTCTCCAGCCACTCTGTCCCCAGCCTGTAGCTCTGCATGGGGTTGTTGTGGCCAAAGTGCAGCACCTGGCGCTTGGACTTGTTAAATGCCATCCTGTTGGACTCTGCCCATCTGTCCAGCCAGTCAAGGTCCCTCTGCAGAGCCCTCCTACCCTCTAACCTACAGACACCTGCTCCCAACTTGGTGTCATCTGCAAATTTACTGATGACTGACTCAATCCCCTCATCCAGATCATCAATAAAGATGTTGAACACCTCATCCTCCCAGTCTGCATTGACAGTGAGGATTGTTCCAGTCCAGGTTTGGAACCTTGCACTTGCTCTTGTTGAACCTCATGAGGTTCACCTGGGCACCACCTCTCCAGTTTGCCGAGGTCCCTCTGGATGATGCCCCATCCCTCTGGTGTATTGACAACACCACAGAGTTTGGTGTCACCTGCACACTGCTGATGGTGCAATCTCAGTCTCTGTGTCATTGTGTCGGTGTGAGCTGAAATTCCCCCCCCCCCCCCCCAACAATAACCAGGCTAGCTCAGTCTGGAAGCAAATGAAAAGCTGTATTTACAAGCAGAATCTAAAATCTACAATGAAATGCAATGAATATGTACAAATATATAAAATTCACAACATTCACAAATATATACAATCAACAGAAAAAGCACAACCAATCTCCCTTTGCTTCTCCCCAAGGGGACCCTCCCAAAGGGGCCTCTCTCTCTCCCAGGAGCTTCCCCCCCAGACCCCCCTGGACAGAGAAGCAGAGTTAGTTAAGCAGAAAGTTGTTAACTTAGCTGCCAAGGTCAGTGTGTGTTATCTTCAGCCAGAAGAGAAGAAGAAACAGCAGCCAGACAGCCCAGCAACTGCCCCCACTGCCGAACACAGAATGTGCAGAGTGCCTACTTTGTTTTGGGTAATAGTTCTTAAACATTTCTATCTATCCAATGGAAGTGTTTAGAACAATCGTTATTTTGCTTTCTTACACCCAATAGTGACTTATTTACATTCTTTCACTTTCTCTGTTCTGAACTTTGCAAGGAAAAATTAAAAAGACAGTTTCAAACCATCACAGTCATTGACACAAATATTAAACAGCACAGGTCCCAGCACAGACCCCTGAGGCACACCACTGTCACTGCTCTCCAGCTTCACTTAAAACCATTGAACACCACCCTCTGGCTGTGACCATCCAGCTAATTCCTTATCCACTGAACAGTCCACCCAGCAAGTCCATATCTCTAGCAGAATGTTGTGGGCACTGTGTCAAAGGCCTTACAGAAGTCCAGATAGATCACATCCATAGGTCCTTCCTTACCTACTGGCACAGTCGCTTTATCATAGAAAGTCACAAGGTCAGGCAGGCAGGACCTGCCCCTAGCAAAGCCATGCTGGTTGTCTTGAATTACCTCTGTCCTCCACATGCCTCAGGATGGTGTTTAGAAGGGGGGGGAGGGGAAGCTTTCTTTAACCTTCCTTTTCTGCTTACTGTACCTGTAGAAGCCTTTCTTGTTTTTCTTTACATCCCTTACCAAGTTCAGTTCCAGCTGTGCCTTAGCCTCCCTGACCTTCTCTCTACACAGCTGGTCAACATCCCTGTACTCTTGCCAAGATGCCTGTTCCTTCTTCCATTTCTTGTGTATCCCACAGCTCCAACAGAGATTCCCAGTCTATGTGTATGACAGGGAAAACAGGGGTAAACCAAGGAAAGGTTTCAGAAAAAAGTGTAGGACAAAGATCTCTCTTAGCATAGGCAGGACTTCTATCACATACAACTTTTTTTTAATTCTTATTTGTGACCAAGTGGTTAAATCTTACCCCTAAACTTAAGGAACTAAGCAATCTCCTCTTTGAACTGAAAAAAAAAAAAAAAGAAGTATCGGAGCAGAGATATCCATAACAGAGACAGTGGTACTTGCAGGCATTAATTATTCTTTTAAAACTGGCTTTATCAACTTTATCAATGCACCTCAACATTTTGTAAAAAATATAAATTAATTGAATCTGTCTCAACTCATAGAATCATAGAATTGTTAGGGTTGGAAGGGAACACAAGGATCATCCAGTTCCAACCCCTCTGCCATGGACAGGGACTTCTCACACTACATCAGGTTGCTCACAGCCACATCCAGCCTGATCTTAAAAACCTCCAGGGAGGAGGCTTCCACCACCTCCCTGAGCAACCTGTGCCAGTGTCTCACCACCCTCATGGGGAAGAATTTCTTCCTAACATCCAATCTGAATCTACCCATTTCTAGTTTTGCTCCATTCCCCCCAGTCTTATAACTCTCTGACACCTAAAAAGTCCCTCCCGAGCTTTCTTGTAGCCCTCTTCAGATACTGGAAGGCCACAAGAAGGTCTCCTCAGAGCTTTCTCTTCTCCAGACTGAATAGCCCCAACTCGCTCAGTCTGTCCTCACAGGAGAGGTGCTCCAGCCCTCTGACAGTTGATTCACTGCTTGTGTAGTTTAATGTTTTAGCAGTATGCTACTCCTCTCTTACTCTTCCCATTTATCTCCCCTAATTCCTTCTTCCTGTTTTATTCTTTTTATTTTCTATTCATTCTTCTCCATCTGTGCATGGTTTCCCACTCTTCACAAAATCCTCCTTACTTATTTTTTTTTTCCCATACTTATGTCATTTTTTCTGGCTGCGATCTTTGCTTCTTTCTCTTAAACCTGTGGGATTTGGTTTTTCCACTCAGGCACAGAAAGGGCAGTGCAGAACCACTGTGGTCCCAGGAGTGTGTGTTATGGACTGGGATATGTTCTACTTACTACGTTCAGTGTGTTGCAGCTCAGCACTAAAACTTTGATTTTGCCCAACATCTGTGGTCAAAAGAGGACAAGCAAAGGACATTTTCTTCTTTTTATGTATTTACGAATAGAAGAATCACAGAAAATTTTGTTTGTGTTTGTACCATGGTAATTCCTGTAAAGATTCAGCATTAATGTATAAATTGTACTTAAAGAGACAAATAAATGATTTAATAAAACTATTAATGGCACTGACATTTGCATTATAGCATTTCAATGCTGACAACTTTTTCTAGTCATTATATTACTCCATATGGACAGAGTGAGTAGAAGTTTACTAACTGAAGAGCACTTTGCTGTTCATCAAATGTTTCCTTTTTTTTTTCAGAATGCCTGTAGTTGTATTTTCTTTACAGTCTGGTTAAATCAAATTGAAAAATCACTAATAAAACTAAGTTCTTTCAGATCCAGAATGATTAATTATTCCTTATGTTGTCATGGTTTGGAGTAAATCGTGTAGTTTTTTATCTGTGAGTGGTAACTTCTCTAAGGATGGTTTCCAAGGTAACCAATAACATTTTTTAGATAGGATGCTCTTAGGTGAGCTCCTATGGGTTTCTAGAATACGTACTAAAAATTACACCTTCAGAAGAGCTTCTGAAAGGTTTTCCAAGTTTTATTGGATGGTCTAATAAAAGATGCTATCTCTACCACCTAGTTTTGTCTTCCTAATAAGATCTGTTTAAACCTTTATTACATTGTATAAGTATTTCTCCAAAACCTGTTTGTATAGAACTGTATTCCCATGAGCCTGAGCTTTACAATATCTTGTTTTTTTATGGTATTCAAGCCCTCAACTGCAGCACTTAGTCTGGTGATCTTTAGGTGTTCTAACTGCAAGACTTACTGGGGCTGCACTGCTGAAAAGGTAAATACCAAGTAAGTGATTGGAAAATGATGAGGAAATGCTTATACACCAACCATCAATTGTGTTTCAGTCCAAGGAAAAAGTCACACAGAATCACAGAATCAATAAGGTTGGAAAAGACCTCAAGGATCATCAAGTCCAACCTGTCACCCAAGACCTCATGACTACTAAACAACATCACCAAGTGTCACATCCAATGCCCTCTTGAACACTTCCAGGGGTGGTGACTCCACCACCTCCCTGACACACACTTTTCATTAGGATGTAATTGCCATCAGTACGGATTTTAACTATGAAGCCTATGACTGAACTAATAAATTCTAAACAAATCAACAGAATCACACATGTGCACATATATCTCCATGGGTATAGATTATGGTTTTAGGCTATAGAATCTGATGATGAGATGCTGGAATTCACCTTTTTTTTTTTTCCTGTAATTAATACAGTAAGAAGTTTGCTTACTTTTGATTCCAGATCTTCTGAACAGACAATGGTCCTAAAAATCCCATATGTGATGTCACCCACCCAGATCTCCTGCTAAAGCTGCTTCATTTCCCTGTAAGATTGGTTCCCAACATAAAAAGAAAGGCTGAAGCTCTGATATGACAAGATCCAGAAACAACTCTGTAGACATCAAGACCAGTGATGAAGGAGAGGAGAAGATGCTCAAGGCACCAGAGTAGGGATTCCTCTGCAGCCCATGGTGAAGACAGTGGTGAGGCAGGCTGTGCCCTTGCAGCCCACGAAGCAAAAGAGGCAATGTGTGCTCAAAGCCCATGCTGGAGTAGACTCCTGGCAGGACTTGTGGAATGAGGAGCTCACTCTGGAGTGGGTTTGCTGGAAGGACTTGTGACCCCATGGGGGACCCATGTTGAAGCAGTCTGTTTCTTGAAGGACCCACACTGGAAGAGTTCATGAAGAATTGCAGCCTTTGAGAAGGACTTGAGCCAGAGAAGTTCGTGGAGAACTGTTTTCTCTGGGAAGGACCTCATGCTGAGCAGGGAAAAAAAGCGGAGTCCTACCCCTGAAGAGGAAGGAGCAGCAGAGATAATGTTTGATGAACTGCTCATAACCCAAATTCCCCATTCCCCCGTGCCACTCAGTGGGAGGATTTAGAGAATTCAGGAGTAAAATTACTCTCAGGAAGAAAGGGGGTGGGGGGTGGGGGGGTGGAGGGAAGGTATTTTAAGGTTTAGTTTTTGTTTCTACTGTAATTTGATTAGTAATAATTTCTCTGAGTCAAGTCTATTTTGCCTGTGATGGTAATTAGTGACTGATGTCTCTCTGTGCTTACCTTGACTCATAAGCTTTTCATTATATTTTTTCTTTCTCATCCATCTGAGGAAGGCAGCAATGGAACATATTCACTGGCATCCAGCCACCATACTGCACTAAGGTCTGTTTTCCATTCAAATGGCTCTCATGACTCAGGGAAAATGGTCATGCCTTGACTCTCAAGTGCATCTTACATTTCACTGAAAATAGCTTCACAAACTGCTTAACATTATGGATCAAATGCTAAATTACTTAGCAGTGTTTACACTTGAGAACACACTGAATTTTAGGCATGTGTGCAATCTTAAGGAGACGATTTTGCACAAGATCGAATAGAGATGCACATATATATTGTTACTAGATGTGTGAGTGTAAGCTGAAACAGTAAGACAGTTTCAAACCATCGCACTAGATAGTCCATGTTATTGCTCAGTATTCCTGTTTCATAGTTAAAATGTTCATTGTGATGATAAGATCAGAATTACAACAGGCAGAGGTCTGAGAACGTTGCATAATTTGTAAATTCCCATTACAGAATGGCCAGCAATTAGAATGGCAATTGACAGACAACTGAAGAAGTAGAAATCACTTGTAAAAGTTATCCTAATGCCACTAATTTGACAGTTCCATACATATTGAAGTAATTAATTCCTATAATGATCTTTAGTAGTGAAATAGGTATGAAGTAGCAAGCAGACTCATAGAGAAATGATTCTAGACTGAGTAAACATCAGTCACACTGTTTGGAATATTTGTTAGGCCTGAATGTAGAAATTGAGTGATGTAACAGCTCTGGTTTCAATTTGCAGAAAAGAAGATGTTCTGAATAAAAACCTGAAAAGTGCATCACTTAAAAGATCTTTTGTGCTGGGCAGGAAGAACAGAACTATACAAAAGGAAAGGCAAAATCCAAAGTCAAACAAAGAGTAAGAACAGTTAACTGGAACTTCTGTATTCAGACCATGACTCTGTTTTTGTGTGTCAATAAAGATACCTTTATAATACACTCTAATGACTAACCCTCTGCATTATCTCTAGGATTTTATGGCTTCTTTTTGCTCACATTTTCCCCTATGTTATCATGACAATTGCAGATGTTTCTCAGGTCCACCCAAACAGCAACTTTCTTACAAATCCTGAGATATTTATATTATCAAGTGCTGATGTACTTCTACATCAATCAAAATGAAATAAAATTCAAAAATCTAAGACTTCTGGAGGAATCTTAAAAATTTATCTTGTGGTGGTAAAGATATCTGGCCATACTAAACACATCATATCCTTGTAATGTTTGTTGTTTTCCCTCTATAGGCAAAGAATATTGATTTCAAAAGTTAGTGTAAGGTCAGAATTTCCACAGTGAAAGCAGCTCATTTGAGTTCAGGAAGCCCATTTGATGTAGACCACAAGGTTAAAATGAAATCTTTCATCCCTTTGACATTAACACAATTTTCTCAGCTTAGTTTTTAGCTACTTCCATTTTTTTCTTTTTTTTTACCCAAATGAGCACAAATTATATGCAATATGCATTTGGCTTTGAGGTATTTAGCTATTATTCTAAGTATTTACCAGATATCTGTCCTGGTTTCCATGTAGTGACTTCATTTAACAATGCAGATGATACTTTATAAACTGCTTCACCTCGTGCATGAATGTAGTCCATTGATTTAGTGACCAAAATGAATGGAAAGTCTGTTATATCATATTGCATTAATAAAAGGTCTGTACTTAACTCTTGTTACTTCTGCATTTGGGTTTCCCACACCATCCAGTTGTTAATTCTGTCATGAGACACATCTTTTCCTCCCTCCAACTCTTCAAGTACACCATAACTCTAAAATGACTCTGGCCTTCCTGAAAAATTTCTCTTACCAAATAACATCAGGCAAAATATCCTGCACAGGATCATCACAGGACAGTGAGAACAGCATTTACCTGAAGAAAATGAACTCTTCATTCTTTCTGCCAGTCTCTTCCAACACTATGCATTTCCTACTGCTGATGCACTTCTGTCAATCCCTGCTATGGCATGCAACATATCATTTGCATCACTGGCCTCCAGATTTATCATAGAGGAAAGAATTGAAGCTTTGTCCTTCCCAAATCTAATCAGGCTTTACCAAGCTGTTGAATTATTTTTAGTCTCAAGAGTGTTGTCCAATATGGATTGTAATTAAAATTCTCTAATCCCTCACAGCAGCTAGCAATGTTTTCTCAGTGTGAGGATTTCTCACCTTTCATTCATTCGTCTGAATAAATGCTTTGAGCCATAACTCAATTCTTACTCCTGTAACTATTTTGTACACTCAGTGTTATGAGCTAGGCCGTCTTGAACACAGAGCAATTTTCCTTTTTTTTGACGAAAGACTAAGCAAGAGTTGCACTGCTTATGTTTCACTTCACTTCACTTCTTTCATTCTGCTCCAGATTTCAAAACTGTAGCCAGTCTCACTCACTGAATGCCTGTACGATTCTAGACCTTAAGATCAGTTTAAAAACACCTCTTTTTTTTTCCTTTTCTTTTTCTTTTCTCTTACTCAAATCTTTAACCACAGATGGCTTAAACAATTCACCCTAACTTATCCTCTCCTCGGCAAATACTGGAAAATAATTAAATCACTCTAGTTTTGGCCTTTTCTCTATTTGTGCAATGACATTTCTTGGGCAATTTTGCCATGTGTAGAAAGAAAATGAAGGGAGAGAAGAAAGGGTTAAATGTCTATCCTCTATTCTGAAATATCAGCTATCCTGTTACCTAGTCTTTATCTTGGAATTTCTGCATTTTTTCAAGTAACCTTAGCTTAGTACCTTTTCTTGTCCTGACTTGGAAAAGAGAAATACTTAATTTGAGGGAAAAAAGGCATGTGTTTAATGAAAATTTATAGTGAATTCCACCTTATTTACAAAATCTTAGCTGTAACAAAGTGTTAGAGACACAAAAGCAAACTCACACAGGTCATTTCACATCACATGATCAGTTTCAATATACGTGTGCATTAGTATTACTTTCAGTGGATTATCATCTCCATAACCTCCATTTTCAAAAAGGGAAAGAAGGATGACCCAGGGAACTACAGGCCAGGCAGTCTCACCTCTGTGCCCAGTAAGATCATGGAGCAGATCCTCCTGGAGGCACTGCTGAGACAGAAGAATAGTGAAGAGGTGATTTGGTACAGTCAGCATGGGTTCACCAAGGGCAAATCCTGCCTGGCAAACCTGGTGGCCTTCTGTGACAAGATCTCAACACTAACAGATGAAGGTCAAGCAACTGATGTCGTTTACCTGGACCTGAGCAAAGCCTTCGACACTGTCCCACACCACATCCTGATCTCCAAGCTGGTGCAGACTGGGTTTGATGGATGGACCACTCAGTGGATAAAGAACTGGCTTGATGGCCACACCTAAAGAGTGGTTGTCAATGGCTCCATGTCCCAGGGGACAAGCGGAGTCCCTCAGGGCTCAGTCCTGGGACCAGTCTTGTTCAACATCTTTGTTGGCGACATGGACAGAGGCATTGAGTGCACCCTCAGCAAGTTTGCAGATGACACCAAGCTGTGTGGTGCAGCAGACACCCTGGAGGGAAGGGATCCATCCAGAGGGATCTTGACAGGCTGGAGAGCTGGGCACAAGCCAACCTCATGAGGTTCAACAAGATCAAGTTCAAAGTCCTGCAGCTGGGTCAGGGCAAGCCCAAGTGCCAATATAATCTGGGCAGGGACTGGCTTAAGAGAAGCCCGAAGGAAAGGCCTTGGGGGTGCTGGTGGATGAGAAGCTCAACATGAGCCAGCAGTGTGCACTTGCAGCCCAGAGAGCCAATCACAACCTGGGCTGCATCAAGAGAACTGTGGCCTAGATTGATGTCAAGAAGAGAAAAGATCTATTTAGGCTTTGCCAAAATGAGTTAAAACTGGACACATTTATTTGCTATGAAATAGCTCTTTAGAAACTTTTTGTGTTCTGATTTACTACAACACTAACAAAACCAAAAATTAGTAATAATTTTAAAAAGTAGAGCTGAAATAGTAATATAAAATACAGTACCCACATTATTCAGATCCAGTGCACTGAGCTTGCCTTTTGTTTCCATGCTCAAAACATGAATCATGAGCTTCCTCGTTTCATCTCAAAAAAATCCCTGTAGGAAAGGAAAGGGAAGGGAAGGGAAGGGAAGGGAAGGGAAGGGAAGGGAAGGGAAGGGAAGGGAAGGGAAGGGAAGGGAAGGGAAGGGAAGGGAAGGGAAGGGAAGGGAAGGGAAGGGAAGGGAAGGGAAGGGAAGGGAAGGGAAGGGAAGGGAAGGGAAGGGAAGGGAAGGGAAGGGAAGAGAAGGAGAGAAAGAGAGAAAGAGAAAGAAAGAGAAAAAAAGAGGTAAGAGACAAAGAAAGAAAGAAAGAAAAAGAAAGAAAGAAAGAAAGAAAGAAAGAAAGAAAGAAAGAAAGAAAGAAAGAAAGAAAGAAAGAAAGAAAGAAAGAAAGAAAGAAAGAAAGAAAGAAAGAAAGAAAGAAAGAAAGAAAGAAAGAAAGAAAGAAAGAAAGAAAGAAAGAAAGAGAAAGAAAAAGGAAGGAAGGAAGGGAGGAAGAAAGGAAGGAAGGAAGAAAGAAAGCGAAAGAAAGCAAGAAAGCAAGAAAGCATGAAAGGAAGGAAGGGAGGAAGGAAGGAAGGAAGAAAGAAAGGAAGGAAGGAAGGAAGAAAGAAAGAAAGAAAGAAAGAAAGAAAGAAAGAAAGAAAGAAAGAAAGAAAGAAAGAAAGAAAGAAAGAAAGAAAGAAAGAAAGAAAGAAAGAAAGAAAGAAAGAAAGAAAGAAAGAAAGAAAGGAAAGAAAGAAAGAAAGAAGAAAGAAAGAGAAAGAAAGAAAAAGAGAAGGAAAGAAGAAAGGAAGGAAGGAAGAAAGGAAGGAAGGAAGGAAGGAAGAAAGAAAGAAAGAAAGAAAGAAAGAAAGAAAGAAAGAAAGAAAGAAAGAAAGAAAGAAAGAAAGAAAGAAAGAAAGAAAGAAAGAAAGAAAGAAAGAAAGAAAGAAAGAAAGAAAGAAAGAAAGAAAGAAAGAAAGAAAGAAAAAGAAAGCAAGAAAGCATGAAAGGAAGGAAGGGAGGAAGGAAGGAAGGAAGAAAGAAAGGAAGGAAGAAAGAAAGAAAGAAAGAAAGAAAGAAAGAAAGAAAGAAAGAAAGAAAGAAAGAAAGAAAGAAAGAAAGAAAGAAAGAAAGAAAGAAAGAAAGAAAGAAAGAAAGAAAGAAAGAAAGAAGGAAAGAAAGAAAGAAAGAAAAAGAAAGAGAAAGAAAGAAAAAGGAAGGAAGGAAGAAAGGAAGGAAGGAAGAAAGGAAGGAAGGAAGAAAGAAAGAAAGAAAGAAAGAAAGAAAGAAAGAAAGAAAGAAAGAAAGAAAGAAAGAAAGAAAGAAAGAAAGAAAGAAAGAAAGAAAGAAAGAAAGAAAGAAAGAAAGAAAGAAAGAAAGAAAGAAAGAAAGAAAAAGAAAGCAAGAAAGCATGAAAGGAAGGAAGGGAGGAAGGAAGGAAGGAAGAAAGAAAGGAAGAAAGAAAGAAAGAAAGAAAGAAAGAAAGAAAGAAAGAAAGAAAGAAAGAAAGAAAGAAAGAAAGAAAGAAAGAAAGAAAGAAAGAAAGAAAGAAAGAAAGAAAGAAAGAAAGAAAGAAAGAAAGAAAGAAAGAAAGAAAGAAAGAAAGAAAGAAAGAAAGAAAGAAAGAAAGAAGAAAGAAAGAAAAGAAAGAAAGAAAGAAAAGAAAGAAAGAAAGAAAGAAAGAAAGAAAGAAAGAAAGAAAGAAAGAAAGAAAGAAAGAAACTCAGAAGGATGAATAGATCACCAGACTAACTTAGAAGGTTTTGGAAGCAAATGAAGCTATATTTACAAGCAAACTAAAATCTAGACATATGAAATGCAATGAATATGTCCAGAATATATAGGTGTATATATATTTACATATGTTTACAATTTATAAACAACACAGAGATCCCTCTGGACAAAGCCAGGAGGCTACAGACAGCCTCTTTCTCCCCCCTGTTTGCCCTTCCGCCCCCCCCATACAAGGGAAAAAGGAAAGGAAGTGAAATGAAGTAGTATAGCTTGCTAGTACTTAGCCACAACCAGGAACACAGCCAAGGTCAGTAAAGCCAAGCAGAGACACCAGCTACTAGCAGCTGAAGTGCAGAAGCAAAAGAGAATTGTTTATGCAACTGCTTTTTATCCCTATTAGCAAGCCAATGGAATTATTTAGACCTTATCATGATTTTTCTTTTTACATCCAATGGTACTTTATTTACATTTCTATTATTTTGCTCCAGAATTTTCCTAGGCATCAGTCTGTAACTGTGACAGTGATAAATATTCTCCTTTGAGGTAGGTTTTTGTTGCCTGGAGAGTATTCATGTCCTACTCTACCCTGTGCAGCAGACATTGGGACTGGATGAAGAAGGGGGCTAACAATAGGCAATATTCTTGCACAACTCTGCATGCAACATAACTGGGTTGAGCAATTTGGGCTATTCTCATGTAATTTTCATATTTGATTGCACAACATGAGAGAATAGGAGATTTTTTTGACTCACAGCACCTTGTAGGCACATTGCCTATAACTGTCTGAGAGGCTCCAAGCCATCAGTACCCTTTTATACCATTACGATTAGAATTTGCCGCTGAAGCAGATTGTGTTGCTTTTTAGGACTCACACAGCTTCCTTTTGTTACTGTGCCTGCAATATTATTTATTAAGCTTTATTGGTTTTCTGTCCGAGTCTTTATAATTCTTTTCACATTAGGAAAGTTGGGATCTATTCCTAATGTTAATTGTATGCTGTGTTTATGAGACTATCCAAATTTTGGGGAATAATCTGGTTCTAGCTCTTACCAAACAAATACAGCCTTGACACTATCCTTATCAGAGGGATTAGTCTATTAATTTAGGGTTTCCATGAGTCTGTGCTGTGCATTCCATTGATAACAATAGGAACTCTGCAATCTAGGACCCTCTACTATTCAACTGAGTATTTTACTTGAGGAGTTGCACATTGTTTCTGAGCCTCAAAACTTAACTCATATTTGCAGTGTGGGTATTCTAACAACACAGATTTACTTTAATTGGATTTTTTTTTTCCTTATATTGATTCCTAGGAAGATTTAAACACAGAGCTTCCAGTAATTCATTTCTTAATTCCTTGGTCTTTGTGGAAGAACAAGTCACCAAGAAAGTAGAAGTTTCTATGTAGCATTCAAGGAAGATAAGTGATTCTGAACAACACTTTAAATAACACAGAACAGTTTTCTTTATAACATTTGCAGGTTCCTGATAGAACCTGCACTATAAAGGATTGGTCACTGAAATAATAAAATGAGTAAATAGTAAGAATTAAATAATGTCCTGTTCTTGTCCTTGTGATAAATACTTTAAAAAACCCAAACACACACCAAAAAAAAACCCCAAGCAAAACGAACAAAAACCCCAAGTGAAATAAACCCCAAAGAAATGAAAAACACAAAACAAACAAAAAAACCCCATAGTGTAGACAGCAAAAAAAAATATAGGCTTATCAAGGTTGTGTCAATTAAGTCTTCCAGGAAGATCTCTTATCACTGTGATGCAAACAAAAAGGCTGGAGGGCTGGCTAACATCACAGACTCTAATATTTATAAAATGAGTGAACACCTGTTAATTCTAATTTAACTCTACTCCACGCTGGTGAGACCCCACCTGGAGCACTGCATCCAGTTCTGGAGTCCCTATTACAGGAAGGATCTGGAGGTGCTGGATGGTGTCCAGAGAAGGGCCATGAGGATGATCAGAGGGCTGGAGCACCTCTCCTCTGAGGACAGACTGAGAGAGTTGGGGCTATTCAGTCTGGAGAAGAGAAGGTTCTGAGAAGAACTTCTTGTGGCTTTCTAGTATCTGAAGGGGGCTACAAGAAAGCTGGGGAGGGACTTTTTAGGATGTCAGGTAATGATAGGACTGGGGGGAATGGAGCAAAACTAGAAATGGGTAGATTCAGATTGGATGTTAGGAAGAAGTTCTTCCCCATGAGGGTGGTGAGACACTGGAACAGGTTGCCCAGGGAGGTGGTGGAAGCCTCATCCCTGGAAGTTCTTAAGGCCATGGGAATGTGTCTCTGAGCAACCTGATGTAAGTATGAGGTGTCCCTGCCCATGGGAGGGGGGTTGGAACTGGATGATCCTTGTGTTCCCTTCCAACCCTAACAATTCTGTGATTCTATGAACTCTGTTATATTCAGCCCAGTTATGTTTTGTAGAAGCAAATGCCTGAAGGCAGCAGAAACACAGTAACAAAGTTGTTGAGATAATACAACTGTACATGAAGACTCATTGACTGACATAGATTGTTTAAAAATGTTAAGACTGAAGAGGTTTCACCTTCTTTGGCACCTATCTGACATTACCTACTATTTTTCTTGCTGTCACTGTTTGTTTAATCTATTATAAATTTGTTTTATTTTTCAAAGGGAATAGCTTTCTGAGAAATTTATTAGACATTTATTTCACTTTAGCTAAAATAATCCACTTCAAAATAGAGCTTTCAGTAAGATTGTATTTGATCAAATCACATTGGTCTAGACTCTATCTTGAGCAGCTATTTGAATTCAGTGTTGATCCAATCCTGACAGCAAATAAAAAGTACACATTTTCCCCTGCTAGTGAGGAGAACATGTACATCAATACAGAAAGCCATTGTCTCAGTGGGGATGCCCTATGTGCTCCACACCTGACCTGGTCCCTGGACTCTGGTAGCAACTGAGAAAGACTCTCTTGCCTCCTCTCAGAAGTTTTCTATGGATATTTTCAGCACTCCTCAGGTTAAAACTCTAATTACATAATTACTGATGACTTCCTTTTCTTAGTTAGTCTGCATGTGACCTCCTCATACTTTACCTATAAGGGCATTTTAAGAAGAAAACTCTTCAACAGCCTACACCTGGTCTGCTATCCTGCTACCATGTGAAATGCAGACTTCATTCTGCTTTGTGATATTTTCTCTCTTACAGAGGTTAAGACCTATTTGGGTACCAGTATTTTATCAGACACAAAACAAAACAAAACAAAACAAAAACAAAACATTGATTTCAATAGAAAAATAGTATCTTTTGTCAGCATCTCCAGAGAGATCAAAGAAAGGCTGATCTGCCCTCATATTTCCTGAGTTTATGTTGCTAACCTTCATTCAAACTTACCAATAGCAGCAAAGCTGCGATCTCTAGAGGCTGAAACCTTACTGACATTTTAAGCCTAGGAGTTAACATTTTCAGGAATGACAGCTTTGGTGACTTGCAAGAAGTTCTATATGTCAGATTTTGAAATTTATTTAAGTGACCAAAGTGGCTTTTTTTCCCTTTAAGTTCCCAAGTTACAGCTCCACCACTGATTATGCTGAAATTTCCATTGGCAGTTAATTTCTGCTATAACCTTTAAATGTTCACATAAAAAGACCCTAAACCAAAATAGTACAGGAGGGCTGTAGATATGTGTCTAGATGGTTTAGATGAAATAGGGGCATATGTATTTCAGACTTTGCTCTCTGGTCTTCAATTGTCTTATGCATTTACACCTCTGTAATGAAAACCCAGAAATACTTCTAAGAATGGGACTGGAAACAAAGCCTGAAATTCCTGCTAGAAATACCTTTAGGTTATTTGGAACTTCTTTTTTATTTTTCAAAGAGCCACCTCTCACTCCCTTTAGGCTATGAACATGTCATTTTTTTGTAATTTTAAAATGAAGTTCAATATCTTAGTTGCTTTGAAAACTGAGATAGAGTTCTTGAGTCACATGGGCTCAAAGGAATCTAAATAAATCTTGTTTTCCTCTTGTTCTCAGTAGAAAATTAGAGATCTTGATGATTATGGAAAATGTACTAGCTATACATCCAAACTTTTTGCAATGCCTAAAACTTCCCTGAAAGGACTAAAATGAAAAAAAAAATTGCACCTGCACTTCAGATAAATGAAAGGACTTCAGTTACTATCAGTCAGCCAATTGTTGTAAAGCAAAGTAGCAGATATAAGTTATCTTTCTTGAGTAAAAAAGTTTTCTTTACTGCTAACCTTAAAAACAAATAAGTGAGGCAACACAGAATGCTTCTGAATTTAAATATATTCACTAATGGTGCTTGTGATGGTTTGAAATTGTCTTTTTTTAATTTTTCTTTGCAAAGTTCAAGCAGAGAAAGTGAAAGAGTGTAAATAAGTCACTATTGGGTGTAAGAAAGCAAAATAATGATTGTTCTAAACAATTCCATTAGATAGATAGAAATGTTTAAGAACTACTACTCAAAACAAAGTGGGGAGTCTGCATTCTGCAGTCGGGGCAGCTTGCTGGGCTGTTTGGCTGCTGTTTCTTCTTCTCTTCTGGCTGAAGATAACACACTGACCTTGGTGAGCTAAGTTAACAGCCTTTTGCTTCTACCTAACTAACCGCTTTCTGCCAGAGGAGTCTGGGGGAGGAAGCCCCTGGAAGAAAGGCCCCTTGGGAAAGGTCCCCTTTGGGGGGAAGCAAAGGGAACTTGGTTGTGCTTTTCTGTTGATTGTCTATATTTGTAAATGTTGTGAATTTTGTCTATTTGTACAGATTCATTGCATTTCATCATAGATTGTAGACCTGCTTGTAAATACAGCTTTCATTTGCTTCCAGACTGAGCTAGTCTGGTCATTGTTGGTGTGGGGGGAATTTCAGCTCACACTGACACAGTGCTGTACTAAATTACTCTGTAGAAGTCACATTGACAGGTAGCAGTACTGTCATTCTTATTTCCTTGGATCCAAAAATAACTAAAAGCCTTTGCTTAAACATTTGATTGATACAACAAAATAGATGCATTGTCTATTAAACCACCACAAGTATTACCGTTGCATGTCTGCTGCATCTGCCCATTTGTAATTGCACAGCCTTGGGAGTCTGAGAAAAAGAAAGAACTTACTACTGAAATCACTGGTAATATGCAGTATTTACCCTTCAGGCAAAAGATACTTCACACTTTGTTTATGTAAATAGGAGCTATTTCTAGGAAACCATTTAATCAACAAATTTCAGCAAATTTTTCCTGCCCAGACATTATCCGCAGGCATTATCTTTTCTATGAAGATATGTGTCATAAATAGGCTAGCCAAAAAATATCTTTTAAAATTTTATTGGGAATAAGGGCAAGCACAGCAGAGTGCTGGGCTGAGAAAAGGGACAAAACACAGCTCTCAGGCCTATGTCTATGTCGTTTCACAGCTCCTGTGGCAGCAGGGCTGCACATTTTCCCTTGAAACTTGCTGTAATATAGAATTGTGAAAAAAAAAATAATAAATACCAAATCAGAGAATCACAGAATTAACCAGGTTGGAAAAGACCTTCAAGATCATCAAGTCCAACCTATCACCAAGCACCATCTAATCAACTAAACCATGGCACTAAGTGCCTCATCCAGTGTTATCTTAAACACTTCTAGGGGTGGTGACACCACCACCTCCCTGGACAGCACATTCCAATGGACAACCTCTCTTTCTGTGAAGAACTTCTTCCTAACATCCATCCTAAACCTCCCCTGGCACAGCTTGAGACTGTCCTCTTCTTCTGTCACTGGTTGCTTGGGAGAAAAGACCAACCCCCTCCTGGCTGCAGTCTCCCTTCAGGTAGTTGTAGAGAGCAATAAGGTCTGCCCTGAGCCTCCTCTTCTCCAGGCTAAACACCCCCAGCTCCCTCAGCCTCTCCTCACAGGGCTGTGCTCCAGACTCCTTCCTAACTTTATTGCCTTTCTCTGGACATGTTCAAGCAACTCAACATCTTTCTTAAATTGAAGGGCCCAGAACTGGACACAGGACTCAAGGTGTGGTCTAACCAGTGCTGAGTACAGGGGGACAATCACTACCCTGCTCCTGCTGGCTACACTATTCCTGATCCAAACCAGGATGCCATTGTTCTTCTTGGCCACCTGGGCACACTGCTGGCTCATGTTCAGCTGCTGTCAACCAGCACCCCCAGGTCTCTCTTTGTCTGGCTGCTCTCCAGCCACTCTGTCCCCAGCCTGTAGCGCTGCATGGGGTTGCTGTGGCCAATGTGTAGAACCTGGCACTTAGACACATCTCATGCCCTTAGACTCTGCCCATCTGACCAGCCTGTCAAGGTCCCTTTGCAGAGCCCTTCTACCCTCTAACCTATCAACTCTTTCCCCCAGCTTGGTGTCGTCTGCAAACTTACTGATGATGGACTCAATCCCCTCGTCCGGATCATCAATAAAGATATTGAACAGGATAGGGCCCAACACTGATCTCGGGGGGTCACCTGCAGTGACTGGCTGCAGGTGCAAGTTAACTGCTTGGTCTCTAACGTCACTTCACTGCAAATCAGCAAAGAAAGTCCACTCTCTGTTTTCCTGTCCATTTTCTTCTGAAGATTCAGTATGTGGTTTTCTATGTTTTCAAGAAAACAGGAAGGAGCAGTTGAATTTAAGCCATTTAAATCAATAAATGAAAGTTATTAACAGAAAAGCTTTGTGGTGGAGGGTGCACATGCCCAGAATTATGCCCAAATAAGCCCCAAACAGGTCTTACATGTTTTTCTCAAATCCCCCTTCCCCCTCCCTTCTGCAGTGGTGTATACTCATCCCAGAGCAGAGAAAACAAAGGGCCATGCATCAACGAGCCTGGATAAACAGACAAACCTGCCTTGTTGGGGTAAACAAGATCATGTGTCCACCTTGTGAGATGCTGCTAGGTGATTAGGCTGCTCCAGTATAGCTTTTATAAAGATTTTTTCATACTTTCCAACAGAACAAAAGAACATTTGTAGAGAGAGAGACCCAAAGCCTGTCTAGCTCATGACCTCACTGGCAACTGTCAAAAGCAGGTGTCTAGGCAAGAGCATAAGATTAGGACATGGAAGCAGTGATACCTCCTACCCTAACCTTCCAAGAGTTGTGAGTCAGGAATTCCCTGATGCACAGGGAGCACCTGTATTCAATAGCCTTGGGAAAGTTATTGTAAATATCAGCTTTTCCTTTAACAATTCTCCCGCTTTGTTTTGATTGCTTCCACTTACACATCACAACTCTTTCTTAAACAGAAATACAAGGTGAACCATTTCTTCTTTCTGTATGAGTGGCCTAGAATGTTTGCAGACTAGATTTCTCTAGATTTCTTGTACCAGATCTCTTCCAAAATTGATGATGAGGATTATGAAATTGTCTCTGATTTCAGAAATGCTAATTAGCTGTGTTTTGCTTCCACAAATTTTCCATATTGCATTTTCAGTCTTTCCATCCATTACTTCACATTTGCTTCTCTGTTCAGCACCACCATTTGTACTGAATCCTGGGGAGCACTCATTTATCTTTTAGTCCTACTTGGTTTCCTATTTGGTTTGCTACATCTTGATCTTTTTTACCGTAGCTCTGGCTGTTAGGTTTAGTTTACAATATCTATCTCAACTTGACCTTTACAAATATCATGATATCTATAAGTTTGTGTGTTCTAAGAGAGAGCTTTCTTTGATGGTAAATCCTCTATTAAATTCCCTACCAGTACTTTACTCCCAATGTCTTCTGTGAAATCATTATTCATCCAGGACTGACAGCAGGTGTTCCCCACAAGATTTTTCCTCTTCCTATTTGGGATACAAGGTCAAAATAACTTTCGTACTTTCAATTTAATGACATTTCAGAACCTGCTCCAGGTAATTTCTCTTTGCTAAATGTATCTATTAGTGTCTAAAACTCCCAGAGACAGAGAAATCTGTATAACCTGAATCTGGAGGTAAGCATTAACTTCCAGTTGAAAAGGTATTAGATAAGTGGCTGTCATCCCATCCCTTTCTCGGTTGTTTACAACTGCCTACTTGTGCAAAAATTACCATCAAGTATATTTGAAATGATGCTTCCTTTGGTGTTGTTCTTCTCCTGATTCAGGGGCCATCAAGTGATGAATGAAGGCATGAACCCCATTGTCATGTAGCAACAGGATTCCAGAAATGCAGAGGGCAGAGAATCTCAGAAGTCCTCCCAGAAGTCCTTTATTGCTGCGTTGTAGAATTCCCAGCATTACAGAGTCTTAGAGTCCCACTTACAGAAGCAGTCCCAGAAGCCCTTAGCAGATGAAGCAGCTAACAGAAGTAGAAATCCTGAGCATACCCCTAGCAGAACCCCTGCACCAAAGCCCTTGCCAGAAGAAGTAGCTAACAGAAGCAGAAGTCCCTAGCAACCCTAACCAAATTCTTTGTTATCAATTGCTTTACCAATAAAATCCAACCACATCTATAAGCTAAAATCTTTTCCCAGTAAGAGGTACCAGCATGTCAAGCAGGTGGCTTCTGTTGCATGTTCCAATCCAAGGGGGCCAGCATGAGGATGTTGTTCTCGTACACATGGAATGTGACTGTTTTGCTCTACACAGATGGTAAGGAATTGATCAGCTAAGGAATCATGCATTCTGCTCATGTCCAGCAGCTGCCCTCAGAATGGTGGTGGCAACAATTCTGGACAAAACATGATGGTTAACACCAGGCTAATTCAAATAGTCTCAAAAATGATCTTTGCTAACCTGCATTTTTTCTATTTTTTTTTTTAGTAGATTAGAAGGTGATCACAAGAAAGAATAAACAAGTTAAACACATTTGATTTTCCAATAAAAAAATAACACTGGCCAAAACACCAGTGATTTCTTCCTCTCTTTAGAAAAATGAGTCAACACACACTTAACTTTGAAAGCATCAGATATCCAGGAGCTCATTGTTACAATCTGAAGCAGCTACCTTGGGTATAAAGCTGCAATCTTGAACTTGCATGCCAAGAGGCAGACATTTGAAGCATACTGCTTCATACTATTCCTACTCTTAAAAATAATTTATCCTTCTGTAGCTCCTGTTAGTTTTGTAATATGCAAATCCATTAAATCAGAAACTAACACTTTCACCTCACTGCACCCCTCATTTGCTGGTGAATAACACTCATATCACTCCTGATAAATTATGCTGAATTGTATGTGAGCTTCAGTGAGCATCCATCTTTTCACATTTCCCCATTCCACTTTCACTATTGATGAAGTCTTCTGTCATCTGATTTCATTAAAAAAAAATAATCATTGCTTATATGCTAATCTATTTGGAGCAATAGTGACACACAAGACATAATGATGAGGTAAAGGTATTTCTTCAAGTACAATATACCTACATCCTTCTTAAAGTAACCCAAAGGGTAAGCAGATAGGTTACTTGGGGCTCAAATAGACAAAGATTTACACGTGTGCTTACATTTAACATGGGAGAAATTACTCTGAAACTTAACTTTTGTGTAGTGTACAAAGAAGTGCCCATTTTATTTTAATGGAAATTAGATGCCAAAATCAGAAAAATTTTGTACACATAATGAAGCTGCTTAATCATGAAACATAATGGCATAACCCAAGGTGTTTCTTATAGTCTATTGTATTTGTCCCTTGTTGTTTTGTGTAGGAAGATATTCTTGTACAGAGACCAACAATTGTCATGAAAGCACCTTATACATTACAAATACAGTGATTAAGGAACATAATCTTTCTAACACAGAAAATTGAAGCTGATATAATACCTTTTGTCTTAGGTACTGTGCAAATTATTGTTTAAATAAATTTACCATTAGAAAATCACCTCTCTCCCTTTCCCCTCACTCCCATCCTGTTATTTTGGTTTTGAATAGTTTGTGCAATTTAGGATTTTTTTTTTTAATTCCTTCAGTTGTAAACCTTTTTATATGACTTTGTGTGTGTGTGTGTGTGTGTTTTAAAACCAACAAATAAACAAAATGGAGGGAGGAATAATGGTCTACCTCTTGCACTAACAGGCATTATCACTGATGGAAATCAGATATGCAGGAGTTTGTATTGCTCAATAAAGTTGAAACTTATAAATACAGAAATATCTGCAGACATTTTAGCTTCTCTTCTTCTTGATTAAAAAAAAAAAAAAAAAAAAAAAACACATTAAAAACCCCATAGTCTGACTCAAAATAGAGCAATAGTCATTAAAACAGAAAGCAGAACAGCAACATCTTATCTCTTGGAACATATGATGAGCCTTGGCAATGTTTGTCTTCGTGATAACTTGCATTCAGACACTTTTCACTGCAGCTCAACTGCAGCATACTGTTTGCCACTTACTGGAAAATTATACTGGATGAAGTCCAGAATCAATTTTGTTTCCCAATGTAAAAGTGTAATAGAACAGATACAGTGATAAAGACCTTAGAGCATGAGTTGTTTTAGAAGATCTTCACTGCAATCAAATACTCAACCAAACATTACAAGTAATATTCTGAGCTTGCCTACAGATTAGAATGGTTTAGTTTTCATAAAAAAAATTTTTGTTGTTGTTCTAATCTTTCAACCCTCTTACTTATGTAGCTGGTATTTCCATAATATGATGTTGTTTTCTTTGTTAATATTAAGAGAACACAGCTGATCTTTATCAAAATGGAGTCATATATTAAAACACAGATGCAAAAGGAAACAATCTGGATACAGCTAGCTTCGGCATAATATGAATGACTAGACACGGCAGAAATCATTGTGCTAGCTGGCTATCCTTCCAGTAATCCCACTGGAATCAACAAGGATTTTCAGCAGATGAGGCAACCTGGAGATAAGAGTGCTACTGAACTGTGAACAGCAATCCTTGGCTAGAGACTTGTAACACAAGTCTGATTGCAGATGCGGATCTCAGAATCAGTGCCTCCTGAAATGTAGTTCTGCCTAATCAGAGCATCAACTGTCTCCGTGACATAAAAGCATTAAGCTAAATGCTGACAGGCAAATTTCTTTTTAAAAACAAAATAAATGTTGTCCTGATTTCCCAGAGTGATTCACATTCCTTTAGCAATGAATTAACAGGATTTTATGGCATGTTTTTTTTGTTTACTTTTTTCCCCTGGAGGGATGAAGCACTCTCACAACTTCTATGTCAGGGAAATTAATAAATACTTGTGCTTAATTCATGATATTTATCAGAAAACTTTGATTAGCTAATATTAAAATAATGACAAACGTAGTTAATTTCCTCACGGTGACAAGATGTTTCCAGAGTAGATTAATAAATTTGCAGTGGCTCTTGTTGCTGCAGTGAAACCTTATGCACTGCATTAATTTGGCATGTTTTCCATAGCACTTGGGTAATCAGTTTCCAGACCTGGGCAGCAAACCAAAATCCACTGAGGACCAACATCTAATGCCCTTGGCTAGAGCCATTTATCTTTTTTTTTTTTTTTTACACAAATGAGATCTGCACCCATTAATAAGAAAAAGCAGAAAATAAATAGAAACTGCCCTAATAAAGTTAGTATTCAAATGGCATGAAAGGCTATTTATAAACTGGAAAAAAAACTGACCTGGATGTTTGTGTTAGAACAGGTTAATATGGCATGTACTAGAACAGGGTTAACATCAAGTGATTGGGAAATGGTCTGTGTTGGAAACATTAATTCCTCTGTGTAAGCAGAATTTGCTGTGCCTCTGAAAATAAGCCTACTGTCTTGTCCTGCCCCAAGATAAGGAACTAAGGAGGGAGTTTTTGCAGACAAGGCTGATTAGGAAAGTAGTCAAGGATGGTTTGGAAAAACAGCACCTGTGATTTTGAAAACTCTCAGACCATATATGGTACAAGGCAACTAAAGGACATCTGAGGAAGATGAAGACCAATGAAGTAAAGACCCCCACCAGTGCCTGCATCCCCCTGAACCTAGCTGATGCATGTGCAGGGAGCTTCACTCCTATGTAAGTGGAGGTGGAGTCTGGCACCTTTCCCTGCACGTGCTGACCACATGTGCAAGGATAAGGGGCTTGGCCACAGTACAGTAAAAGGGGAGACTTCTCCCCAGGAGCTTGAGCAGCTGTAAGAACAAGGGCTTAGACTGCTACCAAAGGGATGTCAGTGAAGTCTTATGCCTACCAACCTTTGATCAGCTTCCATAGGGAAAAGCAGTAGCCTCTGGATCCTCATATCTATGCTTGTATTCAGGTCAGTATGTACTTAGGTGTTGGGAATTAATAACGAGACACACTGAACACTTGGCTCATTTGAGTGTGTGTGTGAGCCTTTGACTGCAGGTCTGGGAGGGCCTTTCCATTACCAGGGCTGTCAAAGAGGCAGAGGAGCTTCGTACTACACAAGATATTGTAATGCAAGACCCTTTCCTTCTGCCCAAACCAATCCTAAAGGGGACTCCTCTACCTGAGGGAATAGCCCAAAAGGCTACTATAAGGAAGTGGCATGTCTATTTGGCAGGGATTGGACTGCTCATGCCCGTAAGAGAAGGCCCAAGCAACCAGTGAATCCAGCCAGCCCTATGATTCAGGTAGCACCTGAAGTGACCACAGTCTCCTAGGGATTGTGGTTCACAGACGCACCCTCCCGTTGCGTAGGATCGCAGTGGTACTGTAAGGCTGCAGCTATGGAGGTTGGTACTGACAGGATTGTTACCGAAGAGGGTGAAGTTAGTGCACAAGTGGGAGAGCTGTGTGCACTACTTTTGGCTGTCAAGAATGGTGCCAAAGCCATCTACACTGACACTAATGTCACCTTCAAAGGAGCCACTGAGTGGATTTGTCAGTGGGAGGCAAATCGGTGGGAGATAGGCAAGCTTCAGACTGGTAGAGGCTAGTGGAAATAAGCCAGTTGAGACTTATTTGACCCATCAAGGTGGGATGGGTCAAAGGACACTCCAAGCAAGACACCCTGGAACCAGCAGATGGATGAACTGGCACACATCCATGTGGTAAGTAGTGAGGGGAAAGAATGGGAGAGGTTGGCTGAATGGCTTCACATCAAAAGGGGTCACTCAGGCAAGGCCAATCTCTTCTATGAATAAAGGTCTTGTGGATGGCCAGTTTCCATGGCGACATGTGAAACTGTTACTTCATCCTGTCCACAGTGTAGGATCTGTCTGAAGGCCAATTACCCAAACCTCCACCAGCCCAACATATCAGGCAAACGGCATAGTTGAAAGGATGAATGGTGTAATTATGAGACACACAAATGTCTCCAAAAGTAACTGGGACAAGCATTTAGCCCATGCAGCTTTTACAGCAAACAACCAATAGGGAAATTATGGTAGCCCCGAGATCAAGGCATTCTGTTCAGCTGAACCAGTGGTGGATTCTATTCTTATGCTAGGTGGGCCAGAGGGCAAATCACTGCACTCGCTGCTACAATTACAGTGGGCCAACCTCCATTAGTGAAGCTGCCATCAATTGGTATAGTGCCCATGACAATGGTCAACCCCTAAGGGTTACACTCATGGGAAGCACTGGGTGTCAACGGAAGCACTCATCACATCAGTGTGCGATAGATTGTTCCCAACCACTAACTAATATGTCTGATTGCTACATGCCAAACCCAGTTTTGCCTCCAGACAGGATGGAGCCTGGATCTAACGTTTGGTTCTGACCAGCACTGCGAACAGGGAGGTGTAACAGTGTGAGAGTTGAAATCCCTCCTGTGCTGGTTTGAGGCCAGCCAGAACATCTCTTGCCCCGAAAGGGACAAAAGAATGACACACGCAAACGGATTGGAGAGTGATGGAAAGTTTAAATGGAAAAGCAAATTGGTGAAGCTACAGAAAACTACAAACTACAAAGCATAGTGGAAAAGAACATCCTAAGGCATACAGAACCCCCTCACAGAATTCCCAAAAGCTTCCCAATCCTCCCTTCCTCCCACCTGAGGGTCTACCCAATCCCTCAGGGCTCTTCCTTCCACCCCCCCCCCCCCACTGCTAGGCAAGTCTCAGGCTGGCCAGGTCTGAGACTGCCCCCCCCCCCCCCCCCCCCCCCATTCTCCTCCTGGCATTAGGCCTAGTCAGGCCTAAGAGGCCTGAGATACCCCCCCGGCATTACCCGATAAGAGAGGACATCTCCCATGGGAGCAGAGAGGGAAGAAAGAGCAAGAGGATGACTCTGCAGATGGCTTTATAGGGCGCAGGATTTATGGGTAGAAATACGCCGTTTCCTGTGTCCACCCGCAGTGGGCGGGTACCTGGGACACCAGAGGTGTATCTCATGCAGCAGTGGCAGGGGGCACCCAGCCTAAACTGCCACACCCCCCACACAGACTGCTCAGTCTAGAATCAAATGAAGCTGTATTTACAAACAAATCTACAATCTATGATGGAATGCAATGAATATGTACAAATAGACACTATTCACAACATTTACAAATATCTATAGTCAACAGAAAAGCACAACCAAGCTCCCTTTGCTTTCCCCAAAGGGCCTTTCCCTAAGGGGCCTCCCCTCAGACCTCCATGGTGGAAGGCAGAGCGTCAATAAGCAGAGAGGCTGTTAGACTGAGCTTGCCAAGGTCAGTGTGTTATCTTCAGCCAGAAAAGAAGAAGAAGCTGCCAGACAGACAGAAGCCCAGCGAGCAAGCTGAGAACTCAGACTGCCCCAACTCCACAACCTTGTTTTGAGTGGTGATTCTTAAACATTTCTCTCTCTCCAATGGAAGTGTTTAGAATAATCATTATTTTGCTTTCTTATACCCAATAGTGACTTATTTACATTCCTTCACCTTCTCTGCTTGAACTTTGTAAAGAAAATTAAAAAATAAAACAGTTTTAAAACCATCACAGGAGGTCAACACCAGGAACTAGGAAGACCAGTCATCCAGGGACTATGGACCACCATCAGGGTGGACAACCACAGAGGACAACTCCTCTCCAGACACTCAGCGATGATGGAGAGCCAGAAAAGACAACTCCCCTTCAGAAAGCCGTCAGCACTGGACCTTGAATGTGTTCTGGTTATGGTTAAGTAACTAAGAGCAGCTCTTTGCTCTTTCTCTTATCTGGTGTACAGGGTGGGAGGGAAGGGAGCGGGGAAGTGGAAGCTATTAGTACCCCCCTGCCAGCAGAAGCACAAGTTAGTATCTGCCAGAGCAGGGAAGCTGAAAAGAGAGAAAGTTAGTTCAGCAAACTAACTTTTATGGTAGCTCTCTGTCAATGGGATTATTTATTATTATTTATTATTATTTATCATTACTTTCCTTTTCACATCCATTAGTGATTTATTTACATTCTACTACTTTCTGTTCAAGACTTGTGGAAAATTTTCTAGGCACAGCCTAAAACTGCCACAATTGTGGATTATAATTGCAGTTTTGAAAGGCTCCCCCAAAACAGGAGACCACAAGAGGAACCCTCACAGTTGCAACACCACCTTGTGAGTAAAATTGGAATATTTCCTAGAGTCTCCAGGGGACGGCCTGACTTTTCTTAGCGGGGGAAAGTTCACTCGTGAACTTATCTTTTGCCAATTACTTTTCCTTACACTGTTTTGATATTGTTTATATATATGTATATTTTGAAAGTATTTTCCAACCCAACAGCCAAATCTGTAAATTTTCCTAACATTGTATATAGTTTCATGGGGGCAGGGTTTTGAATTAATAAATGATTTATATTTCCATTAATTCCACACCTCACCACCTAATCATTTCATAACACCTAGCCAAACCAAATAACCGAAACCTGAGTAAAATGAAAACGTCTCTCCTTGCTTCTGAATAATAGTAATTCAACCTGTCATCAATGGCTCTGAAAGGCTGCAGAAGTTTATTAAACAACATATTCTTTTTGTTCACTAAAGCATCTGTATGTTTTAGTGGGCCACCCATGTAAAATGTATGTGTTTAAAAATCTAAAAAGAGCAGAAGTGTTTCAGGCAGTTTTGTGCATAAAATCATAGAATCCTAGAATCAGCCAGGTTGGAAGAGACCTCCAAGATCATCCAGTCCAACTGATCACCCAGCCCTAAGCAATCAACTAGACCATGGCACTAAGTGCCTCATCCAGTCTCCTCTTGAATGTCTCCAGTGATGGTGACTCCACCACCTCCCTGGGCAGCACATTCCAATGGGCAATCTCTCTCTCTGTGAAGAACTTCCTCCTAACATCCAGCCTATACCTCCCCTGGCACAGCTGTGAGACTATGTCCTCTAGGCATTACAAACAGGATCACATAGCATTACAAATAGGACCAGCTTCAGTGTATGAAAGGTAAGCATATCACATTTTCTGTCACTTCAAGTGAACATTATTAATGGAAGTGATCTTTCTGGATGTTTTCAAAAGCATCTAAAACATCAAGCTTCAATTAAAACAGAAATAATTTAATGCAGTCCAAGTTTGCTTAGATAAATGCTGATGAGGATCTGAGCAAAAGAAACTTAGAAGCACAATTGCTGAGGAAAGTTGTTACCAAAAATTGGTCTTTCCCCTCTTGAGCTTTATTCAGATTAATTATTATCAATGTATGTATTTAGACAAACAAACTTAAAAAAAATATATTACTAATAAAAATAAATAATTTAAAGAATTCCTATACACATGTGATTTGTTTTCTTCTGTTTATTTCCATTAGTTAGGCATATTCTTCTCCCAGCAAGGAATATATAAAAGCCAGAACCACATTTCTGTCTGAGAATCCTAGTGTCAATATAGTAAATGAACATTTAAGTGAAATGTGTCTTCACATGCAATTTTGTAACTCAGAGCTGTGGGTGTTGTAAACCCCCAGAAGGAACAAAAGCATGTCTTCTGGCCTATGTACTAGTACTCTTTCAAAAGTATACTATGAAAATAAGCAAAGGATACATGTGGTGGTAACTCTACACTCCAGTGAAAAGCTCAGTTTTGATTGCAGTGTTGCGAACAGGACAGAAAGGAACTTGTGGACATCAGTACTAATTATTCAAATTTTGGGAGCTAAAAGTCTATAGAAATTGTTTTCTTTTGACTAAAGTGGAAAGTGAAAATGCAGAGAGGTGTTCCACAGAGGTACCATCCTACTATTAGTTCTATATGAGGATAATGAAAATAAACAAATCACATTTTAACCAAGAAAACAACACCTTTCTTTTTTTTTTTATTTTGTTCAAGTTGAGTATCTTCACGTATGTTCCTCTTTGCTGAGAGATTGTTTGGATTGTCTTCTTTGGTAGAACTGAGATTGGCTTTCAGTTCACATACTCCAGCATCCAAATGTAAGTTGAAAAATGAGGGCCATGTTTCAGAATAACTGGTTTCAGCTGGTCACAGAGTTGGTGGAAAGCTATCATCGAAGTAACACCTTCCAATGATAATTGTTGGTGATATTCAGTTTCTGCCATGCTAATTCCTCATCCTACCAAGCTCTATTCATTCTTGGGAAAAATAAATCACTCCAAACTGGGTTACCAAAAGGGATACTTAGGGAAAATAGGTAAAGTTCCTATAATGGATGTGATAAACATATACCAAGCAGAAACACATTGCTACTAAGCTTTCACCAAATTAGGGAAAGCCAATGATGATGGGTTTGAGTTGCAAGGACAGACCATGATAGTACAGCATCATTTCTTTGTAAGCTATCCCAAAACCAGTATATAACAGTATAGAAAGGTGATTAAGTCCCTTACCTTAAATGAAAAAGGTGATTAAATGAGAAAGCTCAAAAGCAGATATAAGAGGATGGAAGATTTTCTAATGCTTTCTTAATATTGGAACATAAGAAAGCTTTTTTAAGGTCCTATGTTCATCTCTTCAGTATTTGTGCATGACTATAGCACACATAATACAAATGAATGTTTAACTACCTTAATAAATGTCCTCTTACTTTACTTGATCTTTCGAAGTTCATTCATCTTTAAAATGTATCCATACCAGGAAATATCTTTTGTACTTCTTTCAGTTTTTCCTGAATGATGTCTTATATAAGGTAGCATGAAAATACATTTGAAGTCTTGTTATAGTTTTCTGAAAAATTTTCATTAGACAATCAGGGCAGGATTGTCCTCTGCCTCCTTTGTCTGAATAATCCATGTAAATTCCCTTCCACTGACTGATTGCATTGCTACAACACTGGATTAAGCCAACAGTTTTGCTAAGGTTATTTATAACTACAAAAATGTTATGCTAGAGTGATTTTCTGGGTTTCTTATTTCCTGGTGCTTGCAGTTTGTAGAATTTCATAATTATGGCTAATTTGGCATCTCTGGCAAGTTTTGGGGCCCAAGTTTTGACTAATTCTGTTTGCCTGTGTTTTGTGCTATTGGTTTCTGGGAATATGCTTGTTGGGAGAAAGTTGGTCCTTGAGGCTGCCAAAGCACATTTCCTTAGCATGTGTTGTATAGCAGTTCCATTTCCTTTTCACTTACAATTTTATTTGGCTTTTTAAGTTATGCTAAGTGCTTGGCCTATTCTCTTAATTTGTTTCTAAGAGCAGCTGTAACAAGATTTAGGAAAGCCAATCTATGTAGTCTAGATATGACCCTAATTCAAACAAATAACTTTGCTTCTAAATTTTTCCCCTCATTGTATTGCTTCATTCCAGTGGGGAGTCAAGCAACTGGAATAATGAAGACTTGTAAATTGCCATTTGGCTGATACAGCAAGAAGGGAGGACAGCACTGCAATGTTTTTCTTTTTTGTTTTGGAATCAGAGCAACTCATGCTTATACTACAACTAATTTCTTGAAGTACAGAAATCAATCTGCTGCAAGCAAAGGATTCATGTGGTGGTAATTCTACACCCCATTGAAAATATCACTGTTTTGATTGCAGTGATGCAAACATATTGGATGTTAGGAAGAAGTTTTACTGCACGAGGGTGGTGAGACACTGGAACAAGTTGTGCAGGGAGATGATGGAAGCCTCACCTCTGGAGGTTTTTGCAGCCAGGCTGGATGTATCTCTGAGCAACCTGATCTAGTGTGAGGTGTCCCTGCCTGTGGCAGGGGGATTGGAACTGGATGATCCTTGAGGTCCCTTCCAACCCTAACAATTCTATGATTCTATGATTCTATATATCCTATCTGAGAATTATAAATCATATAATCTTTGCAATAATAATCTTGCTCAATTGCAACAATAAAAAATGTAGTCTTTCCTCAGATGAAGTTGTGGCAGCTTCATATGACAAGGAGAAAATACAATTCTACAGAAATTTAATTTTCTGGGTCAGAATCGTTCAGTATTCAAAGCTTATCAATATCAGACCTTCATAGCTTAAAATTACTTGAAAACATGTATTGTTGAACTTGGCTTGCTGAATCTTGTTGGGGAACCTCAACATTTCCAACAGCATTACGTAAGAGAAGCAGGTGCACCCTTCATTGGGTTAAAAACTGTCTAGATGGCCAAGCTCAGAGATTTGTGGTGAATGGAGTTAAATCCATTTAGCAGCCAGTCACAAGCAGTGCTTCACAAGGCTCAGTTTTGGGGCCAGTCTTGTTTAATGCCTTTATCAGTGATCTGGGTGAGGGGATCAAGTGCAGCCTCAGTAAGTTTGCAGATGACATTAAATTGTGTGGGACCTGCTTGAAGATAAGAAGGCTCTACAGAGGGATTTGGACAGGCTGGGTCAACAGACCAAGGGCAATTGTATGAAGTTCAACAAGGCCATGTGCTGGGTCCTGCACTTCAGTGATGTGACACTACAGGCTTGGGGAAGAACAACTGGAAAATTTCCTGACATAAAAAGGATCTGGGGATGTTGGTGGACAGCTGGATGAACATGGGCCAGCAATGTGCTCAGATGGCCAAGAAGGCCAATAGCACCTTGGCCTATATAAGGAACAGTGTGGCCAGCAGGAGTAAGAAAGTGATTGTGACCCTGTACTTGGCATTGGTGAGGCTGTAGCTTGAGTACTGTGCCCAATTTTGGGTGCCAGAGTATGAGGCACTGAGGTGCCTAACATGTCTAGAGAACAGTGAAACTGGTGAGGGGTTGAGAACATTTTTTATGAGGAGTGTCTGAGGGAGCTGGGATTGTTTAGTCTGGAGAAGACTGAGGGGTGACTTCGTTAGTCTCCACAACTACCTGGAAGGAGGTTGTAGTGAGAAGGATGTTGTTAATTTAAAGAGTTCCCTGAAAATTAAGCAATCCTTTTTCATCTATAATCTGCTATCCTAATATGTGCTCCTCATATAGAATCATAGAATCGTAGAATCAGTCAGGGTTGGAAGGGACCACAAGGATCATCCAGTTCCAACCCCTCTGCCATGGACAGGGACTTCTCACACTACATCAGGCTGGTCAGAGCCTCATCCAGCCTGGCTGCAAACACCTCCAGGGATGGGGCCTCAACCACCTCCCTGGACAATCCATTCCAGGCTCTAACCACTCTCAAGGTGAAGAACTTCTTCCTCACCTCCAGCCTGAATCTCCCCACTTCCAGCTTCATTCCATTCCCCCTAGTCCTATCACTACCTGATATCCTAAAAAGTCCCTCCCTAACTTTCTTGTAGGCTCCTTCAGATACTGGAAGGCCACAATGAGGTCACCTCGGAGCCTTCTCTTCTCCAGACTGAACAGCCCCAACTTTCTCAGTCTCTCCTCATAGGAGGACATATGAGTCTCAACTGCCTCCACCTTAGTAACTGTCAACATTGATGTCATCATCCAAGCATATACATTTGCTTTGGGTTTTGTTTTTGTAATTTGGTTGGTTGGTTGTTTTTTGTTTTTTTTTTTTTTTTTGTTTTTGGTTTTGTGTTAAAGAAGTTAACAGCCTTGCACCTCAATAAATCCCTCGCGTAACTCCTTTACATATACATGTGCCATGTATATTTTCCAACAGCACAATTAACTCTGAAAAGTGGGAGGAGGGCTAGTTAGTAGTAACAATCTGTAAAAAGATGAACAAGAGGAAATTCGCATCCAGTAGGACCACAGGAAAAGGTTCTTCAGTGATTGGAATTTCTAAAAGTTTATATGAAAAATACAATATGTTCAACTTAAATTTCATTGAGCAGTCTCATTTTTATTCCTCAGTTCCACAAAACACCTTTGAGATAAAATTCTTAAATGATTCTGATAGTGTGATTCAAGCATACATAACATTGTTGTTTAGTTCCTTTCTGTGGATTTCATTTTTACATAGATGTAAAATGCTTATATTACTCTAACCATAGTCTTTTAATAGATCTTAGCTTATTATTGCCAAGGGAACATTACAGTGTGGATAATGATGGGATAACAATTTCAGTTTTGAACTTCTATTACCTAAAATTTCACAACATTCCCTGAATAGTGTGTACATAGAGGCTCGTTAGATCTGCAATTGCATTCCTTACCTTGGGTACTTTTTTGTGGGCCCAGCATCCAAATGCACAGCCCAGGGAATTGATAGCTGAAGATGCATTGTTCATTCTTTGGATCATTAGAAAGGCTGGATTCATCGAGGATCTTAGGTCTTCTTTATCCAAAAGCTTTTGAGAGCACATTCCTACAGACCAGATAATTCATGTTCAGGGTTCATATCTGAAACTCCCATTTCAGAACAAATAGGTAGCTAATGCAACTCCATTGCAATGCCCTCTGATTACAGATCACAGGATCACAGGATGTCAGGAGTTGGAAGGGACCCAGAGAGAGCTGAGTCCAACCCACCGGCCAGAGTAGGACATTATAATCTAGCTCAGGTCACAGAGGAATGCATCCAGATGGGCCTTGAAAGTCTCCAGAGAAGAAGACTCCACAACCTCTCTGGGGAGCCTGTTCCAGTGGTCTGTGACCCTTACAGTAAAGAAGTTCCCCCTTGAGTTGAGGTGGAACCTCAACACATAGATGAATTTTTGCAAAAGACTTTGATGTTCATCCAGTCTGACCTTCAACCCAGCACTGAAGAGTCAACACTTAACCATGTCCCTAACCTCCAAGTCCACGTGCTGCTTGGACGCCTCTGGGGATGGTGACTCTACCACTGCCCTGGACAGACAATTTCAATATTGGATAACCCTTTCAGTGAAGAAGTATTTCCTAATATCTAGCCTAAACCTCTCCTGACCCATCTTGTAACCATTTCCTCTAGTCCTGTTGCTTGTCATTGAGGAGATGAGGCAGAATAAGGAGTTTGCCACTGCCAGTAAAGTGAACAGAATCAGAGCCATGTCAATGTATCTAAATATTACTACTC
Organism: Indicator indicator; assembly: GCF_027791375.1. Taxonomy (NCBI): domain Eukaryota; kingdom Metazoa; phylum Chordata; class Aves; order Piciformes; family Indicatoridae; genus Indicator; species Indicator indicator. The sequence continues at coordinate 43,026,249 of NC_072015.1, forward strand.
ATACTTACTCATGCCAGCCATGATGACTGAAGTGAATTCTACATTACATCATGCTCCTTTAGTTCAATAGCATTCTCTATTGATTTGACATTGCCTGCTTGTGCAATTTCACACAGAAAGAAATCAACCAGCCATACAGATACACACCTGGTCATGTTAATTCTGCTTTAATGGATCTTACTTCTAAAACTGGAATAAAAAAAGCATTTCCAATTACCTGATGACATCTTGCAAGTCCTCTGTTATTCCTGACATAAATTGCAAGGATACCTTGGTTGGATTTTCTTGGCCAGAAATTTCTGTTAGACTCCCTCATTTATCCTGCAGCACTTAAATGAACATTTTACCTATTGTTAGTTGCTAAATAGCCTGCATATATACCTCCCCATGCTAAGATTTTGGATTCTGTGGAGGCTAATATATACTTGGATTAGGTCAGTTCCATGAGTCCCTTAAGAAGCCTCTCTCTGCTGGAGATTGATTTTGGAGATACGGTAGGTGGCACCCTTTCCCCTGAGTCAGGAGGGACTTGTTTCTAACAGCAGAGGAAAACCTTGTTTAAAAAAAAATATGCAATAATAAAATCTTAGCTTCTCTCTAATCACAGAAAAAGCAGCAAAGTATATATTAATGCACTTTCTTCTGCTCACTACTAGAAAACACTTTATACAGTTGGCAGCTGCTGTGTTCTGATGCCAAGAAACATTGAAGTAGAGCAGGTCCCTTCAAGACTTTGCACATCTGTGCATAACTCCATGTTCATCCTGAGAACAGAAAACACTGTGGGAACACTGCAGATACTGAGGCAATATCTTGCTACAGAAAATCTCTATTTTAAGTTTTATAGATCATCTCCCAGTAAAAGTATACCTCAAGGATAATGGTACTGAAGGCACAGATTTCAAGCAGATGTATCATAGTCTGTTGCAGTCTGGCACAGTGGATGTAGAAAGGGAGAGGTACATTTACACAGAAGAGAAGAAAACACATCTTACAGAGAAGCTGTCTGTCTTAGTGACATCTTTCATTCACAAGACACTATGAAGCTCATCACCAGAGGGCACCTGATGGCATAACCTTGGAGAAACAGTTGCTTACTGATTTTAACAATATACACATATGGACATAACCATATTCAGTAGTCTGGTTGAATGGGGCCAGAGCAACCAATACGTATGATCATGTGGTTTCACTATGTTTCTCCTTCTAATGATCAAATGTAATGGCAACCTCCATAATGCCTCTGTTTCTCTAATTTGGCCACAAGACCTGCATAACACCTTGTATTCTCTTTTGTGCTAAAAAATACTGATGGCATGAATGTTGGTATTTTAAACAAGGACATTTCAAAGATTATTCCTGAGCCTCAGGTGGAAACAATTCTGAACAACAGTATTAAATCACCAGGAAAATCTGTGTAATTAAGCATGTAAATTGGCCTAGACTTACAATTTTTATTTGGAATAGCTGATATGTTTACATATCACAGACAAAATTGCTATAGGTAGAAGAATAGCATAGCCAGGAAATGAGAAAAGTAAGCAGAAAGGAGAAGGGGATGGAAGACTGAGACAGAAATAGGAAAAGGATTAAATGCGTACAGATCTAGAGTAAATAGCCAGCACTCATTTTACCTGGAAAGTTAAGGAGCAAAAGGAGACTTGTCAGAGAAGCTCTGAATTTTGAGCTATACAATAGGAACCTGTTAGCCTCTCTTTTTAACCTGCAGTATATGTGGCAACAGCTAATTAAATCAAGGGCAATAAAGTTAGAAGGAACGAAAAGGTAAGTCTTCTTTGCACAGCTCATAATCAGTTTGTAGCATTCACAACCACAGTAGGTCATGTAGACAGACATTGTGGATGAACAATTTTATGGCTAGTAATAACATTTGCAGCTCTTTCAACTTAGGAAGTGATGGGAAGATAATCAAAGAGATTCTTGGGAGAACAGTGTCCCAAGAACTCAAAGGTGAGTTATTTTATGAAGGACTCAGCATCTGCTGCAAATATCATATCATTTATCAGCATGGGAGTGTGTAACATGCACAGAATTAAAAGCCATTGCAACCCATTTCTAATACTCCATAAATAAATGGTCAAGGAATAGATATGCATCCTGTTCTCTTCTTAATCAGTGACCATCCAAATTATACTAAATAACTTTCCTTGAGGAATACTCTTCTTTCTCCCTGCAAATGTCAGTGTTCTGGTGGGGCCTGATTCTCTCCTTGGGGCTTGGGTTTTGGATTAGAAATCATGAGATGCATTAAAATGTAAATGCAGAGGGCCTTTGTTGTTGTTGTTGTTGGATTTCTGGTTTTCCAGAAATATTTTCAAGACTTTTTTCAAGGTTGAACCCTACCACAAAGAAGGCTAAACCAGCTTCTCTTCCCTTGTTAATACCTCATAAAATTTGTCCACAGCTCTGTCCAATGGGAAGCTATAAAGAAATAAACTTGGCTGGATCAAGGATTGTCAACATTCATCTCTAAAAGAGATCAAAAAGTATCTTTTACTTGTTTATCACCATCCATTATAAAGGTTGGTTTTTCTAACTTTGTCTATCCCTTAAAACATATTGGTTCAAACAAAGCTGTGATGTTCTTCAGAAATTACAAGGATCTGGACGTGCTGGAGTGTGTCCAGAGAAGGGCCACAAGGATGATCAGAGGGTTGGAGACTGAAAGAGTTGGAGAAGAGAAGGCTCTGAGGAGACTTTTTTGTGGCCTTCCAATATCTTAAGGCTATAAGAAAGCTGGGGAGGGACTTTTTAGGATGTCAGGTAGTGATAGGACTGGGGGGAATAGAGGAAAATTAGAAATGGGTAGATTGAGATTGGATTTTAGGAAGAAGTTTTACATCATGAGGGTGGTGAGACACTGGAACAGGTTGCCCAGGGCGGTAGTAGAAGCCTCATTCCAGAAGGTTTTGAAGGCCAGGCTGGATGTGGCTCTTGGCTACGTGATGTAGTGTGAGGTGTCCCTGCCCATGGCAGCGGGGTTGGAACTGGATGATCCTTGAGCTCCCTTCCAACCCTAATTCTATAATTCTAAATAATATGGTTCTACTTTGTAAGTAACACAGGATAATGTTTTAAATCCAGTAATTCACCACTTAAAATACACAAGTGGAAGGAAGATGACCACTTCTCAGTCACTGTCTGCATTCAAAGAGTCTACCTATGGTTCTACTGGCCATGTAAAAATATATATTGCAGGTAAATTCTATAGTTTTCTTCCTGGGAAGGCAAATCAAATTGGAAAACAGTGTTTTGCCAGTTATGCTGGTTTGAGGCCAGCCAGAACATCTCTTGCCCCGAAAGGGACAAAAGAATGACACACGCAAACGGATTGGAGAGTGATGGAAAAGTTTAAATGGAAAAGCAAATTGGTGAAGCTACAGAAAAAACTACAAACTACAAAGCATAGTGGAAAAGAACATCCTAAAGCATACAGAACCCCCTCACAGATTTCCCAAAAGCTTCCCAATCCTCCCTTCCTCCCACCTGAGGGTCTACCCAATCCCTCAGGGCTCTTCCTTCCACCCCCCCACACCCCCCCCCCCCCCCCCCCCACTGCTAGGCAAGTCTCAGGCTGGCCAGGTCTGAGACCGCCCCCTCCCTCCATTCTCCTCCTGGCATTAGGCCTAGTCAGGCCTAAGAGGCCTGAGATACCCCCCCGGCATTACCCGATAAGAGAGGGAAGAAAGAGCAAGAGGATGACTCTGCAGATGGCCTTATAGGGCGCAGGATTTATGGGTAGAAATACGCCGTTTCCTGTGTCCACCCCTAGTGGGTGCGTACCTGGGACACCAGAGGTGTATCTCATGCAGCAGTGGCAGGGGGCACCCAGCCCAAACTGCCACACCAGTAAAACATGGAAAAAACCTGAAAATTATGCACTTAGGAAAAACTCTTGATATTTTATGTCAAGTCACAGATCTATTTGAATAGCAGTGGAATGGGAACATATTTGTTTAGATGCTATCAGATTAACTGCATTTAAAATCCTAAAATAAAAAGTAAATTAGTGAGAATTTGGCCCAGCCTTTTACATTAAAATTACTGCTAAATATCAGCTTATTTGCTGTTACTTATCTCAAAAGACATTGTTATTAACATAGAATGTATTAGCACATTTATTGAAGCTGGAATTGACCTCTAAAATGTCTATGACCCAACACCACCATACTGACCAGACCATGTCACTAAGTGCCACATCCAATCTTGCCTTAAACACCTCCAGAGACAGCAACTCCACCACTTCCTTGGGAAGTCCATTCCGGTGTCTAATTCCCCCTTCCATGAGTAATTGCTTCCTCACATCCAACTTAAACCTCCCCTGGCACAGCTTCAGGACATACCCTTTCATCACAAGTTGCTTGGGAGCAGAGCCTGACCCCCACCGTACAGTAACTTCCCTTCGGGTAGTTGTAGAGTGTGATAAGGTCCCCTTCGAGTTTCCTCTTCTCCAGGCTAAATAACTTCACATCCCCCAGCCTCTCCCACTAAGACTTTCCCTCCAGTCCCTCCACCACTCTCCTTGCTCTCCTCTGGACCTACTCCAGCACCTCAAGAACTTTCTTGAAGTGAGGCCCCAGAACTGCACACGGTACTCAATGTACTCACCAGTTCCAAGTACAGGGGCAGAATTACATCCCTAGTCCTGCTTTGTTGCTTTGGTTTTTTTTTCAGTCAGCATGATTTTACCAAGGGGAAATCAAGTTTAACCAACCTGGTAGTCTTTTATGAGGACATAGCCAGGTGGTAAGGCAGTGGATGTGGTTTATCTTGATATCAGGAAAGTATTCGATGCTGCCTCCAACAGCATCCTCACAGCTAAACTGAGGAAGTATGGTCTGGATAATTGGGTAGTGAGATGGATGTAAACTGGAAAGAAGTCAGAGAGTTGTGGTCAGTGGAACAGTCTAGCTGGAGGCTTGTATTTAGTGACGTCCCTTAGGGGTCAGTACTGGGACCAGTACTCTTCAATATATTTATCAAAGACCTGACTGAGGGAACAGAGAGCACTGTCAGCAAGCTTGCTGATGACATGAAACTGTGAGGAATGTCTGACACACCAGAATGTGGTGCTGCCATTCAGTGAGACCGAGACAGACTGGAGAGTTGGGCAAGGAGAAACATATCGAAATACAACAAGGACAAGTGTAGAGTCTTGCATCTGGGGAAGAACAACCCCATGGACCAGTACAGGCTGGGGATTGACCTGTTCAAAAGCAGCATAGGGGAATGGGACTTGGGGGTCCTGGTGGACAGAAGGGCAGCCATGAACCAACAAGAGGTCCTAGTGGCCAAGAAGGCCAAAGGCATCCTGGGGTGTCTTAGAAGGGTCTAGAGAGGTACTCTTCTCTACTCTGCCCTGGTGTGGCTGCATCAGGAATATTGTGTCCAGTTCAGGGCCCCTCAGTTCAAAAAGGACAGGGAACTACTTGAAAGTCTCCAGGACAGAGTCACAAAGATCGTTAAGGGAGTGGAATGTGTCTTCAAATTGGTGAAGAGGAGACTGAGATGTGACCTCACTAATGTTCATAAAAGTGTGAAGGGTGAATGTCAGAAGGACAGAGCCAGGATCTTCACAGTGATGTCCAATGGTAAGACAAGGGGCAATGGGTGCAAGCTGGAGCAGAGGAGGTTCCATGCAAACATGGGTTTGATGGGTGGACCACAAGATGGATAAAGAACTGGCTTGATGGCCACACCCAAAGAGTGGCTGTCAAGGGCTCCATGTCCCAGGGGAGGCCAGGGACAAGTGGAGTCCCTCAAGGCTCAGTCCTGGGACCAGTCTTGTTCAACATCTTTGTTGGTGACATGGACAGAGGCATTGAGTGCACCCTCAGCAAGTTTGCTGATGACACCAAGCTGTGTGGTGCAGCAGACACGCTGGAGGGAAGGGATCCATCCAGAGGGACCTTGACAGGCTGGAGAGGTGGGCACAAGCCAACCTCATGAGGTTCAACAAGACCAAGTACAGGGTCCTGCATCTGGGTCAAGCCAATCCAAAACACAAATACAGGCTGGGCAGTGACTGGCTGGAGAGCAGCCCTGAGGAGAGGGACTTGGGGGTGCTGGAGGATGAGAAGCTCAACATGAGCTGTCAATGTGCACTTGCAGCCCAGAAAGCCAACCAGAGCCTGGGCTGCATCAAGAGAAGTGTGGCCAGCAGGTCAAGGGAGGTGATTCTCCCCCTCTACTCAGCTCTGGTGAGACCCCACCTGGAGTACTGCATCCAGTTCTGGAGCCCTTATTACAAGAGGGATATGGACATGCTGGAACGTGTCCAGAGAAGGGCCACAAGGATGATCAGAGGGCTGGAGCTCCTCTCCAATGAGGAGAGAGTGAAAGAGTTGGGGCTGTTCAGTCTGGAGAAGAGAAGGCTCCAAAGTGACCTTATTGTGGCTTTCCAGTACCTGAAGGGGGCCTATAAGAAAGCTGGGGAGGGACTTTTTAGGTTCTCAGGTAGTGATAGGACTAGGGGGAATGGAATAAAGCTGGAAGTGGGGAGATTCAGGCTGGAGGTGAGGAAGAAGTTCTTCCCCATGAGAGTGGTGAGAGCCTGGAATGGGTTGTCCAGGGAGGTGGTGGGGGCCCCATCCCTGGAGGTGTTTAAGGCCAGGCTGGATGAATTTCTGGCCAGCGTGATGTAGTGTGAGGTGTCCCTGCCCATGGCAGGAGGGAACTGGAACTGGATGATCCTTGTGGTCCCTTCCAACCCTGATTGATTCTATGATTCTATGATTCTATAAGGAAAAACTTGTTCATTGTGAGGGTGACAGAACATTGGAACAGGCTGCCCAGAGAGGTTGTGAATTAGCCTCCTTCTCTGCAGACTTTCAAAACTCATCTGGATGTGTTCATGTGTGACCTGCGTTAGGTGATCCTGCTCTGTCAGCGGGGTTCGACTACATGATCTTTTGAGGTCCCTTCCAACCCCTAATGTTCTGTGATTTCCTCAAGTTCTACTGAGTGTGAGGTAGCACAGTAGAGGTTAGATTGCTCAACAACTTAACTACCAATTCCAATGAGAAATCTTCATGTCACACTCAGGCAGTTTTATACCAACTTGCTTCAAATTTGATCATAAAGTCAGATCTCCTGTTTCAGATAGACACAGATTATGCATACGTAAAGCTTCCTCTTTAAATGTAAATGTTAAAATCCTCAGACTTATAGAACTGATACCCACACAAGCTTTGAATGAAAAAGCCCTGAAGCAAAAGGTCTACTATTAAAATGTGACCTCTCAAAGTCTCTTCTCAGCTGATGTTAAAAGATTTGTAAGGGAACCAACTAGTTCACAGTTAAGTTGAACAGAGTGTGGGAAGATCTTGAGTTTCATTTATATATGCAGTAACAGAAAGCATGAACACCTCTAAGTGCGAAATACCCTGTGAATGTCTAGTTAGGCATCTTAAGAAAAGATAAGCAGGAGTTCACCTGTTCATGTATTTAAGGTAGGCATGTATCTTCCAATAGAACGGTGTGGTGTGAAGAAAATTACTTCAAACTGCAGTTTGAAGTAAAGCAAATATTTATTAAAATATATTTTAAGACACTTGTATCTTATCAGTTTATTTTGCAAAAGACTCATGAATCGATATCAACCACAGTGATAGTCTTTGAAAGGTGTTTTTAGTTGAAACTGCCCTAATTTCAGTCTCTCTTGACATTTACAACCGTTTCCAACACATTTGCTATGAAGAATCCACATTGACAATTGGTAGTACAAGTAGCACCACACCAGCAATTCAGCCTGACTCATGAGGTTTTCAGATGCAAGTCATTGATTTGAAGCTAATATTTGCAGTAAGTCCTTCATACATAGCCAGTGAGTACATTTGCACGACCACAGATTTCCCAATGAACAAGTATAACCTCACTAAAGAGCTAATAAATGCATGTTCAGGTCCATCTGCTAAAAGATAAATTCCATGCTATACACAGAAAATTAAACAGAAACTGTGAACCATATAATTCTTTTTTCAAAAATATTTTTATTTTTAACTACTTTTGGCATTGCTGAAAAAACAGCAAGGTGCATGTCAGAATATTTCCTCTTTGTGCTTGCTGATCCTAGAGTTTGTCTGCATAAATGACTGGGCCCATAGAGTGATAAGTGAATGAAGTTAAATTCAGTTGCTAGCCTGTCACAAATTGTGTTCCCCAGGGCTAAGTACTGAGGCCAGTTTTCTTTAAGATCTTTATGAATTGTCTGGATGAGGGGGACTTAGTGCAGTAAGTTTGCAGATGGCACTAAGTTGGGAAGCAATGTTGATCTTCTTGAGGGGCGGAAACTTCTTCAGGCGCACCCAGACATGCTGGATCAGTGGACCAAGACCAATTATAGAAGATTCATCAAGGTCAAGTTCCAGGTCTTTCTGTGAAACAACTACCCCATGCAACACTACAGGCTTGGGGAAGAGTGGCTGGAAAACTGCCCAGAGGAGAAACTCCTGGGGGTGTTAATTAACAGCCAGCTGAAGATGAGCCAGCAGTGTGCTCAGGTGGCCAAGAGGTAGCCTGGAGAAGAGGAGGCCCAGGGGTGACCTTATTGCTCTGTAAATCTACCTGAATGGAGGTTGTAGATAGGTAGGGGTTGGTCTCTTCTCCCAGGCAACCAGCACCAGAACAAGAGGACACAGTCTCAAGTTGCGCCAGGGGAAGTTTAGGCACGAGGCGAGGAGAAAGTTCTTCACAGAAAGAATGACTTGCCCTTGGAATGTGCTGCCCGGGGAGGTGGTGGAGTCACCGTCCCTGGAGGTGGTCAAAAAAAGGTTGGATGTGGCACTTGAAGCCATGGTTTAGTTAGTCATGAGGTGCTGGGTGATAGGTTGGAGTTGATGATCCTTGAGGTCTTTTCCAACCTTGTTGATTCTATGATTCTATGATTCTAAGGAGAGCATCATCTTGGCCTGTATTAGGAATAATGTGACAAATAGAACCAGGGAAGTGATTGTCCCCCTGTACACAGCACTGGTGAGGCCACATCTCAAGTGCTGTATTCAGATTTGGGGCCCTCTCTACAAGAAGGACTTTGAGGTCCTGAAAGGAGGTTGTAGTGAGGTGGGTGTTGGTCTCTTCTCCCTAGTAACAAGTGATGGGATGAGAAGAAATGGCCTCAGGTTGCATCAGAGGAGGTTTAGATTAGATATTAGAAGAGGAAGCTTCTCTTCCTCCCTTCCTCTTACCACAATTAATAAGTTAAGAGTAAAGCAGGAGAAAACTGTTATCATCTCTAGTGGTATATTTTCTCTGGCTTCCAACACACATTTCTAAAGGTAGCACAGATTCAGTAGTTGTTGGTACTGTAACAGAAACAGAAAGCTTTCTTAGTGGATTTGAATGGAAAAATAAAGCTGTTTTGTTTGGTGCTCTATTAATTCAAGCCTGTCCATAAAGGTAGAAAGGTATTACACATTTAATCAAATAATCTCACAAATTTTGGAGAATTACAGAGGAAAATGGATGCACAGATATGGAAATCTAATTTTTTTAAGGTGCAGTAGAAGCTATTGCTACCTTTGTATAAATACTGACTGGAGACACAGAGCAGTACAAAATTCAGAAGATAAACATGTACTCTGTTTTCTTTTCACGTGCCACTTCATAGCATTGTTCTCTAGAGAATTACTTTAGATAATGAAATCACCTGGATTTCTTCATTTAAATACCTGCAAGCTGGTACACAGAGCTATCTGTTCCCCTGTTATGAACTCATTGATGTTTAATGATATGCATCATTTACCTGAAAGAGGGGATTGAATCTGCAATTTACATGGGGTTTATTCAAAGGAGAAGGCATTTGACTCTGTAAACTACTATCACAGCTGGTTCCCTCACTTTGTATTATTTAATTTTTTTAATGAAAACAAAGAAAGTTCATTTGGAAGCACAACTAATCTGTGGGACTCTTTGCAATGGGATTCAGTGAAGGCTGTCAAGACCAGGAGATTAAAAACAGTAACAGGGAAAAATGCATGAGGTCAGTAGTGGCTGCTAAGAGCAGCCCAGATACAGCTCAAAAATCCTTGAGCATTCAGAAGCTGGGAGAGCAAACCAGGCACAGTCACTCATAGGCAACACTACCTCTCAAGGCAATAGCCAAAGACAAACACTTTGGCCAAGACAGGGGAATGGGAGGTCTTACATTTTAGGAACAAAGAGTACCATATAGGGAGAGAGCATAGCACCATGCTTTCTGAAATCCCAGCACAAAGAGGCCTTAACCATTGTCACTCGCAGCCGTGTACAGAATGTTCTTAATGTCTGGGCCAGTTCGGACAGATCCCAGACCCATGGCTTGGACTACCTCTCTCTTGCTCTGGTCAAAGGCTGCTTGTTGCTCAGGACCCCATTGGAAACTGTTTCTCTTTCGAGTCACATCATAGAGAGGTTTCACAATCTGACTGTATCCAGGAATGTGCAGTCTCCAAAATCCCACTATGCCTAAGAAACGCAGAGTTTCTTTCTTGTTGATGGGATTTGCCATGGTGGAGACTCTGTTTATCACATCCATTGGGATGTGACGGCGACCATCTTGCCACCGCACTCCCAGAAACTGGATTTCTCTGGCAGGTCCTTTCACCTTGTCTCGCTTGATAGCGAAACCAGCTTGCAAGAGAATGTCAATGATTTTGTTACCTTTCTCGAAGACTTCTTCAGCAGTTTTACACCAGACGATGATGTCATCGATGAACTGAATGTGTTCTGGAGCTCCACCTTTCTCCAAAGCATCATGGATCACTGCATGGCAGATGGTTGAACTGTGACAATGGTCCAACCTGGTGCTCATGGCAAAGAGCTCCAGGTGAGACACGAGGACGTCCTCTTGGTTTCTGGGGTGGTGGTTACAGAGGTTTCATTTTTTGTGGGAGTCTAAAATCAAACAATCATTTCTTTCAGAGCTTTAACTGAATCAGCAAAGCCCCGTATGCAGAGTTAATATTGCTAAAAGTATCAATTTGATTTAGAATCATAGAATTGTCAGGGTTGGAAGGGACCTCAAGGGTCATCTAATTCCAACCACCCTGCCATGGGCAGGGACACATCATACTACATCAGGTTGTCCAGAACCACATCCAGCCTGGCCTTAAAACCTCCAGGGATGAGGCTTCCATCACCTCCCTGGGCAACTTGTGCCAGTATCTCACCACCTTCATGGAGATAAACTTCTTCCCAACATCCAATCTAAACCTACCCATTTCTAATTTTGTTCCATTCCCCCCAGTCCTATCACTGCCTGACACCCTCAAAAGTCCCTCCCCAGCTTTCTTGCAGTCTCCTTCAGATACTGGAAGGCCAGAAGAAGGCCTCCTCAGAGCCTTCTCCAGACTGAACATCCCCAACTCTCTCAGTGTGTCTTCATAGGAGAGGTGCTCCAGCCCACTGATCATCCTTGTGGCCCTTCTCTGGACAGCTTCCAACACCTCAAGATCCTTCTTGTAATAGAGGCTCCAGAACTGGATGCAGTACTCCAGGTGGGGTCTCACCAGAGTGGAGTAGAGCGAGATAATCAACTCCCACGACCTGCTGGCCACAATTCTCTTGATGCAGCCCAGGATGTGATTGGATTTCTGGGCTGCAAGTGCACAGTGCTGGCTCATGTTGAGCTTCGCATCCACCAGGACTCCCAAATCCTTTTCTTCAGGGCTGCTCTCAAGCCAGTCTCTGCCCAGCCTATATTGGTGCTTGGGATTGCCCCTACCCAGCTGCAGGACCAAGGAAGCACAGGTACTGTTTTCAAGGCCTTCATGTTAGCAATGCACACATTAAATGTAACTGTAGGCTAGAAATATGTGAAAAGTAGAGTCACGAAGGACACAGAGCTGAAAGCCTGTACAACAGATGCTTCTGCATTGCAATGCAAAACATTTGTTCTGACTTGACCAACAGGAATAAGTTCTTCTCCCTCTCTTCTAGAATGATGTTCTAAACTATATTTATTCTTAGTTTAACTGGTCTGTAGAATGACAGAAGTCTTGTGAAGGAAATTTCCCTGTGAGAGAGATGTGCAGAAGTGGGGTGTTGTAAGCATAACAGACACTGTCACCTGCACGTGTGCACATGTGCATACACACGTATTTCCCCTCATTATGAAATACTTAAATTTCTCCCAAAATAGCCCTCAGAAGTCCTAGGTCTCCACTCACATAAACTCAAAATCACATCAAGTTTCATGCTTATTATCATGGGCAGCAGAGTCATGTCTAAAGAGTAGACTCAAGATTAGGTTATTAATTTCAAGCTAGAACACAATTATTTTGTTGTTGTTGCTTTGGGGTTTTGTTTGTTTGTTTTCCCCATTAAGAGGTAACTTCATATTTCAGGGTTCTGTGTGTAAGAAGGTTTAAAGTATTTGCTTTTAATCACAGCTTATCTTTCATTTCACAGCAGTAAATTTTAATTTTTTAATATCTGCTACATAGCAACAAACTCTTAGTGTTTGAGTGCTTGTCCATCACATATTCCAACTCCTATTAATGTCATCAGAAGGCAGGATTGCATAAGGGAAGCAGAACTGTATCTTTGAAACAATAATAGTTTTGGTTTTGTTTTCCCTTGTCACCATCTTCTTCCCTTTTTACAGACCAGAACTTTTACTTAGTCTCCCCTAATTGTCAGCTTTAAAAATACCAATCTACTTATAAAAGAAAATAAGCCAAAACTCTTTCTAGCTCAAAGCTGACCCAGAATACATGGTGCACTATTGGCCCTGGAAGACAAGCACAATCTATGAAGGTCACTGGAGAATCCTGAGAGACCACTGAAATTAAATTCCCTGACACAAGCAGAACAAGAAATTTATTTCTCTCATGCCAGGCTGTGAGAGAGAGGACTCTATGTGTTTTCTGGTTCACCTGAGTGTTCCTATCACCCTACACAGTGAGATATCTCCAAATGCATGCTGCAGGCTAGGAGAAGGGTACCCTGACTTACATATGCTTAATGAAAAAGCCAAGGCATCCTGGGAAAAGGGCCAACTTGTCACATTGCAGGCTACCCTCCACCCAAAGCACTACTCTTCTTCTTTGGTCTGTCTTTGCTGTTGGGGGGAGCATGTTAGCAGAGGGGCTGCAGGGGCTGCCCTCTGACTTGTTCTGTTAAGGAATAGATTGAATTTATAAATTATATGGCAAATATGGATATTAATAAAAATAATAATAACTTTTTATTAATGTGAAAAATTGCCAAAACATATTAAATAGGTTTGCTGTAGGGTTAGAACATATCTTTACTCTGGGAATGTACAATATTTGGACAAATATAACAATTTCAGCAATTTTGAGCAAACCAGGAGGAAATAACAGGTACAGAGAGCATCCCCAGGAGTGAAATGGTGCTTGAGCATGAGGTGGGAGACTTGACAAGAACCATTAAGCCACAGAGGCAATGAATTAATTATTCACATCTGATTCCACCCAAGTGGGGAGTCCTGCTGCTGTGTATTAGCTGTTGAGGCTTTTGGGGCACTCTCATGCTCCAGTGTTGTAGTGTGGTGGGCTGAAATTCCCCTCCCACATTAACACCACCAGACTAGCTCAGTTTGGAAGCAAATGCAGCTATATTTACAAAGCAAAAACTACAGTCTACAATGGAATGCAATAAATACATACAAAATATACAGGATTTACAGTATTTACAAATGTGCACAATTAACAGAAACAGCACAAAACCCTCTTGGCCAAAGCCAGGAAAGCTGCCCCCTGCCTCCCCCTTCCCTGCCTTCCCCAGACCCCCCTGAGAGAAGGATGAACATCAAGAAGCAGAGAGGTCGTTAAGCTTAGCTTTCAAGGTCAGTGTGCCAGTATGTTATCTGCGAAAGCAAAAGCCGGAAGAGAAATGCAGACTGCCCCAGATTCAACTGTGCCGATAGGGCAATGGAACCCAGCACATATTTACCCGATGGAAAGGGACTTAGCCAGGCTGTGGCCATAAAAGACAGAGACACAGGCCTGGTCAGGGAGAAGCAGTGGCCAGTACACCTGCTCTTACCCCAGAAGGAGACTTGTGGGGGCTTCTCTTTTGTTCCTCTTCCCGTGTTACCCCAATTTCTGCAGGAAGGAGAGGGGGAGAGTGGGACCATGTCTAGACACATCAGGGCCTCTCTGGGTTTGTGCTAGGCCCCAGTTAAGCATGCTGAAGAAGGGGCTCCTTTTGCCCTCTACCACTGCAGGAATACAATTTAAGAGCAAGGAAGCCTGAGGAAGACCGTGACATCCTTCTCCTTTATGGCAGCAGTGGGCTAAATCACTCTTCTAAAAAGCATTCAGACTCGCTGCCAGCATCCTCAGTGTACACTGCAGGCTGCACATGGGGGTTGAGAGGCCATTGAGAAGCTAGTCCTGTGTTCACACAATTGCCTGCACCTTCCTGGTGCTCACCCAAACCCCTCCAAAATTCACATTTTTTAAAATTCAGCCTTTTCTTTCCAGCTATCTTCCATATTCTTGGGCTTTAGTTTCATTTTAAGAAATGCTAGTAAGTCATGCTTGACAGCTTCAGTGTACCAAGCTGATGTATAAGACTGGCATTACAAGTTAATGTCAGAACAATTGAATACTGCAGTTAATTGTCTTTAGAGACTCCTGTGGCTGCACAGCCCTTGCCCAGCACATGACACACCATTCATTTTCCAAGCTGCTCACAGCACTGTCAAAAATCTTCACAATATTCTTCTACAACATAAGCAAATGGCTGCATATAGACTGTAACTGCCAGAATTTTGCTACGGTTGTGGCTCCTTGTCCTCAGTTTCTGCCTGCAATATATTAATAATTATCTTTCTAGACACAATTGCTCAAGCAAACCACAAGTAGCTGCAGCATTTCCACAACTCCTGTTTTTCAGGTTAGGCTTCTGATATGCTGCCTGCCTTTTGTGCTCTCCCTCAGAACAAATCAGAGTTTAATAATAGAGCAAGCACAGACATGTACAGTGTCAAGTCCACATTTCCCAAAAAACACACTGCCATCTGTCATCCTTATAACAGCCTGGGAAGGCAAAGAAATTTCAGTTTGAAGAAATTAACTAGAAAGAACCAGTCACTGCATTTGCATTGATTACTGCTGATGTGCTGCTGTAAGGGTGAACCTGTTCGGGAACAAGAGTCTGAACTATTGTAAACTCACACAAAGGTACAGAAGGAAAGATGGGAACCTAGGGAAAGGCATAATTCTAGTGTCTTCCTGAATAATAAATAAATTGGAATTTCAATATTTAAGTCCTTGTCAGAAAGCAGGTATTTCACAGAATAACCATTGATTTCTATGCTACCTCTAGAGTAATTTTTCATCTCTGAGGGCATTTGACTGCTAAATGGTAATATGGATTAAATAAATGCTTATGAAGTCTGAGATAACCAATCAAGAAAACCCTAAAAAGATTAAAATGACCTTCCTCCCCCTCCCCATCCTATGGCAGTTGTTGTTTGTGTTATCCAAATGCGAAGCATCTAATGAACATAATGGCATCTATTTTAGGTACTAGAGTAGCATCAATATTACTTTGAAGATCAGGTCACATTAAAAAAAAAAATTAAAGACAAGGTAATTGTAGTGGCCCTGTCATTTGACTTCATCAGTGGCACATCGTAGTTTATCCTTGAAACCCATCAAACTCTCAGTAAATAGCATTATTTCAGTGTCACATATATTCACCAGAAAATCCTAATAGCTGCTTAGGCCACCTTGACTGTCAGTCATTAAAGTGAATAGTAACCAACAGTGGCCACATTTAGTGCTCTGATATACATCAGTTTTATACAGACAGTCATTGCTTCTTCACAGTTGTAACACCACATCACATCACATCACATCACATCACATCACATCACATCACATCACATCAATCACTTTTTTCTTTACTGGACCCTCCAAAGAGGTATAAAAATCACAGAATCACAGAATGTTAAGTGTTGGAAGGGACCTCAAGAGATCATCCACTCCAACCCCCCTGCTAAAGTAGGGTCACCTGGGGCAGGCCACATAGGAACACATCCAGGCGGGTTTTGGAAGTCTCCAGAGGAGACTCCATAATCTCTCTGGGCAGCCTGTTCCAGTGCTCTGTCGCCTTCACTGTAAAGAAATCTCTCTCATGCTTAGGTGGAACCTCCTGTGTTCTAGCTTTCAACCATTGTTCCTTGTCCTATTACTGGGCACCACCAGAAAGAGACTGGTGCCTAAATCTTGACACCCATGCCCCAGATATTTATAGACATTAATAAGATCCCCTCTCAGCGTTCTCTTCTCAAGGCTAAACAGCCCTAGCACCCTCAGCCTTTCCTCACAAGAGAGATGTTCCACTCCTTTGATCACCTTTCTGGCTCTGGCCTGGACTTTTTCCATGAAGTTTCATGTCCTTCTTGAACTGAGGGGCCCAGGACTGGACACAACATTCCTGACATGACCTCACCAGGGCAGAGCCGGGTGAGAAGAATCTCTCTAGATCTTCTGGACACACTTTTCTTAATGCACCCCAGGATGCTGTTGGCCTCCTTGGCCACAAGGGCAAATTGCTGTCTCGCAAATAACTTGCTGTGCACTAGGACTCCAAGGTCTTCCGCCACTGGGCTGCTGTCCAGCAGGATGAACAGTAGTTTGTACTGGTGCCTGGTGTGATGCCTCCCCAGATGCAGAACTCTGCACTTGTTCTTACTGAACTTCATGAGGTTTGCCTTGCCCAGCTCTGCAGCCTGACAAGATCTTATTGGATGGCATCACAACTTTCCAGGGTGCCAGGCACACCCCCCAGTTTCGTATCACCAGAGGACGTACTGAGGGTACACTCAATCACCTCATGCAGGTCATTGATAAGCATATTGAACAAAACTGGGGCCAGCACTGTTTCCTGGGTAACACCACTGGACACGAGCTTCCAAATGGACTCCGATGCTGATCACAGGTCTCTGAACTCCACTGCTGAGTCAGTTACAAATCCACCTCATGGTCCAGTCATCTACCCCACTTTCCTTGATTTTACCTATGAGAATGTTATGACAGACAGTATCAAAAACCTTGCTAAAGTCAAGGTAGATCACACAGGATCACAGGTTGTTAGGAGTTGGAAAGAACCTCCAAAGACCATCAAGTCCAACCCCTTGCCAGAGCAGGACCATAGAATCTAGTGCAGGTTGCACAGGAACACATGCAGATGGGGCTTGAAAGTCTCTAGAGAAGGAGACTCCACAATATCTCTGGGGAGCCTGTTCCAGTGTTCTGAGATCCTCACAGTGAAGAAGTTCCTCCTCATGTTGAGGTGGAACCTCCTGTTCTGTAGTTTATGTCCATTGCCCCTTATCCTATCACAGTGCACAAGTGAGCAGGGGCTGTACCTTCCTTCTTGCGCCCCAGCCCTCAGATATTTATAAACATTTATTAAACCCCCTCTCAGTCTTCTCCAGACTAAACAGCCCCAGGGCTCTCAGCCGTTCCTCATAAGGCAGTGCTCCAGTCTCTTAATCATCCTCGTAGCCATCCATTGGACTCTCTCAAGTAGATATCTGGGGATCTCACAACTGTATGTACTCAGGATGCACTTCTCTTCCTTCATATATCCATTTTTGCTCAGGAACTAAAAGTATTTTTAAAAAATTAAAAATATTTAGAAGATATTTAAAAAAAATAGATCATGATACAACACTGAGGTGTATTGTTTCATGTAAAATCAAAAGCACTGTTAAAAGAAAAAAGGAGCTAGTTTATATAAAAAAACTTTTTTCTAACACACATTTAATTTTTATAATAAATAAGTTAATATTTCCCAAATGAAATCATCAATTTCAAGACCCACCATTTGACTGAACCCAATTTTTATAGGGATACCTTTTTTTTCATCCCACTTTTGAAAAATTCACTGCTCAGAAGTCAGGCAGCCTACCTGCATCCTCCTCCCATGTACTTCTCTCGCTCCCTGTGGCAGTCTTGGTGCTCTTGTGTGACCCTGAAGACAGTGTAATAAGGAACAGGTAGAATTTAAGAAGCACAGTAGATCATTATAGAAATCCTTGGATTTGTGAGATGTCATTAGGAAAAGGAGCAATGATTTTAAATTAAAGCAGAGGAGATTTATGTTGGATATTATGGGGAAGTTCTTTACCGTGATGGTAGTGGAACACTGGAAAAGGTTGCTGGGGAGGTAGTTGAGGCCCCATCCTTGGAGCTATTCAAGGTCAGGCTCAGCATGGCTCTGGGTGACCTGATCTAGGGGATGCTGTCCCTGCTCACTGCAGGGTGGTTGTGCTGGACTTTTGGAGGTCCCTTCCAACCCAAAGACTTTATGATTCTATTGGGGATTGTCACTGCAGGCAGCTTTTTGAAGAAAAATCCTTTAGGTGTTGTCTGAACTTCCTGCCACGAGTTGATATTAACCTTTCAAGCAAAGTGCATCAGAAGCTTAAGGGATACACTCACGTTTATCAGCAATCTCATTGTGAAAGCTTCAGAGTAAAAATTTATGCAGATGTGTCCAAAGCCAGAGCCACAGATGAAGAGACATCTCTCCTCACCTGGTCAGCATTATCTTTGATGTCTACTTAGCAGGAAACTTTCACCTGCCTGAAAACAAGAAATCGTTATTCCACCCAGGTTCACGTGGTCAGCTATTACCTAGACTTTTTTTTTTTTCCCCTATCCCTGTCTGTGACCATTGGGAAACACAAGGAGAGAGCACAGCAATGTTTTGTTCACAAAGCACAGACCACCCACTAGACTTGCAGGCAGAGTGCTTACAGCAAGCTCCTTTGCTGACAAATGAAAAGACTCCTTTATAACAGCACTTTGGTTTCTTATAGCCATTGTGCTGAAAGAGCTTCCAGAAAGCCCATCTGAAAAATGTTATGGCTCTTGCCAATCTAAGTAATGTCCTTTTTTTGTTGTTTTTTTTACATTTCCCACATCTTCAGCAGCAGAAAAGGTAAGTCTGGAAGGCAGATCTGGCCTTCAGCTCTGCCTGTGAAACCCTATCATCTTCAGATCAAGATTGGAATATGTGTGCTTGGGAGTCATACTGCATAGAATCATAGAATCAGAGAATTTTTAGGGTTGGAAGAGACCTCATGGATCATCCAGTTCCAACCACCCTGACGTGGGCAGGGACACCTCACACTACATCAGGTTGCTCAGAGCCACATCCAGCCTGGCCTTAAAAACCTCCAGGGATGAGGCTCCCACCACCTCCCTGGGCAACCTGTTCCAGTGTCTCACCAGCCTCTTGGGGAAGAACTTCTTCCTAACATCCAATCTGAATCTACCCACTTCTAGTTTTGCTCCATTCCCCCCAGTCCTATCATTACCTGACGTCCTAAAAAGTCCCTCCCCAGCTTTCTCGTAGCCCCCTTCAGATACTGGAAAGCCACAAGAAGGTCTCCTCAGAACCTTCTCTTCTCCAGATTGAATAGCTCCAACTCTCTCAGTCTGTCCTCATAGGAGAGGTGCTCCAGCCCTCTGATCGTCCTCATGGACCTTCTCTGGACACCTTCCAGCACCTCCAGATCCTTCTTGAATTAGGGACTCCAGAAGTGGATGCAGTACTCCAGGTGGGGTCTCACCAGAGTGGAGTAGAGGGGGAGATACAGCCCAGGATGTGATTGGATTTCTGGGCTGCAAGTGCTCACTGCTGGCTCATGTTGAGCTTCTCATCCACCAGCACCCCCAAGTCCTTTTCTTCAGGGCTGCTCTCAAGCCATTCCCTGCCAGCCTATATCAGTGTTTGGGATTGCCCTGACCCAGCTGCAGGACCTTGCACTTGGTCTTGTTGAACCTCATGAAGCTGTCATGGGTTCACCTCTCCAGCTTGTCAATGTACCTCTGGATGGATCCCTTCCTTCCAGCATGTCTGCTGCACTACACAGCTTGGTGTCGTCAGCAAACCTTCTGAGGATGCACTCAATGCCAATGTCCATGTTGCCAAGTAAGAGATTGAACAAGACCAGTCCCAGTACTCATCCCTGCAGGACTCACAGAAGCATAGAATCATGGAATTAACCAGGTTGGAAGAGACTTCCAAGATCATCCAGTCCAACCTATCACCCAGACCTATCAAATCAACCAGACCATGGCACTAAGTGCCTCACCCAGTCTCCTCTTGAACGTCTCCAGTGATGGTGACTCCACCACCTCCCTGGGCAGCACATTCCAATGGGCAATCACCCTCTCTGTGAAGAACTTCCTCCTACTATCCAGCCTATACCTCCCCTGGCACAACTTGAGGCTGTGTCCCCTCTTTCTGCTGCTGCTTGCCTGAGAGAAGAGACCAACCCCCACCTGGCTACAACTTCCTTTCAGGTAGTTGTAGACAGCAATGAGGTCACCCCTGAGCCTCCTCTTTTCCAGGCTAAACAACCCCAGCTCCACTTGTTACTGACCTCCACCTGGACATGGAGCCATTGACAGCCACTCTTTAGGTGGCAGGTCAGGGTATAAAGTACCCAGTAAGCCTTTGTTTGTCAGCTGAAAAAAATCCAGTTTAGTTATTAAAGCGCAAAGTGAGCTTTCAGATTAGCATTTTACAAGAAGAAAAAGATCTCTCAGAAGCTGCTGCAGACAGCAGTGTTGACATGTAACTGGGACACATCATGTCTGTTTAAACTATGCAGAAAAGAATTGTTCATCCAAGGCATAAATAATTAATCTAATTTCATGAGTACCCTGCAAAAATACAGATCTGTACTTGGGAACCCCATGGTCTTTTACAATCTTGAGGCCATCGTCTCTGAATCTTAAAGAACATCTTTCCAGCAGACATGGTCCTTCTTGAAAACACTGCCAGGAGAAGGAAAAAAGGAGCTTGTATTTGAAAGCAATCTGATGAACTGTGGGTCCGAATTCTTGTTGGCCTGTGAGGTAGTGATAAACAGTAGTCCTGTGAGGTTTCGCCAGACAAATGTGAGTGTAGCTGAATGTGAGCACGTTTTGCTCACTTAGCTACTGGATTACTCAAAAGCACTAATTGTCTCTGCAGTTTCTGCAGCTACTTATAGGAGTGTGACAGAAAAAAGAATGTCTTGCTTGAGGACTGCAGCCAGGCTCAGAGTTTTTATACTTGGAAATCTCATACAGATTTTATACCCAAAATTGATGGCTATTGTACATCATGCTGTAAATAAAATATAATGCATATTCCCTCCTTACAGCATCCAAACATTAGCACTCCTCAAGGGATAACAATTTCATCATTTGGGGAAAAGGAGGAAAAAGTGAGATTTACCACCATTTTCCCCTTCTTTTTTGATATGTGAAGCAACATTACATGAGTGCATTCACTGCTCAGCACAAGGCACACTCCTTTGTAGTGCAGTCCTGCAATAGTAAACATGTGGTCCAGCCTTATATTCTTCTGCCATTAAATATCCAGCACTTAATTCCACTCAAAGATTAAAAGATGGCCTGCATCAGGAATAGTGTGGCCAGCAGGAGCGGGGAAGTCACTCTGCCTCTGTCCTCACCTCTCACGGTCTCACCTCTTCAGCCTGTCAAGGTCCCTCTGGATGGATCCCTTCCCTCCAGTGTGTCTGCTGCACCACACATCTGGGTGTCATCAGCAAATTTGATGAGGATGCACTCAATGTCACTGTCCATGTCACCAACAAAGATGTCTGACTTGCAATCAGATAGTTCTGGCAGGACCCATACTATTGTTTAACTCACAGTGTTATCAGTGTATATACTCAGACGCAAACTTTGACATAGATCCAGAGAAGCTGCAAGCCTGACAGACAGCACACACAGAGAAAAGGTTGCTTGACACATTAAAGCAGTAATTTTTTGCTTTATGAGTAAGCATTCTCTTTCATAAATGTGGTGGGCTGAAAATTCCCCTCAATGTTGAAGTGCCAGACCAGCTCAGCTGGAAGCAAATGAAAGCTGTGTAGGGGGAATTTTAGGCTGGATCTTAGAAAGAGGTTCTTCACAGAAAGAGAGACTGCCCATTGGAATGGACTGCCCAGGGAGGTGGTGGGGTCGACATCCCTAGAGGTGTTGAAGAAAAGCCTGGATGAGGCACTTAGTGCCATGGTCAGGTTGATTAGTTAGTGTTGGGTGATCGAGTGGATTTGATGATCTTGGAGGTCTCTTCCAACCTGGTTGATTCTGTGATTCTGTGATTGAAGCAGAAATACCTAATTTTATTTCTATATATCACCTACACCTTAATTCTTCCTACATCCAGCTAGGGTACCTAAAGAAATATCTCTTTAAGAGTTTGCAATGAAAACCAAGAATCAAGAATCAAGAATCAAGAATCAGGAAAGTTGGAAGAGACCTCAAGGATCATCGAGTCCAACCTGTCACCCTACACCTCATGCCTATCTAAGCCATGGCACCAAGTGCCACGTCCAATCCCCTCTTGAACACCTCCAGGGATGGTGACTCCACCACCTCCCTGGGCAGCACATTCCAATGGCCAACCACTCTCTCTGTGACGAACTTTCTCCTCACCTCCAGCCTAAACCTCCCCTGGCGCAGCTTGAGACTGTGTCCTCTTGTTCTGCTGCTGGTTGCCTGGGAGAAGAGACCAAACCCCTCCTGGCTACAACCTCCCTTCAGGTAGTTGTAGACAGCAATGAGGTCTCCCCTGAGCCTTCTCTTCTCCAGGCTAAACACCCCCAGCTCCCTCAGCCTCTCCTCATAGGGCTTGTGCTCAAGGCCTCTCACCAGCCTCGTTGCCCTTCTCTGGACATGCTCCAGCAATTCAACATCTTTCCTAAACTGAGGGGCCCAGAACTGGACACAGTACTCAAGGTGTGGCCTAACCAGTGCTGTGTACAGGGGTACAATGACCTCCCTGCTCCTGCTGGCCACACTATGCCTGATGCAGGCCAGGATGCCAGTGGCTCTCTTGGCCACCTGGGCACACTGCTGGCTCATGTTCAGGCGCCTGTCAACCAGTACCCCCAGGTCCCTTTCCACCTGGCTGCTCTCCAGCCACTCTGACCCCAGCCTGTAGCTCTGCATGGGGTTGTTGTGGCCAAAGTGCAGCACCCGGCACTTGGATTTGTTGAATGCCATCCTGTTGGACTCTGCCCATCTGTCCAGCCTGTCAAGGTCCCTCTGCAGAGCCCTTCTACCTTCTAACAGATCAACATCTGCTCCCAGCTTGGTGTCATCTGCAAATTTACTGATGATGGACTCAATCCCCTCATCCAGATCATCAATAAAGATATTGAACAGGATGGGGCCCAGCACTGATCCCTGGGGGACACCACTAGTGACAGGCTGCCAGCTGGATGTGGCACCATTCACCACCACTCTCTGGGCTCGGCCCTCCATCCAGTTCCTAACCCAGCACACAGTGCTGCTGTCCAAGCCACAAGCTGCCAGTTTAGCCAAGAGTTTGCTGTGGGGGACAGTGTCAAAGGCCTTGCTGAAGTCCAGGTAGACTACATCCACAGCCTTTCCCACGTCCACCAGGCGGGTCACCTGATCATAGAAGGAGATCAGATTGGTGAGGCAGGACCTGCCCTTCCTAAATCCATGTTGGCTGGGCCTGATTCCTTGGCTATCCTTCAGGTATGCAGTGATTGCCCCCAAGACAATCTGCTCCATGATTTTCCCTGGCACTGAGGTCAGGCTGACAGGCCTGTAGTTCCCAGGTTCTTCTGTCCATCCCTTCTTGTGGATGGGTGTCACATTGGCCAGTTTCCAGTCTTCTGGGACCTCTCCAGTGAGCCAGGACTGGTGGAAAATGATGGAGAGAGGCTTGGCCAGCTCATCTGCCAGCTCTTTCAGCACCCTAGGATGAATCCCATCAGGTCCCATGGACTTGTGAATATCCAAGTGACTCAACAAGTCTCAAACTAATTCCACATGGATTTCAGGAGTACAACACTGCTCCTTGACCCCATCAACCAGCTCAGGAGGCCAGTTATCCTGAAGTCCTCCTGCCTTACTGTTGAAAATGGAGGCAAAGAAGGTATTTAGAATCTCAGCCTTCTCCTCATCCTTAGTTACAATGTTACCCTCCACGTCCAATAAAGAGTGGAGGTTCCTCTTGCCTCTCTTTTTAGCATTAATATATTTATAAAAATTCTTTTTGTTGTCCTTCACGGAAGCGGCCAGTTTAATTTCTAACTGTGCTTTTGCCTCTCTAATTTTTCTTCTAGATGATCTAACAACATCCTTAAACATATCACTAGTTGCCTCCCCCCCTTTCCAAAGGTGATAAACCCTCTTTTTTTCCCTTAAATCCTTCAGGAGCTGCTTGCTCATCCAGGCCGGTCGTCTTCCCCGCCGGCTCGTCTTACGGCATGTGGGAACTGCCAGTTCCTGTGCCTTTAGGAGCTCCTGTTTGAAGTAGGTCCAACCATCCTGGACCCCTTTCTTCTTAAGGGCTGTTACCCAGGGAACTTTCTGAATAAGTTGCCTGAACAACCTGAAGTTTGCCCTCCGAAAGTCCAAAGTGAGGGTTCTGTTACTGCTCCTCCCTATTTCCCTGCATATTGAAAACTCCACTATCTCATGGTCGCTGCACCCTAGACAGCCTCCAACCATCACATCTCCCACCAGCCCTTCTCTATTTGAGAACAGCAGATCAAGCAGAGCCTTGCCCCTGGTAGGTTCACCTAAGAGCTGCATCAGGAAGTTGTCATCCATGCACTCTAGGAACCTTCTGGACTGTCTCCTCTCTGCTGAATTAAGTTCCCAGCAGATGTCTGGTAGGTTAAAGTCCCCCACAAGGACAAGGTCTGATGATCTTGAGACAGCTTCCAGCTGCTTATAGAATATCTCATCGGCCTCCTCATCCTGGTTGGGTGGTCTATAACAGACTCCAACCAGGATGTCAGTTTTGTGTGGCCTCCCTCTGATTTTAACCCACAAGCATTCAACCCTTTCATCTGCAACCTCGAGTTCTGAGGCATCAAAGGATTCCCTAATATACAGGGCCACCCCTCCTCCTCTTCTCCCTTGCCTGTCTCTCCTAAAGAGCTTATAACCCCCCAGTGCGGTACTCCAATTGTGAGAATCGTCCCACCATGTTTCTGTGATGGCAACTACATCATAGTTCTCCTGGTGAACCAAGAGTTCCAGTTCATCTTGTTTGTTGCCCATACTGCGTGCATTGGTGTACATGCACTTCAGCTGGGCTGCTGGTTTCACCAGTTTGTGTGGTTCTCCCTCCTCTCCAGGGAGACTGGTTTCCACACCCACCCCCTTCAGACCTAGTTTAAAGCCCTCCCAATGAGTCCTGCCAACCCCAGTGCCAGCACCCTCTTACCCTTTCTAGATAAATTCAACCCATCTTGGTCCAGCAGGTCAGGTGCAGTAAGAGTTGCCCGTGATCAAAGAAGCCAAAATTCCGCTGCTGGCACCATCTCCTAAGCCAACTGTTGATGGTGTGGGTTTTCCTGTTCCTCTCAGTGTACACCACAGCTGCTGAGGGAACTGAGCAGAACACCACTTGAGCTCCTGCCCCGTCAATTGATTTCCCAAGGGCCTTAATTTCCTTTTTAATCTTCCTGGTGCTGCTCTTTTCAATTTCTTCACTTCCAGCCTGAATTACCAGCAATGGGTAATAGTCAGAGGGCTGGATTAGTTTAGGTAACCTCTGGGTGATGTCCTTCACCCGGGCCCCAGGTAGGCAGCACACATCCCTATGGGATGGGTCAGGACGGCATATGGGTCCCTCTGTTCCCCTCAAGAGAGAGTCTCCAATAACTATAGCCTTTCTCTTTTTCTTTATAGCACTGGTCCTTAAGGTTTGGGGGGGCTGCTTCGTCTTTGGTATCTCCTTGATCGGTTCCTCTACAATCCTCTCATCCACACTGCCCTCAGCCTGCAGAGTCTCATAGTTATTGCTCAAGGGCAGCGGGGGAGGGGAAGAGGGTGGGGGTGCATTCCCTTTGCTTCCCCTGACAGGGACCCGTATCCACCCTCCACCGCTCCCCTCATCTGGAGAGGGTTTCAAAGCCTGTTCCCACATATCCAACTCCCTTTCACATTCTCGTATGGTCCTGAGCCTTGCTACTTCTGCTTTCAGCTCAGCCACTTCATCCTTCAGCTCAGCTACCAAATTTATGAGAAAATTCACCTGGTCACACCTGACACAGGTGTCTCCACCCTCCACACCAAGTGCCAGGCTTGAACACTCACTGCAGCCAGAAGCCTGAACACCAGCATGCTTGCAGAGAAACTCAGTCTGAGAACCTACTGCATGTTTAACACCCTTTGTCCGAGTTGTTACCATGGTAGGTACCTGCAGACAAGAGATCTTAAGATCAGAGATTTTATTGAGGTTTTTTTTTTGTTTGTTTGTTTGTTTTCCCCCCCTGTACCCTGTCAGCTGACCTGGCACGTGCAACCAGGCAAGAAGCCTATAGCTCACCAGCCAAAATGGCGTCGTGTGCTCAGCTCCGCCGGGTTTTAAAAATTCCCGCGGCTGACGTCACAATCCCGAGCAGGCACGCGAGAGGACGACCGCTGGTTGTCGCTCTCTGCCAGGGGTCTTTCCGCCCCGCAAACCCCGAAAAGAAACGAAAAGAGAGAGAACCCAAAGCAGGCACAGCGGACCCGGTGTCGATCCCCATCAGCTCACCAGCCAAAACCACAAGCAACTTGAAAGAAATGACACCATTTAAAATCATAGAATCACAGAATCATGGAATCACCTGGGTTGGAAGGCACTTCTAAAGGTCATCTAGTGCAAACCCCCTGCAGTGAGCAGGGAAATCCTCAATTGGATTAGGTCGCCCAGGGTGCCATTAAACCTCAACTTGAATACCTCCAGGGATGGGGCCTTAATCATGACTGTGGGCAACCTATTCTGGTGCTCAACTGTTATCATTGTAAAGAATTCTTTTCCTAGCATTCAAACTATATCTTCTCTCATTTCAAGCCATAGGCCGTCATCATATCACTACAGGCATTCGTAAACAGTTCCACTCCAGCCTTCTTGCAGGTCACTTGAGGTACTGGAAGGTGGCAATTAGGTAAATCACATAACATGCCATAAAGATAAACAACATGTACAGATTGGACTTTGTTGCTTTATCAGTGGACTTATCTGGTCTGCTTAGTTTGTTTTCACACAATCGCAGAATCAATCAGGTTGGAAAAGACCTCAGAGACCATCAAGTCCAACCTATCACCTAATGCCTAACACCTCCTGACAACTAAACCATGGCTCCAAGTGCCACAGTCACTTTTTTTTGGAACACCTCCAGGTGAGTCCACCACCTCCCTGGGCTGCACATTCCAATGGACAATCTCTCTTTCTGGGAAGAATATTCTCCTCACCTCCAGCCTAAACCTCCCCTGGTGCAGCTTGAGACTGTGTCCTCTTGCTCTGTCAGTGGGTGCCTGGGAGAAGAGCCCAACCCCCACCTGGCTACAACCTCCTTTCAGAGAGTTGTAGAGAGCAATGAGGTCTCCCCTGAGCCTTCTCTTCTCCAGGCTAAACACCCCCAGCTCCCTCAGCCTCTCCTCACAGGGCTGTGCTCCAGACCTCTCCCAGCCTCGCTGCCCTTCTCTGGACATGTTCAAGTATCTCAATGTCCTTCTTAAACTGAGGAGCCCAGGACTGGACACAGGGCTCAAGGTGTGCTGAGCACAGGGCAAAATGACTGCCCTGCTCCTGCTGGCCACACTATTGCTGATGCCGGCCAGGATGCCATTGGCCTTCTTGGCTTTCAGCCTAGACACACAACACGTTGCCTGCAACATACGATTTTTCTAATCTTTAGCTGAACAACACAGATTTACCTTCCTGATCATTTTATTGATGTATTTAATTGTCAATATGGTTTATGGATTGCCTCCAAGTCAAGATTAGTGCATTCTTTTTGAACAAAAGGAAATAACAAATGCTCTAGAATTCCATCAAAATAATAAATATTATATGCATATGTAAGTAATAGAATATTTATTCCATGGTTATTTATGTACATATTGCTGTAAGTGCAACGACTAAAATATCAAACTCTTCTATCTGAAAAAAAGATTACAGATTCCACCAAATTAGTCATATACTTACAATATGTATTGTCTCAGGCATAGAAATGTGTGACAAAAGTTCAGGTGAATTCTGCTTGTTACCTCACTAAAAAGATTGTGAAATCTTTAATATGGCATTCCTGCAGCAATGAAAAATAAACACATTTTAAACATGAGGTACGAGCAGTATTTAACTGTTCTCTGAAAAAGTAATTACATTTATGCCAAGTCTATAAAGCTTCATGTAATATTTGAGCAGAGGTATTATTAGAAATAATATTTTTATAAAGATCACAGCAAATTTATCATGTTGCAGTTTCAGCAGCAGAGCCCAAAGAGCAAAAGTGATACTGAAGAAGAAAGTCACATCCTGTCCCATATTTCACAGAATCACAGAATCAATACGGTTGGAAAAGACCTCAAGGATCATCAAAGTCCAACCTGTCACCCAAGACCTCATGACTACTAAACCATGGCACCAAGTGCCACGTTCAAGCCCCTCTTGAACACCTCCAGGGATGGTGACTCCACCACCTCCCTGGGCAGCACATTCCAACGTCTAACAACTCTCCCCATGAATAACTTTCTCCTCACTTCGAGTCGAAACCTCCCCTGGCACAGCTTGAGACTGTGTCCTCTTGTTCTGGTGCTGGTTGTCTGGGAGAAGAGACCAACCCCCTCCTGGCTACAAACTCCCTTCATGTAGTTGTAGACAGATCCATAACAAGAAGAAGCTGTGGAAGCTTGCTGCTTAATGACTTTAAGTTGCAGGTAAGGCAGCACTCATCATTCCAAGAGTTAATTTGTTTGTGTCGAGCAAGAAAAGTTTTCACATATGGTTATAAACAATGCTACAGATGATGCAGCTGCATGAGTTTCCTGACTTTTGCACTCAAACTGATATTATTCCTGGAGAGTGAAGTGGTGGAAGGAAGAAGCTACTCTGAGGACTCACCTTGCTATTTTGAAAGTTCTGCTGCTCTTATTCAAAGAGTACATCTTGTATAAATGAACAAAACATTAATTAATTTTTAAATATGACTTAATTAACCTGTAGAACTTACTATTGCAAGCTAGATGAAAGGTTAAAAGGTTCATGAAAATGCAAGATATTTTTGTAGTGTAAATATGCACAGCTATTTTGGATAGAATACAGAAGCATGAGGTACTGCACCCAGCAGGCTGTTCTTCACATTCTGTTTCAGATTAATACAGCATCACAAAGTATGTTTATTTTTGAGTTTCTCCAGTGTGCAGAAGCAAGGATCAAAATAGGGAGGATGGATGAGCAGACAAAACACTAGTTTGCTGTCCTGAAGGCATCAAACCAGACATGGTCAGCAAAATAATGCCTTTGATATCTTAGTGTCAATAAGTTACTGCTGATGTTCCTATAATAACATGACCTTCCCCAACATTATATAGCTTTACTTTTCAAGAAACCCTGACTTTTTTCAGTATGCAAATGCAACATAGGCATGCCAAAGATGATGCCTCTAACTAATTAATATAAATGAAGACAGGATTTCTTCGGGCCCTCGGATCTGCTGAAGAGCAGCCCTGTGGAGAAGGACCTGGGAGTGCTGGTGGACAACAAGTTCTGCATGGGTCAGCAATGTGCCCTTGTAGCCAAGAAGGCCAATGGGATCCTGAGTGCATTCAGAGGAGTGTGCCCAGCAGATCAAGGGAGGTTCTCCCCCTCTACTCTGCCCTGGTGAGGTCTCACCTATGTCCAGTTTTGGGCTCCTCAGTTCAAGAGGGACAGGGATCTGCTGGAGAGAGTCCAAGGGAGAGCTATCAGGATGCTGAAGGGGCTGCAGCACTGCCCTGTGAGGAGAGGTTGAGAGCCCTGGGGTTGTTCAGTCTGGAGAGGAGAAGACTGAGAAGGGATTTAATAAATTTTTATCAATATTTAAAATAATATTTATTTCATTATTATTTAAAATAATATTTAAATATTTAATAAATATTTATCAATATCTGAGGGCTGGGAGTCAAGAGGGAGGGGACAGGCTCTTCTCAGTTGCACCCTGGGATAGGACAAGGGGCAACAGATATAAACTACAACACAGGAGTTTCCTCCTCAACATGAGGAGGAATTCCTTCACTTTGAGGGTCACAGAACACTGGAACAGGCTGCCCAGAGAGGTTGTGGAGTCTCCTTTTCTGGAGACTTTCAAGACTCATCTGGATGTGTTCCTGTGTGACCTGTGCTGGATTCTATGGTCCTGCTCTGGCAGGGGGGTTTGACTTGATGATCTTCGAAGGTCCCTTCCAACTCCTAATATCCTGTGATCCTATGATCAGTCTCTAAGAAACTTGCAGTTTCTTGGTATATAACATCAAATCCAAACCCTAGCAAGGCTTCTATGTTTCAAGAGGATAATGTGGAAAACAAAGGGGCTGCTTAGAGCTTGCCACTTAGTGAGCACTTACTATAACAGTACAGATAAAATCCTGGTTGCCTCAGGACCAAAATACATGCACAGTTCTGTGAATGTACCCAACTTTTGATGCTAAAAGAGTCACTGAATTTAAATAAACAATATTCAGTGATGTGTAGAAGATCAGTTTTGCTGTTGGCTTGGTGCTGAAGGCCCCATGTCTTGTCCCAGAGCTGCAGTCTCAGACTTCATACCTCAGCCTTGACTGGAAGAACAGAAGATGCTTTACTCCAACAGCCTACTAGCTCGAGCCTTTGCCCTTCCTGGTCCTCCACAATGCCTGTTTCAACATTATTATTTCACAGCTGCCACATTGGGGTTTTGAAATTTTTTTGTTGTTCTTTTTTGCTTTAGTTTGGTTTGGATTGGTTTGGTTTTTTGTTTGGTTGGCATTGTTTGTTTGTTTGTTTTGTTTTTAAAGAACAGATATAAAATTACACAAACTGATGTTCAACCAAAGCAAGAAGGGACTAACTAGACATAAATTTGATACTTGAAGTTGATAGGTGCATAACCTGCACAAATTTCAAATATATCTATAGTGATCCTCTGCATTGGCTATAAAAGGCAAGCTACAGTATTTAACTGTTAAACCAGGGTTCATCATATTTAACACAACTTTCATGCTTATGTTTATCAAAACCAAAAAAAACTCATCATGAATATTGGACAACAGATCATAGAATCATTTCTGCTAAATGGAATAGCCCTTTCTTATAGCATATCATCATGACTTTCTGTAATGTTCACAGAATCACAGAATCACAGAATTAACCAGGTTGGAAAAGACCTTCAAGATCATCAAGTCCAACCTATCACCCAACACCATCTAATCAACTAAACCATGGCACTAAGTGCCTCATCCAGTGTTATCTTAAACACTTCTAGGGGTGGTGACTCCACCACCTCCCTGGGCATCACATTCCAATGGCCAATCTCTTTCTGGGAAGAATTTCTTCCTACCATCGAGCCCAAACCTCCCCTGGTGCATCTGTCCTCTTGTTCTGTCACTGGTTGCCTGGGAGAAGAGACCAACCCCCACCTGGCTACAGCCTCCCTTCAGGCAGATGTAGAGAGCAATGAGGTCTGCCCTGAGCCTCCTCTTCTCCAGGCTAAACACCCCCAGCTCCCTCAGCCTCTCCTCACAGGGCTGTGCTCCAGACCCCTCTCCAACTTTGTTGCCCTTCTCTGGACATGTTCAAGCAACTCAAAATCTTTCTTGAACTGAGAGGCCCAGAACTGGACACAGTCCTCAAGGTGTGACCTAAGTCATAGCACTTCTAATACTGGCATACAATCAAGTTGCTTGTGGTCAAACTGAAGCATAACTGTAGAAAGTCATCCAGTCTTGATGAACATTTCCAGGAACAAAGAATACACTTGCCCTAATATGTGTCTTTTTCTTAATGTTAATATGTGGGGGGGTTTAATGTTAATATGAGCTTATTTATTTCTCTCTCTGGTCTATGAATACTGGATCTCTTAATACTGTTTATTTGGGGGGGGGGGGTGGTGTTTTGGTTTTGCTGTTTTGTTTGTTTATTTGTTTGTTTGTTTTAGCTAAAACCTAAGCTTAAATCACCTGATTTAAATACACCTGTGTGCATAGGTGAAAACCACCACAACTTTTTCAGTCTCTACTGTTCTTAGTGTTTTCTCAATATATGCATGAATAATAAACAAGCCTCCTGACTCACTGACTATCAAAACACTCAAACAAGATTGTAGATTTAGGGAGAAAGAAAAAAAAAGGGAGTAAATAATTCCTATTTCAAGCCCACTCCATTTTCTGGGTTTTAAGTGAGACTGCTTTCATTATGTTTTCAAAGCAAACATTAGCAATAAATTAAAATATCTGAGAGGAGTCTAAATGAAATATACTTTTGAATGAAGTGTTTAACTAAGCTGTCATAGAAAGATACCTCTGCAAACCCACACCAACTATTTCCACAGTAGTGTTGTTCAAAAGAAAATAATTAAGCTCTTTGGTTTGGTTGAAATATAACATAAATGCCAACATCACTTCCTGAGCCCTGACATTTGATGGAAACTGGTGGGAAGAAGTCAGAGCTCGAATTTTATCATATGTGCTAGGCTGTATGGTAAAAGCTCATCTGCACACACACACAGAGGAGTATAGAGAGGCAGTAGAGGGATCCCAAATAATACCTTGTCCTGGTTCCTCCTAGGGTTATTCACCAATGGTTTACACAAGATCAGTGCAGTTTTTCTTGTCTCACTAAATCTGCCTCCAACTCTTTCTTGAGCGAGGGACTTTCTGTTCCCTGTGTCTGTATGCTCTTCACTCATTCCAGCTCTTTCCTCCCACTTTCTCAATACTGCTGCTGTGCTTCAGCCAGCAGCATTGAACAGCACATGGATATGCTATAAACTGCAGTAAGGTTACCCAGTTTAAAATAAAACCAACCAAACAACCAAATTAATAAAGCCTTCAGAAAAAAAAAATCATTTCAGAAAGTGGGATTTAATTATCATCAAAGGCACTTAAATGAATGCAATGAAAACTTCTCTGCAGAGGGACAGAAAAGAGAAGTTGGTTTGAAGTGGAAAAGTCACACACATGTTAAATTATACTTGCTCTTGTGGAAAGGCAAAAACCTGAAGCCACAATACTGCACAGGTTGATGGCACACACTCTTGGCTCGATGGTAATTCTTTTTGCCCTCTTTGGAAACTTCTGTAAAGAAATCTTTGTCAGCACAGTTTAAGTAGCACTCAAGCATAAAAAATAGTCTAAGGAATATATCTAAACCTACTACATGTGCTGCTCTCTGATAGAATCATAGAATTTTTTGGGTTAGAAGAGACCACCATGACCATTTGACTATGTCCTGAAGTGCCATGTCCACAGGTTTCTTGAACACTTCCAGGAACAGTGATTTCACCACCTCCCAGGACAATCTCTTTCAGTGCCTGTCCACTCTTTCAGTAAAGAAATTTTTCATAATATTCAATCTAAACCTCCCTTGGTGCAACTTCAGTCCACTTCCTCTTGTTCTATCATCTAACACCACAGAGACCCATCCACACCTCACTACAACCTTCATTAAGGTAGTTGTAGAGAGCAATGAGGTATTCTCTCAGCCTCCTCTTCTCCAGACTAAAAATCCCAGTTTTCTGAGCCACTCCTCATAAGACTTATTGTCTAGACCCTTCACCAGCTTTGTTGCCATTTTCTGGACATGTTCCAACAACTCAATGTCTTTCCTGTAGTCAGGGCCCCAAAACTGAATACATTATTTGAGGTACAGCCTCACCAGTGCTGAGTATAGGGGCACAATCACTTCCCTTCTCCAGCCATCCACCCTATTCCTGGTCCAGGCCAAGATGCTGTTGGCCTTCTTGACCACCTGGTGCAATGCTGGCTATGTTCAGCTGGTTGTCAATCAACACTCCCA
Organism: Indicator indicator; assembly: GCF_027791375.1. Lineage (NCBI taxonomy): Eukaryota > Metazoa > Chordata > Aves > Piciformes > Indicatoridae > Indicator > Indicator indicator. The sequence continues at coordinate 43,060,050 of NC_072015.1, forward strand.
GGTCCCTTTCTGCTGGGCAACTTCCCAGCCACTCCATCCCAAGCCTGTAATATTGCATAGGGTTGTTGTGACTGAAGTGCAGGGCCTGGTACTTGCCCTTGTTAAACCTCATACGACTGATCTGGATGTGCTCCTGTGTGACCTGTGCTGGATTCTATGGTCCTGCTCTGGCAGGGGGGTTGGACTTGATGATCTTTGAATGTCCCTTAACATCCTGTGATCCTGTGACCTCAGCCCATCAATCCAGCCTGTCCAGACCTCCTGCAGAGCCTTCCTACCCTGAAGCAGAGTGTTTCTTTTCATCATAGAGCACACCCTTCCCTTCCCTTCCCTTCCCTTCCCTTCCCTTCCCTTCCCTTCCCTTCCCTTCCCTTCCCTTCCCTTCCCTTCCCTTCCCTTCCCTTCCCTTCCCTTCCCTTCCCTTCCTTCCCTTCCCTTCCTTCCCTTCCCTTCCCTTCCCTTCCCTTCCTTCCCTTCCCTTCCCTTCCCTTCCTTCCCTTCCCTTCCCTTCCCTTCCCTTCCCTTCCCTTCCCTTCCCTTCCCTTCCCTTCCCTTCCCTTCCTTCCCTTCCCTTCCCTTCCCTTCCCTTCCCTTCCCTTCCCTTCCCCTCCCTTCCCTTCCCCTCCTTCCCTTCCCTTCCCTTCCCTTCCCTTCCCTTCCCTTCCTTCCCTTCCCTTCCCTTCCCTTCCCTTCCCTTCCCTTCCCTTCCCTTCCCTTCCCTTCCCTTCCCTTCCCTTTCCTTTTTGCTATAAAGATGTTCCATGCACCTGGAAAATGTTTGAAATATGTTCCTTCAGTATCTTTTGAATGATGGACCAACTTGATGTAGTTCCAAAACTCTTATAATATTCTACACTTGTCACAATAAATAAACATATCCACAGAAAGTTGTTTGATTGTAACATATAAAGTTTACTTTGTATACTGTGTTCCTCTATTATCAATAAATATGAAGTCAGTATCTTCCATAGGACATAACAAAGTATTGAATGTTATAAGCAGGTCTCTATAAAGCATTGGTTGTATGAAAGAAAGCAAAAAACCTCAGAAACACTCACGAGCAGGATCAAGATTATCTAATTCCAATGGTGATACGATTCAAGCTTTACTGAAAATTCACAGACAAGCAACTTCCTTGCAAGTTCTTTTTGCCAGTTTAAGTTTGGGGTTTTTTTCTTTTAATTTTATGTAAAGAATAAATTTACCCTGTTGTTTAGACTGTAATTGGAAGAGACAAAAATAATGTACTATTAAGTGTTCTAAATATACATGTGATGCCTATTAACTGTGACTCTACTTTGCCATCTCTTTAAACCTCTGATATAGCAAAATACTTAAAGTACTTAATTTTAAACATATAGATAGTTTCATTAACTTAATTAAGAGTTAAATATGTCCTCAATGTTGAATATTGAGTGAATGTAAATCTCCAAGAAAAAATAGAAAACAATCTAAGAAATAGGTTTAGCACATGAATTGTTTTTTAAAGCAGATCTTAATAGCAGAGAAATTATTATTGCAAAATTAATACATAAATTTTCAAATCGCAAAATTAATACATAAATTTTAAAATCACAAAATCACAGAATCAATCAGGTTGGAAAAGACCTCAGAGAACATCAAGTCCAACCTGTTATCTATCACCTAACACCTCCTGACAACTAAACCATGGCTCCAAGTGCCACAGTCACTTTTTTTTGGAACACCTCCAGGTGACTCCACCACCTCCCTGGGCTGCACATTCCAATGGACAATCTCTCTTTCTGGGAAGAACTTTCTTCTCAGCTCAAGCCTAAACATCCCCAGGCACAACTGGAGACTGTGTCCTCTTGTTCTGTCACTGGGTGCCTGGGAGAAGAGACCAACCCCCACCTGGCTACAACCTCCCTTCAGGTAGTTGTAGACAGCAATGAGGTCTCCCCTGAGCCTCCTCTTCTCTGGCCTAAACACCTCCAGCTTCCTCAGCCTCTCCTCACAGGGCTGTGCTCCAGACCCCTCCCCAGCCTTGCTGCCCTTCTCTGGACATGCTCAAGTATCTCAATGTCCTTCTTAAACTGAGGAGCCCAGAACTGGACACAGGACTCAAGATGTGGCCTAACCAGTGCTGAGTACAGGGCAAAAGGACTTCCCTGCTCCTGATGGCCACACTATTCTTGATCCAGGCCAGGATGCCATTGGCCTTCTTGGCCACCTGGGCACACTGCTGGCTCATGTTCAGCTGCTGTCAACCAGTACCCCCAGGTCCCTTTCTGCCTGGCTGCTCTCCAGCCACTCTGTCCCCAGCCTCCATGGGGTTGTTGTGGCCAAAGTGCAGCACCTGGCATTTGGACTTGTTGAATGCCGTCCTGTTAGACTCTGCCCATCTGTCCAGCCAGTCAAGGTCCCTCTGCAGAGCCCTTCTACCCTTTATCAGATCAGCTCCTGCCCCCAACATCACATTTGCATGAGGATCCTTTTCTATCCACAGTTTAATGTGAGACAGATGAGACTGCAGGACTTGTGCTCAGTCAAAAGAAAAACCCAGAAGCTAATAACATAGACTGAATTTTGATCCCACAGGGGAGTAATCACTCTACCTGGAAGAACATGTTCATCTTTGATTTACAGGTAATAGAATTTTTCAAATCACAAATTAGACTTCGATTAAAATATTTAGTATAGTATAACTTGGAAATGACATTTGGGATGATTATTTTTATTATTTTTTGGTTCATCATAAGAAGTCATTGTAGAAATCACAGAGGTATTCTGACTTTGCTTAAAATAAATACATAAAAGATTCTAGAAGCCTCTGCACAGGATGCATTTTTTACAAAATCAGGTTTGGTTCATTCTCAAAGCATGACTGAAAAAATCCTTTTAAAAAGAGCTAGATTAAAAGATCTCTTTAAAAAATCAATTAGTCTAATTTTAGTGAACTGTGAGGCAGCAGCTTTCTTGCTCATTGGGATGCAGGAAGTGGGGCCTGTGAGGGAAGGAGGGTGGTCAGACAGCTGGGAGTGAGTGTCAATTGGTGCCAGCAGGCAAAAAGGCACTGGGTGAGTAAACAGTGATTCTGTGTGCCCCAGGTGCTGCTGCAGCTGTTTGCAGCTTCTTGGGCAACACACTGCACCTCTGCTAGTGCACAAGATAAGCTGCGCCAGGGGAGGTTGTAGGCAGGTGGGGGTTGGTCTCTTCTCCCAGGCAACCAGCAGCAGAACAAGAGGGCACAGTCTCAAGTTTTGCCAGGCTGGATATTAGGAGGAAGTTCCTCACAGAGAGGGTAATTGCCCATTGGAATGGGCTGCCCAGGGAGGTGGTGGAGTCGCCATCCCTGGAGATGTTCAAGAGAAGCCTGGGTGAGGCACTCAGTGCCATGGTCTGGTTGATCGCTAAGGGCTGGGTGATCAGCTGGTTGATTCTATGATTCTGTGATTCTCACTTCTCAGTGACTAGCTCCTGTGTGATGTCTGTACTGGGGAGGGCAATATCACAACCAAAAAGGTTGTCAAAGGGCTTCTTTTGTCAGATTGGTAGTTGGCATGGGCAGGGCATGTGGGTGGCGTGCGAGGTGCTGCAGTTTACAGAAGTATGATGGTGGCTACTCAGAAGAGGAAGACTGCATTTCCTGCAGCCACCAAAATGGATATTGTATGCAGGCCACAGGCTGTGAGGAAGGCCACAGCCTTTCACAGGCAACAGGGGACAATAATGATTATCAGTGTGTGTGGTGTGAGCAGGTGTTTGACCTGCTCAGTCAGGTGGCACAGCTCCAGGGTGAAGTGAAGGAGATCAGGGAAGAGTTGAGTGGGTTGAGAAACATCAGGGAGAGTGAGAGGGAAATTGATTACTTCCACAAACTGATCTTTACGAAAAAAGAACAGGAGTTAACTCTTAGTGGAGCAGAGGATTCAATATCCTCTTGCCAGCAAGCCCCCAGCCTTCCTGTAGTGGCTCACATGTGCAGGGTCGATAGGAAAAGGTCACAAATGATACAAATGGAGCAAGGGTGATCCTTTAAGTAGTGCACCGCCCACAGTGCCCTTGCAGAACAGGTACGAGGCTCTGCAGGAGGAACTGGTTGTGAGCAAGGAAGGTCAGGAGTGCCACCAGGGCTGACTCACCCCAGGCCAGCCATCAAAACCTACCCTGAAAAAAAAAAATCGATGAGCCATTGTAGTAGGAGACTCCCTGCTGAGGGGAGCTGCATCAAGAGAAGCATAGCCAGCAGGTCAAAGGAGGTGACTCTCCCCCTCTACTCCACTCCGGTGAGACCCCACCTTGAACACTGTGGCCAGTCTGGAGCCCCTATTACAAGACAGATATTGGTGTGCTGGAGCAGGTCCAGAGAAGGGCCTCAAGGATGGGTAGAGGGCTGCAGCACCTCCTATAGAGACAGACTGAAAGAGTTGGGGCTGTTCAGACTGGAGAAGAGAAGCCTCGAAGGAGACCTTACTGTGGCCTTCCAGTATCTGAAGGGGGCCTACAAGAAAGCTGGGGATTGTCAGGATGTCAGGAAGTGATAGGACTAGGGGGAATGGAGCAAAACTAGAAATGGGTAGATTCAGATTAGATATTAGGAAAAAGAGGCCTCCATAATGCACCATTTCTTAACAGTGACCTTTTCCATATCACTATTTACAGTATGAATGAAATAAAAGAACAGAGTTTGTAGTTTTTGCAAAGATTCTAAGCAATTCATCTCTGAACGATGCAGGAAAGAAGTTATGAGTTAATACATGCATAAATAAGATACTCTTTGATCAGGTACCCAGCTCCAACATTACAAATTACACAGCAACAGCTCCACTTCTCTCAATCTTCCCCAGCTTTCCAGAATACAATCAGAGGGGAAGAAACATGAACTTCACCTGCAAAGTGAGCAGAAACAAGGGAACTAAAAGGAGCTTAGGTTCATGGTGCAGATCTAAAGGATAGCTGTTTCTTAGAATGAGAATTGCTGTGCTCTAGCAACATAATGGATTAATTGCCTGTTTGTTTCCTACACAGTTTAGCCCAGAGAAGAGGAGGCTCAGGGAAGACCTCATTGCTCTCTACAATCTCCCCTGGAAGGAGATTGTAGCCAGGTGGGGGTTAGTCTCTTCTCCCAGGCACCCAGCGACAGAACAAGAGGCCACAGTCTCAAGATGTGCCAGGGGAGGTTTAGGCTTGAGGTGAGGAGAAAGTTTTTCCCAGAAAGGGAGATTGTCCACTGGAATGGGTTGCCCAGGGAGGTGGTGGGGTCAGTGTCTCTGGAGGTGTTTAAGAAAAGCCTGGATGAGTCACTTAGTGTCATGGTTTAGTTGATTAGATGGTGTTGGGTGATAGGTTGGACTTAATGATCTTGAAGGTCTTTTCCAACCTGGTTAATTCTGGCAGAAGCCAGTGACCTCCCCACAACCCTTCCCATCCTTCCGTCTACTCAGAAAAGACCCCAACATCCTACACCTGGAAACCAAAAGCAGCAACTTTCACTTTGCAAAGTGAACTTCAACCCCTGTAATACTTCATTCCAGCCAGCTTTCACTGTGAAGCTGGTATGATGGCAATATGGGATTGAATATCAACAGCAGATTCACCTCAACCCATGACACAACAAAGGCAGCAATTAGTCTATCCACAACATCTAATTTTCTACCAAGTCTTTTAATGGAAAGATTTTCAATAGCGGTTTTGCGAAGAACTAGAAGCAAGCAGGCAAAATGCGTACCTAGAATTCAGTCTGGGTTTCATCCCCTCAGTGATCATGTAATTTAGGAATTGCCCATGTTTGTTTTTGAACAAGTTGTCAGTAAGGTGATAAATAGGTTGTTTTATTGACATAGTGTAATAAATAATGTATTCACAGGTTCAGTTGTGAGTTTTACACTGCACATCTAAAGTCAGTTCAATGATTCAAGTACAGATCTAACCTTTCCAATACAGCAATTCACATTGGACATACAGGTGCTGTGAACTGTGGGTTTCCCACCAATGGGATTCCAGGGCAGATTGGCCTGGGACTCACCACTTGCTCCTCTCTCTGGTATCTTCCCAGATGCTGTGGCTGTGATTTGAGCAGTCCTTGGCTCAGAGAGGGCTAAGAGCCTCTCTTTTGTTGTGCCCAGTCGTGGTCTGGAGCTTGCCCTTGGTTCAGAAAGGGCTAGGGGAGCCTCTCTCTCTCTCTTGTGTGCCCCATCACTGGCTGCAGCCTCTTTTGGGATTCAGTTCTCTTGGAGCTTTTCCCCTTTCTGCCTTGGTCCAGGTTCAAGGACTGGGTGTAGTTGGTGCCTGTTAGGACCAGTTCTTCAGCTGCTACTCAGGCAGCATTTGGCTCGTGTTTCTGTCTGGGTGAGCACAAGGCAAGTTGCCTGACTTCTTGGCTGGTTTCAATACTGTCCCAAGACAATTAATGCCCTTTGGTAACACACAACCCTGATCACTGGACCTCTGGGATGGGGCATATCCAAACATGGCCAGGGGCACACACAGTTCCCAGCTGTGTCACAAAGTTAATCACACCTGGTCCATGTTTATCTGGAGCCCAGGAGGTGTCCAGGTGAGGAGTAAATGGATTTGAAAAATCCAAATTGATTTGTACTATTCAGCACATATTCTAAATCACAAATTAATTAAACTTGTGTATTATAGTACAAAGTGGATTATTTATTACTTTCTAACATTTAAGATGAACTTTCACCTGTCTCACCAAATTATAACTATTGAAGTCTTCACCCACTGTATCCATATTTCTGGTGATACAGGAAGACCCCAAGACATAAAACTTTGGAATTTGTCAATTATCTTTGGGAATATAACAGTGTTTGTGTTTTGGGAGGTTTTTTTGGTGGTTTTCCTTTCTTTTATTTTCTTTTTTTTCTTTTTTTTTTTTTTTTGGTGATCACTGCATGTTCTTTTCCATTCTAAACCTCAGAGGCATGTAAGTATCACTAAAATACATCACTGGAGATGAGAAACAAATTAATTGTCTTGGAAGCCTAATTTATATTCTTTAAACATTTATGAGGATGCTAAAATGAACAAAGGAATATCTCTCCAAAAGAATCATTATCACCTTCATTGTAACTTTTTATGCTACCTTTGAAAAATCTCTTGATGTCTAATCATCTGTTGCAAACAATGCAGGGATAATTATAGTTTTCCACAAGGTGATGTTTCAAGTTCTGGAAGGCTTACTGTAGTATATTTAGTGTTAACAAGTAGCAAGACTCATCCTAAAGCAAGTAGGATATAGGTTTGGGTTATTTTAAAACAAACAAGCCAAAACAAAACCAAAACCAAACCCACACACAAAACACAAACAAACAAAAAATCCCCAACCCAACAAAAAACCAAACAGAGCCCCCAAAACACAAAAGCACAAAACCCCCAAGAAAACCAAAGAAAGAAATAAAAATATTGTTGTTTGAAGTGTTAGATTATTGAAAATAATGTATGCATCATGAAGAATTTTTTGCTCCCTTATCATAAACCTGTTTAGTAAATTATTTTAAACTGTGTTATGTGGGAAAAAGTCATTCTCAAAACTGGCAGTTCTAATGAAATGCAGATGGAAAAGTAGCAGAATTGACTTCACAGGTAACTCAAGGATAAACATCCAGGACTGGACAATGTCAGTGTCTTCCAAATTTGAGCAGGTATGGGGTGCTGCAGGTTCCAGGGCTAATTGCAGGAGGAAATGGTCAGCTTACATGAAGATGGAGAGTTGGGACTATTCAGTCTGGAGAAGAGAAGGCTCCAAGGAGACCTTATGGTGTACTTCCAGTATCTTAAGGGGGGCTACAAGAAAGCTGGGGAGGGACTTTTTAGGGGTTCAGGGAGTGATAGGACTGGGGGAATGGGAAAAAATACTTTTTTTTTTCCTATTATTATTACCTTTTTTACATTAGACAAAGAGTGAATTTAAGCTTCCACCTCCTTTACTAGAGAATGGTGGTCAAAAAGTCTCTGCTTTTTTTAATTTGACGTGCCACCCAAGTCAACAGCACAGCACATGTCTGTAAGGATAATGTCTTTCTTGCATTCTTTCCAGTGGATGTTTAGCCAAGCACAGGTTGGAGAATAAATTAATAAAAACCAGAAACCTTGAAAGAGAAAACCCACCAGAGGTTAAAAATGATAATGCTGAATTAATCAGGGATCTAAATAGCTTATATTCTTCTAAAAGTCTATGGGTTTTTTCCAAAATACCTGTTTGCATATTTAGACAAAAAATGAAAGGAAAATTCACTGGTTTATACCCAAAACATTCATGTAAATTTTAAAAGCACATGTGGCAGGTCAAACATTCAAGCCTTGCCTACTACTGTGCATATAAAGGATTATTTTTTTAACACAGACAAATCTTTGTGGAGGTAGGAAGAGCATGTGGAAAAGATCATGTGATATTCATAGAAGGTGCAGATACAATGTCAGTGCTGACTGAAATTTTGCTTTTCCTCATCTCGATCTTCTTTTACTTCTGTGAAACACTTAGCCAGATGTTAATTTGTAGAACTGGGGAGAAAATTTGGGTCAGGGTAGATTATGCCATTCTGTTTGTAGAGAGTAGGACTATGAGGAAAGCTTCTGTATGACACATGACAAATACATGCAGATAGCAGAGCAGTGAGAAGAGAGATTGCTTTCACTTGGGATTTAATTGCTCCCTTATGTGTTTTTTATCATAGTTTTGGTGGAGCAATGAGAAGTATCACCTGGTGCACTCTTCTGTTCATGAAGTTAGAAACAGCTTGTAGCTCAGAATGAGGGTTTGTAAAAAACTTCCTATCCACTCACCTAAGAGGTGCAATGTTTACACTAGTGTTGGAGCCAGCAATTCTTTACAACAACAGATGCCTCAATTTTAAATGTGTGTTATTGTGAAAAACACCAGAATATGGGTAGCAGGAGCTTGTAGCTTGCCACATGCATGGCAAACATTGCAAGTACCCAAATTATAGCTGTTTATGTGCAGGTAATCCCTAGTGGTGACAACTTATTTACTGACTCAGCACAATTTAGAATCATAGAATCATAGAATCAGTCAGGGTTGGAAGGGACTACAAGGATCATCCAGTTCTAAATCCCTCCTGCCTTGGGCAGGGACACCTCACACTACATCAGGCTGGCCAGAGCCTCATCCAGCCTGGCTGCAAACACCTCCAGGGATGGGGACTCAACCACCTCCCTGCACAACCCATTCCAGGCTCTCACACTCTCATGGGGAAGAACTTCTTCCTGACGTCCAGCCTGAATCTCCCCACTTCCAGCTTTGTTCCATTCCCCCCAGTCCTGTCACTACCTGATAGCCTAAGAAGTCCCTCCCCAGCTTTCTTGTAGGCCCCCTTCAGATACTGGAAGGCCACAAGAAGGTCTTCTTGGAGCCTTCTCTTTTCCAGACTGGATAGCCCCAACTCTTTTAGTCTGTCCTCATAGCAGAGGAGCTTCAGCCCTCTGATCATCCTTGTGGCCCTTCTCTGGACACCTTCCAGCATGTCCAGATCCCTCTTGTATTAGTGGCTCCAGAGCTGGATGCAGTAGTCCAGGTGGAGTCTCACCAGAGCAGAGTAGAAGGGGAAGAGTACTGGTACTCAGCTCTGGTGGGGCCACAACTTGAGTGTTGTGTCCAGTTTTGGGCTCTTCAATACAAGAGATGTGGAGGTGCTGGAGCCAGTGCAGAGGAGGGCAAGGGAGCTGTGAAGGGCCTGGAGAATAAATTTGATGAAGAGCAACTGAAGGAGCTGGGGATGGTTAGTTTGAAAACGAGGAGGCTGAGGGGAGACCTCATGGCTCTCTACAACTACCTGAAAGGAGAGAGGTGGGTGCTGGTCTCTTCTGACAGGTAATTAGTGACAGAACAAAAGGGAATGGCCTCAAGCTGTGACTGGGGAGTTTTAGACTGGACATTGGGAACAATTTTTTCCCAGCAAGAGTGATCAGACATTGGAATGTGCTGCCCAGGGAGGTGGTTGAGTCGCCAACCCTGGATGTGTTGAAAGGTTATTTGGATGTGGTGCTTGGGGCTATGGTTTAGGGGTGAGCCTTGTAGAGTAGGGTTCTGGGTTGGACTTGGTGATCCTGAGGGGCTTTTCCAACCTGAATGTTTCTGTGATTTTGTGTGTGCCATATGTCCTATGTTCAGTGGTGATAATGGGCAGATTTACTGTTTGTTTAAGAAAATATTAATTAACATTGTTGTTTCTTAAATGTTTTCTGTAGACTTTCACCATGGAAACCTAATATATTGCTGTCATTAGATAAAAGCTACTCCATGCATATCACTCCATACCATCAATTACTTTAGCTTTTCTTCTTCACTTATCACAGTTTTTATTCACCAGCCTCCTGGCATCCTAATTGCACTCATCTAGAAAGCTACTATCACTCTGTGCTTGTATGACTCCACCTGAACTTTTCTTTTTTCAAAGATGGTTCTGCTGTGGGCAGAGCTCACCTACAGTTCTACAGAAGAGGAAATACCATTGCAATTCCTCAAGGAAAGACATAATTCATCTCTTCATTACTTTTTCCTAGGGCATTTGTTTCTAATAGCAGATTTGTTTTCTTTTTTATGTTTTCCCCTCCTGGGTTGCAAGCTTTCTTTTAAACAAAACAGAGTGATTTCCAATGCATGCTGCTTTTCTAGATTACTTAAAATGCAGACAGCCAATTAAAATAGAATCATAGAATTGTCAGGGTTGGAAGGGACCTCAAGGATCATCCAGTTCCAACCCCCCTGCCATGGGCAGGGACACCTCACACTACATCAGGTTGCTCACAGCCACATCCAGCCTGGCTGCAAAAACCTCCAGGGATGAGGCTTCCACCACCTCTCTGAGCAACCTGTTCCAGTGTCTCACCAGCCTCATGGGGAAGAACTTCTTCCTAACATCCAATCTGAATCTACCTATTTCTAGGCTTTTTTTTCCATTCCCCCCAGTCCTATCATTACCTGACCCCCTAAAAAGTCCCTTCCCAGCTTTCTTGTAGGCCCCCTTGAGATACTGGAAGTACACAATAAGGCCTTCTCCAGACTGAATAGTCCTAACTCTCTCAGTCCATCCTTACTGAGAGAATGGAAACTACCCAAACTGCTGAGAAGAATGGACACTACCCAGAATGATGAGAAGCAGCAAAACTTTAACTAGAGACAGGCTTAACCAAACCAGAAGAGACTTTTATTAAAAACTCCAACAAAAGCAAGAAAGTTCATCTTCACATATAAGAAACATTTGACTGTATCCTCTACTGTCTTCTCCTAGTGATGAATCCTCTTCTGTGCATGCATGGACTCCATGTCAGACTACAGCATGTCTAAAGCCCTGTTGTCAGCTATAACTAACAGTTCTGCCTCTAGATCTGCTGCTGACGCAAACTTTTTCTGACACGGATTTCCCCCCATTCACATGATTGGTGTCTCCTAGAAAGTGAGTGTGTCAGATGTGATTGCTGTAGTAAGTTGGTGCATGTAATTCATCTGCTCATGCAATTGAGCCTGTTCTTAGAATCATAGAATCAGTCAGGGTTGGAAGGGACCACAAGGATCATCTAGTTCCAACCCCCCTGCCATGGGCAGGGACACTTCACACTAGCATGGACAGTTCAGCAAGTGCCCCATCCCTGGAGGTTTTAAGGCCAGGCTGGATATGGCTCTGGGCAACGAAACTGGTGAGAGGCCTGGAACACAAACTCTATGAGGAAAGGCTGAGGGAGCTGGGGTTGTTTAGCCTGGGGTTGTGAAGAGGAGGCTCAGGGGTGACCTCATTGCTCTCTACAACTACCTGAAGAGAGGTTGTAGCCAGATGGGGGTTGGTCTCTTCTCCCAGGCAACTAGTGGCAGAACGAGTGGACACAGTCTCAAGTTGTGCCAGGGGAGGTATAGGCTGGAGATTAGGAGGAAGTTCCTCACATGGTGATTGCCCATTGGAATGGGCTGCCCAGGGAGGTGGTGAAGTTGCCATCACTGGAGACGTTCAAGAGGAGACTGGATGAGGCACTTAGTGCCATGGTCTAGTTGATTGCTTAGGGCTGGGTGATAGGTTGGACTGGATGATCTTGGAGGTCTCTTCCAACCTGGTTGGTTCTAGGATTCTGTGATTCTATAGGGTTGAATGCTTGTGGGTAAGAATCAAGGGAAAGGACAACAATGCAGATGTCATGATGGGAGGCTGCTATAGGCCACTCTGACGGGATGAGGAGGTTGATGAGGTGTTTTACAGGTGTCTGGGGAAGCTCTCAGAAGAAGCCCTTGTTCTTGTGGGGGACCAGATCTGCTCCAAAACCCAAGCACCAAAGATACCCCAAGGCTCAGCCCTCTCAGACAGCCACATCATCTGCCTGCCTGCACCATGCCAGGGACACACCCTGCACAGAGAAGCCTCTCCCAGCACAGCAATGCCCACATGCAGATACCATCACTGCTTTGTTCAACCAGTGTGAATTCAAATGCACCTCCATATTCTTGGGATTATAAGTGCAGTAACTGAATATACTGCTGTAAAGTGGTCTGTAGTGAGGAACCCAGCAAAGCTGATTTTTATAGGTATCTATTAAAAAGTTCTGTTGCCCTAGCTGCTCTGTTGGGCAAGTTCTGGAATTCCCCTTTGTGGGCAAAGCTGAAGTCTTCCTTCACAGTTTAAATTACTGTTTGCCGTTTCTGTTCTTTGCTAATATTGTTTAAATTGTTACATGACCCTGCTTGTGAAATCCCCTTTCCACAATGCAATATTTTGAATGAGTAAATAAGTTTTGTTAATATTTTCCATGGGTTTTTTTATCAATAAAGTTATTAATATTATTGTTAATCATTCTGCCCATTATTTAATATTAATAACCATAACAGTGGTTCGAAAGCTGCAACTTGGAGAGGGACCTGGAGGTATTGGTTGATAGTCAATTGAATATGAGTCAGCAGTGTGTCCAGGAGTCAAAAAAAAAAAAAAAAAACAAAACAATGACATCCTAGCTTGTATTAGGAACACTGTGGCCAGCACGAACAGGGAGGTGATCATTTTCCCTGTACTCAGTACTGGTGAGGTCATATCTCAGGTATTGTGTTCAGTTCTGAGCCCCTCACTACAGGAAGGATATTGAGGTGCTGGGACATGTCCAGGGAAGGACAATGAAGCTTGTGAAAGGCCTTGAGCACATGACCTACAAGGAGCATCTGGGGAAGCTGGGGTTGTTTGATATAGAGAAGAGGAGGCTGAGGGGAGAACTTTTTGCTCTGCTCTCTACAACTATCCGAAAGGAGGTTGGAGCTAGGAGGGGGCCAGCCTCTTCTACTTGATGGTAAGTGACAGGAATAAAGGAAATGGTTAGAAGCTGTGCTAGGAGAGGTTTAGGCTAGATATTCGGAAATACTTTTTCACTGGAAGGGTTATCAAACATTGGAATGGTCTGCCCAGGGCAGTGGTGGAGTCACCATCCCTGGGGGTGTTCAAGTGGCTTGTGGACCTGGCACTTAGGGACATGGTTTAGTGTTGATCCTTCAGTGCTGGGTTGAAGGCTAGACTGGATCTTTGAGGTCTCTTCCAACCAGATATATTCTGGGATTCTATGAGGTGTATATCAAGCACTTAATTTATCAGAGATGTACAACCTGAACAAAACCAACCAAATCCACATCCAGCCAAAAAACATGGATGGAAACACAATCAGTTGTTATGGTTCTTCTGAAACTGGAGATACATTCAATTCAGTCAGTGATTTATTTGCTGCTAAGAATGATGTATGTGATGCTGTGAATGATATACCTGACTTAGTTCTGCACCTGAGAAATCTAGTTCAGTACCTGACACATCAGTTTTACAGAAATGTGTTTCATGTGCACAGTTATGAATTTGATACAAATTAGGTCTTTTTATTTGGTTAGCACTACCTTTCCTTCTGAGGTATTTGCCTGTGAACTGTACAGGATACACACATCCTTCACATGAAATGCTAAGGAAGGACATGTCCATTATACCCTGCAACATTGACAAAGCCTTCTGAATGCTGAAGTGAGCAATAGGGTGTGACAGAAGCATTGCTTTCAAAGGGTGCTTTTGACACAATATGTGAAAGATGGAGATCAGATTAACTCAAAGAGAAACACTAAACATCTGCTCTGCCGGCAACCACAACCAAAAGCCTTTCTGCACATTTTCAATGATTTTTCAGTAAAAGTCTGAAAAAAATATCAACAGCTTCTCTGAATATGCTAGTTTAGAATCTCCTGTTATCAGAGGAAAAAGTTGTCTTCCATGTAGATCAGTGACTTTTTTTTTTTTATTTTTGTTACAGTGATTTTTATATTTCAAAGTCATAACAGACCTGTACATGCACATATACTGAAGATGTTAGTTGTTAAGATGTTAACATCTTCCAAATGACATGATTTTAGCCCAGATTTTCAGTAACAAAAAGGGGAACAAAACCCAAACCAATCAAAGAAAAAAAGTCCTTAATCTAACTCGTATTAGGGTTTTGGATTTGCTGTCATGAGCTAGAAAAGAGTATTAGCAGAAATGAAATTTGAAGATACCATCTGGTATTTGCAAAATTCTTTCATATATAATATATTCATTGCTGGCCATGTTTAGAGAAATGAACAGAGCTAAAACAGCCTATAACATACAAAAGGAGAGTAAGGAACGAAGACAGATCTTTTAACATAGTACAAACAAAAACTCACTTCTGCAAATTTAGGCTCCAGTGCAAGTGAGATATTAGAATTACTTGACTGAAGCCCACATTAACAAAGATTGTTCTTAATTCAGTTTGACTATGACATACATTATTCTAGTACCCCTCCCCTGGCTTTAATTAAAAAAAAAAATTGAAATATAGAAAGCTTTGGGATTTAGCCTAATTTTACCAATCAAGAAGGGGTTTGTTATACTAAATGTTCCTGCCTACATCTGTTACTCACAGAGCCAGAAAAACTCACACTTAAAAGAGCTGCACCAGGTGTCTGACCTTATATTAGTCATACGTTTCTCATTGCTACAGATACCCTGAAAGAAACTAATTAGTGAGAAAGAAAAGCACATTAATGAAATCAGGATAGTTTGGTTGCCCATATGATGCTATATATACTAGGTCCCTTAGAAGAAACTCTATTTTGACCAACACACCAGACTTTGAAGAAGTTCTCCAGAGGTGGTGTATTCAGTTGCAGAGCCATAATTCCAGAACAGAAAATAAGAGGTCAGATATAACCAAGACATTCAATACACAACATACAGGCACAAGCTGACTGCACCCTCAGCTAAGTTGCAGATGATACCAAGCTAAGTGGTGCAGTTGATAAGACTGAATGACAGGATGCCACCCAGAAGGGCCTGGACAAGCTGGAGAGGTGGGCTGAGGAGAATCTCATGAGGTTCAATAAGGCAAAGTCCTGCACCTAGGCCAGGGCAACCCTTGATATCAATATAGGCTGGAATGATAAAACTGAGAGCAATCCTGTAGTAAAGTACTTGGGGGTGCTGGTAGACAGGAAGCTGGATATGAGGCAACAAAGCACACTTGCAGCCCAGAAGGCAAATCACATCCTGGGTTGTATCGAAAGAAGTGTGGCCAGGAGGTCTAGAGAGATGATTCTGCCCCTCTGCTCTGGTGACACCTTAACTGGAGTACTGCATCCACCTCTGGGGACCCCATCACAAGAGAAACATGGACCTGCTGAAGCATGTCCAGAGAAGGGCAACGAGGCTGGTGAGAGGCCTTGAGCACAAGCCCTATGAGGAGAGGCTGAGGGAGCTGGGACTGTTTAGCCTGGAGAAGAGAAGGCTCAGGGGAGACCTCATTGCTGTCTACAACTACCTGAAGGGAGGTTGTAGCCAGGAGGGGGTTGGTCTCTTCTGCCAGGCAACCAGCACCAGAACAAGAGGACACAGTCTCAAGCTGTGCCAGGGGAGGTTTAGGCTGGAGGTGAGGAGAAAGTTCTTCACAGAGAGAGTGGTTGGCCATTGGAATGGGCTGCCCAGGGAGGTGGTGGAGTCACCATCCCTGGAGGTGTTCAAGAGGGGATTGGACGTGGCACTTGGTGCCATGGTTTAGATAGGCATGAGGTGTAGGGTGACAGGTTGGACTCGATGATCCTTGAGGTCTCTTCCAACCTTCTTGATTCTTGATTCTTGATTCTTGATTCTTGATTCTTGATTCTTGATTCTTGATTCTTGATTCTTGATTCTTGAAAATGATCGAAGGGCTGGAGTACCTTGCCTATGAAGACAGGCTGAGAGAATTGCAGCTGTTCAGGTTGGAGAAGAGAAGGCTCTCAGGAGGTGAAAACAGCTATGTTCCAATATCTGCAGGGGACATACAGGAAGGCTGGGGAGGGAATGCTTAGAAGGTCTTATAGTGACAGGATGTGGACAAAGGTTTTAAACAGGAGCAGGGTAAATTTAGGTTAGACATAAGGAGGAAGTTCTTCACAACGAGAGTGGTGAAATGCTGGAGGAGGGTGCCCAAGGACGTGTTTGAGCCCTGTCCCTGGAGACATTCAAGATCAGACTCGATGTCACCCTGAGCAATTTGATCTGGTTGGAGCTGTCCCTGCCACTGCAGGGGGGTTGGGCAAGATGACCTTTCAGGGTCCCTTCCAACCCAATGCAATCTGTGAGCTACAAAATAGTATTTCCTTAAGAAGTGTGCTCAAAATATTAAAAACAAACAAAGCCCGATCGGGATTATGGCGTAAATAACCAAAATCCTGTCCGAGGTAATTAGAAACAATGCTTGAAGGGTAGTCTGTTCTCCCTACTTTGCTTATAACCTTATCAATCTCTCCATAAAAAAAAAAAAAAAAAAATAAGCTGACATCTGAGGTCTTAGAGGGGAAAACGAAGGAGTAGAGCAATATTTGCTTTAACAAGGGTACTTTTGGGCATTGATTCACTTCAGTATCCATTACTGCTAAAGGTTACAGACTCGGGTTTCACACTTTTTTGTCAGAGGCAACTGACTCAAAAGTTGTGGTTTGGGTTGTGAGGAACAAGGCAGAGAAGGAGACTTACAGAGAAGTCGTTTCTAGGAGTGTCTTGGCTTAAGGAGTGAAACAGATGCTCATTAACCCTTCTCAAAATTGTCAAAGAAAACCACTCCACACCAGATTGGAAAGAATTAGGAGTTTAAATGGAAGTATTATTCATAACTGCATACAACTGTACAAAAGCATGTAGTACACACAAATTCCATAGTCCACCTCAGCCATGGTTCTCCAAGAACCTCCTTAGGCCAAAGTTTCCCACCCCCGTCCTCCAAAACAAGCCAAAAACTCAGGCCTCAAATGCCCTCCCCCCTCCACCATGCCTCTCTGTCTCACGCCTTCTCAAGTGACACAACTACAAATTCTGCTTGCCAGCTCCAGGCTGCTCCATGCCCCAACTGGCAGCATTCCCAAGGCTGAACCAGGACCCACTCCCCCACACCAAACCCAAGATAAGGCTCCATGCATCCTCCCAGGAGCAGAGAGGGAGGAAAAAGGGGAACAAACTGACTCTGCAGACAGTTTATACAGACATGGCAGAATTGTGAGAAGTGATAACAAGTTATCATTTCCTGGGTCCATCTAGTCCCCCTGGAAGATCTTAAGGAACTCTATGGTTCTTAACAGCATCCAGTCTCAACCCATAACAAGGAGTTACAGATGAAACAGGTCTCCAAAACAACATCATGGTTGCATTCCCTGTTATGCTGATGTAGTTCTAACAGGTATGTCTAGGCGTTAAACAAATATCATCTTGTTGTCTGTCTTTATTTCTGTAGGCATCCTAACACTTTTTAGAAAGTGTTTCCCTTCCAGAACATACTGAACCAAGTCTTCACAGTCTCACAGTATATCAGAAGTTGGAAGGGACCTCAAGAGATCATCAGGTCCAACCCCCTGGCCAGAGCAGGATCACTTAGGGCAGTCTGCACAGGAATGTATCCAGGTGGGTTTGGAAAGTCTCCAGAGAAGGAGACTCCACAACCCCCCTGGGGAGCCTGTTCCAGTGCTCTGTCACCCTCACTGCAAAGAAATTTCTCCTCATGTTGAGGTGAAATCTTCTATGTTCAAGTTTGGACCTGTTGTTCCTTGTCTTATCACTGTGCACCACCAAGAAGAGCCTGGCCCCCTCCACTTGACACTCACCCCTCAGATATTGATAGACATTGATCAGATCCCCTCTCAGTCTTCTCCAGACTAAACAGTCCCAGGGCTCTCAGTCTGTCTTCACAGGGGAGACACTCAAGTCCCCTAAGCACCGTCATGGCTCTGTCCTCTTGTTCTTTATTTGAAATTTTGACAGGCACATTACAATCAGAAGAATATTGTTGTGGTTCAGAGCCAAGGGAAGAGTACAGCTGGTATGCTGGACTCCAGATCATTCTTTGCCTTCTGCATTTATTTGGGACATCCCTGATCCCAGCAGAATAACATCTGTAAAAGCTTCTATATAGTTAAAAATTGCCCTCACAAGGTCTCATGAAACACCATAAATATCACCCTCTGTTCTGCTCCCTCAAGCCCTGTGGCTGAAGTTGAGGCTGGAGAAGGAAGTTTGATTTTGAGTTGTTTTTCACTCAAAATTCAGTTAGCTTCCAGGTAAATCGTAATTAAGCTGCATATTAATGTGCTATTAGTTTATTAAATAACACTAGCATGCAAGGCATGCAACCATTCTGATCACTTCCCTCTGATGTCAGATAGTGGGCTTTATGCTAAAAAAAAACAGTGTTCATCAAATCAGCTTTCAAGTGAATACATTCCATATATTTTTCACATTTTTACAACAAGTCTTAATAACTACTGCTAAACCTGTGCAAATACTTGCTGTTTATTTCTTACTACATTGAAATACACAGAGGAATGCCCACTGACTTTTTTCTCTCTTATTTAATCCAATAGTAAGGTGAACAAAACTCAATTCAACTTGAAGATTCAAACTGGCTTCTAAAGAATTTACATTTCACCTTCATGTTCAACCATATGTATGCTCTGGTTGACCAGAAACACTCTCAAATACAATCACATTTTAAACCTCATACAGCATACTGCAGTTTTGACATCCTATAAATCTGTTCATCCTGGTGGGTTCTATTTCACCTGTCTTCATTTATAATGTTGACAATCACTACCAACATGCATCACTAGTAGATACAGAAATGTGAATTCACACCAGATTAATCTGAAAACCAGTCTGAGAATTCTGCTAAATATTGTAATGCCTAAGAAATGTACAAGGACAGTTTGCTTTCACTCAGTAGTTTCACCTTTATATTGAAGTGATTTATTGGGTGATATGCCTCTTTGAATCTGCTGTTAGCATAATTTCAAATAGACATCTGCTATAAATGTACGTTGGAAGCTCACAGATACTCTTGTGGAAGGCAGCTCTTAATACTCCACAGCTCCTGTTGGACAGTCCTTTACATTACCATGATGATGAAAAAAATCATATTGAA
Organism: Indicator indicator; assembly: GCF_027791375.1. Lineage (NCBI taxonomy): Eukaryota > Metazoa > Chordata > Aves > Piciformes > Indicatoridae > Indicator > Indicator indicator. The sequence continues at coordinate 43,079,445 of NC_072015.1, forward strand.
AACATTTTCTCTCCTGGCTTAAAATAAAAAGCTTTCGTTTGTGGTTAAAATATGATTATAACCAATGAAATGTTGCAGCCAATGAAACAGCCAATGAGACATTACAAACATCTTCCATTTAAAGCTATTCCTTCCATACTGTGGAGACCATAGCTAAGGACTGTCTAGCACAGGTAAAAGCTTGCAATACCATCTTGATACTGCATGGTGGAGTAAGTGCCAGAGAAAACATAAGCATAAGGAACCATGTGTGACTTCTGCAGCTTTTCATTTTAAGTAAAATTGGACCATCAGTTATGTCTGAGCAATACTGCAAGTTAGAGGTTAATATCAGGGCAAATTAACCAACCCTCATTTCCCAGTCATGGAAAAGATCTCTTTCATTTTTTTTCCACTACTAAGAACATTTTTCCTGCCCTCATGAACATAAAGTCAAGTTTTTTCTCTCCTCTTCCTTTGTCTCACACAGGATTCCTTCCTCTGTTATGAGGCATTGTTCTTTCTTGCCCGATACTCCCATACAAAAGAAATTGTTCATGTGGTGAAAATTATTAGAGTAGGTACTCTAATCTTTCAAACAGTATTAGGTTTAGGCTTCAGATTACCCAAATTGTGTTAAATTTCTGAGAAAAACTTCAATTTTGACCAAAATAAAAAAGAAAAATCTACTGAAGATGAATCCTTATTCACCAGATCAGTAGGATGCATCATAGAAGTTGCAACCAATGGTTTGTCAGCCATCATTAACTTACTTTTCTGAATCCTGACACTAAAACATATGTCCTAAAGTGATTTACACAGATCTTCTGAGGAAGAGATATTGTAGGATGTACCAGTCAAAATAAATCTATAACAAGAATTGTTTTCCTTGACAACTTTTCCATTTTTTTCACAGATCTTATAGCTGAAAAGCTGATATGAAATTTCTTTTTTCCTGGCAATGATTACTAATGCATTCAATGTGCTCTCTGTATGCCTAGCATAATGAAGGAGGTGCACATTACGACATTATTTTAGCTCATTTATCAACCAGACAAAGCATACTAGATTGATTCAAACAGAGTAATTAGGTGCTTTTGTGATAGAAACGAGAAAACGTAAGCTTGAAGAAGAAAATTAATATTCTACAGGTTATTCCAAATAGAAAACTGACCTCAATTCATTAAGCTATATAAGTCAAAATAGTCACTCCTCAACTTTTGACCAGATCTTACTTGTCAAAAATCTTGGATGAATGTTCAGAAGAAAATGTGATCACAAATCAAAAGGAAAGATTTCTTGGACAGGAACCATGCATTGCTCATCACAGTTTCATTCACACTATTGTCATAAAAGTAAAAAGTGCATATAGGAGCAGAAATAACAGCAGTGGGAGAAAAGCAAATAAAAAGGACACAAGAAGATATTATACAGATTCTCTACTGATGTAAATTTGTCTCTCTTCACCTGAGCAACAGAAACTAAGCTTATTTACATCACCTGAGGAGATAATTTTATTAGAAATTTGGCATCATCATCATATAACTTATCACTAACTCACTCTTCCAGTGCTGTACAGTTGGTCTGTGAAGGTAGATGCTGCATTTTATTGAGCATGATCTGAAGTGGAAGAATCAAATGGTTACAATTTTCAATGTATTAAACTCACATGTTTCTAGGTGACGTGAAGTAGGTCACATAAAAAATTCCCCTCTGTTGCTGTCGGGGGGAGGCTTATTTATTAATTACCCTCACATCAATAATTAATAAAATGATATGGCAAATGGGTATTAATAAAAACAGTAACCCTTTATTTATGAAATGTGCCAAAACTCATTAAAAGGATCATTGTATGGTTCTGAGATATATTTACAGAGGGAATTATGCAGTCTTAGGCAAATACAAACTATTCTATGAAAATTAGGAGGCAACAACTTGGAAAGAGAAGGTCCCCGAGAGCAGGTAGTGCTCAGTCACAGTGGGGAGGAGGCTCAATAAGAACTGTTAAATGCAAAGGGCAGTGAATTAGTTATTCACAGCTAGTTTCACCCATATAAGGGATACTGCTGCTGCTGCATTAGCTTTGAGGCGTTCTTGTAGGCGCAGCATGGCAGATTGCCGGCAGGAAAGGTTTCCTACGTGGTCCAGGCTGGTCTGGCTGCAGCGGACGGCAGGCAGTTAACGACGCTCTTGGCGACAGGCACTTGCTTGGTTCCTGGGGAAACTGAGGCACGACACGAGTCTGGTGGCAAGGGGAAGCAGACTAGGCGACTCTAGCTTTCTAGGCTCTTGACTTCTCTGGCTTGCACATGTACGGCTCCTGGCTTTATCCCAGGCTCTGGACCAGACACTCAAGGCAGGGCAGGGCAACTCGAGGTGACAAGGCTCAAAGCAATGCTTCAGCAGATTTGAGCGAGGCAAGGCAAGGCTACCTAGCCACTTGTATATATATAAAATGTCAGAGGTCAATTGGTCCAATAGGGCACTGAACCTAAGATGTAGCTGCCCAACGGAAAGCGTTCAGCCCTACCACCACACCCACTTCTGTTACTGCTCAGGAACAACCCAGTTATTGTTTCATTGTGATTGTTTTGTTTGTTGTTTTGTTTAGTTTAGTTTAGGTTTTGGGTTTTTTTAATACAGTTTTCAAAACCAGGTATCATTTACAAAATCTCAGTTTCTAACCTTTTAGAAATGGTTTTCAGGGATTCCAAGAGCCTGGCTGAATTTGCTGAGATGTTGATAAACTCTGGAAGGAAGATCCAAATCAGGTTCTGCAAAACTGAGGCTTCCATGATTCAAACTAAAATAGCAATGGAAATAGATAAGACCAGTGAAACAGTAGTGATTGCTGGTCAGTGCTGCAGGCCTATGGGGTGATTACAACTAAGCCGTTTTAGCACCAGAGGAACAAGAAGAGTATTTCAAAACATAAATGTTATAACATAAGATTAATTTATATTAAACTCTCCAGGTAGTTAATTACTCCTCAGAAACACAAGATTAAAATCTATGTTGAAACAGCTTCTTTAGGGAGTGTGGGAGAGGAAGGAGGAAATATTAGTATTTTGATGTACTGAAATGTATATTACTTTTGTGTGTGTGTGTTTCATAAAGAAAAATGGCTCAGTCATTTCATTTGGAAAAAGTGGCTCATTGTGTATGCCCATTGCTTGTATCCTTTGCCTGTTTTGGAAGGATACTATTCTTAATGCACCATAAAGAGTAATTTCACTGGCATGACAGAATATTACAGTACTACAGAAGTTATTACATTCCTTACTGAATGCATAACCCGAATGCAGGAACAAAATTCTTTTTTCTTCTGTTGACATAAATGCTCAGTAATTCTTGGAATTACTCCTAAGATTCACCTGTGTAACTGAGATAGGAATTTGAATCAAATAAGTACAGAACCAGAACTTAATATGCCAGACTATAAAGACATTAAATTAAAAAGCCTTTTATTCCTCTACTATGAAGCACTCCATAAACTTTTAACATATGCATTGTGACCGCTCTTGTATTGCTCAAACTATCTAAGCAGGTCAAGAACCAAGTTAAACAAGAGTCCCAATCAAGAAATAAACAGTTAAAATGCCAACACGTCTATGACATTATAATGTCTGTTATGTCTGTTAATAAAACAGGCAGTGACAGTCAAGGATCTCGTTATGGTTTTAAAACTTTTTTTTTTATTATTTTTCTTCACAAAATTTAAACAGGGAAAGCAAAGGAATGTAAATAAGTCACTATTGGGTGTAAGAAAGCAAAATAATGATTATTTTAAACACTTCCATTGGAGAGGTAGAAATGTTTAAGAATCTCTAATCAAAACAAAATTGGGGCAGGCTGAGTCTGACCTGGCTTGCTTGCTCAGCTTCTGTCTGTCTGGTGATTTCTTCTTTTCTGGCTGAAGATAACACACTGACCGTGACAATCTAAGTCTAACAGCCTCTCTGCTTATTGACTCTCTGCCTTTTGCCAGGAGAGTCTAGGGGGATTCCTTCTGGTCTGGTGGGGGAGGCCCCTTGGGGGAAGCAAAGGGAGCTTGGTTGTGCTTTTCTGTTGACTGTACATATTTGTAAATGTTGTGAATAGTGTCTATTTGTACAGATTCATTGCATTTCATCATAGATTGTAGTTTTGCCTGTAAATACAGCTTTCATTTGCTTCCAGACTGAGCTAGCCTGGTTATTGTTGGTGTGGGGGGATTTCAGCTCTTGCACTGTTACAGTTCGCTGAAAAAGAAACCCTCATTAAGCTGCAAATCCATAGGTTATAGTAACTCCAAAAGAGCTTTCAGATTATTTTCTGTCAAAAGTCAGTGTATAGGTCTCTGGTTCCGATTTTGAGATGCATGTGAATAGTGTATGTAACACAGATTAAGAGCTTTGAAAAACCTTTGTAATACAGTGCAAATGAGTTCATCACTAAATAAGCAAAGATGATGGAAACATTACTGTTGAAGCATAAAGTTTATATCTGGTACAGGCGGCTACATGGAATCATGTTATAAAAAATAGTTCATTGTGGTAGTTTTAGGCTGTACCTTGTAAATTTTCCACAGATCTCAAGCAGAAAGTACTAGAATCTAAATAAATCACCATTGGGTGTAAAAAGGAAAACAGTGATAAGTTCTAAACAATCCCATTGGACAGATAACAAACATAAACTAATCATGAAAACTATCTCTCTCTCTTTCGGCTTCCTCATTCTGGGAGACACTAACTTCCTTCTGGCTGGCTTTGCTTTTCTGACCTTGGCTGTGTTCTTTGTTTTGGCTAAGTACTAAAAACCAATTCTCTGCTCTTCCTCTTGTCCCTTTGTGTCAGGAGGGTAAGGAGGGGAGCAGGGAAGGGAAAGCTATTAGCTCACCTGCTTTTTGACCAGAGGGGTTCTTGTGCTGTTTATCAACTGTAAATACCTATGAATATTGTAAATTCTGTATATTTTGTACATACTCATTGCATTTCACTGCAGATTGTAGTTTTGCTTGTAAATACAGCTTCATTTGCTTCCAACTGGGCTGGGCTGGCAATTTAAAGTTGAGGGGAATTTTTCAACCCACCACATTATAACTAATTGCTGCTCAACATGTCTGTTGGTGGTACAGTCATGTTCTTCTTAATTTGTTAACTTTTTAGGTGTAGATGTAGCTGTGCTGGTCTGTGATTCGTAGCTCTTGTTCCTTTCATTTTGCCCATAGACACTTTTTAGCCATGTACTGGGAAAGAAACCAACCAAGCAAGTAAAAAAAAAAAACCAATAAAATGTTAATAATACCATTTAAATAGTTTAAGGTCTTTGGCAGCCCTTGAAAATAAAATGTCCTCCTACTATTAACTTAAGAATCTATTGTGTCGGTGTGAGCAGAAATTCCCCCCCCCCCCCCCCTCCCCACCGACAATAACCAGGCTAGCTCAGTCTGGAAGCAAATGAAGGCTGTATTTACAAGCAGAGTCTAAAATCTACAATGGAATGCAATGAATATGTACAAATATACAAAATTCACAACATTTACAAATATATACAATCAACAGAAAAGCACAACCGATCTCCCTTTGCTTCCCCCCAAGGGGACCCTCCCAAAGGGGCCTCTCTCTCTCCCAGGAGCTTCCCCCCAGGCCCCCCTGGACAGAGAAGCAGAGTTAGTTAAGCAGAAAGTTGTTAACTTAGCTGCCAAGGTCAGTGTGTCTTATCTTCAGCCAGAAGAGAAGAAGAAGAAACAGCAGCCAGACAGCCCAGCAACTGCCCCGCAACTGCCCCCACTGCCGAACGCAGAATGTGCAGAATGCCCACTTTGTTTTGGGTAATAGTTCTTAAACATTTCTATCTATCCAATGGAAGTGTTTAGAACAATCATTATTTTGCTTTCTTACACCCAATAGTGACTTATTTATACTCTTTCACTTTCTCTGTTCTGAACTTTGCAAGGAAAAATTAAAAAGACAGTTTCAAACCATCACAATCTATACTGAATTTTCTTTCTTAGTTTTCTGACTTATAATTATATGACATATATTAAAACTGTCTCAATGTTTGGTTTCACCATAAACAGTGTTTTTTAAGGGTTTTTTATGTCTGTGGCAGAGTAGCAGCAGAAAGAGGCATTGCCTGCATATGGTCTCCTGTCTGTTTCACATTTTAAACCTCCACAAAGAGAAGGTAACCTTGTCTCTGAGGGATGTAGGTGTGTCAGATGTAAGAGCCTGTAAGAGATGCAAGATGTAAGAGGCTAAGGCAGAACCAAAAAAATAAACTTAGAGAGAAAATGCACAGATAAATAGAAGCCAATAGCCTGAGGACAGCCCTCAGGGCACAGGGAAGGAGACCCCTTTGCGGCTGTATGTGCTCCAAAAATTCAACCCCAGAAACATCTTAAAGATGCATAACTAGAAAGTAAGCCAGGAAGAAAATATTCAAATGGCAAGGATACAACAACTGAATCCAAGAAAATTTAATCTGTAGAAAGAGAGTCAACAAGTGCTTGCTGGCCCTAAGGTCCTGGGTCCAGGCCCACTCTCCCAGGAACACACAGGGTTGTGAAGCCACGCTTTATTTTGTTTTACTTTTTTTTTATTCAGGAGAAGAGAAGGTTGAGGGAACACCTTATTCTCTCTACAACTAACTGAAAAGAGGTCATAGTCTCTTCTCTCAAGTAACTAGTGATAGGACAAGAGGAAATGGCCTCAAGTTTATCAGGCGTGGTTTAGATTTCTTTACTAAAAGAGTGGTCAGGCATTGAAACAAGCTGCCCAGAAAAGAGGTGGACTCACCACCCCTGGGAGCATTAAAAAAGTTTGTAGAGGTGGCACTTCGGGACAGGGTTTATTGGTCATGGCAGCGTTGGGTTGATGTTTCTACTTGATGGTCTTAGAGGTCTTTTCCAACATGAATGTTTTTATGATTCTAAGAAAAAGGGTTGTGAGCACTACATCTTAATTGATGACTCTTAATTGGAACTGGATGTGAGAGGTGATAAGCAATAAGAAATATGCTGTTAAGTTCAAGCTAAAATGGAGTGTGATATTATTAATATTTACCTCAAATAATGTCTAGATTTCTCTTTTTCTATCAAAACCAAAGTACTAGTAACAACACACATGAGGGTAAAAAGAGTAAGTTCATTATTGCTTTGGAAGGATCAAAGTCAAACAAAACAGAAAAAGTTTACTAAGGATGTATTTCAGAGTAGAGGAATGGCCATACTGAAAAGGGCCAGGTGGATGTCTGCCAAGTCTGACAAATCAATTCTCATAGCATGTGGAAACCAAAACCTTTTCTGAAGAGAGCAGATTGCCCAGAAGCATCAAATAAGCCTGAACAAAACCTGAGGTGTTACAGTTAAGATAATGCTTTTGTAAAATATCAGGGACCGTTTGAATTGCTGAGGCTAAACAAATTTATCTTAAAAATTACTAACTTAGGCTTCGTTATTTAGAGGGAAAAAGGAAAGAGTGGTGTCAGATCCTAGTCTGTGAATTCCTTACAGCTATTTCAGGGGCAGGATTCACATTTTTTTCCCATGCTTTAAAATATATTCTGTTTGGGTCAGATTTAGAATAACCTACCTAGATAACCTGTTTTGAAAAAGGATAAAATTGGATGGAAGTTTAACAATTGACAAATCAATACCTTTCCTGGCTTTAGCTCTTTATATCTCAGGGACTTAGTAAGCATCAATGTTTTGTTTTGTTTTCTTTTGTTTTTCTGTCATGAACTCTCCCCATTTACTCCTCAATTCACATAAACCTCAAAAATGTGTAATGTACTTCAGCCAGAAGCTCTCCAACTTGACAAGCCTCTGAACAAAGAAAGGTTTTGTTGTTGTTTTTTTGTTTTTTGAACATGGGTTCTTCTACCTTCACGTGGTGCTGTCAAGGTTTTTAACCATTGATCTCTCCTGCCTCACCGCGCTATACGCAGTCCTACAGATCATTGTCACAACTCTTCTCAGGTGTCACTGATCCAAACATATCCATTCTTCAAACAGAAGCCACATCTTTGGTTGTCCTGTCTGCCCTCTTCTGAACCTTTCCAGTTCATTAGATCCTTTGTCAAATGGAAGCCCAAGTACTGAACGTAACATTTCAAGATGTAAGCTAACCATGGATTTGTACCCATGGCATATTAATGCTTTCTGGTTTGTGATTTTTTTTTCTAGTAATTCCTGGCATTTCCTTCAGTTTTATGACAACTAGTCAAAATTGGTATTTTCATGGCACTTGCTATCCAATCAATCATAATCCCTGCTGTTAACTATGATGAGAGGTAATCCACTCTTGTAGGGTAATGGTAAATTCAAGATATCATCATTTTATATGTGAAGTTAGATTTGGGGTTTTTTTCCCTGTGTGTATCACTTCATATTTATTTGCATTGAATTTTACCACTTCTTTTTTTCCAGTCTCATGTGGGCCTTCTGCAGTTTCTTACAATCAGGATGCAGCCTTTTCTACCACACTGCTTCCTTTTCCAGTTTATTTATCAATATATTGAACAACATAAGTTCCCATCCATGTCCCTTAAGAAGTTAATTTGTGATTTCTTTCCACTCCAAGAACAGACAATTTACTTCTGCCCTGTGTTTCTTGTCTTTTATTTTCCCATAAATACTTATCCACATGAAGATTTTCCATCTTACGCAATTTAATTTATGCTATTTAATATGTTCTTTGTATTTTTAACTAAGAATAACATCCCAAAACCAGTAAAAAGAAAACAAGATAGAAATGATGACTAATATAGAGCTTTAACAATGTTTTAATCCATTTTGTCAGAAGTCAGCTGCTGAGAATTAAACCATGCCTTTTTTTCCAAATTGGGTATTGCATCCTGACTGGGTTTATGCTTGTGGAAAACTCAAAAAAAAAAATGGCAGCTCAGGCATATCCAGCTAAACCAACTTCACCCTCACAGTTCTGGTCACTCAGTTGCTGCACTGGTGAAAATCTCAGTGCAGACTAACCAAGTTGATAACCACTCACATTCTCAAGAATGCTTTATTTTAAGCTGGTTTGACTTGAAATGTAAAAATACTGAATGAGCACTGTCAACAACTAGTTTACAAACTACAGAGAATATGGTTAAGGCTTAGTGATCTACTGTTTAGTAGTTCATAGAAAAAATTGAGATGTCTATGTAAGGAAAACACATGTTCTATCTATGCAGATAGAAAAAAATATTTAATTTAGTTGCTTGAGAGGAACTCTTCAAAGCGTTGTCCTGATTACTGCATATTTGCAGAACTGAACAGTGTGAACAGTAATGACTGCTCTATGAATAGGAAAGAGAAAGAACAGTTTGCCCTATTCAGCATGTTTTCATACTGCCCTCTTTCTGCAAATACAAGGTAAAAAATACACCTCTGCATCTGAAATTAATTTGTTGGCATGCTTTTATTGCATGGATAACTTTGTAAGAAAGATCTTTAGCTCTTAACTTCTAGTCTAGTTAATACCTATGGCATAACACATTTTGTCTCAATCTGCTTCTGTGGATGAGAATGTGCTCTTGCAGCCAAGAAGGCAAATGCCATTCTGGGGTGTATTAGAAGGGCTGTGGTTAGTAGGTCAAGAGAGGTTCTCCTCCCTGCCTACTCTGCCCTGGTGAGGCATCATCTGGAATGTTGTATTCAGTTCTCGGTCTCTCAGTTCAAGTAGGACCTCAGGGAACTGCTTAAAAGAGTCCAGTGCAGAGCCACAAAAACAATTAAAGGAGTGGAACATCTTCCTTATGAGGACAGACTGAGGGAGCTGAGGGCTCTGTAGTTTGGAGAGGAGGAGACTGAGAGGTGACCTCAATCCTGTTTATAAATATGTAAAGCGTGAGTGCCAAGAGAACGGAGTTAGGCTCTTCTCAGTGATGCCCAATGACAGCACAAGAGGCAATGGGTGGAAAGTGAGGCATAGGAAGTTCCATGGAAAGATGAGAAAACTTTTTTTACACTGTGTGAGGTACAGAACACGGGAACAGGCTGTCCAGGGGAGCTGTGGAGTCTCCCTCTCTGGAGATATTCAAAACCCACTTGGATGTTTTCCAGTGTGATCCCCTGATCCTGCTCTGGCAGGAGGGTTGGACTGTATGATCTTTTGAGGTCCCTTTCAACCCTTAAAATTCTGTGATTCTGTGATTCTGAACATTCTTTTATGGTTGAGGAAAAGCACATGAATTTTATTTCACTTGCATGTGCAGAGAGAAAAGTTAGAAATACAGAAAAGGAGTAAAAGCAAGACATAGTCACCACCAGGGATCCAACAACACGTTCTGAAGGCCTTAATCCACGAGGAAGCTTCAAACTTTGCCATTACAGTTGAGGTTTTGTATCGTTTCCAGTCTCATTTGTAGTTGAAGTTCCTCATTCAGTTGTCATAGCTATGTAGCATGTCCGACTTCTGTCAACACTGTCCCGCCATTAGTTGCATGCTGATCACCTCTAACCTGTGCATGCATCAGTCATCTGTGGGGGTCTCTCTGTCTAAGGACCCTCAAAACTGTCAACTCATTCCATAATCTTTAGATTATGCACAAGTGTGGTAGTTTTAGGCTATGCCTTTAAATTTTTTTCACAGATCTTGAACAGAAAGTGGTAGAACGTATATAAATCACTATTGGGTGTAAAAAGAAAATAATGATAGTTCTAAACAATCCCATTGGAAGAGATAAGGGACTTAAACTGGTTATACCAAAACAATTTCTCTCTTCTCACGTCCTCAGGCTGGGAGATACTAACTTTGTGCTTCTGTTGGTTTCTGCTTCACCTTGGGTGAAGTGTTTTGGCTAAGTTCTAACTTTTCTGCTCTGTCTCTTGTCCCTTTTGTACAGGGCAACAAGGGGGAGGAAGGAGGGGAAGAAGCTGTTGCAACTCCCCTGGTCTTTGGCCAGGGGGGTCCTTGTGCTGTTTATTAATTGTAAATCCCTATAAATATTGTAAATCCTGGATATTTTGTACATACTCGTATTTCATTATAGATTGTAGTTTTGCTTGCAAATACAGCTTTCATTTGCTTCCAGCTGAGCTGGTCTGACAAAGTTAATGTTGGGTGGAATTTTCCAGCCCACCACACACAGAAAGCTTCAACTTGCATTACAACAGTCTTGAATGTGGAAACTGAAGTTCTGTGAGCTCCAGCTTGCACAACAGCTCTAGCTTGGGGTTTTGTCTGGTTATCAATTGCTACGGTCAGAGAGCTAAGTTTAGGACAAGATATCCTAGTTGTCTTAGTTGCTATCTTCATGGGATAATGTTGAGACAAATATCTCGATTTAGCAACTTAACTCCTTGCAACTGTCTGACTGTATTTATATCCTTTTTCTTTACGGTGTTAGAATTCCCTCTGAACATTTATAAATTTAATTGAATGTCTATTATGTTTTCAGCTTAATCAGCATTTAATAAGGACTTAAATTCAGCTTTAAACAAATCAAGCAAGTTTAAATTTGATTCTTAAGGAAATCTCAAATTTAGATAGAAATAATTGCCATTTTAAAAAAAAGAATTTATTATTTTATCACTGTATTTATATTTATCACTGTATTATTTCAACAAAAAAAAGTTGTTTAATCTCTCACTGCTCACTCACTGCTTCTTAAATATAAACATTTTTCCATGATTAAAAAATATAAATTAGAATCATAGAACAAAATCATAGAATCAGTCAGTGTTGGAAGAGACTGCAAGGATCATCTAGTTCCAACCCCCCTACCATGGGCAGGGACACCTCACACTACATCAGGCTGGTCAGAACCAATTATTTTAACATGAATGAACAGTGGTAGCATCAAATGATTTTAACGTATTCTGCGTTCATTATATTCAAGCTTATGTAATACGAAGAAAGTAGAAAATTGGTTCCTTCGTGAAATGCAAAACCATGGAGCAAAACATACAATATTTATAAGTATAGATCCCAGGGGAGTTTTGAAGTGTTAGTCACTGAAAATAATCCCTTAAGTGAAACCTGTTCTCTGGGACAGTGGACAGGGTTGTTGCAAGGTGCTCCAAATTCCCCCACCTTCCCTCATTATCTATCAGCAGAGGTCTGAACAGGGGAGACAAAGGTGTGAAATGGTCTTCCCCTGCCCTGATGACAGTAGTAACCACCTACTGCCCTGCCCGATGGAGGCCCCGCAGGGATTTACAGGTGTGGGGAGAAGCCCTCTGGGATTTGGGTATGTGATAAGGGGGATAGTTCACATTCTGGCATGGACAGATGTGATGGTTTGAAACTGTCTTTTTAATTTTTCTTTGCAAAGTTCAAGCAGAGAAAGCTAAAGAATGTAAATAAGTCACTATTGGGTATAAGAAAGCAAAATACTGATTGTTCTAAACACTTCCATTGGATAGATAGAAATGTTTAAGAACCACTACTCAAAACAAAGTGGGGAGTCTGCAGTCTGCAGTCGGGGCAACTTGTTGGGCTGTCTAGCTGCTGTTTCTTCTTCTCTTCTGGCTGAAGATAACACACTGACCTTGGCGAGCTAAGTTAACAACTTTCTGTTTTAGCTAACTTTGCTTTCTGCCAGAGGGGTCTGGGGGGGGAGGCCCCTGGGAGAGAGACCCCTTTGGGAAAAGTCCCCTTTGGGGGGAAGCAAAGGGAGCTTGGTTGTGCTTTTGTGTTGATTGTATGTATTTGTAAATGTTGTGAATTTTGTATATTTGTACATATTCATTGCATTTCATCATAGATTGTAGATCTGCTTGTAAATACAGCATTCATTCACTTCCGGACTGAGCTAGCCTGGTCATTGTTGGAGTGGGGGGAATTTCAGCTCACACTGACACAACAGACTGTCTAGGAATACATAGAAAGGTGAGCAGAGAGCAGTCAGGGCTCTCAATTTCACACGGCTCACTTGTGTTTTGGGGCACACTCGTTTCATCTCTGCCACTTTGGACACTCGTCTCCCACTGCTCTTGCTCCCTTCTTCCTGGACCGGCCCTCCAGCCTGGGACCTGCCTGCCACCGCCAGCCTGGGACCGATCCTGCTCGGGAGCCTGCCAGCAAAACCGTGAGTCTGCCTGCCTGGGCCCTGCCTGCCATTTTGCTTCTCCGTGGGACCGATCCTGTAAAGCCTGAGCCTTGAATCAGATCACAACTGGACAGTTTCTGGAGCCTGTCAGGAGAGAGAGAGCGCTAAGGACCATCTCCAAATTCCTACTCTGATTCCCGTGAGTACCCGGCCCACTCATATCTCCTTAAGGGTTATTGGTCAGCCTTTGATTTATAAGTGGGTGAAGCTATTTGTGCTTAGCCTTTTCCAGTCTCTGAACTCTCCAAATTGTATTGAAAATTGACATAAGTAGCCTGGAAGAATTCATGACTGAATAGAAGCTGTAAATAATTGTTATCAGTTTTGTACAGAGTTTTGGGGTGGGGTTTGGGGGAAAATAAAAGAACTCTATTTTTACAATTCCTGCCTTGTTAATTTAACCCCGAACTAATACAAGGGTTTATGATTCAAGAATGCAAGAGAGCTGACTGTGCCATAAGGAATGACAGCTTTTGGGAAGGATGGTGAGCAGAAACACTGATGGAGATAGTAAGAACTGAAGTAACTGACATATCCCTTGTGTAGGAGTATCTGATTTTGGCATCAACATTTTACTAATGATTCTGAGTTACTTAATTGCTCGGTCCATGAAGTCTCCAACAATGGCAATATAGCCACTTGGCAGACCTATTACCCATGCTTTACCACCTAGGTAGCTAAAAAAGCACAGGTGATTTTCTTTTGAATAAAGAGTACTTCAGAACTGCATCCAATTAATGACTATGGTGAGTGGTAAAGATAATGCAACTATGACATGATGAGTCTGTGGAAGATGGATGTATCCGAATGAACACTCACTTGATGGGTATTTTTAACACTCTATAGTCATAGGGAGAATGATATTCCCTAGAGCTATCAGGCATGCAAAAATACTTTTTTCTTTGTGAAGCTAGAGAACTCAAAAAGTAGTATTTCCTGAAGGTATAGTCATCTTCTCTTCCTCAACCAGAAAAGCCCCAAGCACTTTTTTGATCTCTCACTGTTATATGAATATATATCCAAAGGAAAACACTATGCCCTGCCTGAGCAAAAAGAAACAAGCAAATTAAAACCAAAAAAATCCATATATGTGACGGATCCAGATGCAGAAGGGGCACAGGAGTTAGCCCAGCAGCATGACATCTCCTGCAGCATGGGATGTGAGGAACAGCCTGTAGTGAACATATAGGTGCAGGGGTAGAGTAGGTACCAGGTCACGTATCTGGTAAATCAACACCCTGATACATTTGAAACTTTCCTGATCGTGCTCCAAGTGAGGCAAGCAGCAAACCTTTCTCCACTGCAAAAATAGTTATGTATCACAGTCTCACAGTATATCAGAGGTTGGAAGGAACCTCAGGAGATCATCAGGACCAACCCCCGTGACAGAGCAGAATCACTTAGGGGAGTCTGCACAAGGAATGTATCCAGGTGGATTTGGAAAGTCTCCAGAGAAGGAGACTCCACAACCCCCCTGGGGAGCCTGTTCCAGTGCTCTGTCACCCTCACTGTAAAGAAGTTTCTTCTCATGTTGAGGTGAAATCTTCTATGTTCAAGTTTGAACCTGTTGTTCCTTCTCTGATCACTGTGAACCACCCAAAAGAGCCTGGCCCTCTCCACTTGACACCCAGCCCTCAGATATTGATAGACATTGATCAGATCCCCTCTCAGTCTTCTTTTCTCACTCTTCCTTCAGATGCTATTAACACCACTGTGTGATTTCTGCAGCCTAAAAAGAAAGACAGGAATAATTTATGTGCTCCTGTTGAACAGAAGTAAAGGGAATCACTGAGAAAAAAAAAAGAGTAATAAATCTAATGGGCAACAACGATATGCGGTCAAATAAGGAAGAAACAATAAAGAAAAAAACAAGCTACCCCATTATGTACAATTTATGAGTAGAAAAGGAACTGTTGCCTGATTAAATTACAGTCGTTTCCTCATCATTTATAAGACTTTCCAATAACTCAAACTATTTTGTAGATAACATTTTGAAGCACCTTACAGATTAATTAGCAGTAGTGTAAGTCATATGCTATGTAACTTCCTGAGACTTTTAAGGGTGACAATATTTTTACTGGACTTGGACAGCTGGGTTTGCAGCTCTTAATGCATTTAGTGGATGTGTTTGACACCCAAATGGATCTTTTAGCTATTTAGATTCCTTCAGTTCTCAAATCCAGAGTTATTTTATGAACACATGGCTGGTAGGTTTTGTTCAATTGTTTTTATTCTGTAACCACTAAACATACGATAGATTACAGAATTAGGGACAGTTAGAGGTTGTTGTTACTGTAATTTCCATCCAGTATGAGATGCTTAGAAATTAATTTCTTGTTTTTAAGGAAGAAGAACATAATTATTTTCATTTGCTGACACTTTAATATAGGTCCACATAGTCCGTAATAATAGAAGCAGTCCTTAGCACTGAGGAAAAAAATCATGAGGATACTCAGAAACAGGATAACTGGGAAAAAGCAGACCAAAGAGCAAAGAACAAAATCGCAAGAGGTCCACATATTAGGACTGTAAAACTATAGCAAACATTATTGTTCAACAATGGCAAGAGGTTGGTAGAAAAACAAACAATCAAAAGCCACACCAAAACAAAACAAAAGTTCTAACATTTCTTTATTGATGGTAAAACCAGGGGTATTATTCTTGGAAGGAACGCTCTGTCTTAAAATAGCTTCAGTATAGAATCATGGATTTGTTAGGGTTGGAAGGGACCTCATCGGTCATCCAGTTCCAACTACCCTGCCATGGGCAGGGACACCTCACACCAGATCAGGTTCCTCAGAGCCACACCCAGCCTGCCTGCAAAAACCTCCAGGGATGAGGCTTCCACCACCTCCCTGGGCAACCTGTTCCAGTGTCTCACCACCCTCATGGGGAAAAACTTCCTCCTAATATCCAATCTGAATCTCCCCATTTCTAATTTTGTTCCATTCTCCCCAGTCCTATCACTCCCTGACACCCTAAAAAGTCCCTCCCCAGCTTTCTTGTAGCCCCCTTCAGGTCACCTCGGAGCCTTCTCTTCTCCAGACTGAACAACCCCAACTCTCTCAGTCTATCACCATAGGAGAGGAGCTCCAGCCCTCGTGGCCCTTCTCTGGAACCCTCCCAGCAACTCCATATCTTTCTTGTAATAGAGGCTCCAGAACTGGATGCAGTACTCCAGGTGGGGTCTCACCAGAGTGGAGTAGAGGGTGAGAATCACCTCCCTTGACCTGCTGGCTATGCTTCTCTTGATGCAGCCCAGGATGTGATTGGCTTTCTGGGCTGCAAGTGCTCACTGCTGGCTCATGTTGAGCTTCTCATCCACCAGCACCCCCAAGTCCTTTTCTTCAGGGCTGCTCTCAAGCCAGTTCCTGCCCAGCCTATATTGGTGCTTGGGATTGCCCTGACCCAGCTGCAGGACCTTGCATTTGGTCTTGTTGAACCTCATGAGGTTGTTATGGGCCCTCTGCAGCTTGTCAGAGTCCCTCTTGATGGCATCCCTTGACAGGGATCTGAACCAAAATGGAAAGGCAAACAGAAGAATACAACTAGGTCTAGTTATTTTCCTACAGTCCTAGCAGTGTATGACTAGCTATGCCTTCAAGCTGCAGAGCACTACTTCTGCATGGTGTAAGTGAAGCAATGTTCTTAATTACAGAGTGATTTGGTACTATATGCTCAGTGGTTCATTTGAGTTTTGCTTCTGCTAATACATTTTATATATATATATATATTTATTATTTGTTTTTATTTTTGTAATGTATTTTTCATGCTTGTCTTTATTACATATATACAGCAACATACATATTATCTCTATGTATATATAGAATAAGAGTAGTAGAAACAGTGAGGGAAAATACATTTAGAGTTCATTGAAAAGGTTTAGCACACGTTTTGTAGAATGAACAATAAATGAATGATTCCATATTTGGTTATTACTTATTAAGTGCAACCACTAAAACAAACTAAATTATCTTGGACTGCCAAAATTATTACATTTTCCTTGTTAGTGAGAAAATGTCAGAGAAAATGTATCTATCTGAAATTATTTTCAAGTCTTTGTGTACCCATTTTATGCATTAAATGAGCTTAGGAGGCAGAGTGAAAGGGGGAGCTGTAAGCAAAACGTGTGATCAGGTAACTGAAAGCTGGTTTCCCATACCCAGAGTGACAAAATTACAGTTTTTATTTGGTTGTGCTTCACTTTGCCAGCTAACTGTTGTTTTCCAATTTTATTATAGAGCTTTTGATGAATTTAATTAAGAACTTTTATTAAGGGGAAGGGTTCAAAATAAATTTACATAAACTGGGTCTTCAGCTTTGGAGATATTCAGACTTTGATTTGAAAGACGTTGTGAGCAACCTGATTTAAGTTTGAAGTTAGACATGCTCTGAGCAGAGGGCTGAACCAGAGGACTTTCAGAGGTCCCTTGCAGCCTCACTTAAGCTCTGTTGTGACACTAGATCCTGCCTGAGCAATGTCAAAGCAGTGAAGATCACCTCTTATTTTTCAGAACTATTATATTGACTATCATTTGTACTTTGTTATTGATAGTGTGTAAGGTAGAATATGCAATGGGAGTGAAGAGTTGGAAGGAGAAGAGGCATCACTGGACTGAGTAACTAAGAACAGACCACTTTTATCCCACTTTCATTTCTCTCCTTGTATTTGATACCAATACCTCTCTTTATACCGTGTTTAAAGTTAATTACAACAGAAAGGCATCAGAGCCTCTCAGCCTGTCTACTTAAATCTCTTCCTCAGTCATTGATGCATTTTTAGATCATCGTGTGTATTTCCAAGGAGCTGTCACCAGCCCAACCCACGGATTAGAGTGTTCAGGTTCAATTACTACCTTGGTCAGTTTTCTACATCTTTCCTGAGGACACAAGCTACAGAAAGAAACTCTGGCTTTCAACTGCTTATATCACCAGCACACCTGAGCAGAACTGCAGAGAAAATGACATTTTTCAAACCCCTGGGCTTCTCCACATCTAATTTCAGATTCACTGGCAAATATTAGGGATGTGAGAACTTCTCAAAAGATTCCTAGAAATCATTTATATTTAAAGATATTAATCAAACTTATCAGAAAGCCACTCTCAGATAATAAAGAGACTTTAGGAAAGTTATTTAGAGTCACTAAACAAGCCACGAGATGTGTAAATTGATCTTTGCAGGTAGGCAAAACTTCACACCCCCATGTAGAAACAAATGTATGCACACAAACATACACAGAAATGAAAAATGTGATATTCCTTAAGCCTAAGGAAGCAATTATTTTTGCTGAACTACTGCATATACTTTTTCTTACAAAATATAAACTAGCAGTAGAATTTTTTAAAAAATACAACACAGAGTATGAGAACACAAATGGACAAGTGCAGGGTCCTGCATCTGGGGAGGAATAACAACAGGCACCGGGACAGGTTAGAGGCTGCCCTGCTGGAAAGCAGCTCCATGGAGAAAGACCTCGGAGGGTTGGTGGACAGCAAGTTCTCCATGGGACAACACTGTGCCCTTGTGGCCAAGAGAGCCAATGGGATCCTGGGATGTATCAAGAAAGGTGTGTCCAGCAGGGCTAGGGAGATTCTGCAATACTGTGTCCATTTTTGGGCTCCCCAGTTCAAGAGAGATAGAGACCTGCTGGAGAGAATCAAGAATCAAGAATCAAGAAGGTTGGAAGAGACCTCAAGGATCATCGAGTCCAACCTGTCACCCTACACCTCATGCCTATCTAAACCATGGCACCAAGTGCCACGTCCAATCCCCTCTTGAACACCTCCAGGGATGGTGACTCCACCACCTCCCTGGGCAGCCCATTCCAATGGCCAACCACTCTCTCTGTGAAGAACTTTCTCCTCACCTCCAGCCTAAACCTCCCCTGGCGCAGCTTGAGACTGTGTCCTCTTGTTCTGGTGCTGGTTGCCTGGGAGAAGAGACCAACCCCCTCCTGGCTACAACCTCCCTTGAGGTAGTTGTAGACAGCAATGAGGTCACCCCTGAGCCTCCTCTTCTCCAGGCTAAACAGTCCCAGCTCCCTCAGCCTCTCCTCATAGGGCTTGTGCTCAAGGCCTCTCACCAGCCTCGTTGCCCTTCTCTGGACATGCTCCAGCAATTCAACATCTTTCCTAAACTGAGGGGCCCAGAACTGGACACAGTACTCAAGGTGTGGCCTAACCAGTGCTGTGTACAGGGGTACAATGACCTCCCTGCTCCTGCTGGCCACACTATGCCTGATGCAGGCCAGGATGCCATTGGCTCTCTTGGCCACCTGGGCACACTGCTGGCTCATGTTCAGGCGCCTGTCAACCAGTACCCCCAGGTCCCTTTCCGCCTGGCTGCTCTCCAGCCACTCTGACCCCAGCCTGTAGCTCTGCAGGGGTTGTTGTGGCCAAAGTGCAGCACCCGGCACTTGGACTTGTTGAATGCCATCCTGTTGGACTCTGCCCATCTGTCCAGCCTGTCAAGGTCCCTCTGCAGAGCCCTTCTACCTTCTAACAGATCAACACCTGCTCCCAGCTTGGTGTCATCTGCAAATTTACTGATGATGGACTCAATCCCCTCATCCAGATCATCAATAAAGATATTAAACAGGATGGGGCCCAGCACTGATCCCTGGGGGGACACCACTAGTGCCTGGCTGCCAGCTGGATGTGGCACCATTCACTACCACTCTCTGGGCTTGGCCCTCCAGCCAGTTCCTAACCCAGCGCAGAGTGCTGCTGTCCAAGCCACAAGCTCCCAGTTTGGCCAAGAGTTTGCTGTGGGGGACAGTGTCAAAGGCCTTGCTGAAGTCCAGGTAGACTACATCCACAGCCTTTCCCACGTCCACCAGGCTGTCACCTGATCATAGAAGGAGATCAGGTTGGTGAGGCAGGACCTGCCCTTCCTAAATCCATGTTGGCTGGGCCTGATTCCTTGGCTATCCTTCAGGTATGCAGTGATTGCCCCCAAGACAATCTGCTTCATGATTTTCCCTGGCACTGAGGTCAGGCTGACAGGCCTGTAGTTCCCAGGTTCTTCCGTCCGTCCCTTCTTGTGGATGGGCGTCACATTGGCCAGTTTCAGTCTTCTGGGACCTCTCCAGTGAGCCAGGACTGGTGGAAAATGATGGACAGAGAGATTACAACAGAGAGCCATAAGGGTGCTTAGGGGACTTGAGCATCTCCCCTGTGAAGAGAGACTGAGAGCCCTGGGGCTGTTTAGTCTGGAGAAGAGAAGACTGAGAGGGGATCTGATCAATGTCTATCAATATCTGAGGGGTGAGTGTCAAGTGGAGGGGGCCAGGCTCTTTTTGGTGGTTCACAGTGATCAGAGAAGGAACAACAGGTTCAAACTTGAACATAGAAGATTTCACCTCAACATGAGGAGAAACTGCTTTACAGTGAGAGTGATCAAGCACTGGAACAGACTGCCCAGGGGGGTTGTGGAGTCTCCTTCTCTGGAGGCTTTCCAAACCCACCTGGATGCATTCCTGTGCAGACTCCCCTAAGTGATCCTGCTCTGTCAGGGGGGTTGGACCTGATGATCTCTTGAGGTCCCTTCCAACCTCTGATATACTGCGAGACTGTGATACTGTAATAGCTACCAAAAAAGTTAATTTGGTAAACTAACCTCCTCTCTTTTCAGCTTCCTCACTCTGGCAGATACTAACTTGTGCTTCTGCTGGCTTTGCTGACCTTGAATGTGTTCTTGTGGTTATGTAACTAACAGCAATTCTCTGCTCTTTCTCTTGTCCCATGTACAGGTGGGTAGGGAAGGGAGCAGGCAGAGAAACTATTAGTAGCCCTTTGGTTTGTCCAGGGGGGTTCTTGTGTTGTTTATAAATTGTACATATGTGTAAATATTGTATATTTTGTACATATTAATTGCATTTCATTTTAGATTGTAGTTTTGCTAGTAAATACAGCTTCATTTGCTTCCAGCTGAGCTGGTCTGGCAACTTTATGTTGGGGGGAATTTTTGACCCACCACACCTGTGCAAACTCATTTCTCCCACCTACCAAGTAACTTATGATACAGACCACTGAGGTACTACTGTCAGGCTGGATCTTGACAGTAGATCAGTCACGTTTCTGTTTGAAGGGTGTTGTCATTGTCTCAAACAGCACTACTGAAGGGCAAGTGTGCACAAGGCATTCTGCAGCACTGGGGGTGCTGTGCTGCCCTATGCCTGCTGCCTGGGGTGGGGGAGGGGAAAAAAACAAAAACAAACTGGAAAGACTGCCAGGACTTTTGACAGGGGGGCAGAGGAATCACAAAATCAGCCAGGTTGGAAGAGACCTCCAAGATCATCAAGTCCAACCGATCACTCAACCCTAACTAATCAACCAGACCATGGCACTAAGTGCCTCATCCAGGCTTTTCTTAAACACCTTCAGGGACGCTGATCCCACCACCTCCCTGGGCAGCTCATTCCAATGACCAATCTCTCTTTCTGTCAAGAACTTCTTTCTGAGATCAGGCTGAAACTTCCACCTGCACAGCTTGAGACTGTCTTCTTGTTCTGTTGCTGGTTGCCTGGGAGAAGAGACCAACCCCACCTGGCTGCGACCTCCCTTCAGGTAGGTGTAGAGAGCAGTGAAAGCTGCGTGGTCCCTGCTGCTCTGCTCAGCTCCGTGCCTTGGCAAGTAGCAGCAGCTGCATCGCACAGCTCTGCCTTTCCGCTGCAGCTTTAGCAAGGTTTAACAAGAGAGAGATCATTATCCTGTATATAGGGTTGTGACACATTGTAGGGGATTGTGGTTGGTTGTCTATGTAAGAAGCATATAACAATGTTTCTCCATTCTCACATTTTTAGGTAAAAATGAAGACAGCTTCATTACCTCAGACTCCAAACTGCACTGAAGTTGGATCTGGGAGGGAAGGGGAGATGTGACTTCTGGCAGAACTTGACAATATTATTCCAAATTAAGGCAATCAGTCTTTGTTAACAATTAGTATGCCAGATAAAATTGGCTTAAATGATTGATCTACTCTTGTGGTGACATAACAGATAATGAACCTGGCCATGTAGGCTAGAAAGTCAAAATTAAAATTATAATGAATAGCATTATGTAAATCTATACCAAGTCAAAGAATGAGGACAAAATTAATAAAACTTAATAGTAAAATCCCTTATTTATAAGAATGGCTTGACAAAAAAATAAAAGGGACAGAGTAGATAACTTCAGAAGCTAGACCCTTGCTTGTTTTAACACAAATCAATCTTATGGTAACAGGAGTTATGGAGACTTTGGCATTAAAAAGCTGATTTTTCTCCCAGTGAAACATGCTAAGCAGTATTTATTGCAGTTGAAATGCAGCTGTTTGAGAGCTATAGCAAGAGTTAACAGTCTGGAAAGGAGGGACAAGGTTTGGTACTTGCTGCCATGGTCTAGTTGATTGGATAGGGCTGGGTGATAGGTTGGACTGGATGATATTGGAGGTCTCTTCCAACCTACTGGATTCTATGATTCTATGGTAAAGCTATTTTATATGAGGTAAGGCTTAAACATGCATACAACACAGAAGATTTCTATTCCTGGAAGTAAGAATACATTAAGAGTGGACCTTCAGGACCTGGGCAGCCTCTGATTGCTTACCAACCTGTACCAGGGTAAAACTAGAGTATGTGTGAACCGTTCTTTCCATCACAGGAAAACAGTCCAGGCCTTAAGGTCCGTGGTTAACCTTGGTTTTGTACACAGGACGAAGGGAGAATGTGGTGGTTTTAAAGACTTTTTAATTTTTCTTCACAAAGTTCAAGCAGAGAAGGCTGAAGGAATGTAAATAAGTCACTATTGGGTGTAAGAAAGCAAAATAATGATTATTCTAAACACTTCCATTGGAGAGGTAGAAATGTTTAAGAATCTCTAATCAAAACAAAATTGGGAGCGGTCTGAGTCGGGGACTCGGCTTGCTTGCTGGGATTCTGTCTGTCTGGCAGCTTCCTGTTTTCTGGCTGAAGATAACACACTGACCTTGACAAGTTAAGTCTAACAGCCTCTCTGCTTCTTGACTCTCTGCCTTCTGCCAGGGGGGTCTGGGTGGATTCCTTATGTTTGGGGGGGTGGCCCCTTGGGGGAAGCAAAGGGAGCTTGGTTGTGTTTTTCTGTTGATTGTACATATTTTTAAATGTTGTGAATAGTGTCTATTTGTACAGATTCATTGCATTTCATCATAGATTGTAGATTTGCTTGTAAATATAGCTTTCATTTGCTTCCAGACTGAGCTAGCCTGGTCATTGTTGGGGGTGGGGGGGGGTGGATTTCAGCTCTCACACTGTTACAGAGAAATATAAAATCTAGAGTTAGCACTATAAACTTAAAAACCAAAGCATTGATGCTTCTTTGGATTTTTGTGATCAATATAATATTTCCCTGATTATGTGAGTTTGTTATATGAGGTATACTTTTTAATGTCTACTTTATGTAAGTCTAAGTACTTATTTACTTGCATGTGTAAAAAAGGGTAATCACCTCCAATGATTACATGCTGTGCTTATCAAAGGCAACTGTGTAATACATTTGCAAGTAACAGTACTTCTGGGGAGTTTAAATCCACTGTGAGTGCAGAGTGAGATTAATGCAAATGAGAGGTTTGAACTGCTCATTGTATACAGAAGACACATATCAGACAGGATAACCACAATAGTTTGCTTCTTCTACCATCAGAGTAAGTAAGACTCTTGCTGCTTGGGAAGTTTTTATTACCAGTGATATTTTCTCAATACTTTTACCTTCCTACTAAAAAAGGAACACAGACTTGAGAAAGACTTACATAACTGTCTTACTGTGAACTTCCCTCTCTTTTCATTTTGTTAGCAATTTACTTTCAGTTCATATTAAACACCCTTTTAAATGCCAGTACTTATAGACTATGATTTCTATTCCACAGTTACTATGTATAAATTTATTTGACATAAACTGGCAGTTCAGGCTGAGTGCCTCCTGCTACTGCCACATAAACTACATCTCTAGTGCCCTGAGTGTCCAACCCAATCAGGTGGACACAGGACACAGCCTATTTCTACCCATAAATCCTGCCCCCTATCAATCCATCTGCAAAGTCCTTCTCTTCCTCTTTCTTCCCTCTCTGGTCCCGTTGGAGATGCTCCCTATCGGGTAATGGTGGGGGAGTATCTCATGATCCCTTAGGCTGGTCTAGGCCTTATGCCAGGAGGAGAAAGGAGGGGGGAGGGGCAGTCTCAGACCTGGCCAGCCTGAGACTAGCCTAGCAGAGGGGGGTAGGGGGGGAGGGGGAAGAAAAAGCCCTGGGGTTTTTGGGTAGACCCTCAGGTGGGGAGAAGGGAAGAGCTGGGAGTCCTTTGGGTGTTGAGTAAGGCACTCTGCATGCTTTGGGTTATTCTGGGCACTATGCTTTGTAGTTTTTGTAGTTTCACCAGTTGCTTTTCCATTTAAACTTTCCATCACTCTCCAATCCGTTTGTGTGAGGGTCATTCTTTTGTCCCTCTCGGGGCAAGAGAGAATCTGTCTGTCCTCAAACCAGCACATAAGCATAATTTTTTTTTCAAGCAATATGAAGCTTGAAGACTCAGATCATGTCAGTGTTACGTTCAATACGCTTACATCTTCTAAGATCATAGAGCAGCTGTCAAAGTATTTTAACATACTTGTCTTTCTTCAGCATCTCTAGAATTTCCTGCTCTCAATGATAATCAGCAAGGAAATTGTCTTGCCAGAAGCTTCATAGTCCTCCTCCTCTCTAGAAGCCTTCAAGCATCCATAGTGGTTTTTTTTTGCAGTTCGAGTTATATACAGATATCCTGTGCTTCCTTTCAACTAATTTTGAGCAGAACTAATTTCAAAGTTCGATATGCGTCCATGTTACATAAGCAAGTAATATCCCAGCTCAAAGACTTCTAACACCAGTTTCCTGTTCCTTCCATTACCACCATAATTCATGTTCTGTTTTCATGAGTACATTGGCAAAGAAGCAGGGTGACAAGTAAAATTTCAACCCTGGACTTCAAAAGGGCCAACTTTCCCCTCTTCAAGACTCTACTTGGAAATATCCTGTGGACTACGGCTCTGGAAGGAAGGGGAGCCCAAGAGAGCTGGTTAATATTCAAACATTACCTCCTCCAAGATCAAGAGAAATGTATTCCCTTGAAAAAACAATCAAGTAAGGCAAGCAGAAGACCTGCATGGATAAGCAAGGGATTCTTAGTAAAACTCAAAAACAAAAAGGGGGTTACAATATGTGGACAAAAGGACTGGTCAATTGGTTGGATTATAGAGATGTAGCCAGAGAACGCAGAGATGCAACAAGGAAAGCCAAGGCCCTCCTGGAACTGAATCTGGCCAGAGGGGTGAAGGAGAACAAGAAGAGTTTTTTCAAATACATCAATGGCAAAAAGAAGAGCAGGGAAAAGATGAGCCCACTGCTGAATGAGATGGGATATACAGGAACTGATGATGCAGAGATGGCAGAGTTGCTGAATGCCTTTTTTGCCTCAGTCTTCACTCCTCATACCAGCCCTCAGGAACCTCAGTCTCTAGAAGCAAGGGAGCAGAACTGGAGAGATGTGGACATCCTACTGGTCAGTCAGGACAGGGTTAGAGATCTCTTATACCATCTCAAGACACACAAATCCATGGGGCCTGATGGGATGCATCCACTAGTGCTGAGAGAGCTGCTGATACTGTTCCTGAACCTCTCTCCATCATCTTTGAAAAGTTCTGGAGAACAGCAGATGGGGCTTAGGACTGGAAGAAAGCAGATGTCACTCCAGTCTTCAAAAGAGGCAAGAAGGAGGAGCCAGGCAACTACAGAGCAGTCAGCCTCACCTCCATCCCTGGAAAGATGATGGAGCAGCTCATCCTGGAGGTCATCTCTAACCACGTGGAAGACAAGAAGGTTATCAGGAGTAGCCAACATGGATTTCCCAAGGGGAGATCCTGTCTGACTTATCTGATAGCCTTCTATGAAACCTTGACCAAGTGGGTAGATGAGGGCAGAGCAGTAGATGTCATGTATCTTGACTTCAGTAAAGTTTTTGATACAATCTCCCATAACATCCTCATAGAAAAGCTCAGGAGATGTGGCACAGATGGCTGTCAGTCAGGTGGATTGCAAACTGGCTCCACCACAGAGTTCAGAGAGTTGTCATCAGTGGCACAGAGTCACCTTGGAGGCCTGTGTGGTGGTTTGAAACTGTCTTTTTAATTTTTCCTTGCAAAGTTCAGAACAGAGAAAGTGAAAGAATGTAAATAAGTCACTATTGGGTGTAAGAAAGCAAAATACTGATTGTTCTAAACACTTCCATTGGATAGATAGAAATGTTTAAGAACTATTACCCAAAACAAGGTAGGCATTCTGCACATTCTGCGTTCTGCAGTGGGGGCAGTTGCTGGGCTGTCTGGCTGCTGTTTCTTCTTCTCTTCTGGCTGAAGATAACACGTACTGACCTTGGCAGCTAAGTTAACAACTTTCTGCTCTAACTAAACTCTGCTTCTCTGTCCAGGGGGGTCTGGGGGGAAGCTCCTGGGAGAGGGAGGCCCCTTTGGGAGGGTCCCCTTGGGGGGAAGCAAAGGGAGATCGGTTGTGCTTTTCTGTTGATTGTATATATTTGTAAATGTTGTGAATTTTGTATATTTGTACATATTCATTGCATTTCATCTGCTTGTAAATACAGCTTTTCATTTGCTTCCAGACTGAGCTAGCCTGGTTATTGTCGGTGGGGGGGGGAATTTCAGCTCACACCGACACAGCCTGAGGCCAGTGGTGTTCCCCAGGGATCAGTACTGGTTCCAGTTTTGTTCAATATCTTTATCAAGGGCCTGGCTGAGTTTAAGAGAGACAGAGAACTGATGGAGAGAGTCCAACGGAGAGCCATGAGGATGCTTAGGGGACTTGAGCATCTCCCTTATGAAGACAGACTGAGAGCCCTGGTGCTGTTTAGTCCTGAGAAGAGAAGACTGAGAGGGATCTGATCAATGTCTATCAATATCTGAGGGGTGAGTGTCAAGTGGAGGGGGCCAGGCTCTTTTGGGTGGTTCACAGTGGTAAGACAAGGAACAATAGGTTCAGACTTGATCATAGAAGATTTCACCTCACCATGAGGAGAAACTGCTTTACAGTGAGGGTGACAATCCCCTCCCTGCTTCTGCTGGACACAGCATTGCTGATCCCAGCTGGGATGCCTTTGACTTTCATGGCCACCTGGGCACACTACTGGTTCCTATTCAGCTGTTTGTCCATTAGCACCCCCAGGTCCCTTTCTGCCAGCAGCTTTCCAGCCACACTGCCCCAGGCCTGTAGTACTGATTGGGGTTGTTGTGCCCCAAGTGCAGGACCTGGCACATGGCCTTGTTGAAGCTCCTCCTGGCAATGTTGGCGATGGATCCAACCTATCCAAGTCCCTTTGTAAAGCCTCCCTACCCTGGTGCAGATCAAGTCTCCACCTAACTCAGTGTTATCTGTTGACACACTCTGCGTCTTCATCAAGGTCGTCAATGAAGATGTGAAACAGAAGTGGTCCCAA
Organism: Indicator indicator; assembly: GCF_027791375.1. Taxonomy (NCBI): domain Eukaryota; kingdom Metazoa; phylum Chordata; class Aves; order Piciformes; family Indicatoridae; genus Indicator; species Indicator indicator. Next base: position 43,106,951 of record NC_072015.1, read on the forward strand.
CACTGAGCCCTGAGGAACACCACTTGTGACCAGCTGCCAGCTGAATTTAACTCCACTCTTAAGGCCCTTTCACCCAGCCAGGGCTATATCCATCAGAGCATTGCTCATCCAAACCACAAGCAGCCAGTTTCTTCATGAGAATTCTGTGGGAAACAGTGTCAAAGACACTGAATGTATCAGATACTCACAAACGCTGTTCTCTGATTCCTGTGAAGGTTTTTAGCAGAGAATTGTCCTAAACCTGCTACAGCTTCTGTATCCACATGTAGGGAAGGGAAAACCTGAGACTAAGAGCTCGATCCTCTCTGTGACTGTCCCATTTTACGAAAGCCAGGTTATGTTTGTCACACATCACAAAAGGAAAGCATTTTAAAGCCCAGACCGACAATAGAAGCAGTTGCAAGAACCATCAGCTCACTGCCCAAGGCTTGTTGCCAGCATGGGGACTGTGTCTTACCGTGCCTAGCAGGGCTTGAAACAGCACCTACGACACGCTAAAGCTCTCCTTGGGAGAGCTTTATATTGGCTTTAATTTTAGGTAAGCAGGTAAGCTTTAGCTGACAAGGGAGCTGGCAGAGAGGCAGAGGAGGGGGAAGGGTCGCTGCCCTCACTGCTCTCACAAGACTCAGCTTGGGGGCGTTGCCACAGGACTTTTGAAGCGGCAATGAACAGTGCGTGGCAGCCACAGAATCACAGAATCAGCCAGGTTGGAAGAGACCTCCAAGATCAACAAGTCCAACCTATCACCCAACCCTAACAAATCAACTAAACCATGGCACTAAGTGCCTCACCCAGGCTTTTCTTAAACGCCTCCAGGGATGTTGACCCCACCACCTCCCTGTGCAGCCCATTGCAATGGGCAATCTCTCTTTCTGGGAAGAACTTCTTTCTAAGATCAAGCCTAAACTTCCCCCTGCACAGCTTGAGACTGTGTCCTCTTGTTCTGTTGCTGGTTGCCTGAGGAAGAGACCAACCCCACCTGGCTATGACCACCTTTCATGTAGCTGTAGACAGCAATAAGTTCCCCCCTGAGCCTCCTCTTTTCCAGGCTAAACAGCAGCCATTTAAAGAGACAGCTAGCTTTGTCTCACTTGTACCCTAAAAAAAAAGAGGGTAATTGTGGTTGGTGATTCCCTTCTGAAGGGTACCCCATATGTCGGCCGGATCCTTCCCACAGGGAAGTCTGCTGCCTCCCTGGGGGAGCCAGGTCAGAGATGTTACCTGAAGGCTGCCTAGTCTGGTGCAGCCCTCTGATGACTATCCCTTGTTAGTTATGTAGGTGGAAAGCAATGAGGTTGACTCCAGAAGTCTAAAAGCAACCAAAAGGGAATTCAAGGCACTGAGGAAACTGGTGGAGGGATCAGGGGCACAAGTAATTTTTTCGTCAACACCCTGAGTTGCAGGCAGGAATACTGAAAGGAACAGAAAGGCATGCATGACTGACAAGTGGCTCAGAGGTTGCTGTCACCAACACAATTTGGGTTTTTTTGATCTTGGGGAACTTTATATGGCACTGGGTCTGCTAGCAACAGATGGGGTACATAAGGCTCAGAGGTGGGGAAAAATCCTGGCACATGAGTTGGCAGGGCTTGGTGAAAGGTCTTTAAAGTAGGCTCAAAGGGGGAGGGGGTTAAACACAGGTACACTAGAGATGAGACTGAGGCCAGCCTTCAGTCTACTATTTCACTTGAGGTGGGAGATGATGATAATATCAAATGGTCTGTACAAGCGGCAGGATGACACATCAGGTTTGGAAGGATGAGGTGATAGTAAGGGCCTCCAACCTGTTTCCCTGAAGCATGCTGTGAACACTGCAGCAAAGGCAAGGTCTGACAGAGGTGAGGCAGGGGCCTCTCAGATAATACGAGACATGAGAGCATTGCCAGCAGATCCAGAAGAGGTGATTCTACCACTTTGCTCTGGTGAGACCTCACCTGGAGAACTGTGCGCAGGTCTGGAGCACTCAATATAGGAAGGACACGGACATGATGGAGCAGGTCCAGAGGAGGGTCACGAAGATGATCAGGGGGTTGGAGTACCTCTGCTATGAGGACAGGCTGAGGGAGTTGGGGGTGTTCAGCCTGGAGAAGGGGAGGCTCTGGGGAGACCTAATAGCAGCCTGCCAGTACCTGAAGGGGGGCTATAGGAAGAATGCAGAGAGACTGTTTGCAAAGATATTTTGCAGTTACTTCCAACCCCTAATGTTCTGTGATTTTGTGATAAATACTTCAATTTTATCAAGTAATTATATGCTTTATCTGAGAAAACACAGAAGAATCCATCCAGCTGGGCAGGATAAGTATAGATGGGAAAATGGGCAGCCTGATGTGACTGTCCTTTAATTTTGGAAGGAAGATAGTGTTTTGACAGAAAATCATTACCATCCTAACTACCATCTTAAAGCCTCAGAGAAGAGAATGGTAATTTACATGAGCCCAAAAATGCCTGCAGCAGAAAGTAGCTTTAAGCTAACTTGCATTTCTCTTGTATTCATGGATTCACCTTTTGTGGTCTCAAGCATCTAATACTGAATAAGTTCAACATGTGGAGGGATGAAAAAAATGTTCCTGGTTTCCCTTGTTTCCCATTGAGTTACATACAAAATTACTTAGTTTTCCTCAGAGATTGCTCTCAGAAATGCTGACTGCCAGCAAGTGAAAAGACCTTGCCGTCAAAGCTGACATTCTAGCATGGAAGAGAGAGCTACCTGCCCTCCAAAGGGGTTACCACAAGATGCTCCATTCCCACTGGAGGCCAGAGGTGGGGTCTACGTTGCAGTTGATACAGAAGTGTGAGGATATCTTTCAATGAAGCATGAGTTTGTGCTGGTGTCTTGGGGTCCATCTGCTCAAAGGCTCTCTTGCCAGGCTAGCAATAAGTACAAGTAGTCAGCTGTGTGCAAAATACTCCAAACTGCTTAGCTTTTAATATCCTTTCATATGGTCAGTACTGGGACCAGAGCTGGTCAATATATTCATCAATGACCTGGATGAGGGCACAGAGAGCACTGTCAGCAAGTTTGCTGATGACACCAAACTGGGGGAGTGGCTGACACAGGAGGGTTGTGCTGCCATTCAGTGGGCCTTGGACAGGCTGGAGAGCTGGGCAGGGAGAAATGTAACAAAGTTCAACAAGGGCAAGTGCAGAGTCTTGCACCTGAAAAAAGAACCTCATGGAGCAGTATATGTTGGGGACTGACCTCCTGGAGAGCACTGAAGGGGAAAAGGACTGGAACAGGCTGCCCAGGATGGTTGTGGAATCTCCCTCAGGAGATACTCAAGACCTGCCTGGATGTGTTCCTCTGTGACCTGCTCTAGGTGATCCTGCTCTGGCACAGGGGTTGGACTGGATGATCTCTCAAGCTCCCTTCCAGACCCTAACTTTCTATGATTCTATGATATTTTTCTTCCCCTTAGGAATAGAGAACTGAAGGGCATCTCTTTAATTTTATCCATTCTGAAGCTAAGCATGTTAAGAATGGAGGAGCTGCCCTCTGAAAGCACTTTTGTTTCCAGTGGTAATACATAGGGTTGATACCCACCTTAGAGGCTGGAAAAAGAAAGTGATCTGAATCTCACACATAGCACCTCCCAGAATGGTCTAGATTGTGGCAAAACCAGGAACTGAACATAGATCATTTGGATTTTTATCCAGTACCTCAATCACAAGTCTATATTTTGTTGACCATACACAATTCTGAAAAATAAAATAAAATTTAAAAATCTATGATCATTATCTTGTCTTTTGGGAAATATGGTAGCAATAGGCCAATCTCTCTCTTAAATGTTAAATGGAGTTGGCTGGTTTGTACCTGGTGACTTCTTAGATCATTAAAAAAATAAATAATAACTTATTTTTTTAATCTGTCAGATGATAAACACTATCTAAAATGTACATGTGAAAGCACTGCAGATCATTGTCTCAGGTGCTGCACAAAACATTGATCTAGCGATTTCTCTCTCATAATAGTCAATTCAGGTTTTTTTTCTGCTACACTTACTACAAGAAAAAAAGAATCTCCTCTGATGATTTTTGAAACATGGAAAATAATCCAACCTTATTCTGTCCAACTGCTCAGGAAAACATTAATGATGCCAGGTCAGATTGGAGTCAATATAGAAGCTCTACAGCTGCAGGGGATATGCAGATACCAAGTTGACCAGGAAATTCTATAGCTGAGAGGCTTATAGTTGATATATAACAAGGGTTATGACACTAAGGGTCTTAGATCTTCTGTGCAATCCTCAGTAGCTGATGCTTTTCCTGTTGCTGCAAATAAAAAAACAGAGACACTGAAGAAAAAAAAAAAAAAAGAAAGATTTCATGACCTAGCCTGCAACCTCCAAGCAAATCTAATCTTCAGAGTGAAGTGGGAAAAATGATGGTGGGAACAAAGTTACCCTTGCAGAGCAGAGAATCTTGAGGTAGTAAAGAAAAGCAAGGAAGGAAGGTAAATTCAGGAAGCCCCTGGAGGAAGGACAGTCCAGACATCCTGTGAAGCATCCATTTTCAGTCAAAGGTTAATAATCCAGTGTCCAAACACAGGATTTTTAAGCCCAAGGACATCAGGGCCAGAGACAGCAGTTAGTAGTTTCAGCCTCTGCAGAGCCAGGGAGCAGAACAATCCACTGTGAAGTTCTTTACTTTCTAGACTCCCGGGCTTCCCTGTGTGGAAGGAAATGGGGGACTGACAGTAGAGCTCCTGAGCTGTATTCTTTCTCCTTTACTTTTCACTCTCCTTCACACACCCTTTTCCAACTCAGATGATCACAACCCAATCCCAACCATGTGAGATGATTCTACTGCATGGATTCTGTTTTGCTTTCAGTTTTAGTAGCCTGTATGACGATGTGAGTATTCCACCACCAAATCACCTGGCAGTTTACAAGAGACTGTTTGACTGGAAGAGCTGCTTTGTAAAAGATGGTTGCCTATTATTTATTTTAAATATGAATAGCTCAGGCTGACTTGTGTTCTATTCAGAAATTTGCTCAATTGGAATTGCTAAAATGAAGCTGTATTTACAAGCAAAACCACAATCTACAATGAAATGTAATGAGTATGTACAAAATATCCAGGATTTACAATATTTACAGGGATTTACAATTAATAAACAGCACAAGAACCCCCCTGGCCAAAGACCAGGGGAGCTTCTCCCACCCTGCTCCTCTCCCTACCCCCCTGTACACAAAAGGGACAAGAGGCAGAGCAGAGAAGTTGTTGTGAATACCAGTCACAACAAAGCAGTGCAGTCAAGGTCAGTAAAGCCAGGAGAAGCATCAGCCAGAGCCCAAGATGCAAAAAGAGAGAAATTGTTTTGTACAACTAGTTTAAGCCTGTTATCTCTCCAGTGGGATGGTTTAGAGTTATCATTGCTTTCCTTGTTACACCCAACAAAGATTTATTTACAATTTACTACTTTCTGTTCAAGATCTGTGGGAAATTTTTAAAGGCATAGCCTGAGACTACCACAGTATGCTAAAATCTAAACCTCACCCCTGCAGAACTAGAGCACAGAAATGACAGTTAAGGTTATAGGGTTAACAGGATGAGAAGGAGATACACCTGGAGTACTGTGTCCAGTTCTGGAGCCCCTATTACAGGAAGGATCTGGAGGTGATGGAGCATGTCCAGAGAAGGGCCATGCGGATGAGCAGAGGGCTGGAGCTCCTCTCCTATGAGGACAGACTGAGAGAGTTGGGGCTGTTCAGTCTGGAGAAGAGAAGGCTCTGAGGAGACCTTCTTGTGGCCTTCCAGTATCTGAAGGGAGCTACAAGAAAGCTGGGGAGGGACTTTTGAGGGTGTCAGGTAATGACAGGACTGGAGGGAATGGAAAAAAACTAGAAATGGGTAGATTCAGATTGGATGTTAGGAAGAAGTTCTTCTCCATGAGGGTGGTGAGACATTGGAACAGGTTGCCCAGGGAGGTGGTGTAAGCCTCATCTCTGGAACCCTTAAGGCCAGACTGGATGTTGCTCTGAGCAGCCTGATGTAGTGTGAGGTGTCCCTGCCCATGGCAGGGTGGTTGGAACTGTATGATCCATGAGGTCCCTTCCAACCCTAACAGTTCTATGATTAAAATTGACTGTTCACATGGGCAACTGAAATCTCAGAAGAGATGTACAATGGCTGTATTTTGATGCCCATTACTGGAAACAAATATATGTGAGTATACCTTTTTTGTGTCCTCCTCTAGAAATAACTAGGTGCTTGTCGTAGGGTGCTCCAAAACCTCCCTTCCCCCCTGGCTGCTGAGGTTTGAGTGAGGGAAGACAAAGGTGCAAATTTCCTTTCCCCTCCCCCTACGAGCTTGAGCGGGGAAAGGTAAAAAGGCCTTTTCCTTCCACCAGGAGCTAAAGTCCCTCACCCATATTCACTCATGGGGAAGCCTGTGCTGGGAGCTGGAATTGGGATTGGATGGGTTATTTGCATTCAGGAGATATTGGTGCTGGACACATCATGTGGTGAAGATCTTTAAACAGAGTGACCAGAAAGCGCGCAGGGAGTCGGACTTGGTTTGGGATTCACTGGATTCGTGTCAAAATTTGAGAGATTTGCCTCCAGCACCCAGGTCTGGCTTCTCCCCAGACCTGTGCACCCTGGGTTTTTATAATTCTTGCCTCCTTAAGTTACTCCCAATCAAAAGAGTGCTGAAACTTTAAACTAGTCCAAGGGAGGAGTTCCGTTTAGTGGCTTTTTTGCTGAGTGTATAAAAACATAAGGCATTCCCTACTGGGTGAGATTAATGATCTATGCCACAGTCCATCTCTAATAGTGCCAATACACAATATCATTTATGGAGGACACATCCATGAGGTAGTCTGTTCATTTTCTGCACTCTCTGCCCCAAGAGCTAAAGGAAAACTTGATTCTTCAGCATTCTTCCACTTTCAGCAAGCCTTGCAAGTTGCCTTACTCATCCTTAGACCTGGGGAGCTCTTTCACAACCTCCACCCTGAAAGCCTTCCCAGTGGTCTGCATCCAGACTCTCTAGTGGGTGCTTTAGTCCAGCCCATCCACATCTAAGTAAGGCCACGGAAGCTTTCTTGAAAACTCACACTCCACTCCATTTTCAGACACAGAGTGTTAATATGTCTTAAAGCCAGCAAAGTGAGGAGCCCCAGTGAGTCATCTTAACTCTAAGCCAGTTCCTCTGATCTGCCAGGAACTTCTGCAGGAAAATGCTGTGTGGCACAAGAACGTTCAGAGAGTGTTTCCTGTGTCCCCCTCTGCACACACACAGCAACAGCCTCACATTACAACTCCTTGGCCCAAGTACCCATAGGGAATGGCACTGCTGACTTTTAGCCATCCTGAAATGTGAGCCCTGGGCCAAACTCCACAAGCATTTAGTCCATAAAAGAACCTTTATTCCAATCTGTAATCAACTTTAATGTTAATACAGGTTTGAGAATTACAACAACAACAATGACAGGAAATTTTAAAACTTGCCCACTGAATCCCTTGAATCTAAGTGCTGGTTGACATCTTCCCAAACTCTGAAGGTTAGCGGAGCAGGATTTCCTTTCACAGAGACTTGCCGACTCTTTCCCAAAACACTGTGATTCGTATTAAAGCACAGTGATTTTAATACAGCTTTAATACATGTTTCCACATCCTGGGCTGCATCAAGAAAAGCATAGCCAACAGGTGGAGGGAGGTGATTTTCCCCCTCTACTCTGCTCTGGTGAGACCCCACCTTGAATACTGCATCCAGTTCTGGAGCCCCTATTACAAGAAGGATCTGGAAGTGCTGGAATGTGTCCAGAAAAGGGCTATGAGGATGAGCAGAGGGCTCGAGCTCCTCTCCTATTAGAGTTGGGGCTGTTCAGTCTGGAGAAGAGAAGGCTTCAAGAAGACCTTCTTATGGCTTTCCAGGATCTGAAGGGGGCTACAAGAAAGCTGGGAGGGACTTATTAGGGTGTCAGGGAGTGATAGGATTAGGGGGAATGGAACAAAACTAGAAATGGGTAGATTCAGATTGGATGTTAGGAAGAAGTTCTTCACCATGCAGGTGGTGAGACACTGGCACAGGTTGCCCAGGGAGGTGGTGGAAGCCTCATCCCTGGAGGTGTTTGCAGCCAGGCTGGATGTGGCTGTGAGCAACCTGCTGTAGTGTGAGGTGTCCCTGCCCATGGCAGGGCAGTTGGAACTGGATGATCCTTAAGGTCCTTTCTAACCCTATCAAGTCTATGATTCTATGAGTCAGACTGCAGTTTGCATGATTGCTTTTAGAACCTTTTCTATAGATATTTTGGCACTGGGAACATGTTTGCAGCAGTGAGTTTCAGACATCAGGCAGCAATTCTTCAGTTTCACATCTGACTTGCTTTGTAACACATAGGTCAGTCCTGGATTCTTTTGGTGCCCTGTTGACTATTAGATCTATTTGGTACAATAGTTCCTGTCTATATATTTCAAGGGCTTCCAGGTAATCTGATTCAAGGAATTTAAAAGAATTCCTTGTAAGAATCTCCTCACCTTTTGTCCATGCAGTAAAAATGAAAGCAATATTTCACTTAATTTCTCTAGTATGGTCCTATAATTTTTTGAGTTTCCATTTTACACTTCTTGTCACCAAACAGTGCCACAAGTTTCCTAGCTGGCTGATTTTATGTATTTTACTAACTTTTCATTATCAGCTCAAGCATCCTGTGCAAGATGCTCTTCAAATTCTCTTATAGCTGCTTTAATTTCCTGCTTTTATTTGATTAGCAATGTATTATGGAACTTTATGTTCTGGTTTTAGAAAGCTTTCCAATTTTAAATGCCAACATCTTATGTATAATTGCTTCTTTAACCTTTTTTTTTTTTTTTAAATTAAGCAATGCAGGAGTTTGTTTTTGTTTTTTTTTTTTTTCCTGGACAGTGTTGCATTCTTAAATTTTTTTTGTTTGGTTTTACCTAGTTAAGACCAAATCCAAAACATTTCCAAAGCCTTGCCTACCCTATGAACGTTCAGCTAATTTGACTCTGCAGTTGTTTCACTTTGTCTTCCTTATTTATTGATGTTGTGTGTTTTATCTCCTTATGAGAGGGGAGGGAAGAAGAGGTAGAGGGAGAGAGAAAGGGAGAGGGAAAAGGAGAAGGAGAGGGAGAGAGAGAGGGGGAGAAGAAGAGAGAGAGGGAGAGGGGGAGGGAGAGGGAGAGGGAAAGGGGAAGGGGGCAGTCCTTTGCAGCTGAAATAATCTGTTGTATTCTATTCTAGTCTTAGAGTGTGAGACTTGGTCAGAAGCATTAATGAGTCTGATTTCATTGTTCCCTGCAGGATTCAACACCTGCTTTTTTTGCCCTCTTTCATAAGTCTCCTGCAAGTTCACTTCTGTGCACTGTAAGTATCCACTGTGCATTCAATTTCTTCAGGACACTGAATGATGTTTTTTTTTAAATACTGAGATAAAGTCTTGCAGTATTCATACATAGCTTTGTTGATGTGAGAGATTTCAGGTTCTACAACACACCAACTTCTTCTTGTGCTCCTTTGCCTCACTGTCTCTCTCTTTCCAAACCTCCTCTGAAAAGAAATATTTGGTATCTTTTGCTTCCTAGTTTTGCTTTCTTTTCTCTAATTATAATTCAATAATCACTTTAGATTTTACTTCCAAATATCAGTTTGGGGCATTTTTCATATGAAAGGGAGTCATGGAATCATAGAATCATCCAGGTTGGAAGAGACTTTCAAGATCATCCAGTCCAACCTATAACCCAGCCCTAAGCAATCAAGTAGACCATGGCACTAAGTGCCTCATTCAGGCTTTTCTTGAACATCTCCAGTGATGGTGACTCCACCACCTCCCTGGGCAGCCCATTCCAATGGGCAATCCTTCTCTCTGTGACGAACTTCCTCCTAACATTCAGCCTAAACCTCCCCTGGCACAGCTGTGAGACTGTGTCCTCTTGTTCTGTTGCTGGTTGCCTGGGAGAAGAGACCAACCCCCACGTGGCTACAACCTCCCTTCAGGTAGTTGTAGCCAGCAATGAGGTCACCCCTGAGCCTCCTCTTCACCAGGCTAGACACCCCCAGCTCCCTCAGCCTCTCCTCACAGGGCTGTGCTCCAAATCTCTCACCAGCCCTAGTTCCCTTCTCTGGACACGTTCCAGTACCTCAACATCTCTCTTGAACTGAGGAGCCCAGAACTGGACACAGTACTCAAGGTGTGGCCTAACCAGTGCTGAGTACAGGGGAAGAATAACCTCCCTTTACCTGCTGGCCACACTATTCCTGATCCAGGCCAGGATGCCACCCTGGGCACACTGCTGGCTCATGTTAAGCCTACTATCAACCTGCACCCTCTACACAAATGAGGATGATAGAGTAGGTATAATGCATGACAGTATCTGTATTTCAAATCACTGTAGTTCACTAGGCAATACTAAAAGCTGATCAGACATGAATTTCTTGCTCAAATTAGCTTAGCTGTGTTCTATGTTTGATTTTACTGAATGGTGTATTCTTGTATATACAACTTTGGTGCAGATGTTCAGCTGGGGTAAATCAGCATAACGTTATTGACTGCAACTGAGTCCATTCAAATCTCAGGTTTATTTTGCATTTTTTGATAAAGAGAAACCCTTGAGTATTTAAAAAAACTCATTATAAAACTTACTATAAAGAGGTAATGGCTACAGCTGTGAAACATGCTTTTCAGAGAGATAAATCATGCTCATTTTTTAAACATGCTGCTTTCATTTGTAATTTCCAAGGCACTACACATTTTTCTCCCTCTCTGCTGTACACTCCTTCTAACAGCAGGATTCACATAAATTCTCAGGCAGAAGAACACAGATGAAATGGTGACTGCCACTGTACTCAAGTCATAGAATCATAGAATAATAGAATTGTTAGGGTTGGAAAGGACCTCAAGGATCATCCAGTCTCAACCCCCCTCCCGCGGGCAGGGACACCTCATACTACAGCAGGTTGTTCACAGCAACATCCAGCCTGGCCTTAAAAACCTCCAGGGATGAGGCTTCCACCACCTCCCTGGGAAACTTGTGCCAGTCTCTCAGCACCCTCATGGGGAGAACTTCTTCCTAACATCCAATCTGAATCTACCCATTTCTAGTTTTGTTCCATTTCCCTCACTCCTATCACTCCCTGACCCCCTCAAAAGTCCCTCCCAGCTTTCTTGTAGCCCCCTTCAGATACTGGAAGGCCACAAGAAGGTCTCCTTGAAACCTTCTCTTCTCCAGACTGCATAGACCCAACTCTCTCAGTCTGTCTTATAGGACATAAAGCTGGAAGTGGGGAGATTCAGGCTGGATGTGGGGAAGAAGTTCTTCCCCATGAGAGTGGTGAGAGCCAACCCTGACTGATTCTATGATTCTATGATTCTATGATTCTATGATTCCATGATTCTATGATTCTATGATTTAACAAGTTTTTACTCCTAAGTTGCAAATTTTGCTTCCCTATGGGAAGGAAATGCTACTTCCACTTATATGAATCACTGGCCTGAAGGGTTTTGTTTCCCTCACTGTAACATAAAACCAAACTTTAACTGTAGAATCTTGACTCAAGATGTGGGAGTTAATAATGTCTTGAAGATAAAAAGCCAAATAATGGTCAAAATATGTGGTATCCTTTGTCAGCTAAGTGAGACAAAGAGATAGGTTTGATGCAATTTGTTCTTGAAAAAGCCACTTTGGCTACAGTTCTTTTATATTATAGGTGCTCTTAGATGTAATTGATAAGTAATTTCTTAACCAGTGATCTATTTACAATTTACTGACCAGTCCTTGTTTTCATTGCTCTGCTTTGTATTTTCTAGCACCTTGAAGACCATTCTCACCATTCCTCATATATTAAAGATAATATTTCAAAGATTACTTCAGCTTTTACCTAAATAATTTTCTAATCACATTCACTAGATCCTGCCATACTTAAATGTTCAATCAAAATGCCATGTTTTCACAGAATCAGTCAAGGCTGGAAGGGACCACAAGGATCATCTAGTTCCAACCCCCCTGCCATGGTCAGGGATACCTCAAACTACATCAGGCTGGCCAGAGCCTCATCCAGCCTGGCCTTAAACACCTCCAGGGATGGGGCCTCAACCACCTCCCTGGACAACTCATTCCAGGCTCTCACCACCCTCATGATAAAGAACTTCTTCCTTATGTCCAGCCTGAATCTCCCCACTTCCAGCTTTGTTCCATTCCCCCCAGAACTGTCACTACCTGATATCCTAAAAAGTCCCTCCCCAGTGGAGGGACCAGAGTCATAATAGACACTGGTAATATCACCACTGTGTTTGTCAGTAAAAGGCTGCTGATATCTCTGGTGAAGTTTCTCTAAGGAACAAGGTCTAACAAATTAATTAACACTTTCTTCATTAGACCTATCAGGGTGTGAAATTGCACCAATTCACACAGGCAAAAATCTGCAGTATCAGATTCTCCCCAAAACTGGAGAGACAATCAAAAGAGATGGCAGTTCTGAAGATGAAAGACACATTAAACCATCACATGCACTCCCCAAAAGGTGAAAAAAAAATGAAGTCTTAAATGGTCCAAGTCTGTGGTGTGTTAAAAGTTCTTGCACAGACATTACCAATTGTTTTGTTTCTAAACCATTGTATTTGGCCAGGATTGAAAGAATTGCTGGACAGCCTGCCTGTACTTAAACATGATTCCTATAGGTGAGAATGGAGGACCTCTCAGGGTAACCCCTGGTATCAGTGCATGTTAGGAGATGAAAGGACAGAGAGCAGTCTTGCAGAGAAAGACCTGGGGGTACTGGTGGATGAAAAGCTGGACATGTGATGACAATGTGCACTTGTAACCCAGAAGACATGTTGGGTTGCATCAAAAGAAGTGTGGCCAGTAGTTAGAGGGAGATGATTCTGCTACTCTACTCTCTTCCGGTGACACTTCATCTGGAGCAGTGCTGCCAGAAGTTAGAGGGAGATGATTCTGCTACTCTACTCTCTTCTGGTGACACTTCATCTGGAGCAGTGCTGCCAGAAGTTAGAGGGAGATGATTATGCTACGCTGTTCTGTTTTGAGAGACTTCACCTGGAGCACTGTGTCTACCTCAGGAGTCCTCAGCACAAGAAAGAAATAGACCTATTGGAGTGGATTCAGAGGAGAGCCATGAAGACAATCAGAGATGGAACTCCTCTGTTATGAAGAAAGGGTGAAATAGATAAGGCTGTTCAACCAGAAAAGAAGGCTCTGAGTAGACCTTATAGTGGCCTTCTAGTATTTAAAGTGGGCTTATACAGAAAGACAGGGACAATAATTTTAGTAGGGCCTCTTGCAGTACGACGAGGAGTTTGAAAATCTAAGAGAGGATACTTGGATGAGATAGAAAGGAAGAGGAATTCTTTACAGTAACAATGGTGAAGCACATGTCCAGAGGCATGATAGATTCCCAGTCCCTGGAAACATTCATGGTCAGGGTAGACAGGCCTCTGAGAAACGTGATCTAGTTGATGATGTTGCTGCTCACTGCAGGGAGGTTGGACTTGGTGATGGTTTAAAACTGTCTTTTAAATTTTTTCTTCACAAAGTTCAAGTAGAGAAAGTGAAAGAATGTAAATAAATCACCACTGGGTGTAAGAAAGCAAAATAACGATTGTTCTAAACACTTCCATTGGAGAGAGAGAAAAGTTTAAGAATCTCTATTCAAAACAGTGTTGGGACAGTTGGAGTCGGAGTTCTCAGCTTGCCTGCTGGGCTGTCTGGCTGCTGCTTCTTCTTTTCTGGCTGAATATAACACACTGACCCTGGCAAGCTAAGTCTAACAGCCCCTCTGCTTCTTAACTCTCTGCCTTCTGCCAGGGGGGTCTGGGGAGATTACTTCTGGCTGGGTGGGGAAAAGGCCCCTTGGGGAAAGGCCCCTTTGGGGGAAGCAAAGGGAGTTTGGTTGTGTTTTTCTGTTGACTGTAGATATTTGTAAATGGTGTGAATAGTGTCTATTTGTACAGATTCATTGCATTTCATCATAGATTGTAGTTTTGCTTGTAAATACAGCTTTCATTTGCTTCCAGACTGAGTTAGTCTGGTCATTGTCAGTGGGGGTGATTTTAGCTCTCACATTTTTACAGACCTTTAAAATTTCCTTCCTTCCCAAAGTTTTCTATGATTCTATCTTGGAAAGAAGCAGAAGCAAATGGCCTATTATGGTGGAAATGGAAGAGAAGTCTCTCTTCTTAGTCTTCCACAGAAGGAAATTTTGAAGGTCAGGGTTCTTTCCCAAAAAGAAGTTCCAAGCAAATAAAAAAGAACTAAATTCAAGACATTCTGAAGCTGTAATCATACTTCCTAGCTGCAGGTGGATGCAAAGCTGAGTAGAATGGAGACTGAGTATGGCTTTGAAATACAGGCTGCATTAAGAACTTAGAAAAAAAAAAATCAGGCCTGATAGTAATTCTAATATCAGAGCTCTCTCTAGTGCTGATTGTGCTATCTGAATATTATTATTATTATTGTTATTATTATTGTTATTGTTATTGTTATCATTATTGTACTGGTTTGAGGCCAGACTGATCGTCTCTTGCCCCAAAAGGGACAAAAGAATGACACTCACACAAACGGATTGGAGAGTGATGGAAAGTATAAATGGAAAAGCAATTGGTGAAACTACAAGACACTACAAAGCATAGTGGCAAAGAACATCCCAAAGCGTACAGAGCCCATTACATAATTCCCAAAAGCTTCCTAATTCTTCCCTTCTTCCCATCTGAGGGTCTACCCAAAACTCCCAGGGCTCTTTCTCCCCCCCACTTCTCCCACTGCTAGCAAGTCTCAGGCTGGCCAGGTCTGAGACTGCCCCCCCCTCCATTCTCCTCCTGGCATTAGGCCTAGACAGGCCTAAGAGGTCTTGAGGATACTCCCCCGGCATTACCCGATAAGAGAGGACATCTCCCGTGGGAGCAGAGAGGGAAGAAAGAGAAAGATAGATAATGACTTTGCAGATGGATTTATAGGTGTGGTGGAGAGGGTGAATAGGGATGGAGGATGGTGATTATTAATTATGAATTATGAAAATATGAGTTATGAAATTATTGTTTATTATTATTAATATTCAATTAATTATTTCATGTATATTGATTCAGATGCACGGTTGTAATAATATGGACCATAACTAATTTAGTATTTACAATTATATCCAATTACAATATTTACAGTCAATTTCTAATGTAGGGAACGAAAGGGTGCAGTTCTGCCGCTTGTCCACTAGATGGAGACTCGACAAGGCGCTTGCGGCTGCTAGCTATGTAAGAGATATTTATAACATTATCACGAGGCAGGTTAAGCTGGAAATATCACACGGCTATGCGCGGGCGCTTTGAATAGAACGTTACTAAATGTTATAAACATGAAAGATACATGCAGCGAGACAAATTGCCGGATCACGCAGGCTCGCTGGGTATCTGCTTCTGCCCGAGGTTGGCCCCGTTCGGGCGGCGCTTTCTTTCTCCCTCCTGGCTCTGTGTGGGGGGGCAAGGTTGGCTTTCTTCTCCCGCGGTCATGCTGGAAGAGCAGTTCGCTTCTTTGTCCTCCCACGGTCTGCGGGGGGGGTGCAGCTCCCTGACTGGAGGACAGCTCAGGAGGGCCAGGTCTTTTTGGTGCTCGGCCCTATGATCGAGGACGGTTTTCCCATAGGCAGGTCTCTGGTGGGGGGTGCGGTGACCGCGATGCTTTCCCCCCTCGGTACCGCTCGAGGAGAGCTGACTGCCACTTCTCTGGGCGACTGCTTCCATTCAAATTATAATGGTACAGTCATTGCCTTGACTTCAATGGAGAGGCTAATCTTTGCTCTCTCTTTTCCCTCGGGGAAGATCCCGGGTGTTTCGCCTTGATACGGGCTCTGCGGAGCGGCTACAGGAGGTGGCTCCTTTCACTCCTGCGGTCTGCGGGGGCCATGCAAGATGCGTTTCTGCTTATTTGGCTGCTTAATTAGCTTGCAGTGTTTCTGGACAGCCAGGCTTGGGCTAGTCCTTCTCCCTTTAGGTTACAGCTTACCCTCTTTGGGGGCTTCCCTCAGTCCTTTTCGACTGGGTCTACATCGCTTCTGGCGACGGGATCACCCTTTGCGGGTCCTCGATGCACACTCCGTGGGCTGGCTTCCATGTTTGCAGAGGCTTCCAAGTACGCTTGCATGTGGAAGGCTTATAGCTTACACAATCGTGAGTTGCATGATGGGTGAAAGCAAAGGAGAGAGCAACGTTGCACCAAATTGGAGCAATACTTATAGACACTCGAGGCTGGAGCTGGCCAATGGGCACACTTGCCAACAACCTGCTTCCACCTATAGAAAGGTGAAGCTAGAATTATGCCTGTAGATGGACAGAGCATAGGCATCCCATTGAGATGGGTGCCTGCAGTTGTTTATTCCCTTAGGAGACAGGCAGGCGCCTGAGCCTTTTGTCTTCCCTTCCTGAAAGGAGGGTGGAAGGAAGATTTCCTAGAACACGTTGGGACAAGTTAGCTGGTATCAGGGGGCATAATTCTGGGAATGTGATGCCTTCACGACAATAGGGCGCAGGATTTATGGGTAGAAATACGCCGTTTCCTCTGTCCACCACTATTGGGTGGGCACCCAGGACACCAGAGGTGTAATTTATGTGGCAGTAGGAGGGGGCACCCAGCCTAAACTGCCACATTCCACCCCTTATTTCATACCCATAATTCCTGCACCCAAAACATATCATCAGATTATAAACAATCCTTAGATGACATGTCTGGCAAAGTCCAGGTCCTCATCTGGGTGTCCTTCCGAAGAGTCTCTCCCTTGGGCTCAGGTAACAGTTCATTCCAGTTCTTGTCCCTCATCCTGTGGAACCTCCCAGTGACGCAGAGTTCATTCTTCTGCACAGTGAACTCTTCATGGATCCGATGGGCATCCTGGCTGCCTGGATACAACCTCATAACTTCTCATTCAAACATCTATCTCCATCCACTCAAGCGGCATGTTTCCACCCCTCGGGGCAATCAAGTCAGAACAATCAGGCTCCTTGACTCAACTCCTTCCACCCCTTGCAGGCAACAGCACGCTGAAACTTTCCAAAGTTGCACGGACCTTTCCCAAGCCCAGTGCTGACCGCTTCCAGCCGCGGCCCGAGGCTACACGAATGCATACCACGCACAGGCACACCGCTCCCCCTGAGCGTACGCATGCCGAGGCATGGAGGCATCCGGCTACACAGCCCTCCCCCGGGAGAGGGAGTGGCTTTACTGCAACCAGCTGAGAAGAGAGGCGGAGCCAGGTGCTAGGCGCCATTTTTGGAATGCATCCGAAAATCAAGGGGAGAGATAACAGCGGCCACCGCCCGATGTACGGAACAACAGAGCTGCTGTCTCCTCTGCAGCCGCGGTACAGATCAAAACCGCCACCACCCCTCGGGCCACAACAGCGGCTTTTCCAGCCAAAGCTACACTCGCTCCCTGGGCCCTCAGAAGCAGCTTTTGAACTGGAGCCACCGCTCGCCTTCTTGAGTTGCGGGAGCCACCGCTCACCTCCCCGCTGCAGCCAGCCCCCACCGCCGCGGGACAAGCCG
Source organism: Indicator indicator (assembly GCF_027791375.1). NCBI lineage: Eukaryota > Metazoa > Chordata > Aves > Piciformes > Indicatoridae > Indicator > Indicator indicator. Next base: position 43,124,458 of record NC_072015.1, read on the forward strand.
ACCCTGGTCTGCTTCCGACTGTCCCTCCCCCTTCCTCGGCTCCGCGCCACTCTGCTCGCCGCTGGCGCCGTGGGGAACAAAAGGGAAAGGGACAGGCACCACATTCTTAAGCTTTCCCCAGTGCCTGCAGCTGTAGAGTCACCGCTGCCATCTTAAAATAGTAGATGGGATTCTACGCCACGGCTACGCACCAGGGTGTCCCCTCGGAACCCATAAAACGCCCACACGGTCGTCCCAGCACAAAGCCTTGAGCCCAACCACCAAAACCAGCAACACCCAGATACCCATTTTAACTTTTCCACCTCTACACTTCTCCAATCCAATTTGCAGAGTTCAGCACAGGAACCATCCTCTGCTACCAAAAATCTGTACTGATTTGAGGCCAGACAGATCATCTCTTGCCCCAAAAGGGACAAAAGAATGACACTCACACAAACGGATGGGAGAGTGATGGAAAGTTTAAATGGAAAAGCAATTGGTGAAACTACAAGACACTACAAAGCATAGTGGCAAAGAACATCCCAAAGCGTACAGAGCCCATTACATAATTCCCAAAAGCTTCCCAATTCTTCCCTTCTTCCCACCTGAGGGTCTACCCAAAACCCCCAGGGCTCTTTCTTTTCCCCCCTTCTACCTCTGCTAGGCAAGTCTCAGGCTGGCCAGGTCTGAGACTGCCCCCCCTCCATTCTCCTCCTGGCATTAGGCCTAGACAGGCCTAAGAGGTCTTGAGGATACTGCCCCGGCATTACCTCATAAGAGAGAGCATCTCCCATGGGAGCAGAGAAGGAAGAAAGAGAAAGATAATGACTTTGCAGATGGATTTATAGGTGTGGTGCAGGACTTATGGGTAGAAATACGCCATTTCCTGTGTCCACCCCTATTGGGTGGGCACCCAGGACACCAAAGGTGTAATTTATGTGGCAGTAGGAGGGGGCACCCAGCCTAAACTGCCACAATTGTCATTATTGTTATTATTAAATATAATATATTAATATTATATATATATTGAATAAATGATTACTGAACAGAATAATGTTGTCCTAAGGGCCTGAAGAGGTAGGAGCTATGACTTTTCCTCTCTTCTCCCAGCATGCCAGGTAAAGAGTTTTCTTAGTCTCTGAGAAGTTTATGCAGCTAGGTAGAAAAGGTAATGGAGAGGGGGGTGGATTTTGCCCTTCAGGTCACTGCTATAAATATTCTTCTTGATAGATCCTCTGTATAGATCTTCTTTGGTGCAGAATACTCAACGAATCTTTAGATCACTTTTGGCCTCACAAAACCAACCATCATTGCCAAATTCCAGTCTGTGCAACAACACTGAGTATATTATTGCAAATTGTATTCTTCTGGCTTACATCTGTGGCTACTAAATAACCATTCAATGCTGGCTTTGAAAGACATCCTGCCATCAATGAGGACTTACAAAGGCCTTTTTTCTATCTGGTTTTTTTTCAGATGAATTTGGGCAAGAAATTGAGTCTCTAAATCAGTCTTATTTCTTCCATTTTAAACATGACTTTCCACTCCTATACTTAGGCAGTGAGACCAACTATTTTAATAAAGTCTTTCTAAATCACTTAATTCGTATGGGCAATAGAAATTCCCTAGAATTTTATCAGTATGAAGACCTTAATTACCAAGAAAGCCATTGAGTGAATTAGATTAGAATATGGTATGCTTTTATATAGCCTCTTTCCTGAATAAGGGGCATTTGCAGTGAGCTGTTTATGATGAACTGAACAATGTCTGATAATAAAGCTTAATCTCTCGACTAATTTGATACACTTTTTGTCAAAGTGGCTTTATACTAAGATCAGATAGCCTAGATGGCAGGTTTCTGGCAGGTAATATTTCATTTTGCAAGTCTCGTTACTTGCACTTTTCATACTTGACAAAGCAAGAAGTGAGATGCTGAGTCAAAGCTGTGCTATCTGTGGCCAGCTGTACTTCTAGACTGACATGAGGGTCTGATAGAAACACAGGGGTAGTATAATTACAAAGTGTGTTTGCTTCTATATGACAGGAAAATCAAATGCATACATTGGGGAATTTCACTGGGCATTGGCCCAAAGGTCTGTGAGAACATACTTGTAATGGGTTGGATTAGATGCCCCAGCAATTTGAAAATTTACTCCCAGGGACAAATTTACCACAGTTAGAATGTTGGAAGCAAAAATCATAGAATCACAGAATCAGAGAACTGTTAGGGTTGGAAAGTTCCAACCCCCCTGCCATAGGCAGGGACCTCTTGCACACATATAAAGTATATTTACATGAATTTACACTTTGACAACAACACAATATACCCCTTGTACAAAATTCAGTTTTCTCCCCACCCCCTCTGGACACAAAAGTTCCGGTTAGCTCTCTGTATGCAATACCTTATAGACTAAAGAGAAGATCAGTCAGGTCACATGCAATGTCAGATGCAGAGACAGAGGAGCCAGCAGCAAGAAAGAAAAAGCTCAGAAAAGAGAAAGAATCAAGCTTGTGCTTAAAATACAAGATATTCAGCAGGCCAATGGAATGAGATAGACTTATCTTACATTATTCTGTGTCCAGCCCTTAAGGCTGTCCATGCCTAGCATTCAAATTCTCTGAAAAAAATTATTTACAATTAAGACATCAGTCTTGAAACTGTAAAAATATTGCTTAGCCAAATTTATCCTGTTTTCAATTATAATGAAGAAATTCTATGTAAAATTTTCTTACTTTTATTTCATGAAATAAAAATACACTGCAATTTTTTATAATGTTCTCCATAACTAATAAGAAAAAAAAAAACAACACTAGGTGAGTAAAAGATTACAGGGTTTAGTGTAATTTTTGTTTTGATAATATGGAACAAGCAGTTGTCTATGTAACACTTTTGTTTACATATTTTTGCTTAAGCCACAAATTATTGTGTCTTGATATGCTTCTGTCAAAGAAAAATTCTCTATGGGTGAAGAATACATTGGTATGTAGCACATTAAACTGGTACATCAATTTAATTAGCAATGTCTTAGAATCATAGAATCAACCAGGTTGGAAGAGACATCCAAGATTATCCAGTGCAACCTATCACCCAGCCCTATCCAATCAACCACACCGTGGCACTGAGTGCCTCATCCAGGCCTTTCTTGAACATGTTTGATCTTTAAGGCAGTGTTGGATGAAATCCCCTTGGTACTCGCTGCAATTTAGCTGTGTCTCTGCAAACATGACAGCAGTCTCCAACAGTTTGGCATGAAGTGCTCAAGAGAGATAAATATACTCTGATTTTCATGAGTTGGTTGATACTCCATAACAAGCCCATGCAGCACTACAGGCTGGGGACAGAGTGGCTGGAGAGCAGCCAGGCAGAGAAGAACCTGGAGGTACTGTTTGACAGTGGCTGAACCTGAGCCAGCAGTGTGCCCAGGTGGGCAAGAAGTGGTATCCTGGCCTACATCAGGAATAGTGTGGCCAGCAGGAACAGGGAAATCATTCTGTCCTGTACTCAGTATTGGTTAGGCCACACCTTGTGTACTGTGTCCAGTTCTGGGCTCCTCAATTGAAGAAAGATGTTGAGACGCTGGAACGTGACCAGAGAAGGGCAGCAAAGCTGGGTAGGGATCTGGAACACAGCCTTGTGAGGAGAGGCTGAGGGAGCTGGGAGTGTTTAGCCTGGTGAAGAGAAGGCTCAGGGGAGATCTTATTGCCATCTACAACTACTTGAGGGGTGGTTGTAGCCAGGTGGGGGTTGGTCTCTTCTCCCAGTCAGCCAGCACTAGAACAAGAAGACACAGTCTCAAGCTGTGTAGGGGGAGGTTTAGGCTTGATCTTATAAAGACATTCTTCCCAGACAGATTGCCCATTGGAATGAGCTGCCCAGGGAGGTGGTGGAGTCACCGTCCCTGGAGGTGTTTAAGAAAAGCCTGGATGAGGCACTTAGTGCCATGGTCTGGTTGATTAGTTAGGGTCAGGTGATCAGTTGGACTTGACGATCTTGGAGGTCTCTTCCAACCTGGCTGATTCAGTGATTCTGTGAGATCCAAAGGAGAAATGGCATTACTTAGAGACATGCTATGCCAAAAAGGAAAATGGTGCAGGCAAACTAAGAGGTATCAGAGTGATGTCACTTTTCACAGCACTTTCATGATAATGAAGAGAGTGATTTACACCCATTCATGGGAAAATACTCTAAAAATACTTATTAGAAAGGCAAACACTTTTCTTGGTCTGACCTACAGTGAGCTAGTGCTCTATATAACACAATCCCTTGACATTTACTTAAGGAATAAAGTTGAAGCTAAAAGAAAGAGATAACAAATGTATCATTTTTCCTTTATCACCATATTCATTAGAGATTATATTTCTTCAGACCAATTTTTATATGGGAAACAATAGATGATGTAATAAGGAGCCTCTACAGACTTTTCAGTTTTCAAAAACAGTCTTGACAGTCTTTGCCCTGTCAAGCTAGAGGAGACAATTACGCCCACCTTTGTTTTGGCATCTTAGGCACCTCGTGGTAGCTTGTCTTTCATGCTACCCTTGATGATTGCTGGCTTCCTTTCCCTTAATCAGGAATATCCATAATTATTTCTCTCCTTAATCAGTTGTCTGATTACTGTTCCTTCTCTACCAGTCATGATTTCCCATCATCTGACATTGACAGTCAGCCCCACCTTGATTATAGTAGTAGCAGCATTCACTTTTTGACACCCACATGCTGCTGTTAAAATCTTCATCAACCTGAATACCTCAAAGAAAGAGCCATTATGGATTATACAGGTGGGGGTGGTCTGGTGGACCACTTCCACTGAGAACGTCATCACCCCTGCTCTTCTGTTCAGTGTAAAGGACTTCAGCAGGAAAGCAAGAGAGACAAATGCTTCTTTGAAGTACACTTTTTTATGACTGAGGGGGGGAAAAAATCTGGACCTACTTTTATTCATTATGTTCTTTTTCATCTCTGACTTTCTGCACATCAGCTCTGGCCATGCTGATTTTACCTGCTTATACCCATCAGATATAGTCAGGTAGTGAGGAACTAAAATTAGGAGTATTTGTCCTTACCAGTAACTCCCCAGACCAGATATCATTATCTCACATGAACCTCTATAGTTGATTTCCTTTTCAGCACTTCTTTTTAAGTCGAAATGGTCCCAACCTGCCCCATGCTGCATCCATGCTGGAGTAGGTGCTAGTGAGGCACTTTATTAAAGCAAAGGTACATTGTGGCCTGTCTTTGAATTTGCTTCCTTCTTTTTCTGTTATCCTTAAATATCACAGAATATGTTTGATTGGAACAGACATTCAAGATCATCCAGTCCACCTCTCAACCCACCATTGCAAGATCAACTCTAAACCATGTCCCTAAGCACCAGGACCACATGCCATTTTAACAGCTTCAGGGATGGTGACTCCACCACTGTCCTGAGCAGAATATTCCACTGTTTGATAACCCTTTCAGTGAAAAAATATTTGCTAATATCCACTCGAAACCCATAGTCAATGCCTGTTTGGAAGAAAATTACTTTGAGGCATGATAATCAGTGTTAAACTGGGTCTTGTCTTTGTGGGATTTACAGCTTAGATTTGAGAAAAGGTAGGGAAATGCAACAAAAAAAAACCAGAAAACAAATATCCTCCCTCTACTACAACACCCTGCAGAACAGGTTTCTTAAAATTGTGCCGTCCCATCCCTTCCTTCACTCTGGAGATAAGGTACAAGCTTCAATCATCAAGCTAAAACCAAAATTGTTGTATATCATCCTCTGAAACAGAGACTGGAAGTTTTCAGAAACTCAGTGCAGAACTAAAGTAAAGAATGACTAAAACAAATTAAAAAGAGGAAATCAGTTTTTGAATGGAACTGGTCCAGAATGATCTGCTCAGCTGGGATATGCTCTGAGGAATTCTATAACTTTCTGCTCAAACTCTGTGAAGAAAAAATTAAAGACACAGTCTGGAAACCATCACACTCTGTTCAAGTTTGCATTCATTGTTCCTTGTCTTATTACTGCGCACTGTGCCACTGTACGGGGAAGTCCTTCCTCGTGAGACCAGCCAGCTAAAATCAATGCAGAGACACTCCTTTGTGGTGAAAACCTTTCAAAATCAGACCAGATTCATTTCAGACCAGAACCTATACTTGTAGGTTTTCAGTAATATAGAAAGGTAAAACCATATCCCAACCCAAGGCTCTTGTGTGGATTAACAGCTAATGTTTGCAAAGAAGTAAGAAAAATGGAGAATATTCATATTATCATAGTACAGGAAACTAGCCACTTTCTATTATTATTGTAATTATTGTTGTTATTATTACTATTATTATTGTTATTATTATTATTAAAAGCTCTGCCTGGAGTACCCTTCACTTTGCACTGTATGCGAAGCCCATTCAGTTCATCTGTCATTAATGTAATAGGACAGGAGACAAAGGGAAGAATTGTAGCACTGATATAACTTGCCATAATGGAGTGCTTCAGAAAGAGTTAAAAATATATTTAAACAATTAGTCATCCTTTCTTATTCAAGCAGCAGCCATTCAATCAAAGAAAAATGCAAGCCATGAACAAAAGAAGACAGAGAGCGAGGAGGTAAAGGTCACCCAACATGGATCAGTGGTTGTTCAAACTATTTGCAGCTATTTTGGCAGATCTCCAGGGCAGTGTTTTAACTTTGTACAGGTTACAGAGTGAAATCCATTTTTGATTCCAACAGAACGGTTTAATGCATGATATTCATTTTGGCTGGTGAGCTGATGGGGATCGAAACCGGGTCCGCTGTGCCTGCTTTGGGTTCTCTCTCTTTTCGTTTCTTTTTGGGGTTTGCGGGGCGGAAGGACCCTGGCAGAGAGCGACAACCAGCGGTCGTCCTCTCGCGTGCCTGCTTGGGATTGTGACGTCAGCCGCGGGAATTTTTAAAACCCGGCGGAGCTGAGCGCGCGACGCCATTTTGGCTGGTGAGCTATAGGCTTCTTGCCTGGTTGCACGTGCCAGGTCAGCTGACAGGGTACAGGGGGGAAAAAAACAAACAAACAAACAAAAAACCAACCTCTCAATAAAATCTCCGATCTCAAGATCTCTTGCCAGCAGGTACCTACCATGGTAACAACTCGGACAAAGGGTGTTAAACATGCAGTACATTCCCAGACTGAGTCTCTCTACAAGCATGCTGGTGTTCAGGCTTCTAGCTGCAGTGAGTGTTCGAGCCTGGCACTTGGTGTGGAGGGTGAAGGAGCCACCTGTGTCAGGTGTGACCTGGTGAATTGTCTCTTAAATTTAGTAGCTGAGCTGAAGGATGAAGTGGCTGAGCTGAAAGCGGAGGTAGCAAGGCTCAGGACCATACGAAAATGTGAAAGGGAGTTGGATATGTGGGAACAGGCTTTGAAACCCCCTCCAGTTGAGGGGAGCAGTGGAGGATGGATACAGGTCCCTGTCAGGGGAAGCAAAGGGAATGCACCCCGACCCTCCTCCCCTCCCCCACTGCCCTTGAGCAATAACTATGAGACTCTGCAGGCTGAGGGCAACGCGGATGAGAGTATTGTAGAGGAACCAATCAAGGAGATGCCAAAGACGAAGCAGCCCCCCCAAACCTTAAGGACCAGTGCTACAAAGAAAAAGAGAAAGGCTATAGTTATTGGAGACTCTCTCTTGAGGGGAACAGAGGGACCCATATGTCGTCCCGACCCATCCCATAGGGAGGTGTGCTGCCTACCTGGGGCCCGGGTGAGGGACATCACCCAAAGGTTACCTAAACTAATCCAGCCCTCTGACTATTACCCATTGCTGGTAATTCAGGCTGGAAGTGAAGAAATTGAAAAGAGCAGCACCAGGAAGATTAAAAAGGAATTTAAGGCCCTTGGGAAATCGATTGACAGGGCAGGAGCTCAAGTGGTGTTCTGCTCAGTTCCCTCAGCAGCAGTGGTGTACACTGAGAGGAACAGGAAAACCCACACCATCAACAGTTGGCTTAGGAGATGGTGCCAGCAGCGGAATTTTGGCTTCTTTGATCACGGGGCAACTCTTACTGCACCCGACCTGCTGTTCCAAGTTGGGTTGAATTTATCTAGAAAGGGTAAGAGGGTGCTGGCACTGGGGTTGGCAGGACTCATTGGGAGGGCTTTAAATTAGGTCTGAAGGGGGTGGGTGTGGAAACCAGTCTCCCTGGAGAGGAGGGAGGACCACATAAACTGGTGAAACCATCAGCCCAGCTGAAGTGCATGTACACCAATGCACGCAGTATGGGCAACAAACAAGAGGAACTGGAACTCTTGGTTCACCAGGAGAACTATGATGTAGTTGCCATCACAGAAACATGGTGGGACGATTCTCACAATTGGAGTACCGCACTGGGGGGTTATAAGCTCTTTAGGAGAGACAGGCAAGGGAGAAGAGGGGGAGGGGTGGCCCTGTATATTAGGGAATCCTTTGATGCCTCAGAACTTGAGGTTGCAGAAGAAAGGGTTGAATGCTTGTGGGTTAAAATCAGAGGTGCTTTTGCTGCTCCACTCTGCTCTGGTAAGACCACACCTGGAGTACTGCATCCAGTACAAGATTCCTCAGTATGCAGGATTCCTCAGTACAGGAAGGACATGGACCTGATGGAGCATGTCCAAAGAAGGGCGACAAAAATGATCAGGGGGCTGGAACACCTCTGCTATGAAGACAGGCTGAGGGAGCTGGGGATGTGTTCACCCTGGAGAAGAGAAGGCTCTGGGGAGACCTAATAGCATTCTTCCAGTACCTGAAGGGGGCCTATAAGAAGGCTGGAGAGGGACTGTTTGAGAAGGCCAGTGGTGATAGGACGAGGGGCAATGGATTCAAACTAGAGAGGAGTAGATTAAGATTTGATGTTAGGTAAATTTTTTACTGTGAAGGTGGGTGAGCACTGGAACCGGTTGCCCAGAGAGGTGCTTGAGACCCCATGTGATGGTTTTAAGGTTATACCTTTAATTTCTTCTCACAAAGTTCAGGTAGAAAGGTAAAAGAATGTAAATAAATCACAACTGGGTGTGAGAAAGCAAAATAATGATTATTCTAAACACTTCCATCAGAGAGGGAGAAATGTTTGAGAGTCAGTACTCAAAACAAGGTACGGGCAGTCTCTCTCTGTCTTTCTTCCTGGTGTTTCTCTGCTGAGCAGTCTGCTGGCTTTGGGAGATAACACACACACCTGACCTTGACAAGCTAAGTTTAACAAACCTCTCTGTTTCTTGGCTTTCTTCCACTTTGCATGTTAGCTCTGGGAAGTGGGGGGAAGAAGTAGGGCCCCTCTGGGACCAGTGGGCTTTGTTGTGTTTTTCTGTTGATTGTACATATTTGTAAATGTTGTGAATAGTGTCTATTTGTACAGATTCATTGCATTTCACCATAGATTGTAGTTCTGCCTGTAAATACAGCAAGTTCTCTTGTGGCCAAGAGAGACAATGGGAGCTGGGGATGTATCAAGAAAGGTGTGTCCAGCAGGACTAGGGAAGTTCTACCTCTCTACTCTGCCCTGCTGAGACTGCACCTGCAATACTGTGTCCAGTTTTGGGCTCCCCAGTTCAAGAGAGACAGAGACCTTCTGGAGAGAGTCCAAGGGAGAGCCATGAGGATGCTTAGGGGACGTGAGCATCTCCCCTGTGAAGAGAGACTGAGAGCCCTTGGGCTATTTACTCTTGAGTAGAGAAGACTGAGAGGGGATCCAATCAGTGTCTGAGGGGTGGATGTCAGGAGGAAGGGGCCAGGCTCTTTTTGGTGGTTCACAGTGGTAAGACAAGGAACAAGAGGTTCAAATTTGGACATAGAAGATTTCACCTCACCATGAGGAGAAACTTCTTTCTGGTGAGGGTGACAGAACACTGGAACAGGCTGCCCCGGGGGATTGTGGAGTCTCCTTCTCTGGAGACTTTCCAAACCCACCTGGATGCATTCCTGTGCAGACTACCCTGAGTGATCCTGCTCTGGCAGGGGGGTTGGACCTGATGATCTCTTGAGATCCCTTCCAACCTCTGGTATACTGTGAGACTGTGATCCTGAGATTTGCTTCCAAACTGAGTTAGCCTGGTTATTGTTATTGTGGGAGGGGAATTTCACCCCACCACACTACAGCAACAATTTTGGCCTTCCAATGTGGGGTGATTGCTTGTTTGATTTATTTCTGCTCAGAAAGAGAAAAAAAAGAAAATAATTATACATATATATATATAAAGCATTGATTTAAACAGAATTTTGCAGTCTTTAAGCTAGCTTTGCTTTTTTGTCTTTCTCATGACTTTCACATTACTACAAACTAGTGAACCTGACCTTTTTCCCTCTGACTGATTGAAGTTCTGACAATAGGTCTAATCCTACTTAGCATCTAATTGCTGTCATAGTCCTTGCTACAGGGGAATTTTTGCTTCTGACTGCTCAATATTCTTGCTTTTTTGTAGTTTTAAAGTGGCTGTGTCGCTTTTATGCTTTTATGTCTTAGATGTGTGTGGTTCTGATTGGGTAGTATATTTATCAGTAATAGCACTTTTATTTTTCCATGGAGCATTTCCAATTGCCCTTCTTTAAAAACAAGAGAGTCCTTTTATTTTTCTGAAATCCTCATATTGTCTGACAGTTTCCAATGTAGTTGATTCTGAAAGCTAGGAAGAACAGCAGTGCATGCTTCATATTTTTTAGCTGAAAAGAAATCATCATAGCTAAGAAAAGTAATGAAATTCACTACTTTCATGGTCATCTGTGAATACTCTCAATTTTCCTGTGAAGATATAATACTTCCTTTGAATATTAACACCCAGCTGATTTCTGTCATATAGTTTCAGATTCAGATCTCTGAATTAACTTGTTATGCCATTTAAGAAAACCCTAAAAATTACTGTAAGTTAACCTGACGAAGAAAACATTTTTCCCACTTTTGTTGTTGTTGTTGTGTTTGATTTTTTTTTATTCATTGGTCAAGTGTTTGGAGAAAATAACTGATCTCTGTTCTCTAGACATCAAGAACTTCTACAGTCCTTGACTTTTCACACCTCTCTTCTCACAAGTGCATCATCAATGCTTCTTGCATGTCCTGCAAAAAAAGAAGTGCTGTGTTATTAGAGAATTAACACAACTCTTTCCAAGTTCCATAAATACTCTGCAAGGATATTCCAAAGGTGGAATGGGAAGGTAAAAGGAGAAATCTTTGCTATTTCCCTATTTTCTGCTTATTTTACTTCCTGGTTTTTTTTTCCTGTACTTATTCAACTTTTGCTCTAGACCAAATTCCTGATCCAAAGTTCCCAGTCACATTCTTCTACACCTGATTCCTTCCAATATGTGATTTTGTGTATTCAAACTTACAGAAACACAGGGTTAGAAGGGACCTCTGAGGATCATCTAGTTTAACCCTCCTGCTACAGTAGTGTGTCGGTGTGAGCTGAAATTCCCCCCCCACCAACAATAACCAGGCTAGCTCAGTCTGGAAGCAAATGAAAAGCTGTATTTACAAGCAGAGTCTAAAATCTACAATGAAATGCAATGAATATGTACAAATATACAAAATTCATGACATTCACAAACATTTAGAATCAACAGAAAAGCACAACCGATCTCCCTTTGCTTCCCCCCAAGGGGACCCTCCCAAAGGGGCCTCTCTCTCTCCCAGGAGTTTCCCCCAGACCCCCCTGGACAGAGAAGCAGAGTTAGTTAAGCAGAAAGTTGTTAACTTAGCTGCCAAGGTCAGTACGTGTTATCTTCAGCCAGAAGAGAAGAAGAAACAGCAGCCAGACAGCCCAGCAACTGCCCCCACTGCAGAACGCAGAATGTGCAGAATGCCTACTTTGTTTTGGGTAATAGTTCTTAAACATTTCTATCTATCCAATGGAAGTGTTTAGAACAATCAGTTATTTTGCTTTCTTACACCCAATAGTGACTTATTTACATTCTTTCACTTTCTCTGTTCTGAACTTTGCAAGGAAAAATTAAAAAGACAGTTTCAAACCATCACAAGTAGGTTCCCCTAAATCAGATTGCACAGGAATGTAACCAGGCAGGTTTTGAATGTCTTCAGGGAAGAAGATTCCAGTCTAGGCATCCAGTTCCAGTGCTCAGTCACCCTTACAAGGCAGAAGTTTTCCCTTATGATTAGATAGAACTTCCTGCATTCTAATTTGGGTACTCTGCCCCTTGTCCTACCACTGTACCCCACCAAATAGAGTCTGGACACATCCTCTTGACACCATCACTTTAGACATTGATAAACATTGATAAGATCCACTCTTTGTCTTCTCATAAAAGACTTCTCAGTCTTTCCTCATAAAAGGTGTTTCTGTCCTCTAATTGTCTTTGTAGCCTTCCACTGGACTCTCAGCAGTAGTTCTCTGTCTCTCTTGAAAATGAGAGCCCAGGTCAAAGAACCACAGAAACGCCTGAGTTCGAAGGGACCCACTGCAGTGAACAGAGACATCCTCAACTAGATCAGGCCTGTGCTGCTTCTGCAAATAGGCTAAGGTAATCACACATTGTATTACTAGATTAATGAGATTATTGGCTAAGATAATTATGAATTGTGATTATGATATTTCATGTTATATTAAACTCTTATCTCTTTATCTCAACCCTGAGTTTTGTGTCACTCTTCCCCTCCTTTGTTAGGGGAGCAGGCAGGTTAGCCCTGTGCTGAACCATTGCAAAAGGATTTAGCAGTGACCTTGGCCTGCACACCAATCTTTGGTAGTAACTATAAACATCAAGCGTTATCTCTACTAGAAACAGACATTGTCTGTGAAAATGAACCATTAATTTCAGAAAGTGAAGTTATTGAGAAGAGATTGAGCTGAAAAGTAAAATCACTAAAAATTACTGAATGAAGAGGAAGATGAGGCTCTGGCCAGCCTGATGTAGTGTGAGGTGTTCCTGCCCATGGCAGGGGGTTTGGAACTAGATGATCCTTGTGGTCCCTTCCAACTCTGACTGATTCTATGATTCTATGAAAATTTGAATGAAGAGGTAGATGAAAATTTTTTATGAGCAGTTCAGAGAGGTTTCACATTTGCTACACCTGGTTCTCATGGGGGACTTCAACTTCCCAGATGTCTGCTGGAAATAAAATGCAGCAGAGAGAGAACAGTCCCAGAGGTTCCTGGTGTGTGTGGAAGATGACAACTGGTGAGGGAACCAGCCAGGGAAGGTGCCCTACTGGACAGGGGAGAATTTGTTGGGGAAGTAAACGTTGGAGGGCGTAGAGGACACAGCAGTCATGAGATGATTGAGTTCTCAATCCTTGGGGAAACAAGGAGAGGGTTAGTAAAACTGCCACCTTGGACTTCCAGAGGACAAACTTTGGCCTCTTCAGGAAACTGATTGATAAAATCCCTTGGAAGACTACCCTGAAGGATATGAGTCCAGGAAGACTGGATGTAAGAGGGAAGTCTTAATGACACAGAAGCAGCTGTCCCTGTGTGCTGAAAAACAAGTCAGCAGGGACAGCATCTGGCCTGGCTGAGCAGGGACATTTGGCTGGACCTCAAGAACAAAAAGAGAGCCTGTGGCCTTTGGAAGAGGGGACAGGTCTCTCATCAGGACTATAAAGATGTAGTGAAGATATGTAGGGAGAAAATTAGGAGAGCCAAAGCCCAGCTAGAGCTCAACCTAGCTACAGCTGTTAAGGATAATAAAAAAAATATTTCTATAAATTAATTAACAGCAGAAGGAAGATTGGGGGAAAATCTCCATCCTTTGTTGGATGCAGAGGGAAACATAGTGACCAAGGATGAGGAAAAGGCTGAGCTGCTCAATACCTACTTTGCCTTAGTCTCTAACAGTGGAACTATCTGTTCCCTGGACACTCAGCCTCATGCACTAGGAGTCAAGGAAGGGAATCAGAATGAGGTCATCACAACAAAAGAGGAAGTGGTCAGTGACTGCTACACCACCTGGACACACACAGGTCTATGGGGCCAGATAAGTTACACCCAAGGGTGCTGAGGGAGCTGGCAGCTGTGCTCCCCAAGCCACTTTTCATTACTTACCTGAAGTCCTGGCTGACGGGGGAGGTCCCAATGGACTGGAGGGTAGTAAATGTAACTCCCATCTACAAGATAGGAAGAAAGGAGGATCCAGGAAACTATAGAGCTGGCAGTGTGACCTTGGTACCAGGGCAGGGCATGAAGCAGGGCATCTCAAGCGCCATTACATGCCATATAGAGGACAACCAGGGGATCAGGCCCAGTCAGCATGGGTTTATGAAGGGCAGGTCCTGCCTGACCAACCTGAACTACTTTCATGACCAGATGACCTGAGCATTGGATGAGGAAAAGGCTGTGGATGTTGTCTACCTAGACCATCAAAAAGCCTTTGACACTGTTTCCCACTGAGTTCTCATGGACAAACTGGCTGCTCAGGGCTTGGATGAGCAATGCTCTGTTGGATAAAGTGCTGGCTGGACAGACAGGCCCAAAGAGAGGTGGTAATTGGAGATAAAACCAGCTGTTCCTCAGGTCTCAGTATTGGGACCACTTCTGTTTAACATCTTCGTTGATGATCTTGATAAGGACACAGAGTGTGTCAGCAGTAAGTTAGCAGATGGCACCAAGTGAGGTGGGAATGTTGATCTGCACAATGGTAGGGAGGCTCTACAGAAAGATTTGGGTAGATTGGACCGGAGGGCAACATTAACAGAATGAGCTTCAGTAAGACCAAGTGCCAGGTCCTGCACCTGTGTCACAAAAAACCCAATCAATTGTACAGGCTTGGGGAAATTGGCTGGAAAGCTGTCTGGAAGAAAGGGACCTGGGGATTCTACTTGAAAAGTGGCCAAGAAAGCCAGTGGTATCCTGGTTTCTATCAAACATGCTGTGTCCAGCAGGAGTAGGGAGGTGTTTGTCCCCCTGTACTTGTCACTGGTGAGGCCACACCTCAAGTATTGTGTCCAGTTTGGGGCACCTTAATACAAGAGAGATATCGAAGTGGTGGAGCGAGTGCAGAGGAGGGCAGCAAAGCTGTGAAGGGCCTGGAGAATAAATCTTATGAAAAGTTGTCGTGAAGGCATCACATGCCCAGAATTATGCCCCCATATACCAGCTAACTTGTCCCAACATGTTCTGGGAAGTCCCCCTTCCACCCTCCTTTCAGGAAGGGAAGACAAAAGGCTCAGGTGCCAGCCTGTCTCCTAAGGGAATAAACAACTGCAGGCACCCATCTCAATGGGATGCCTATGCTCTGTCCATCTACAGGCATAATTCTAGCTTCATCTTTCTATAGGTGGAAGCAGGTTGTTGGCAAGTGTGCCCATTGGCTAGTTTCCAGCCTCGAGTGTCTATAAGTATTGCTCCAATTTGGTGCCACGTTGCTCTCTCCTTTGCTTTCACCCATCATGCAACTCACGATTGTGTAAGCTATAAGCCTTTCACACTAGCATACTTGGAAGCCTCTGCGAACATGGAAGCCAGCCCATGGAGTGTGCATCGAGGACCCGCAAAGGATGACCCCGTCGCCAGAAGCGATGTAGACCCAGTCGAAAAGGACTGAGGGAAGCCCCCAAAGAGGGTAAGCTGTAACCCAAAGGGGGAAGGACTAGCCCAAACCTGGCTGTCCAGAAACGCTGCAAGCTAATTAAGCGGCCAAATAAGCAGAAACGCATCTTGCGTGTCCCTCGCAAACCGCAGGAGTGGAAGGAGCCACCCCCTGTGGCCGCTCCGCAGTCCGTGTCAGGGCGAAACACTCGGGATTTTCCCCAAGGGGAAAGAGAGAGCAAAGATTAGCCTCTCCATTGAAGTCAAGGCAATGACTGTACCATTATAATTTAAATGGAAGCAGTCGCCCAGAGAAGTGGCAGTCAGCTCTCCTCGAGCCGAGCTGAGGCGGGGAAGCATCGCGTCACCGCACCCCCCACCGGAGACCTGCCTACGGGAAAACCGTCCTCGATCGTAGGGCCGAGCACCGAAAAGACCTGGCCCTCCTGAGCCGTCCTCCGGTCAGGGAAGCAGGTCCCCCACCCCCCCCCCCCCAACCCGCAGACCATGGGAGGACAAAGAAGCAAACTGCCTTTCCCGCAGACCGTGGGAGGAGAAAGCCAACCTTGCCCCCCCCCCCCAGAGCCGGGAGGGAGAAAGAAAGCACCGTCCAAACGGGGCCATCCTCAGGAAGATACCCAGCAAGCCAACATGATCAGGCAATTTGTCTCGCTGCATGTATCTTTCATGTTTATAACATGTAGTAACGTTCTATTCAAACCGCCCACACATAGCCGTGTGATATTTCCAGCTTAACCTGCCTCGTGATAACGTTATAAATAGCTCTTACATAGTTAGCAGCCGTAAGCGTCTTGTCGAGTCTCCATCTAGTGGACAAGCAGCAGAACTGCACCCCTTCGTTCCCTTAATTAGAAATTGACTGTAAATATTATAATTGGGTATGATTGTAAATACTAAATCAGTTATGGTCTATATAATTACAACCGTGCATCCGAATCAATATATATAAAGTAATTAATCTAATATTAATAATAATAAACAATAATTTCATAAGTCATATTTTCATAATTCATAATTAATAATCACCATCCTCCATCCGTATTCACCCTCTCCACGACAAGAGTGACTGAAGGAGCTGGGGATGGTTAGTTTGAAGAAGAGGAGGCTAAGGGGAGACCTTATCACTCTCTACAACTACCTGAAATGATGTTGTGGAGAAGTTGGTGTTGGTCTCTTCTCCCAGGTAATTAACAATAGAACAAGAGGGAATGATCTCAAACTGTAACAGGGTAGGTCTAGACTGAGCATTAGGAATTTTTTTTTTTTGACAGAAAGAGGAGTCTGACATTTGAATAGCCTACTAAGGGAGGTGTTAGAGTCACCATCCCTGGGTATTTTAAAGGTCTTTTAGATGTGGTGCTTGGGGATATGGTTTAGGGGTGAACTTTGTAGAGCAGGGTTCTCAGTGTAAATTGATGATCCCTGGGGTCTTTTCCAACCTGTATGGTTCTATGGTTCTGTGAATTGGTTCTGTTCTAACTCAAATCAGACATCATCACATCAAACTGGCAGTTGAGAAACAGGTGACACTGCAAAGAAGGTGGGCTACTGTGGGATGTACAACTGCCCTGAAAAGAACAAAAAAAGACTGACAAAAGGCTTGCTAGGAGCTGATAAAAATCTGTTTGACACCATTCAGGCATTAATTGGTGCCTCTGGGCCCAGAAGATCTGGCCCAGGTTTTGGGTTGCATGGAGGACTCATCCTTCCAATTAATTGCAAAACTGACCTCAGGTCAGGAGTCCTGCTGTGGAGACAGTTGAGAGATTTGGTTTCCATGTGTCAAGCATCTGAATCCTCTCTCCTTAGAGCGTGACCTTGCCTAAGGTGAGTGTATATATTTTGAGCAACCATGGGGAGACCTTCCCTTTCTCAGCAAGTACCCGTTTTGGTTCATCTCTCTACAGAGCTTAACTGGTTGTGCAGCAGTATAATCCTGACTGACATCCAAACATTTCATTGCATTGCACTGGAAGGAGTAATTGCAATAAATCCACATTTTCAGGTGTCTGTGGCTGTCTGTTTTGTGGGTGCCTCTGTGACAGATACTCAGTTATTTAATGTAGTCAAAGCCTCCCTCTGCTATAAAAACTGCTTTTACTTTTCCCTTACAATGTTTAGGAATCCAACATTAGTTTAAACATATAACTAAAAACATGATTGTAGAATCAGTCAGGGTTGGAAGGGACCACAAGGATCATCTAGTTCCAACTCCCCTGCCATGAGCAGGGACACCTCACATTACATCAGACTGGCCAGAGCCTCATCCAGCCTGGCCTGAAACACCTCAAGGGATGGGGCCTCAACCACCTCCCTGCACAACCCATTCCAGGCTCTCACCACTCTCATGGGGAAGAACTTCTTCCTTATGTCCAGTCTGAATCTCCCCACTTCCAGCTTTATTCCATTCCCCCAGACCTGTCACTTCCTGGTATCCTAAAAAGTCCCTCCCCAGCTTTCTTGTAGCCCCTTCAGATACTGGAAAGCCACAAGAAGGTCACCTCAGAGCCTTCTCTTCTCCAGACTGAACAGACTCAACTTTTTCAGTCTGTCCTCATAAGAGAGGAGCTCCAGCCCTCTGATCATCCTCGTGGCCCTTCTCTGGACATGCTCCAGCACCTCCAGATCCTTCCTGTAATAGAGGCTCCAGAACTGGATGAAGTACTCCAGGTGGGGTCTCACCAGACTGGAGCAGAGGGTGAGAATTACCTCCCTTGACCTGCTAGCTATGCTTCTCTTGATGCAGCCCAGGATCTGGTCGGCTTTCTGGGCTGCAAGTGCTCACTGCTGGCTCATGTTGAGCTTCTCATCCACCAGCACCCCCAAATGCCTCTCCCCAGGGCTGCCCTCCAGTCAGTCACTGCCCATCCTGTATTTGTGCTTGGGATTGCCTCGACCCAGATGCAGGACCCTGCACTTGGATCCCAGTGTAGAGGAGGTGATACCCCTGGTCTTGTATAAAATTTAGACATCTCTCTTGTTATTTAATAGGTACCAGAACTCCTTAGCTAAAATTTAAACTTATAAGTTTAAAGTACAATTTTATTTATTTCCACAATAGCCTTTCATTTCTCTGTATTCAGGAAGCTGGCTTGTGCTTTGTATTTTGCCCAACTGGCACATTCCCCTACAATATCAGTGCTTTCCTGACAGGCAGAGTAGGACATTTTTGACTCTTTCATAAAGCCAGAGAACAGAGGGAGTCAAAGCTCCTGACCAGCTTGCAGCCAAGGTGTAAAGGAACCTGGACTTCTCCTCTGTCTGTAAGGAAAACAGCACAACAGCTGAGATTTCATAAAGTGAAAGGTAGAATACAGTGAGTTACAAGCTCTGCTCTTTCATTTTTGGTAGTGTTTGCAAATAAGTAAATGTTTGGTTTATAAATATGATTATAAATACTGTAGCCCATGTTATTGACTCCACAACAAAGATGGGAAATCAGGCATCATATCAGACCATGACAGCAAAAAAAATAAATTTTGCTAGTATTTGCTTACCAGAAGTATTTCCAGCTAGGAAACTTTAAAATATAAAGAGGAGATGAAAGTGAAGATGAATAAATTCAGGTTGCTAGATAATTTCAAGGTACTTGCTGTGAAATCTGGTCCCCCTGAGCAAGACAGTATGGTGGATTCAGAGCACAGCCCTCTGGATTGCTGCAAAACATACTGACACCTATGTAGGGAATAACAGCCTGTCACACCAAGAAGGATAATGACTGCCGCCAAGAGATTCTTTATTTACAGGCAATCACAGACATCATTAAATCCAATGGATGGGCAAACTACTTGTTTCAGGGCCAAACAGAAGAAGCAAGTAAGCCCACAGAGAATCATAGAATTATAGAATTGTAAAGGTTGGAATGGACCTCAAGAATTATCCAGTTCCAACCCCCCCTGACATGGGCAGGGACACCTCACACTAGATCAGGTTACCCAGAGCTACACCCATCCTGGCCTCAAAAATCTCCAGGGATGAGGCTTCCATCATCTGCCTGGGCAACCTGTTCCAGTGTCTCATCACCCTCATGGGGAAGAACTTCTTCCTAACATCCAATCTGAATCTCCCCACTTCTAGCTTTGCTCCATTCCCCCCAGTCCTATCATTACCTGACATCCTACAAAGTCCCTCCCAAGCTTTCTTGTAGCCCCCTTCAGATACTGGAAGGCCACAAGAAGGTCTCTTCTGAGCCTTCTCTTCTCCAGACTGAACAGCCCCATACTGTCCTCATAGGAGAGGAGCTCCAGCCCTCTGATCATCCTTGTGGCTCTTCTCTGGACACACTCAAGCACTTCCAGATCCTTCTTGTAATAGGGCCTCCAGAACTGGATGCAATACTCCTGGTGGGGTCTCGCCAGAGCAGAGCAGAGCAGAGGGGGAGAATCACCTCCCTCGACCTGCTGGCTATGCTTCTCTTGATGCAGCCCAGGATCTGATTGGCTTTCTGGGCTGCAAGTGCTCACTGCTGGCTCATGTTGAGCTTCTTGTCCACCAGCCCCCCCCCCCAAGTCTCTTTCTTCAGGGCTGCTCTCCAGCCAGTCCCTGCCCAGACTGTACTGGTGCTTGGGATTGCCCTTGCACTTGGTCTTGCACATACAGTGTCAGTAGCTGTATAGAAGGATAAAAGGAAGCTTGATTCCCTGCTAAAACAGGGCCTATCTAGTACCAGTTCCCTCTTGAGAAGGTTTTTCCAATGTACTGAAGAATGAGAACTTGGAATATCATCACAGGGAATGATAATACAAAGACTTACTGAGAAGAGCACAATTTCAGAAACTCTTTAAGACAAAGGAGGAAAACATGATGGAAATGAATATGTGATGAGATCCAGGAGCTGCTGGAGACCCTAAAGAAAATATATTGGCTAATGTTTTAAGGAACCCCAAATTTTCAAGGAATACAAGCTGACATAGAGCCCTTTACTTGTTATTCGAGTTCTGCGGAAAAGAAACTGCTGGTTCTGTCATGCTGCAGGTTTGGAGCCACATATTAGTCACAACCTAATCTCTTATATATTTAGAAAACATGAAGGTTCTGCAAGGTTAATAAGTACATCAGAAAGAGTATGCCTCAGCCCAAACTGAGATCACAACTGAAGAAAAAAGGATTCTGTGCTTTATTCTTTATTGACTATTGTGTCTGCTGTATAGTCCCAGTGTCTTCAAAAGTGATTCAGTACTAGATTTTTAGGCATTTGTGTTTCAGCTACAGTTTCCACATCATTTACCATTCTCTTCTAGTGAATCACATGCAGATCAGTATGTGTAGCCTTGGCATTGTATGAACACTGCCAGTCCTGTCCATGTTTAGCTGAAATGAATCATGACACTGAAAATGTTCAGGTGGAACAGGGTGTGCTGAGTGAATATGTTGCTTGCCCATTCATGTGAAAATGTCAAGCACAGGCATGATCAGCCTTATTTTGCAGTTAGGAACAGCAAATAGAAAAAGGATGGTTCATTTGTGGAGACTGGATTATTTTATTTTCTTTGTAACATTGGCTGTAGAGAGGGACTACAAGGCACTGGTGTAGTATAAGTAGAGGAATATTGACAGGTCATACACAATTGCTTAGTCATAGAAAGAGCAGGGTCAAAACACAGGGTGACATCACATATGGGAAAGTAAGCAAAGGCTGGAGGTACACTTGCATGCTCCTGCTGCCCAGTTTATTTCTGTCCCATAAGGTTAAAAAGTTTCCTGAGATTCACTAGAGAGTCTCAGGGAATACTTCACTGAGGACTGCCTCAGCTCAAAGGGATAGTGCCATCAACCTCCTCCAGACCAGAATCACACAGCTACCATCTTTCTCAATGTCACAAGTCTGGGTTGTCAGTAACCTCCTTCTGAAGCACCATTGAACTGTGAATTGGCAACAGATGCATTGCACTGAGGAAAATGTGCTAGCATCAGGCATCTGAGTGAGATGCATTGGAGTTTTTCTTTGTTGGGAAACCACCACAGTGCTGTGCTAGTTTCCTGCCCCTTCAGAAAACAACTAGTGTTCCTGGAACCACAGTTCTGATCAGAACCTCATGCTCAGTTTTGTCACCACATTCCCCAGCAGGACAAGGAACTACAAGTATGTGACATCACAAGAGACACTTACAACAGCATCATTCACACAGATGGATAAAAATCAGATTATTTCTCCATTCTCTTGTTTTTTTTTTTTACCCTGCAGTCTGGCCTGTGTTTTTTCCTGTAAATCTCAACTGTTATATTTGCTGACATTTTGGTCTGAACTAGAGACTTTTTGCAAGACATAAGCAGCTATACTGGAATTCAAAGAGTGTTCCTTAGCATCTCTGGCCTTTCAATGCCTACACACAATTTAGTTGGTACTAAAGATCCTTGCTAACTTGCATTCAACCCTGGCTGAAAACCAAGTGCCCATCAAAGCCACTCTATCACTCTCTCTCCTTTGTCAGACAAAGGAAAGAAAATACAACAAAAGGCTCATGGGTCAAGATAAGAGCAGGGAGATCACTCATCACTTACTGTCTTGGGCAAAACAGACTTGAGGAAATTATTTAATTCAATTGCAAATTGAATCAGCATAATGAGAAATAAACCCAAATCTTAAAACACCTTCAATCCAGCACTTCCTTCTTCTTCTCCTCATCAACTTTAGTCCTGAATTCTCTCCCTCCTCCCCTACGGCAGCCCAGGGACATGGTGAGTGGGGGTTGTGGTCAGTTCATCAAAGGTTATTTCACTGTTCCTTCCTCCTCAGGGAGAGAATTCCTTGCACTTTTCCCCTACTGATGGTCATCCTCATTGAAGACAGCCCTCCACAAATTTCCCTAGCATGGGTGCTTCCCATGAGCTACAGCTATTCACAAAGTGCTCCAGCACAAGTCCTTTCCATGAAGTGCAACATTCAGGACCAGAGCACTCCACTGTGGACTTATCTCTCTACGTGTCCACTGGTTCTACCCAGAGCCTGCTGTTGTGCAGTAGTTTTTTTTTCCCCCAACTTCTTAAATAAGTTATTACAGCATTACTGATTGGGTTAGCCTTGGCCAGCAGTGTAACTCCTCCCACTACCAAAAGTTGGCCACACAAACCATATACATAACCATAAAAACGTAAACAGGATTTGTTTCACATTAAAGATAGAAAATTATGTTTATGCATACAGATTGCTGGAATGAGCTTACAAATTTCAAAACAGGAAAGTTTGTGGGACCACAAAGAATGCCAGGGCTAAATCCATCTGGAGTGGAGGCATTTGCAGCCCTCTTTGGATTTTTTCAAACCCTGTTTTTAACTTCCAAATTAAATCAGTCATTACTTTCAAAGCATAAAAGCCAAAGAGATTTGGCACAGGTTTCAGCCACAGCTTGAATCCCTAAACCATTACTGCACCTGAGAAGGTTTCTCACTGGCATGACACTGGGAAAACCTCTGCCCATTTCACTGTGGGAGTGATGCCACGAGCATGATGTGCTGCTGCAGTCCCCAATGGCCAAGGTTCAGGCTAGTTCCTCCCCCGGCTGGATCAAGATTACCAGAGGGGTTCAGTCCCTTTAAGATGTGGTAGCAGCTTTTTCCTACTGGCAGGACTGAGATACGACACAGAGCTGGCTGTAGTTGCAGAGCAGCTTGCAAAGGACTCTTTTCAGGCTTCTGGGTAAACTGAGACAGGGTGGCACTTCCTGGGTTGCTGGCTTCTCTCCAGACTGCAAACACAGGCAGAGCAACAAAGCATAAGAGGAAAACGCAACAAGCAGAGAGTAACTTATTTACAATTTGGGATAACATTTATAACAGGCAATAACACTCTCCAGGCTTGAATTTGGCCACTGGTCAACCCTGGTAATACCTTTAACCAATGGCAGAGCATGTGGTTAGAATTATGCCCAAACTTGGAAGAAGCACAAACATCCCACAAGGTGTTGGCAGGTTGGGTTGTTTACCCTGGTGTGGAGACACCTGGCCTTTTCTTTCCTTGGCTCTGAGCCAAGCACACACTCCAGAAAGGATGGGGAAGGCAGGATGTGAGCAAAACATGTTGGGACAACCTTCGGCAATATTTGGAACATAATTCTGGGCATAGGCTCCCTTCACAACAATATATGCAAACAATAGTAAATTCTTCACAGACAAACTGAGTCACTTCTGAAAAGTCATTTGTGACAGTTTGTCCAATAGAAAGGAGTGTAGTTACTGAAAACTGTAGCTAACAATTCTGGATTATTATTAATTATTATTACTATTATTATTAAGTATTATTACTAATATTTTTCCTAAAAAAAAAAAAGAAGGCAACCAACCAACTAACCAACAAACCAAAAAACCCCAAACAAAAAACAAACTAAGAAACAAAAAAGTTAGCAGCAAGACATTTAATTAATTTGTCCTTACCTTTACACCTAAAAGAACAGTTTATGGAAGGAAATGTTGCAATCTAAATTTACAGGTTTGCTTTTGGAGGTCTGTGATTGTGTTAGAATTGTGAACATGGGGCATCTACTTCTTATTTCAAATCTGTTCGGAATGAGGATGCTCCTGAGTTGAAAGAAGTCTTAAAAAAAAAGAAAAGAGTATGAAAGGCCAAAGACTAAAGCAAAATGAGAAGGTGAAAGAGAAGGTTGAAAAAAGAAAGGAAATGGAATACAAATACTGTCAGGAATGAGGGTGGATAAAGTAATTTGGTAGATCAAACAACATGTCTGCATCTTACAAAATACTCTTCTTTTGGTCTGTGTACAACAATAGGCTTCAGATAAACATCTTTGCCTAATGCAGCCCTATCCACTATAAGCAATGAACTTGATTGGACCTCCATCAAGAAATCAGATAGTACCCTTAAACCAAATTTTCTACTGAAGACTAAACCGAGCTCTCCTTTACATCAGGACATTCTTTCCAACATGGGAAAGCCTTTTTGACATATTTCTGCATCGTGATCATGACCTGATCAAGAGAATAATCCTATTCAAAATCCCATCTGTGAAAAGCAGCTCTCTGTTCAGGAGAGCCAATTCAGCCTGTATAAGCAATGGAATCAATTTGAATGGTCTTCAAAAAAGAGTACTGAATTTAGAGCAAGTAACTAAATATGGGTGGGTATCCACAGTCACAACTTCTGACAAAAAGAGTGTTTTGCTTACTATTGTCTTCATTAACTGAAAACATATATTTAAATTATGAGCTTTCAATGCTTGCAACTGTTTGTTTGGGTTTGTTTGGTTTAATTTGTGTTTTTTATAATGTTTCAGAAAGATCTTGACTGAATGTGTTACCAAGGGCTAAATGCTGATTTTCTCATGTACTATCTGTTAATGCATTATAGAATTTACTCATCTATGAAGTTACAATGATCCAAAGAGATATAAAAAATATTTAAAGGAGGATAATGATGAGGAATCAGATTTTCTTTTGCTAGTGGGGAAAAGAGGGAAGGAATTGCTTAAAAGAAATCATTAAAATGCTTTTTTGCCTTATGAAAATACTGGGTGGTATAGTACTACTAGCACTACCATGTAACTACTACTAATGCAGTTCAGTGTTGCTGTTTCATCTCATTAATTATGGTAATTGCTGAGAGATATAAGACTGTGGTGTCATGGTTTGAGGTGGGTACTTTTTAAAAAAAAAATAAAAACTGTAGTAGTTTTAGGCTATGACTTTAAAAATTTTTCACAAATCTTGAACAGAAAGTTGTAGAATGCAAATAAATCACTATTGGGTGTAAAAAGGAAAATAATGATAAGTTTTGAACAATCTACTGGAGAGAGAACGGACTTAAACTAGTTGTACAGAACAATTTCTCTCTTTTCACTTCTTGGGTTCTGGATGATGCTTCTCCTGGCTTTACTGACCTTGACTGCACTGCTTATTGTGACTGGTATTCACAACAACTTCTCTGCTCTGCCTCTTGTCCCTTTTATGTCCAAGGGGGGTAAGGAGGAGAGCAGGAGGGGAGATGCTGTTGCAGCTCCCCTGGTCTTTGGCCAGGGGGGTTCTTGTGCTGTTTATAAATTGTAAATCCCTGTAAATATTGTAAATCCTGGATATTTTGTACATATTCATTGCATTTCATTGTAGATTGTGGTTTTGCTTGTAAATACAGCTTCGTTTTTTTCCAACTGAGCTGGTCTGGCAAATTTAATGTTGGGAGGGGGTAGGGAATTTTCAACCCACCACACCTCTTGAGATGCTGTGAGAGGAACTTGGATACTGTCAGTGCTGAAAAGATCACTGCATGCCCTGAATTATTTAATGACCAGGAAAGTGTACCTTTTTCTTTACTAGCAGCTTTCACAAGTTGTGGTCTTTTGTAACTCCAGGCTGCCTTAACAATAATAGTTGCCAAAGGGCATTTCATTTCATTGTAGATTGCAGTTTTGCTTGTGAATACAGCTTCATTTGCTTCCAGCTAGGCTGCTCTGGCAAATTTAACGTTGGGGGAGAATTTTCAGCCCACTACAAAAACAAACATAGCGTTGAACTCTCCAAGAGGACCAGAAACATGCAGGAGGTAGACCTGGAAAATTGTAGCTTTGTTATTCAATCCCATAATTCTGTTATCTCTTTATAAGCTAGCAGCAAGGCCAACTCACTCTCTGTTTTCCTCCCTCCCTTCCACTCTCCGGAGGGAGTCCTTAATCCAGTGACATGGGGCAGAAGGCTTGTTTATGGCCTTCAGAGGCCTGACTAATTTTTTCCTGTGCAATTATGGCCTTCTTAGGCCAGGAAGACAATGGAAAAGGAAAGGAGCACTGGGGCTTAGTCTAGTTGGGGGAAGGTTTTGGGGGATTTTCATGTATCCTGTATTTTCCTGTATGTTAATGAATACAATTTCTGTATTTGTCTCCAATTCCACCAGAGCATCTTCATTTTACTTTCCTTTGGGAGTAAAATTATTTCTGTCCACTCTAATAAAAATGTATATTTTTATATTGTATTAGTTTGGGTTAAATTAACAAGGTGGGAATTATAAAATACAGTTATTTTTATTTTCCCAAAACCCCACCCCAAAACTCTGTACAAAACTGATATAATTATTTACAGGTTCTATTGGGTCGTGAATTCTTCCAGGATGCTTATGGCAATTTTGACACAATTTAGAGAGTTCAGAGACTGGAAAAAGCTATGACACAAATAGCTTCACCCACTTATAAACCAAACGCCAACCAATAATCCTTAGGAAGATCTGAGCAGGCCAGGGTTTACTCACAAGGATTAGAGCAGAAATTTGGAGATGGTCCCTAGCTCACTGTCTCTGCTGACAGGCTCCAGAAACTGTCGGTTTGTGACCCAGTTGGAGGCTCAGGCTTTATCCCAGGGCTCTGGACCAGGCACTTGAAGCAAGGCAGGACACTCAAGATGACAAGGCTTGAAGCGAGGAGAGGCTTCAGCAGATGTGAGGAAGGCTTGAGCAAGGCTTGAGCACAGCTTCAGCAAGCAACAGCAAGGCAGATTTGGGCAAGCCTTGAGCAAGGCAGATTTGAGCGAGGTGGATCTGAGCAAGGCAGACCTGAGCAAGGCCTCTAGGCTACCCAGCCACTTGCATATATACAAAATTCCAGAGGTCACTTGGTCCAATGGGGCACTAAAGATAACATGCAGCTGCCCAATGGAAAGAGTTCTGCCAGGCTATGACCATAAAAGGCAGAGGCCAGGACCTGGTATCTGGGGAAGCTTACGTGCTCTGACCCTAGATGGCATCTTGTTTACCAGACAGGCAAGGTCCTGTCCCCTTTGTTCCTTTTCCCACATTGCCCTGTTGTTGTGGCAGGAAGGAGGGGAGAGAAAGGACCTGTCTAGACATCTTGAGGCCTGTCTGGATTTGTACTGGGCCATGTGTCATGGCCTTACCACCACATATATATTTTGCATTAATATCTCCTAGCGGTGGTGTCTTCAAACACCACCCCAACCTATTTACAAAATGTATTCACAGGTTCAGTGATTCAGTTGTGGGTTTTACACTACACATCTAAAGTCAGTTAAATGATTCAAGCACAGATCTAACCTTTCCAATACAGCAATTCACATTGGACATACAGGTGCTGTGAGCTGTGGGTTTCCCACCAATGGCAGATTGGCCTGGGACTCACCACTTGCTCATCTGTCTGGTATCTTCCCAGATGCTGTGGCTATGATTCGAGCAGTCTTTGGCTCAGAGAGGGCTAAGGACCTCTCTCTTGTGTGCTCCCTCACTGGGCTGCAGCCTCTTCTGGGATTCAGTTCCCCTGGAGCTTTTCCCCTGCACTGTCATGTGGACATGAACAACACCACAACCCAGAACCTGGGCAGGCTCAGGGAAGACTGTAAAGCCCTGGGGGAGGGGTACAAGTGAAAAGCACTGGTGCCCTAATTATCTTTTCCTCTTTGCGAGGAAAGGTAACGGAACCACCAACTCAGTATGAGTAATAAAACAGGTTCAAACTTTATTTTCCAAGACACACAATTTATACATTAAAGATATGCACATTTGTCATTTTATTATTGGCTGCAGCCTAAAAGGTCTCATAGCCCTCCTACTTGTGGTTACAAGCCCAAGCTACTTCCCTAAATTACCCAGATCCTAGTTCCATAAAAGTTGTTTATCAAGATCTCAAGGACGCCTCATCCTTGAGATCTTGCAAGCCAGACATCCTGCTTGCATAACAGACAAAACTCATGCTAACTAACGTGCTACTTATGTCAAGCAGGCCTACCGCATAACAATATAATCATGATTATCCTCAAAGCCTGGGTTGTACAAGACTTCCTTAGATCCATGTCCTCGCTCTTTTAGCCATTCTTCAACAATTCCCCCTTTTTGTTTTTGGACAACCAAGGCTTTGGAGGCAATGTTGTTAACACTTCGCATAATACAATTATAAACAATTTTCATCACAATAATTATTAACAACAATATACCTAAAATTCGCAAAGCTTCCTTTATCAAACTCATAAGCCAAGGTGACAAATTACCAAATAATGATCTTAGCCAATCATCAAAAGGATTATCTTCCTTTAGAACCTTCTGAGGATGGTCCTTTAACCATTTCAATTTTGCATGTATTGATTCTCTATTATCAGACAAATTAAAACAACACATACCTTCAAAGTTTTCACAACCATGTCCTTGCGCTAATAATAAAAAGTCTATTGCTGCTCTATTTTGTAATAAAGCATGCCTTAAGCTATTTTGATCTAATAATAATTGAGATAAAGCATCAGTTGTGACATTGGCTTGTTTAATAGTCCAACATGCTAATTTTTCTACCTGTGTTAAAGCTTGTGCAGCAGCAACCCCTGGAGCAAAAAAGGTAGCAAATATCCTTGCCGTTTGAGACCACAATTTTACATCATCCTTGCAATCACTAGTAAGATGATGAAGAGAGCGCTTCTCTCTATTCCGTTGTTTTGTAACATTTATCCAATCTCTTTGGTGGGGAGCTGTGGTAGTTTGAGCTCTGAGTTGAGGAGCTCAAATGATAATAGATATAAATTCCTCCCCCTGCCCCTCTCCCTTTTTTCTCAGCAGGGTGGAGAGAGAGAAGAAAGGAAAAAAAAAATAAAGGGGTAGGGAAAAGGGGAAAGAAAAAAATTCATGAAAGAAATATTCTGAAGTCTATTTGGAAGTAGGAGGAGTAAATTTTTTTTTTTTCACAAAAGGGAAAGGAAAAAAATTAATTTTTTACATATATATATATATATATATCAGTAACGGGGGGGGGGTTCACAGAGGTGAGGGATGAGGGTAAGTGGGAAAAAATATACAAAACCAACCCTGGATGGCCTTGCGTTCCCCTGGATGTCGGTGGATTCAGTTGAGAGAGAGAAAAGGGCCCCAGCCACGTGGTCCGGTGCAGGAGACAGTGACAGCAACAGCAGCAGGAAGTCCTCTCGAGCAGACGGGGCAGGAAAAAAGGGGAGAGCAGCAAGATGTCCGCCCTTTCTATAGGCTTGCTGGACAGGAAGGGGAAGTGGAATAGACCACCTCTGAGTCAGGGGACCACCTTCTCCCAGCAGGGGAGGGGCCAAGCCCTCCCCAGATTAAATTTCTTTTGTCCACCTGGGGCTGGGTTCTTCTCAGCCCCATCCAGGATGGGTGTGCCCCTGCACAGGAGCAAAGAGAGCAATCTCTCCAAAATAGCATGGACCACCAATTACATTACGTGGTATGCCTTGCCAAGCTCTATCCCCACATATTAAAAACACTGAGGATGGCAAGGCCTTTGGGGTGCCGTTGTTCCAAATAGTTATGGGGTGAAACTTTGTCTCTGCTTCCAGGGCACCCAAAGATTGATGTCTGTGGTTATAGCCACAATAACCTCCACCGTTTAAGAAATCAAAGGCATCCTTATTAATTGGACTTACATCTGTCCAGCTATTGTTAAAAGGCTTCCGATATGGATTTACCCCCTGCAAGCCATTACCAAACATAATACAGGTTTGAGTCCAGTTCTTTGTGGTATTACCTATTCCCATTGATCCCAATAACTCCAATTCCTGAGGATCCCATGGTAATGTGTTGTTCAAGTTGAGTATGAGATTACCCACACACCAAGAGGTTGTTTTTGCTGATGAACACTTGGTGTAGGTACTAAAATTTGCAAAAGACTCAAACTGAAACTCTGAGATAACAAACTTAATTGTAAAGGTGCTGAATGTTGGATCATCCATTCCAGGTCATCCTTTTTGATAGGTAGATTAATGATGTTAGGCTCTGTTCCAACAATTTGAAGGACCCTTTTTATTAAGTCTTTTGAGTGGTATAACAAGAGTCTATTTCACTTTCCTCACCGGAGCTGTTATCAGAGGTATCAGTTTGACACAGCTCAGTCTTTCTGTATGATGTTTGTATGCACGCGTCCTGCCGGCTTGGGGCAATTGGGGCAGACGGTTCAACAACAAACAATTCCCGTGAAGTAGGCTGTACTCCGGCACTTGGTTGGATATCCTCAACAGAAGTAAGGCTATCTGACTCGGGTGGCAGCGGCAGCAGTGGGGAAGATGGTCAACTACTCGGAGTCCTTCCCGGTGATACTACTTTTTCAGCCTCACCCGCAGTAGCTGCTACAGGGACGGGCAACCCTGCACTAGGAGGTCCTGGGCGGTACTGATCAAAAAGTCTTCCCGTAGTTGTCTCAGAAGTTTTATCCTGAGTTTCCTCATGACTCGGTGTTAGTTTTCTCGTGGCTACAGCAGCCAGGTCCTGCTCCATCTTATACTTTTTAATAGCGTTAATTGATTCACACCATGGGATTTGCAAAGTCTTTGCTACTTTATCTCCATCTATTACTGCATCCCACAAGTCATTAACAAAACTTTGCCACTCGCCCTCATCAAAGTACGCTTCAGGCATTTTAAAAAAGCCCTTTGCATATCCATAAGCCAGTAGTCCTGGTAAGTGCTTTAAATTAAAAGCCACTCCCCACTTTTCTAAAAAGCATCTGAGCAAAGAAAGGTCTACCTCTTTATCCATGACTGCAGTCTTCTCTGGTGTAGCTCCTTTCTTGCTACGGCAAAGCTCCCGTTTGGTCTGCTCCGAGCCCCCTGCTTCACTGGTACCGTCTCAAAACATCTCTGTCTTCCGCTGCGAAGAGTCACAAGTTCCCCATAGGGGTCCCTGTTCGGGCGCCACTTGCGAGGAAAGGTAACGGAACCACCAACTCGGTATGAGTGATAAAACAGGTTCAAACTTTATTTTCCAAGACACACAATTTATACATTAAAGATATGCACATTTGTCATTTTATTATTGGCTGCAGCCTAAAAGGTCTCATATGCATAGCCCTCCTACTTGCGGTTACAAGCCCAAGCTACTTCCCTAAATTACCCAGATCCTAGTTCCGTAAAAGTTGTTTATCAAGATCTCAAGGACGCCTCGTCCTTGAGACCTTGCAAGCCAGACATCCTGCTTGCATAACATACAAAACTTACGCTAACTAACGTGCTACTTATGTCAAGCAGGCCTACCGCATAACAATATAATCATGATTATCCTCAAAGCCTGGGTTGTACAAGACTTCCTTAGATCCATGTCCTCGCTCTTTTAGCCATTCTTCAACACCTCTTTTTTTATCAGCTGGAGGAAAGTGAGCAGCCAGAGACAGTTGTATAATGCATATCAACTTCTGGCTGTGTGGCTGGTACTGTCATAAGGGTTTTGGCTTTTATGACAATGAGAGAGTCTTTGATGACTACAACCTATAAGGTAAGGATGGAATACACCTGTCTAGAAGAGACAAGTGAATCTTTGGCAGCAGACTGGCTGGTAAGGACTCAGGGGCAGAGTCTAAAATGGCAATCCTCACACCATCATATTGAACTTGGGACTTAGCCAGGCCAACCAGTGCAGCAAGAAATGTTCCCTAAGTGCCTCCCAAGATGAGAGGCATAATATTTACAGAATCGATTTCTAATTAAGGGAACGAAAGAGTGCAGTTCCACGTCTTGTCCACTAGATGGAGACTCGACAAGACGTTTGCAGCTGCGGCTATGTACAAAGATATTTATAATGTTATCACGAGGCAAGTTAAGCTGGAAATATCACGCGACTACGTGCGGGAGCTTTGAATAGAATGTCATTGAATGTTGCACACATGGAAAGATACATTTGTCTTTCTTTCTTTGTAGCGAGGCAAGTTGCTAGGTTATGCTTGCTGCTTGTCTGCCCGGGACTGCTACCATCCGAGTGGTACCCTTCTTTCTCCTCCTGCCTCCGCGGGTGAGGGCAAGGCTTTCTCCTCCCACGGCCGTGGGGAGGGGCAGCTTGCTTTCTCCTCCCATGGCCGCAGGGAGGTGACTTTCCTTAGCAGGGTTGGAGCAGCTCTCTGACCAGACGATCAGCCCGGCAGGGCCGGTCCGGGGAGTGGTCTTCCATGATGGGGCTGGGTCAGGTGACGGTTCCTGGTAGGCAGGATCGGCCCTTGCGATCGAGATGAGGGTTTTAGAGGATGGGTGCAGTGAAGTGACGCTTTCCTCTTGGCTTGGCTCGAAGGGAGCTGACTATGTTGAATCTTGGCAACTGCCCTCCATTAAGGCTACAATGCTGCAGTCCTTGCTCGATCTCAATGGAGAGGACATCCCTCACTCTCTCTCAGGGAAATCCCAGGCGCCTTGCCTTGACGACACAGGGCTGTGGAGTGGCGATGGCTCCTTTTCTCTCCCACAAATGGTGGGGGTTACGCAGAATGTGTTTCTGCCTATAGCTGTCCATGGCTGCAGCAGATCTGGACTGCCAGTCTTTGGGCTAGTCCCTCCCCTTCTGGGCTAAAGCTCACCCTCAGGGCTTCCTCAGTCCTTTCAACTGGGCTTACGACACATGTTCTGTGAAGGGATCATCCTTTGCGGGCTCCTCGAGCAGCTCGGTGGCCTGGCTTCTCTTCCGTATCACAGAGGCTTCCAGTATGCTTGTGTGTGAGAAGACTTACAGCTTACGCAGCGCGAGCTTACATAGCGAGTGAAGGCAAAAGGAGAGAGCAAAGTGGTAAACAAATGGAGTAGTACTTATAGATTTCTTGAGGCTGGATCTGGCCAGTGGGCACGCTTGTCAACAACCTGCTTTGACCTATAGAAAGGTGAAGCTAGAATTATGCCCTTAGATGGAAAGAGCATAAGCATGCCATGCGATGGGTGCATGCAGTTGTTTACCCCTTAGGAGACAGGTTGGTGCCTATGCCTTTGTCCTTCTCTCCAGAAAGGAGGTTGGAAAGGGGGGACTTACCAAAACATGTTGGGACAAGTTTGCTGGTGTCTGGGGCATAATTCTGGGCATGTGGTGCCTTCACTACAAAGAGTTGTTTTGCATAAAAATCTTATGTTCATCTGAAGGGTTTTTATTTTTTTTTAATTTATTCATTTTCCAGAGAGTACCTCTTATAATGGTATTCAGCCTAGCAAGACACCTACAAAAATTGCACTTGATAAATGCTCTATTCCACTACCTCAATGGTAATATTCTGTCATTACAGAGTAAACAATGAATTCTCAAAGGGATTTCCCTAGCACACATAGCTGGAAAGCAGTAATATATCTCCCCCCATGATGACAGTTTTAAGAGGATAAGAAGATTGAACTTTAAACCACTGGACACATTAAAGCTTTTAATTTCATAAACTTTAATAATTATTTTTATCTATAAAGATATTTTCATTCTTCATGAACTGCCATACTCAACAGTCATTTGTCAAGATTGAAGCAGATTAAGTTATCTTGATCACTCAGAGTAAACCTGACTAATCAGCTAGCCCTTTGTAGCAGTTCCTCAAAGCAATTTGTGTTGTCTAAAATCATACTGAAGAATCAGATACTTAATCAAGTAGAAAGGCAAAATTGGCTGGATGGACACTGTTGTGGTTCATTAACATGGACATCCATGCATTTTACAGAGCAGTTTCACACCTACAGTACTTTGTGCTTAGTTAGTTCATTTGTTTTGTGACTCCTTGTGTTCATTGATAAGAAAGCTGTTTGGGCTTTTTTTTATGGAAATGATTGTATGTCTGAGTAGGGAAGGAGGTCCTGTACTACTAAGGGCGATGTAACAGGATAGCAGGAGACAATTTTAAACTCTGACCTGTTGAGTTCTTGGGGATGAAGACAAAATTGGAAGTTCTTGCAGCTCTTCCTTAGACACACAAGAGTCCATGAGGCCAGATGAAATCCACCCACTGGTACTGAGATCATCTTCAGTGCTATCACATGGCAAACACAGGACAACCAGGTGATCAGGCCCAGTCAGCAGGGGTTTGTGTAAGGCAGGTCCTGCTTGAATGACCTGATCTCCTTCTATGACAAGGTGACCTGCTCAGTGGATGAGGGAAAATGCTGTAGGTTTTGTCTACCTGGAGTTTAGTAAAGCCTTTGAGACCATTTCCCACAACTATATCCTGGAGAAACTGGCTGCTCATGGCTTGAATAAACAGATGTACAATTCACAGGAGTGAATGGATTTAAATCCATCTGGTGCCTGGTCACAAGTGATGTTCATTGGGACTCAGTATTGAGGCTTGTTCTCTTCAGTGATCTGGATGAAGGGATCAAGTACAGGCTAGGTAAGCTTGCAGGTGACACCAGGTTAGATGGATGTGTCAATCTTCCTGAAGGTAGAAAGGCACTACAGAGGGATCTGGATAGGCTGTATCAGTGGGCTGAGGCCAATTGTATGAATACTCTGTTTAGTTTCAGGCCGCTCTCTCTAAGAAGGATATTGAGGTGCTGGAGTTTGTCCAAAGAAGGGCAATGATGGACTGTTTTAAAGGTCTATTTGAGCATAAATCTTTATATTATTCTTAAACTTGATGATTTAGTCTAAGAGCCTCACAGAGAAGACAGTGAACCTTCCTAACAGAAATTAGAGATCCAGTGGTAGAGCAGCTGGATAAGAGAGTATCTTATTGTTATAGCAGGAGTTCTCCCTCTTTGGAAGGCCAAGATTTTGACTTGGTGAAAAATAACCTTTTTTGAATAATAAGAAGAAATGGACTAAAAAAAAATGTCTATTCTATAACATTGGATGCTTCAAGCTGTCACAAGCTATGAAACAGGGCAAACAGACATTAGTATTGCAAATAGCTCCCATAGATCCTGACAGCTACTATTTCAGACAGTTGCTAGTACAACTCAACATTTGTTATCATACCTACTCACTTCACTCTCCTCTTCTATGTATTATCTCTGCTGCCAGCTTCCCCTCAACACAGACAAATGAGTTTTTCTGAAATGTCAAGGCTCAGGTCTCATTTTCTTCCCTGATTTTGTAGTTAAATTGACAAAAGACAAATGAGTTTTTATAATGTGTACCTCTTATTGAATTTATCAGATGTTTATCTATTTGACAATAATAACCATATGTTATTTATGTGTGTTGAAAAAAGCTAGAACAAGTTAAATTTTCCAAGCCATGTCTGTAATATCTTTTGTCTAAGATAGACATGCCAATTTACAGATCCACAGAAATATTCCTGTTTTCTACGAGTGAGATGACTTTGCTCTTTGTTTGCCAGGAATTTGTACAAAAGCTTCCTTGAGCAAAAGATAATTTGCTGGACATTTTCAAGGTGTAAAAAAATGAAGGAATTATTATTCGAGCTGTAAGATTTTGTAACTTTCCCATCTCCTGAGCAATATGATACATAGGAATTGCCAACAGTTATTTTACTGTGTAACAACTGAGCTCATATGAACTTAAACAATTCTTAGCCAAGTGGACATGTAGGCTGCAAATATTTGCTAAGAAATGATGATTTCAACACCTAAGTTACTTCTGTGAAACCTTGTGTTTGAGTTTCAGGATTGTGTTTCTTATAATGCTGACCATATATTAAACTTACAAAAGAATGAAAAAAGAAGGTAATGTTTAAAGTCTGGTTCCTTTCAGTAAAGTTATAGCCTTAAATTTCCCCATTTAATTTAGTTTTTGCTTTTAGAAAGAATTATGCCTATAAAGACTTTCTATTTAGTTGACTTGCATATGCTTTTCAGTAAACTGAGTTTCAGGTTACATGGATTGATGGTTTTCTGTTTTCTAATGCTCATGGCTGTCAAGGGCAATGATTCAAAAGCAAAAACTCCTTCTCCAAAGCCTTTCTAACAAGTAGGAAGATGAAAAGAAAATTATGATAGTTTGAGTACTTCTCAAAACCTGATCTGAAACCTACTAGTAACAAAAAAGAATATCTTGAATTTCATGAAGTGTTTCAAAAATTTTCATGACATTTTAATAAATTCACTTGTTTATAAATTAGACTAAGGAACTTTTTTCAACAGGAAGACACTGCTCTGAGATTACTTATTACCAAATCCCACACAACATCCTAATCTCTAAATCAGAGCGATGTGGGTGTGATAGACAACTCAATGGGTATGGAATTGGCTAGATAGTTGCACTCAAAAAGTTACAATCAACAGTTTGATGTTTGATTGGAGATGAGTATCAAGCTGTGGTCCTCAGGGGCTGGTGCTACAATTGGTGCTATTTAACATCTTTGTCAGCAGCAGAGACAATGGGATCAAGTGCACTCTCAGCAAGTTTGCTGACAATACCAAGCTGTATAGTGTGGTCAATATGCTGGAGGGAAGGGATGCCATTCAGAGAGATAGGATTGATAGGATTGATAAGTAGGCCCATGTGAATCTCACTAAGTTCAGCAAGGCCAAATGCAAGGTTTTGCACTTGGGTCAGGGCAATCCCAAGCACAAATACAAGTTGGGCAATGAGTGCATTAATGAAAACTTTCTGATGCAGGTGTTTGAAGAACCAATGAGAAGTATGATGCTAGACCTTGTATTACAAACAAGGTCTGGTAAAGAACGTTAAGATAGGAGGAAGCCTTGGCTGTAGTGACCATGAAATAATAGAGTTTAGTATTGTTAGGGAAAGAAGCAGGGCAAATAGTAAAACAAACTAGTAGAGCAAGAACAAACTAGTAGAGGTGGCAGGAGACACTCATGGATAAGAAAGGAGCTCCTAGAAAAAATCTAATGTAAGAAGGAAGTCTGCAATAACTGGAAAAGGTGTCTGGGCAGTTAGGGGTGGTAAAGGATGCATTAGGCCCAGAAAACAACCCAACCAATGCAAAATTTAGCAGTAGCCACTTGGTTGGTTAATTCCTGAAGATCTGCTAATTGTCCTGGTTCTGCCCAGACAAAACCTCTATACACTGTGGGAGGAGATAAGTAGCGTACAGTGTAGTGCACCTTGGGAAGCTATTGGGGAAGGCAGTGTGGGTTGCTCCTCCCACGGGGAAAGGCAAACCCATTCGTGGGATTGTCTTTGCCCAAGGACCTGGGGTACATGGTGGGTAATGAGAAAGGATGGGGAGACTTGGTGTGTACCTTAAGGAGATTTAACCTTGAGGGAAAAATAACCTGGGATATAACTTACATATTGCAGGAAGTGAAAAAGACCTGAACTGACAAAGAGTAAGTTTTGCAAGAAAAAAGAATGCAACAGTGACTGAAACCAAGCTGCTGGTGGTGCCCAGCAATAGAACATCCTGCTTCTCCTGTTCTGAACAGTACAGAAGGGGCCCAAGTAACATCTGGAGAAGTAGAAGAAGCCCTTGGAATAAAAGAGGAACATCTCTCTGTCAAAGGACTTGGGATAGTTGATCAAAATGTATAAATTCCTGCATTGGGTGTTGAGATGGTTTAAGTATGTTGTTTAGGTTGCAAGTGTTAGCAAGAAGGGATTTCCATGTGAGGATCAAGTGAGATGGTTATATACACTGAATTCTGTGGAACCTGAGCACAACACAAATCTTATGGAATAAGGGGTGAAGATTGTCTTGAGATTCACTGAACTGGAATTAATTCTCCCCAGAGCATCTTTCTAGTGCTGTGTTTTGTAGTGCTGTAGCTGGATGTTGATAACACACCAGAGTTTTGACTAGTGCTGAGCCAAGCATCAAGGTTGTGCTTTTCCAGCATTTCCCCCCCAGCCAATACTAGGCAGAGGGGTGGGCAAGATCTTGTGAGGGGACTCAGCTGGGCCAGTTGACCCAGACTGGCCAAAGGGGTATTCCATACCAGATGATGTCAGCTCAGATATAAAAGCTAAGTGAAAACAGGGAGTGTGGGGACATTTGTTGATGGCATCTGTGCTGTGCATATTGAATATGCTCTGTGTGTTGAAGCTCTTCTTCCCAGGGCATGACCGAACAGCATCTGCTAATGGCAAGTAGAGAATGATGTATTTGTTTACACATGCTTCCACGTGTGACCTAATAAATTGCTTCTATCTTCACTCACAGGCTTTTTGTTATAATTTCCCTTCTCCCCTATCCATCTAAGAAGGGGAGAGATAGAGCATCTTTGGTGGGTATCTGGCCCCCAGTCAGGGCCAAACCACTACAGTGATCCTGCTTTGGCAGGGCAATTGGACTAGGTGAACTTTTGGGCTCCCTTGCAACCTTGTAACATCCTGTGACTCAGTGATTCTGTGAAAGAAAACATTTACTTGATTTTTAGCAAGTTTTGGCAAGCTAACAAGTGCTAGCCCACAGAGAATTGCAAATACTGTTGACAAGAGTCACCAGAATGTCATTATTTGTAGTTTTATTGTCTGTATTTTTCTTCTTCTAATAGTACTATTAGTAGAACTACCTCTTGTCAGCTTCAGCTTGTCTTTCATATTACTGCTTTTCCTCTGATAGTGGCTAAGTCAGGTACTTTAAAAGAAGCATATTCTTCTGAGAAGAGCTGTGTTTATACATGCACATATTTTGGACTTGGAGGGAATTTGAGGCAGTGTTCTGTACTAAAGATACCATTTTTCAACATTGCTGTAAACAAGAACAGAATAGTTGTTACCAGCTCTTTTACCATAAGTTCTACAATGGGCACCAATATGTTATTTCTATAAAAGAGAGAAAAGGAAAGCATAATTTTTTTTTGTAGAGATAGCAGCTTGTGGATGTAGAACTTTATTGAACAGACTAATTTATTTTATTGTTCATAGCAGAGACAATTATTCAAGGCTGGTCTACACTGAGTTTCCAAGAAAGCTTCCTCATGACTGGCATAGGAGAAGGTTTAGCAACAGCTCTTCTAAACCTCTTCTCCAATTCACGCAAAAATATTTACAGCACAAAACCAAACATATTTTCTCCTGGGAATTGAAAGCAGCACTAGATGGTTCTCAGATTGTATTCCCCATTTTCATTTCAGTCAAGGAATAACATGTACCAAAGATTGTAAGAATGCACATATGTACTCCTCAATATTGTAAAGTGAAACTGAAGGTGATGGGGAAAAGCATGAATGAAAAGCCTTTCTACTTCAACTTAAGGCCATTTTCTCCTGTTACTTGCTTGCTACGTGGGAAAAGAGACCAACACCCACCTCCCCACAAATTCCTTTGTGATAATTGCAGAAAATGACAAAGTCCCTTCTCAGCTTCCTATACTTCAGTTCCCTCAGCCACTCCTTATAACAACTCCCCAGCTTCATTGATTTCTCTGGACACGTTCCAATACCTCAGTGTCTTTCTTGTGGTGAAGGGCTGAGAGAATCCTCTCTTGAACATATAAATCACCTGGTAATGCAATGATTACATTAAGAACTGAGAAGTGTCTCAATAAAAATAAGATCATCCTGAATGACCCACCTGATGGTCACCTCTACCCACCGAGACAGGGGTGTGGTGGACAGTGGACAGCAAAGAGGGGCAGAGGCCGCTCAGGCATCGACCCCTGCAGATACATGGAAGAGTCCCCTGGAAATGCATTTATGCATTGTTGACACGAGCCAGGTGGAGCTATTATGAATGAAAGTATAAAAAAACCCAAGTCATACTTGCTTAAGCAGAGAGAAAAACATCACTGGAAACACTACAAGCTGGAGGAATACCACCCAGGACATCACAAGCTGAAGGGATGTCAGCAACACCCACTTCAGACACCTCTCCCGTCCTCCCCACCAAAGAGAAAAAAGCCCCCTGGGGTGGCAATTATCTCTCTCCACCTCTCCTGCTCTGTCTTTCTCCATTCTCTTTCTCCCTCTCTATCCCTTTCCTTTCTTTCTCTGTTTTGTTTGTTCCATTTAATAGAAGGTCTGTCTCATAAATAGCCTCGTTGTGATATACGACCTCGTTTGTGTCTTAATTTCACTCATGGGAATGCTCCATAAAGAACCACATTTCCTGCCCAACCTCTGGACCAAGGCAGAGGCCCAGAACTGAACACAGTATTTAGGGCACAGCCTCACCAATGCAGACTACAGGGGAACTGAGTCCTGCTGGACACATTATTTCCAAGAGAGGCTAGTACGCTCTTGACCTTCTTGGCTATCTGAGCACACTGCTAGCTAAGATTCAGATAGACACTGATCAAACCCCCCAGATCCTTCTATGCTTGGCTGTTTGCCAGACACTCTTCCCCGAGCCTGAGATATTGCATGTATCAGGGTAGTTTTAGATTGGACATTAGGAAAAATTTCTTGACTAAAAGGATTGTCAAGCACTTGAACAAGCTGTCCAGGGACACAGTTGAGGTCCTATCCTATGAGGTACTTAAAGGATGTAGAATTGGTGCTTAGGGACATGGTTTAGTGGTGGACTCGACAATGTTAGTTTGAATCAATAGTCTTAAAAGTATGGGATTTTTTCCCAACCAAAATGATTTTATGATTGTATAATTAAAGAATTTCATAGTAACATTTTACAGTGTCGTGGTAGGGCCATGACATGGCCCAGTACAAACGCAGACAAGCCTTAAGATGTCTAGACAAGGTCCCTCTCTCTCCAGCTTCCTGTAGAAAGACAGGGCAATGTGGGAAAAAGAACAAAGGGGACAGGACTCCTGCCTGTCTGGTAAACAAGTTGTTTACCTGGGATAAGAGCACATAAGCTGACCACTGCTCCCCCAGAGACAAGGTCTTTGTTTCTGCCTTTTATGGTTATAGCCTGGCAGAACGCCTTTCCATTGGGTAGCTACACGGTAGCTTCAGTGCCCCATTGGACCACTCAATCTCCGGCAAGTTTTGTATATATAGGTTGACTTGGTAGTCACCTTTGCCTTGCTTAAAGACTTGCTTTAAGCCTTGCTTTCAAGCCTACTTGAACCTGTCTTGTAGAAGCTGCCTTGAGTTGACCTTCCCTGCCTCGAGTAGCCCTTCCCTGCCTCGAGTACCTGGCCCAGAGCCTGGGATAAAGCCATGAGCCATACACAGCAATCTGGAGAAGCCAGAAGCCTAGAAGCTGGATCCCCCTAGCCTGCTTCCCCTTGCCACCAGACTTGTGCTGTGCCTCAGTTTCCCCAGGAACCAAGCAAGTGCCTGTCGTGAAGAGCGTCATTAACTGCCTGCTGTCTGCTGCAGCCAGACCAGCCTGGGACCATGCAGTGAACTCTCCTTGCTGGCAATCTTCCGTGACAGCGCCGTACAAGAGCACCCCAAAGCTAACACAGCAGCAGCAGCAGCATCCCCCATGTGGGTAAAACCAGCTGTGAGTAATCAATTCATTGCCCTTTGGGTTTAAACGTTCTTACTCAGCCTCTCCTTGCTGTAATTGAGCACTATCAGCTCTTGGAGACCTTCTCTTTCCAAGTTACTACCTCCTAGTTTGCATAGAATTGTTGTATTTTGCCCTAAGACTGCATATTCCCATTGTAAATCTATATTCCAACCATACAACCATCCTATTGAACGAGTTTTGGCAATTTTCACATTAATAAAGAGTTACTAATGTACATTTGCCATATTGTTTATTATTGAAGGGTAATTTATAATCCCCTTAACAACATAAAGTCTCCCATTTTGTTGGCATCGTGTTGTAACAAACAGGACCGTGTTGGGCAGAGCTACCTAGATTACTATATATTTAATCATGCAGAGTGACCTGTTTCCAAAATGGTAACAAAACCACTGATGAAAGTGGTCATGATGGGAAATGAGAAGCTGTATTCAGTAATGATGTCTAAGAGCAGTTGGCTATAAGCCACCTTCACATACCATTTTTTAGTCTATCCCTGTTCCATAGGCACATTTTCTCAAGAGCTATAACTGTTTAAATGCAGGAAGAAAAATGGAGCTACTGAAGAAAACACAGATTTGAAAGTAGAGTGACCTGTCAAAATGGTATTCAGTGCTCCTGGATATAAATCTACTCACAAAAATTATTATCTGTTATGCATGATGCCCAGAAATCTGGGTATCATTTCAGATTCATAACATCAACCTCTGAACAGCTGTGTGAACAACTAATGACAATAAGTTTCAAGTTTACCTGCAATAGGCTAGAATCAGCTATTGTAAGATGGTCGAAAAGATGATGTATGTCTTCCTGTCCACCTCCACGAGCCAAGATAGAGGAATTTACAGCCACTTGGTGCATTCTTTCAAAGATGTTCTCTCTTTCACTTGCTTGATAGAATAAATGCTGACACTTTCTCTGTGGTCAGGAGATAAAGATAGGACTCTGGCATCAAGAGCCATCTGCAGAGTCATCCTCTTCCTCTTTCTTCCCTCTCTGCTCCCCTGGGAGGTGTCCTCTCTTATCGGGTAATGCCGGGGGGGGGGGGGGGGGGGGGGGGGGGTATCTCAGGCCTCTTAGGACTGACTAGGACTAATGCCAGGAGGAGAATGGAGGTGGGGGGGAGTCTCAGACCTGGCCAGCTTGAGACTTGCCTAGCAGTGGGAGGGGGGGGAAGGAAGAGCCCTGAGGGATTGGGTAGACCCTCAGGTGGGAGGAGGGAAGGACTGGGAAACCTCTGGGTACTGTGTGGGGGACTCTGTATGCTTTGGGATGTTTTTTTCCACTATGCTTTGCAGGTTTTTTTTCTGTATTTTTCACCAATCGCTTTTCCACTTAAACTTTCCATCACTCTCCAATCCGTTTGTGTCATTCTTTTGTCCCTTTCGGGGCAAGAGATGTTCTGGCTGGCCTCAAACCAGCACAAATTGTTAGGGTTGGAAGGGACCACAAGGATCACCTAGTTCCAACCCCCCCTGCCATGGGCAAGGACACCTCACACTAGATCAGGTTGCTCACAGCCACATCCAGCCTGGCTGCAAACACCTCCAGGGATGAGGCTTCCACCATCTCCCTGGGCAAATTGTGCCAGTGTCTCACCACCCTCATGGTGAAAACCTTCTTCTTAACATCCAATCTGAATCTACGCATTTCTAGTTTTGTTCCAATCCCCTCAGTCCTATCAGTTCCTGACATCCTAAAAAGTCCCTCCCCAGCTTTCTTGTAGTCCCCTTCAGATACTGGAAGGCCACAAGAAGTTCCCCTTGGAGCCTTCTCTTCTCCAGACTGAATAGCCCCAACTCTTTCAGTCTGTCCTCATAGGAGAGGTGTTCCAGCCCTCTGATCATCCTTGTGATCATTCTCCATGTGTTCAGCAAGATACTATTACAATTGTACTGAAAAAAGGGAAAGAAGTAGATATCCTTTAAGTACACAGACGCACATGGTGAAAAGTCCCACTGCAAGAAATACTTACAGAGAAGCCAGTAGCAAAAATCAATGTTTTCAGTATG
Source organism: Indicator indicator (assembly GCF_027791375.1). NCBI lineage: Eukaryota > Metazoa > Chordata > Aves > Piciformes > Indicatoridae > Indicator > Indicator indicator. The sequence continues at coordinate 43,167,857 of NC_072015.1, forward strand.
TCCTTTAACTTTCACTTTCTTCTTAGCACGTTTTTAAACAGAATCTTGAAGGCAGTAGATTCTAAAATAGCGTCTGCTGAATCTTTGTACTGGAGAATTTTCCCAATGAGGTAACTTTTGTGAAAGCAAATAATAGCAATTAATGAGTAGAGCATCACAGAACGATAGAATGGTCTGGGTTGGAATGGACCTTTGAAGGTCATCTAGTCCAACCTCCCCTCAGGGACGTCCTAAACTAGACCAGGTTGCCCAGGGCCCTTCAACTCTTTCTTTCTTCATTCCACAGCATTTTCTTCCACTGCAGCAGTACCTAAAGCAGTCACTGACACTTTTTTAGTCAATATTTCTCTTTTGCCTTAAGTAAATGCTGCATTTTTCAGCTTTTAATGATTGTAATGCACCAAGAAACCCATCACTTCAGGGAAAAAAAACAAAACAGCTTTTCTGTACAATCCCAGATGTTGTTTGCTAGAGGTGTTTGTGGTGACAAGAGCCTAATTTCTCTCTCTTCTTTTTTTTTTTTTTTTTCCTAGAAAAGCCTTTTAAAGTTGCCTCAGAGCTACAGAGAGAAAAATCATGCCCCAAGGGTAAGGCTCCTGCACCACCTACTTCTTTGTGTTCTGTTATCTGCAGGCAAGCAGTGGGACTTGCCTGCAGGCATAGTTGTCCTTTTTTTTTCTTTTTCTGGAGCTTAAGGAAATGAAAAAAAAAAAAAAAGATGGGGAAAGAAAACTATGGATAAGGAATGGAGATGAATGGCACTGTGTGAAAGGGAGAAAAAGCAGGTAAATAAGTAGCAATAGTATTGATTTTCTTAATGATTCCAATTTAGCCATGAAACGTGCTCTGAGAAACTGTTTCTTTGGTGACTCTGTATCAGATACAGCTCTTGTGTGCCAGCTCCTGTGAATAGATCAGCAGTACAGATGTGAGTTGGAACTATGTCTGAATTTGACTTTTTATTTGTTTCCTTAAGTGCCAGACAGAAAAATATATTGGAAGAAAAATGCTTTTAAAGTAAGGATTTTGACTAGAAAGCTCATAAAACAGCAGCTGTCTATTTAGAGTTAGCCAAAATGACATAAAGTTAATTTCTTTTTCAGCAATGTACTCTAAGTGAACTGGACACAAAGTTCACATTAAATAGAATTATGTTAAAACTCTTCACATTTAGGGGGAAAAATTAGACAGTGACCCTCAGCTCTCTGACAGTCCTATTAAACAGAAAAAACCTAACAAATTCATTCTGGTATTTCATGCTAAGTGCTAATTAGTTTGCAAGCAGCTAGATTTTGATTAGCTCACACAATTTCCAGAATTTTTGCACCATTTATACGTGTATATTTGTATTCGTTCTGCAATTATGGTTTTGTATCAGGAAAAAATTTTAGTCTTTCCATTACTTGTATATCCCACAAAACCCAGCTGATAGTGAAAAAAAATATCCCAGAGGATTAATAGACAATTCTGTTAAGATTCCTTCACCTATAGGCTTCTTTATGAATAAACCTGGCTAACCAACAGCAGAAGCCCCAACCAGCACAGCCTTTTTTTGCATAGCTAATCTTACTGAGAAAAAGAGAGCTAATAATTTTCTAGGCCTGTTTGTGTCCTGAAACATTTCCAGACTATAGTTTATGTAACTCAGTTGATGAATGTGTAGGATTCATCTGGATTTTATTTATATGCAAATAATACTCTACTTGGAGTGGTTTCTCCCTAGGAGGAAGTAGATGCTTATTTGTCACGATCCATAAGATTATTTTTCATGACAAAACACTGGCCAACGAGAAGAGTAAATCAATACACAAATTCTCACGCTGCTGCAACCAAACATCTTTTGGTACCCAAGCAGTACTGTTTTAAAGCTCATGCCACACAGCATCAGGCAACAAATAGAACTAATATTTCAAGCAGCAGCAAGACAGGTTTCCTTAGCAGAGAAGCCAAAAACATGCAAAAATCTTTTCCAAAAAGATCCTAAACATGATTGCAACACAGTTGGCAATGTCAGCCATTTAAGGAGTTCTGCTTTTTCATAATTTGGTAGTACTGCTGAAGTTTTTCCAGGTAAATACCTCCCTATTGAAAACAAAGCAGACAGACATTGAAGGAGTTTTGTTTTTCATCATTTGGTAGCACTGCTGAAGTTTTTCCAGCTAAATACCTCCCTATTGAAAATAAGGCAAGCTGGCATTCAGGCTGCTTAGCCCTTCCATTCCTACAGGTTCAGCAAAAGACACTAGTGAAAAGTGGAAGCAGTTTTCAGAACAGGAAGAACGATGTATTTTTCCTTTTTTTAGAGAATATGTAGAGGGTTTTTTTCAGTCAGAGGGCAAAGTGTCTAATAAGAAAATCTGGCTAAACCAAGGTAGAATAAGCACTCTAAGTATCATTAGAAAACTTAGTGCAATAACTTTTTTCTCATTTCTAGTTCTCTAATGCTTCAAAAGACCTTTCTAGACTAAATGTAAGGAGGAATAAACAGATCATGCTATCGAACTGATCTCCTTCAGACAGGAATAAGAGCAAACCCTTAACTCCTGGCATTCTCTGTTCATAATTCACAGTGTCCTAGGATTCCTGGGCTACACCAAAAAAAAAAAAAGGCAGAATTTTTGTTTTGAGCAGGCACCATATTGCAACGATGATTTGCATTCGGTCTCTGGCACACTATTGTTAAATTCAAACCAAACAGATAAAGAGGCAGCAAGCCCTTGGCTTTACTTCCTGCCTGGACAGCTGTCATTATCCCCAAGTCAGGAGGGTCAGAACTGTTTATGACTAGTTTTCAGACTATCTTATTAAGCTGAACTGCATTTGAGCTTAGGTTTTAAAGGTTTCAAATAATTTGAAGGAGGAAGAGTATATATATGGATTAATAATATTAGACAGTAAACTATCAAGCTGAGAATGGAATACAAAGAAAATGGAAACCAGCAGGGAACAAAAGCACAGAGCATTGAGTCTTCTGAATAAGAACTGTGACAATAATTCTCCCAGTTATAAACTGTTCACAAGCAACAATACAGAGACGATCAGCATGGCCCCTGCGCAAGGTTAATGTGCAAATTCGTGAAGTGTTCCATGTATTTTTGGAGAGCAGCCCTAAGGAGAGGGACTTGGAGGTGCTGGTGGATGAGAAGCTCAACATGAGCCAGCAGTGTGCACTTGCAGCCCAGAAAGCCAACCAGAGCCTGGGCTGCATCAGGAGAAGTGTGGCCAGCAGGATGAGGGAGGTGATTTTCCCCTTCTACTCAGCTCTGGTGAGACCCCACCTGGAGTATTGCATCCAGTTCTGGAGCCTCTACTACAAGAGGGATATGGACATGCTGGAAGGTGTTCAGAGAAGGCCCACGAGGATGATCAGAGGGTTGGAGCACCTTTCCTATGAGGACAGACTGATAGAGATTGGGCTGTTCAGTCTGGAGAAGAGAAGGCTCCAAGGAGACCTTCTTATGGCCTTCCAGTATCTGAAAGGGGCAACAAGTAAGCTGTGGAGGGACATTTTAGGATATCATGTAGTGACAGGACTAGGGGGAATGGAATAAAGCTGGAAGTGGGGAGATTCAGGCTGGATGTGAGGAAGAAGTTCTTCCCCATGAGAGTGGTGAGAGCCTGGAATGGGTTGTGCAGGGAGGTGGTTGAGGCTCCATCCCTGGAGGTGTTTAAGGCCAGGCTGGATGAGGCTCTGGCCAGCCTTGATGTAGTGTGAGGTGTCCCTACCCACGGCAGGGGGGTTGGAACTGGATGATCCTTGTGGTCCCTTCCAACCCTGACTGATTCTATGATTCTATGCAAAGCACATTTTGTTAGGTTAACTACGAAATTACAAAAAAACAAAGGCAAAAACAAACAAAAAAACCCAACAACAACCAAAAATCAGAGAATTTAGACTTTGAGGGTGAAGGTTATTTAAGTAATGATGGATATCATTCTACCTCACTGAGTTCTTGAAAAACTCTGAAAATGTTGGAGAATCAGTAGAGTTTATCTTAAGGATTGAGTAACTCAGTTTTTAATTAATTCAAATTATGACTTCATTCTCCAGAGCACTTGTTATTAGTGAGGTTGTACATAAAGTATTCCAACTCTGTTGTTAATGGAAACACTGGAGGTTTTCCCACCACAGCAGGATTGCTTACTATGTGCACGACAGATATTTCCAGGGGAAGTGGGTTTAATGAAAGTACCAAACTCCTTGCCCTTCTTTAGCAATAAAAGCCTGCTTTATTACGGAAAATTATGCTATGAAAAAAAAACCCAAAAGAATATACCATTCCCTTCCTCATTCTAGTGTTTTTAGGAATGTCTAGTAAGGAAACAATGGAACAACAATGTGCTCTTGTGGCCAAGAGAGCCAATGGGATCCTGGGATGTATCGAGAAAGGTGTGTCCAGCAGGGCTAGGGAAGTTCTTCTACCTCTCTACTCTGCCCTGCTGAGACCACACCTGCAATACTGTGTCCAGTTTGGGGCTCCCCAGGTCAAGAGAGAGAGAGACCTGCTGAGGAGAATCCAAGGGAGAGCCACGAGGATGCTTAGGGGACTTGAGCATCTCCCCTATGAAGAGAGACTGAGAACCCTGGGCCTGTTTACTCTGGAGAAGACTGAGAGGGGATCTGATCAATGTCTATCAGTAGCTGAGGGGTGGGTGTCAAGTGGACAGGGCCAGGCTCTTTTTGGTGGTTCACAGTGATAAGACAAGGACCAACAGGTTCAAACTTGAACATAGAAGACTTCATCTCACCATGAGGAGAAACTTCTTTACAGTGAGGGTGACAGAGCCCTGGAATAGGCTGCCCAGGGGGGTTGTGGAGTCTCCTTCTCTGGAGACTTTCCAAACCCACCTGGATGCATTTCTGTGTGGACTACCCTGAGTGATCCTGCTCTGGCAGGGGGGTTGGACCTGATGATCTCTTGAGGTCCCTTCCAACCTCTGATATACTGTGAGACTGTGAAACACTTTCCTGAATTCAGATCTAATTCACCAGACATTACAGAGCATCTCTTGTGCCTAAGAAAATCCTCATCACTATAAACTCTCCTATTTTCTCTCCAAGCAGAGGTAAGGCAGAGTTATGCATTGGATGAAAACAGGAAGTTTCAGTATCTTTGAACAGTACTTGAATCATAAAAGAGATGGAAATTATTTTCCCATAATAGGTAAGCTACATTACTGTCCAGATTCATGCTAGCACATGCCAACAGAGGCATATCTCTGTCATTGCAGTCCTCAGTAAAGTCCATGCCAGGTCATAGAAGCCAGTCCAGAACCCTTCCATTACATAACAAAAGTCAGACATTGAGATTTTTCCATCCTATTCTATTAAAGCAAGGTAATGCAAGCATTAAAATACTAAAACTAATTTTTGGTCTTTGTATATCCCCAACATTAGCTCAGTTTTATTTCTTTGAGCAAAACTGGTGAACAAGTTTTGCCTCAGGGAAATGAGCTTTCTTTGGTTATTTAATGTTGCTGCATGTTTCACTGTGACACTCTGTCTCCTCCAAGTTTCTTTCTCGTGCAGACACACTCCTCTTGTGAAAATCAGGGACAGCAAAGTATGAGAGATACATTAATTGTGGAATTGCCAAATTTAGCAGCTGGTTACTGCCACATTTTCAAATGCTTTGTGCTACCAGAAGAATGTTGAAGTTCCTTCATGAAGAGGTTTTTCATTCATCAGAGTTGGCCAGAGTCAAGACAGCTTCAGGAAGGCAGTGTGGCACAATTACATAATGAGATTAATTTCCACAGACAGCCTCAAATCAAATATTAATACTTTTGATCATGACAGAAGAGACCATATCATTGAACTTTAATACTAAGGATATATATCTACTCTTTTCCTTTGTTATTTGCTGTTATGCAAGTGAAGCAAGGAAAGAAATATACTGCAGTTTAAATTGCTTAATACAATAGCAAAATTTTATTTTGGGTAAGGCATAAACACAGGCTTTAGCAATGAAAAATATTGATTTTTCTGTTCTTCCCACCTCAAGATGGACAGACTCAATACAGCAAGCTGCCTGAGCTAGTCAAACCTCAACCTGACCACAGGGATTGTTACATCTCCCACCAACACTTTCTTGAATCTGTATTCAGAATCTGCCCTTTGGCGACTATTACTGTTAAGGCAGCCTGGAGTTACAAAAGACCACAACTTGAGAAAGCTGCTAGTAAAGAAAAAGGTACACTTTCCTGGTCATTAAATAATGCAGGACATGCAGTGATCTTTTCAGCACTGACAGTATCCAAGTTCTTCCCACAGCATCTCAAGAGCTGTGGTGGGTTGAAAATTCCCCACCCCCACCCCAACAGTAAATTTGCGAAAGCAGCTCAGCTGGAAGCAAGTGAAAGCTGTAATTACAAGCAAAACTACAATCTACAACAGAACGCAAGGAATATGTACAAAATATCCAGGATTTACAATATTTACAGGGATTTACAATTAATGAGCAACACAAGGACCCCCCCTGGCCAAAGGCCAGGGGAGCTGCAACGGCATCTTCCCATCCTGCCTACCCCTTAGCCCCCTTGGACACAAGGGACAAGAGACAGAAGCAGAGAAGTTAATACCAGTCACAACAATGCAGCCAAGGTCAAGCAGAAGCAAGATAGTATCTCCCAGCCCGGAGAGAGGAGAGAGGTTGTTTTGGGAACCAAGTCTTATGGCAGATATCTCTCCAATGGGATTGTTTAGAACTTATCATTATTTTCCTTTTTGCACCCAATAGTGATTTGTTTACATTTTACTATTTTCTGTTCAAGATCTGTGAAAAATTCTTAAAGGCATAGCCTAAAACTACCACAAGAGGTTATGTTCCTGGGAGATTGTGACAACTCAGGCGAGTTGAGCTGAAAGCATGGAAATCAGTGAGAACTTAGCAGAAACAAGGACAGAACAAGACAGCCTCACTTTTTTTTTTTTTTTTAAAGTGAAAAATAATATCTCTCTGAAGAAGAATTTTAGCCCTGGAACGACCAGACTCCTCAAAATGTAAATTAGCTTTCCTGACAAGTAACTTTATTTTACACAATAGAAGAAACAACAAAGGCCAAAGAAGGAACATAAGCCCTGTAACTGCAATCTTACAATGCTACCTGAAGACCTATGCTGGACAAACACAGCTTTCCCTGTTATAAATATCATAGTTTAAGGTTTTGTTTGTTTTGGTTGTCTCTTTGCTTTCATTGTTCTGAGCATCAGTAATCCCTTCTGAGGAGGTCATAGCAGAACACATGCTGTGATGCAGCATGCATACCATCTGGGGAATCTGAGTGTGAAAATGCAGAATGCATAGTAATGAAGCAAAGGAAAGCCCACGTGTGAAAAGAAGCAAGGCAAAGGATCATAGGCTTTTAGTTGTGTGTATTCTCAGGCTTGGGAAAATACAAGATTGGCATACTTTGCCCAGACCTTCCTTATAAACATAACATCTTCCACACTTGCTTTTGTTGTCCCACAACTGACCGCAATGCTTCTTTTACTTAATGTCTCACAACTGAAAAACGATGATTCAAGTGAGTGACTGTGATCATATAGGAAGGACTATGGCATGTGCAGGGCCTGAAAATGAGAATCCATCTACATTTTCAGTGCTGCATTTGTCTTCAGACACAAGACAAAGTGGCATGTCAAAACTAATTGTGCAGTTGTGTTCTTTAAGTGCCTGAAAATCAGTGGTTAGTTTCCTACAGACTGTGAGCATATGATGTAGGTCATTAGCTTCAAGATTTTAAATGGGTTTTGAGAACATACCAAGATATTTATGTTGCTGGAATCAAACTACTTCAACTTTTCTAAAGCAATACTAGAGCTCTGTGTGATAAAATAAAATTATTGAAATTTGTGTAATCCTTGGGATGCATCTGCATTTCTTCTGCAGGTCTCCCAGTACTAAGAGTTAGGTGTGATGGTACACAACAGTTGAAAGTGAAAGTAGGAAATCTAGGTTTTTTGGTATTTTCTGGTGAGATGACCATGTGATTTTGAATGGATGATTACTATAGACGCACTGTCAGCTCCTCTAATTAAACAGTAATCATGATGAACGCTGTCATATAAGTATTTATGCCAAAGTCCTGACCTAATTTAGGTGATGTTTGTTGTATTTTACTAGGTAAATAATATTAAAGTCTTATAATAAGCTATTCAGTTGTTTGATTTTAATGCAAATAAAGCAAACCAAAGGATCATGGACTATCTAACATTTCATAATATCCAAAGTCCTAAATGAGACTTTGTGAGCAAAATGGCATGGTGGTTTTCTGCTCATATTTGTATTCACACCATAGTGCCTTGAAAATTTCCCCTAAAAATAAACACTGGTGTAATTGACAGGCACAACTAAAACAAAACAAAACAAAACAAAACAAAACAAAACAAAACAACAAAAAAACCCCAAAACCTCAAATCAGTCTTTTCACAAATCATACAAAATTATCCAATATTGTCCTATTGAGTACAATTGTTACCTACTGATAAAAACTAAAGTAAATAGCTCTAAACTAAGACATATATACCTTGCTCTAAACTAAGGCATATATACCTTACAAGCTAAGGAAAATAGGGACTATTTTTGCTTGCTTAAAAAGCCTCTGTCTGGCACAAGTAGGTCTTCATATATATATCTCATTAAAAAAAAAAAAAGGTATACTTTAGAGTTATCACAGGCTCTGGCTTCCACTCTCTCTAGAGTAATTTCTTTTACCCAACATAATTCATTCCTCTACCTCAGTTGTCTGCCTTAGGGATCCAAAATCTAGCTGCAACATAGCCCATCTATGTTACCTCAGTGCAGATGGGTAAGATGTGAGAAGTCCAAAACAGAGTCACATAAGATATAAAAGCTAAAGTTATTATTTAAACTGTTAAGATAGTGGTCATAAGTACCCCAAAGATTCAGAAGAACCGTTAACATGGAATTATATTAAATCCTACAGGGAAAACAATCATTTTTGACATCTTCAATGTATTCAACAAAAGACTGCAACACAGCAGCATTAAGGGATGCAATACAGTCTTCATAGTGTTATTTAGCCTTTTACACAGCCGTGGAAACATATTACAAAATGAACTTCTTACGCAAAGCCTGTAAGGACATTTCTTATTTGCAAAGAGGATGTTTCATATTTTTTATTTAAAACAAGTGTGCTGTCACTGTATCTGGCAAAGAGGCTGTGGTGGGTTGAAAATTCCACCCCCACAAGAGTAAATTTGCCAGACCAGCTCAGTTGGAAGCAAATGAAAGTTGTATTGACAAGCAAAACTACAACCTACAATGGAATGCAATGAACATGTACAAAATATACAATATTTACAATATTTACAAATATTTACAATTAATAAAGAGCACAAGGACCCTCCTGGCCAAGGACCAGAGGAGCTGCTAATAGCTTCTCCCTCCCTGCCTCCCCCTTACTCCCCTGTACACAAGGGGACAAGAGACAGAGTAGAGAAGTTAGAACATAGCCAAAACAATGTAGCCAAGGTGTGATGGTTTTAAGACTGTCTTTAACTTTTCTTCTCACGAAGTTCGAGCAGAGAAAGTGAAAGAATGTAAATTAATCACTATTGGGTTTAAGAAAGCAAAATAATGATTATTCTAAACACTTCCCTTGGAGAGAGAGAAATGTTTAAGAATCACTACTCAAAACAAAGTTGGGCAGTTGGGCAGTTTGACAGTCCGTCTTCTCTCAGTCTGCCTGCTGCTTCTTTTCTGGCTGAAGATAACACACACTCACATCCTGACCTTTACAAGCTAACAGCCTCTCTGCTTCTTGGCTCTCTCTGCCTTCTGCCAGAGGGGTCTGCGGGGAGTTCTTCTGGCTTGGCCCCTTAAGGGGAAGTCAGGGGGTTTTGTTGTGCTTTTCTGTTGATTGTACATACTTGTAAATGTTGTGAAGAGTGTCTATTTGTACAGATTCATTGCATTTCATCATAAATTGTAGTTTTGCCTGTCAATACAGCTTCATTTGTCTCCAGATCGAGCTAGCCTAGTTATTGTTGGTATGGGAGGGGGATTTCAGCTCTCACACTGTAACACAAGGTCAAGGAGAAGCCAGCAGAAGCTAGTTAGTATGTCCCAGCCCGAGGAAGCAAGGAGAGAGAAATTGTTTTGGTACAACTAATTTAAGTCCCTTATCTCTCCAATGGGATTCTTTTACAACCGGTAGTGATTTATTTACATTTTAGTAATTTCTGTTCAAGATCTGTAAAAAATATACCTCTAAAAGTACCAGAGAGGCCAAAAGGGTGTATTTCGTAAATAAGACTGACAGATGAACACATTGCTACTGAGCCAATATTTTCAGACCAAGGGAAATTAGGAATTGCAAATTCTTGCCTGATATTAGCACCAACATAGATACCTGATGAAAAACATTGCAATGTAAACTGCAGTACATGAAATAAAGTGTGGACACGTGTTCATAACACTAATTTCACAGTTCAAATGCTGATGACTTAAACCTTGTATTATCAAGTTATGCAATAATAAACTGGAATTTTATTATTAGTCTTCAAAACTACAAAATAGAATAGTGCCACTAAAAGCCCCTATCAAGGTTTTAGTGGCACTACCCACCAGGGTTAACAACACCTAATTTAGATTTGTGAAGAAAAAGCATTGGGTCATACAACTGTACATATGTGCAATTCCACTTGTAACAGTCCCACCTTTCCATCTGCTTTCCTTTGCTCAAGCAGCTGTAGCACTGCAGGTTACAATAAGAAATCTTCAATAACTGAAGTTTAGCTTATAACTGTAGTACAATGGCTTTCCATCATCCTTTGAGATGTACATTTAACTATGGCCTAGAAACTGGAATAGCTGAAGTAGATTCCTGGGAGAAAAGGGAAGCTGCCAACAAATGGCTTGATGGGCAGCCTGGCAGGCTTGAACAGGATCATCAAGGGAAAGAAGTGGCTGATGTCATTAGGCTCGGTATCAAATATGAAGAGAATTTTTGTTAGTCCCAACCAGACTAAGAATTACAGTGTGTATTTGTGGCAGTTCAGGCTGGGTGCCTCCTCTTACTGCCACATGAGTTACACCTCTGATGTCCTGAGTGTCCAACCCAATCAGGTGGACATAGGAAATGGCTTATTTCTACCCATAAATCCTGTGCCCTATCAATCCATCTGCAAAGTCATTCCCTGCCTCTTTCTTCCCTCTCTGCTCCCGTGGGAGATGCTTCCGTATCAGATAATGTTGGGGGAGTATCTCAAGGAGTCTTAGGCCTGTCTAGGCCTAATACCAGGAGGAAAAGTGTGTGTTGGGGGCAGTCTCAGGTCTGGCCAGCCTAAGACTAGCCTAGCAGTAGAGGGGGAAGAAAGAGCCCTGGGGGGTTTGGGTATACCCTCAGGTGGGGAAAAGGGAAGTGTTGGCAGGCATTTGGGTGTTGTATAAGGGACTCTGTATCCTTTGGGATTCTTTGCCACTATGCTTGTATCTTTTTGTAGTTTCACCAATTGCTTTTCCATTTAAACTTTCCATCACTCTTCAATCCATTTTGTCCCTCTCGGGCCAAGAGGGGATCTGTCTGGCCCCAAACCAACATATCCTTTCAATGCCTCAAAGCATTTGACATCAATGACAATAAGGATGTTGCAACCATCTACAGTTGCCTTGAGCATGAAACAAGAGAAGCCCCTCCTGCTGGTGAAGAACCAGAGCTGGCCACAGGGACCAGATTGCCTGTGTTGGACTAGTGAACCAGCCAGTGACACTCCTCCTTGCCTCAATTCTTCCACTCCATATTCTATATGCAGGTACTCCTTCATCAGACATCTCTAAGACTGGAAATGATATGCTGTAAGATTAACTGTTACAAATATCATTCATTAGTGGCATTTAGTCAGTCTTAGGATCAATAACTATTTGGATGTGAAAACTGGTGACAGGATATGTACCATACAAACTCATACAATGTAACCATAATACACAAGCATTTAAGGAAAGACATGCGATGGTGGAGTCACCATCACTGGAGACGTTCAAGAGAAGTCTGGATGAGGCACTTAGTGCCATGATCTAGTTGATTGCTTAGGGCTGGGTGGTCGGTTGGACTGGATGATCTTGGAGGTCTCTTCCAACCTGGTTGATTCTATAATTCTATGATTCTATGAAATATTTTAAAGCATACCATTAGCTATCAGCATTTAAATACAGTTTACAAAGAGTAGGAGAACAAGAACCCACTGAATGAGCCCATCAGTCATATGGAAATCACAACATTATGATCCAGAATATCATGTTGGTGCTATTCCAATAGAATGTCTGATTTCTGTCATCACCTATATGCTGCCTCATGCATCCATATGTCCCCCAAAGGGCTCCAGTACGGTAATTTTTTTAAAGTGACTTCTTTACACTCAAAACTATTTCAGTCATATTCAAGACTCACCAAAAATATTCATTGTGTATTGATTCCAAATACCCTACTCTTTAAAAGAGAGAGACGTTTGTATGGAGCTATACAAGGTTAGTTTCTTCCAGCTGAAACACTTGGCTACAGCTGACAAATACAACCATAAACTTCTACAGAATTTAGAAAAATATATTAACTAATAATGATTGTATTGTTAACCAACTCCAATGGTGTTTCAGAAGATAAAAAAAGAATTGCTGTGATGTTTTGTTCTTTTTATTTTTTTAAGGTAGAAAGGTTTTCAGAAAGAATCACAAGAGAAAGGTGCTTCTATCTAGTGACTTCAAAGATAAAGGCTTCAGGACAATATAATACAACCAGAGCAGAAGAAAAGGGGAAAAAAAAGGTTCAAATTGTTAAGTTAAAAGATTAATTAAAAAGATAACATTGTGGGGGGTTTTTGTTTGTTGTATGGGTTTTCTTCAACAGCCTTTGATATCAATCATCCTCTTTCACATCCTACAAAAATACTGTGCCCTCCAGCTCCAATAATATACAGAATTTTCAGTGCTGTTTGCTGTGTTCATCAGTCAGAGAAATGACTCAGATCAAGCCAAGGATTAAGACCGGTAGGAAATAACCCTGTCTAGAGTAGAGTTGAGGGCAGGTCTGAACATCAGTGGGGTCACTGGCATGATGAGCAGAGGGAGTGGATGAGGGTCCCAGGTGAGGTTGCTAAGGGCAGTTAAAGCTCATTAGTGCCCTCAGGGAATTGAAGTCTCTTTGATATGAAATAAAAACAAGCATTTAAGTTAAAAAAAAAAAAAAAACAAACAAACACAAACAACCAAACAAACATCCTCTCAATCTTTGGCAAAAAGTTAGAAAGACGATTATCTGGGGGGGTTATTTTTTTCAAAACCATTCTTTCTATCAGCAAGAATTTGCCTTTATTTAAGTACCCAAAAATTATGTGGATTGAGGTAACAATTTTTTTTTTGCTTGACTACTGTATGCAAATGCATCCTTCTGCTAATCAGTGCTGGAAATCATGTTAGGAATGAGGGCATGTCTGTGCAGAAAAATATGGATCTTCATCAGGAGAATTTGAGAATTTGGAATTGAGCTGCGCAAAAATAAAGCTTTTTTAGAAACCCCCACAGATGGTGTTTTATAATGTTCTGGTTTAATGCTTAACACCACCTATTCAAGGAAGTTTACACTTCTTTGTTGTATAGCAACGTACAGAGTTAAGTTGGTGACTATACTTCTATTAGCATTTTTTCACATACAAATATAAACAGCTCAGGGAAATAGCAGAAATAGATGCATTAAAAATGTGTAAAAGGCTTGATTTAACAAATTCAAGTGTGGAAAACGAATGAAGCTAGCATATGAAGTTTAAAAAAACTGCTAGAACTGTATCAAGTGCTGTGGAAACAAGTTACAGAAATACGTGGAGTTTACATTTCAGATAATCTCCATTTTTGCAAAGAATAAAAGAAGGAAAAAAATCCACTGACACAATATCATACAAACAAGATTTAAAGGGAAGGACACAGATAACAAATACTGTCAGTTGATATCATGCTGAAAACTTCAAGAGCTAATTGCTGAAATCCTGCTATGGCAAGCCTAAAAACTCTTCAGGTGGAAAAGTTTTTTACGGACAAAACCCCATTTTTAAAGCAAATTTTACTAAATCACCTCCCCATATACATATAAGTATCATGCAAATGTATGAAAAACGTGGTTTTGACACAGTGTTTAATACTGAGTGTAAAACAACAAAAGAAAGTTGTCACAATCCATTTTCCTGAGCCATTCCTGGGCAGTGGACGATGTTAAGCTAAGATTTGAAAATACCCTTCGAGTAAATTAAGGAGAACCAACACCAAATGGCTGGTGAGTTATGGTGAGTGATAGAATGTAAATAAATTACCATTGGATGTAAAAGGAAAATAATGATAAGGTCTAAATAATGCCTTTGCTCTGACATCAAACATCAAGCTGGTTTTGTAAACTAAATTTTTCTCTTTTCAGCTTCCTTTGCTCTGGCAGATACTAACTGGTGCTTCTGCTAGCTTCCTGACCTTGGATGTGTTTCTTTGTTGTGGCTAAGCACTAACAAGCTCTGCTCTGCTTTTTCTCTTGTCCTGTGTACAGAGGGAAAGGGGAGGGAAGAGAAGGAAGTTGTTGATAATGCCCTGTTTTTGTCCAGGGAGGTTCTTGTGCTGTTTATAAATTGTAAACACATGTAAATACTGTATGTTTTGTACATATTCATTGCATTCCATATTTTAGATTGTAGTTGTGCTTGTAAATATAGCTTCATTTGCTTGCAACTGAGCTGGTCTGGAAAATTTTATGTTTGGGGGGTAATTTCAACTCACCACATTTATTGGTTCCCAATGTTATTAATTTGCAGTTATCCAATCATGGGGTGTTTCTTGATTGATTAATTACTTAGTGATCAGATTAAAGAAGCCAAAATGGAGCTGTGGGACTCAGTGAAGACAATGTTTGGAGGTGTTGGTGATTATTGCCATGGTTTTGTTGATTATGGGAGATATGGTGATTTTTCAGTACAAATTCCACCTGAGTTTCTGGAATTTCCAGTCACCATAACTGTGAGTTATTGAATTGATTTGAATCCTACAATGGTTTGTCTTCTATGCTTGAATTTGCTGTCTTTAGTTGTTATATTAGGGTTGGCTATAGCTTTGTGGAGAGAAAAACGTAAGCCTAGGCAGATTCAGGGAGCTAAGTATTAACAAAGAAACAGTTTCAGATCACAGTGGGGGAAGAAGGAAAAGACAGAAGCATAGAGCTAAGAAACACTTAGCTACAATACCCTTAGAAAGGGAAAGAAAATGTCCAGATTCCTCGTTTCCCACTGACCCAGAGGTCTGGAATCAAGAGGCAACGTGGGTCCCTCTGGTGTCTGATACAAGACAGCAAAGCAAACTCCTGACAGCACGGGCAGGGACTAGTGGCAGCACCGCTGGCAAAAAGCCAGCAGGGGGGCAGACACAAGCTCAAGTGGCTGTGCCGGTAAGGCCTGCACAAGCAGCAGCTGTGCCTGCAGCCACTGTGCAAGCGGCGGCAAGCTCAGCTGCACCTGCAAAGGCAGCGGTCCCGGCAGTTTCGTCGGCCACCCCTATCCAACAACAAACAGCGTCAGCGAGTGCTGCTGTGAGAAGTGATCTCTATGGTGGAACCGCTCATAAGGACATGAAGAATTGTGTTGTATTAAACGTGGTTCAGACAGTGTATACTGTATAAGGGTGCTGGCAGATCCTGTGCAAGTGGCAATGGCAGCGGTGGCAACTTCACAGGCAGCGGCCATGACCGAGGCAGAGAGGCTTACACCTGCAGCAGTTGGAATGGAAGCAAGTCCAGCAGCAGTGACAGGGTCCCAAAGAGCGCCCAATAACATTGTTTCTATGCCAACTGCTTCTGCCGAACCAGCTGTGTGTTTCCAAGCAGCATCAGTGTCTATAAACCTAGTTGCTACTGCTGAAAAACATCCTTCTGATCCAGCTCCAAATCCACCCCCACATAAAGCAAAGGCAAAGACCAACAAACCAGTCTTAGATGAAGTAGAGACACAGATGGAGTAGAAACACAGTTCAACAATTTGTCATGTAGTGATCCATAATGCTTTGGAGAAAGGCAGAGCTACAGAACACACTCAGCATCGATGACACCATCTGGGGTAAAACTGCTGAAGAAGTCTTCGAGAAAGGTAACAAAATAATTGACATTCTGTTGAAAGCTGGTTTCACCATTAAGTGAGACAAGGTGAAAGGACCTGCCAGAGAAATCCAGTTTCTGGGAGTGCAGTGGCAGGATGGTCACTGTCACATTCCAATGGATGTGATAAACAAAGTCTCTACCATGGCAAATCCCATCAATAAGAAGGAAACTCTACATTTCTTAGGTACAGTGGGATTTTGGAGACTGCACATTCCTGGATACAGCCAAATTGCTAAACCTCTTTATGATGTGACTCAAAAGAGAAACAATTTTGAGTGGGGTCCTGAGCAACAAGCAGCCCTTGAGCAGATAAAGCAAGAAGTAATCCATGCAATGGGTTTGGGACCTGTTCAAACTGCTCAGGACATTAGGAACATTCTGTACACAGCTGCAAGTGACAATGGTTCAACCTGGTGCTTATGGCAGAGAGCTCCAGGTGAGATGCGAGGACATCCGCTTGGTTTCAGAAGTTGTAGCCTCAGAGGCTAATTATACTCCACCAGAGAAAGAGATTTTAGCTGCCTATGAAGAAGTAAAAGCTGCTTCTGAAGTAACTGGAACTGAGTCACAACTTCTAGCTCCCAGATTACCAGTTTTGAATTGGATGTTCAAAGGTAAAGGTTCTTCACCACATTATGAAACATGCTACCTGGTTTAAGTGGATGGCTCTGATAACACAGAGAGCTCGAATGGGAAATCTTGAAAGGCCTGGTTTGGTGGAGGTGATCACAAACTGGCCAGAAGGCACAAGCTGTGCAAAACCTCCAGAGGAGAGAGTAACTCGTGCTGAGGAAGCTCCTCCTTACAGTGATCTGATGATGGAAAGAGATATGCTTTGTTCACAGACAGTTCCTGTCGTCTTGTTGGGAACAAGCAAAGGTGGAAATCTGCAGTGTGGAGTCCAACGTGCAGAGTTGCAGAGACAAGAGATGGAAAAGGAGAATCCAGTCAATGTGCAGAGGTAAAAGCTGTCCAGCCAGCTCCTGACATAGCTGAAGGTGAGAGATGGCCAAAGCTTTATCTCTACACTGACTCATGGATGGTAGCCAATGCCTTGTGGAGTTAGCTGAAAGACTGGAAGAAGAATGGCTGGCAGAGGAAAGGAAAGCCTCTCTGAGCTGCAGATCTGTTGCAAGACATTGCTGCTCGCATTGAAAGAATCCCAGTGAAAGTGAAACACATCGATGCTCACATTCCTAAGAGCAAAGCCACTGAGGAACATTAACACAACCATCAGGCAGATTTAGCTGCAAGAGTTTCTCAAGCAGATACAAACTGTGATCTTGACCTTGATTGGAAACAACTAGGGGAGCTGTTGTTAGCTTGGTGGGCCCATGACTCGTCAGGACATCAAGGCACCGATGGGCTCGTAACAGACATTTCCATGGATGCTATCACACAAGTCATCCATGACTGTGACATTTTGTGCTGCTATTAAGCAGGCAAAGCAGATCAAGCCCTTATGGTACAGTGACTGATGGTCCAAGTATGGTGAAGCCTTGCAGATTGACTACATCACTCTAATTTTTCTTGATCTAGTAAGCAATATGTGCTGACTATGGTAGAGGTGAGCACTGCATGGCTGGAAACTTATCCAGTTCCTCATGCAACTGCATGTAACACCATTGGATTTGGTCATCACACTGGACATAGTCTTCACAGTCTCTGACCCTGCAATGTTATCAAGGAAATTTCATTTTGTGTTTTCACCCTGGAAGGAAGTGACTTTTCTACCCAGAGTGGGCTCATTAAGAGCAAGTACTTAAGCAGCAATTTGTCCTCCCACCTTTTTCTTCTGCTAGCAGTCATGGTACCCAGGATGCCATAAGCTCCTGATGCATTTCCCTCTTAGAGAAATGTATGTTATAATATAAAACTTAGATGTGTCCAATGTATGCCTTATAGTGGTTTATTAATATTCCTAGCATACTTTGTCTCATTTTGGCTATGGCTGCAGTTCTCCCTAAAAGAGCACATCCACATTCATTTATTCATTACCTACTATTTCTACTTCAACCCAACAGTTTGATCATGTGCTACTTAGACCATCATCACCATGAGTTAGAAACAACAAGGTAGTGATTAGCTCTTCTTCCTTGTGTTTTTATTTTTCTTTGTTTTAATCAAAAACTGCTTAAAGCTGGCCTGAAAATGTTCTGCTTCCTCTGATCTCTCTGTGGGTAGAGATAGAAGCCTCAAATAAAGAAGCATCATCGCCCCCCTTTGGCATGAATCTACTATACCTTCTCCATCTCCTCATTGTCAACTGAGGACTTGTTTGGGTTTAGGATCACTTTGAAACTTACAGCATGCTTTGAGCTCTCTTATTTTGGTAACAAGAAAACTTGCTGATGTGAAATTATGCTTACACCTCCATTCAAAGTCAGTTCTTAATCTGCTGTGCTGCCTTCAGTAAAGACACAGAGGCCCATCCACACAGTCAGCAGGTCTCAGGCAGGCATGGAGGCAAAGGGAAAGAGAGAGCAAGCTGGAAGTTCCTGCCCCTTAAATAGAGGCAGGGAAAGGGGAGGGAACAACCTGATCTGGTAAGACCCCTAGGGTTCAGTTCCCACCCCCTGGGGTTGGGGTGCCTCCCTCTGGAGTCACATTTCATGGGGGCATCAGGTTCCCACCCATGTAGCTCTTAAACCACAACATTTGGAAAGTCCTTAAAACTTGTGGGGTCCAGACCTGGTGTGCGGGATTACACCCATCCTTGATGGGGGCTGAAAAGAACCCAGCCCCCAGGAAGACAAAAGAAAACCTGATCTAGGTGGGTGGAGAGAGAAACTCGGTTTTCCCCCCCCAGAAGGAAAGGTCCCCCTGGGTCCTCCCCGTTCCTGTCCATCAAATCCTGTTTAAGGAGAGACACCTCTGCACTCTTTCCCCTGCACATTGCCTGTTCAAGAGAGGACATCTGCTGCTGCTTCCTGCATCCACCACGTGGTCCTCCATGCTGTATCCACATTTTCTAAGGAACTGAATCCATTTGCATCAAGGGAATCCAATGCCAGCTGGGCCTGCTTTTGTATATTTTTCTATTTACCCTTTACCCTACATATTAGTAACCTTCCTTGTTACTGCTATTTATATATTTTGTTAAAAAATTACCTTTTTACTTCCAAACAGATTCCAGACAATTTTCTTTCATGATTTTACCTCTCCTTTCTCCTGCCTAATTTGTTTTACTTTACCAGGAAAAGGGAGAGGGGAAGGGAATCTAATCTATTTCCATTTGGGCTTTTGGACTCCAGGTAAAGCTCAAACCAACACACCTGGGTATCAATCATGTAGGCTGGTGCCACAAATACCAAGAACTTGAATTCTGCATAGAGACTTATGTAAAATGCTTCTGCACAGAGTTTGTGTAGCATATAGTAACATCCTCACAACTTTCACTAAATAGATGTAATATTGTAAGAATTGAATACAAACTTATACAAACTTAAAACAAGTTCACACCTCTACACAGGCTCATACATAGATTCTTTGTTCATTTGTAGCATAAACTTGTGAACAGTTTCTACTCCCCTTTTCTCTATCTTTCACTGTCAGCTTGACCACATAAAATACTGCTATAAAGTACAACTGAACTGTGCCCAAAGATTGGGCTGAGTTGTGCTGCTGAGAATCAATGGGCTTGTCAATGTGCTTGCAGAACTAAGATAGAATCACAGAATCAGAATCATAGAACGGTCTGAGTTGGAAGGGACCTCCAAAGGTCATCTAGTCCAAACCCCTCTGGAGTCACCAGGGGCATCCTCAAATAGATCAGAGTGCTGTCAAGCCTCACTTTGAATATCTCCATGGATGAGGCCTCAACCATCTCCCTGGGCCACCTGTTCCAGTGTTCCACTACCCTTATGGTAAAAAACTTGTTCCTAAAATCCAATCTAAATCTACTCTTCCATAGTTTGAAGCCATTGCCCCTTGTCCTATTACTACAGGCCTTTGTAAACAGTCTCTCTCCATCATTCTTGTAGGATGGAGAGTACCCCCTTCAGGTACTGGAAGGTTGTTATTAGGTGTCCCCGGAGTCTTCTTTCTCCAAGCTGAATAACCCCAGGTCCCTCAGCTTGTCCTCATAGCAGAGGCGCTCAAACCCCCTGATTCTGTATTGAGGGCTCTGATGAGCTGCCCCATGCCCAGGCTCACATCTAGGGTGCCTGATTTTATCCAATCTTCAGGATCCAAACAGCCTGATGTGCTCCTCATTTGTTAGCAGGGAGGGATATGCATAGGTAATCTTTTCAGGTCATTTGGGCAGCTGTTGATTGTTGCTGCCTAGCATGTGCAAGGTGACTGTTCTATGGGTGATAATACATTATTTTCAGCAGAGGTGCCCACTCAACCATTCTCTAGGCTAATGAAGTTATACCAAACCACTGAGTGACAAATCTTTGCTAATTAGTTCAGAAAGACCGCTGGTAAATGTGTATCTAGTGTGCTTCTTCAGGTGGTAGAAAAACTTCAAGGTAGCCAACAATATTTATTCAGAGTAAAATGAGCTCTGCAGAAAACAATTCTGAGAAAGCTCCAAAACAGAAAGCACTGACTTCTTAAGGTGCACATTGAATCAGATGGAGTTACATTTCCATATTGATGGAAGTGTACCCTGAGTGGTTATCAAAACTGCTAACGAGTACAACCACTGTGACAGAGGAGAACGCAACTTTTCAATACCTATGCAGCATGCAGTTAAATACATAATATGCATTGCTAGATGTCACAAATTCCAAGCACTGATTAGCATAGGCATATAAATACTGCAAGTGGAAGGCAAAGATATTTTCCTTCGAATAGACTCTAGGACTACTCCCCTCTACCCTGTCATCGAAAAGTGAAGGAGAAGGTGTCATGGTAGGGCCATGACATGGCCCAGTACAAACTCAGACAGGCCTTAAGATGCCTAGACAAGGTCCCTTTCTCTCCCCTCCTTCTTGCAGAAAGACAGGGCAACGTGGTAAAAAGAACAAAGGACTCCTGCCTGGCTGGTAAACAAGATGTTCACCTGGGATAAGAGCACATAAGCTGACCACTGCTCCCCCAGAGACAAGGCCTTTGTTTCTGAATTTTGTGTTCGTAGCCTAGCAGAAGGCCTTCCCATTGGGCAGCTACACAGTAGCTTCAGTGCCCCATTGTACCAATAGATCACTGGTCAGGTATATATGTAGGTTGACTTGGTAGTCACCTTTACCTTGCTTCAAACCTTGCCTTAAGCCTTGTTTCAAGCCTTGCTTCAAACCTTGCTTTAAGCTTTGCTTAAGCCTTGCTTAAGCCTTGCCTTGATTTCAAGCCTACTTGTAGGACCCATCTTGAAGCTGCCTCAAGTTGCCCTGCCCTGCCTGAAGCATCTGGTCCAGAGCCTGGGATAAAGCCATGAGCCATACACAGCAAGCAGGAGAAGCCATAAGCCTAAAAGCTGGATCCCCCTAGCCTGCTTCCTCTTGCCACCAGACTCGTGCCGTGCCTCAGTTTCCCCAGGAACCAAGCAAGTGCCTGTCGTGAAGAGCGTTGTTAACTGCCTGCCATCCGCTGCAGACAGACCAGCCTGGGACCATGCAGTGAACTCTCCTTGCTGGCAATCTGCTGTGACAGCGCCGTATGAGAGCAGCCCCAAAGCTAACACAGCAGCAGCAGCATACCCCATATGGGTAAAACCAGCTGTGAGTAATTAATTCATTGCCCTTTGGGTTTAAAGGTGCTTATCGAGTCTCCCCCTGCTGTAATCGAGCTCTGTCTGCTCTCGGGGACCTTCTCTTTCCATGTTATTCCCTCCTAATTTGCATAGAATTGTTGTATTTTGCCCTAAGACTGCATATTCCCATTGTAAATCTATATTCCAACCATACAACCATCCTATTGAATGAGTTTTGGCAATGTTCATATTAATAAAGGGTTATTAATATTTTTATTAATACCCATTTGCCATATCATTTATTATTATTGTAAGGGTAATTAAAACTCCCCTCTACAAGAGAAGAGAAAAATGGAGGTGGGTTTTTTTCTCTTTCTTAGTGCCATGCCTTAACAAATGTACTGCAAGGAGGGACCATATCCTGGAATCACTCAGAGAATTGACTGTCTTTGCTACTTCGTTTTCTGATTCTTTTATCAGCACTTTAAGAAGGCTGTTATGTGGATGGACTGTGACAGGAGGCAGATCTAAAACTGAGTGGTAAATAATAGAAAGACCAAATTTTCACAAATTCAGGAAGATCTGCTTATTGTAAGGTTAAACTATGTAAAGAAACTCTAGCTTTGCCTATAGCTCAGAGTTGAAAAAGAAAGCCAGACAGGTACCTTCCCATTCTTTCTGCAGTAAGTTTTGTGTTTACCTCAAATATTTAGTGCATATAGATAGGTGAACTTAAAAATATTTAATAAAACATATGCAAGCAGGCTACTGCTGACTGTAAGCTGAGGATAACTCCCTGAATACTTCCTTTCAGTATAACCCAAGTAACTGCCTATAGTTTTCATGTTCTCTGTTGATAGTATGGAAAAGAGTTAACTGAACATACATTACTGTTGTTGCCCAAGGCTGAACTAAAGCTATCAAAGATGTAAGTTAAGACAAATAACAGACATAGAATCATAGAATCAGTCAGGGTTGGAAGGGACCACAAGGATCATCTGGTTCCAAACCTCCTGCCATGGGCAGGGACACCTCACACTAGATCAGACTGGCCAGAGCCTCATCCAGCCTGGCCTTAAACACCTCCAAGGATGGGACCTCAACCACCTCCCTGGGCACAACCCATTCCAGGCTCTCACCACTCTCATGGGGAAGAACTTCTTCCTCATGTCCAGTCTGAATCTCCCCACTTCCAGCTTTATTCCATTCCCCCTCGTCCTGTCACTACCTGATAGCCTAAAAAGTCCCTCCCCAGCTTTCTTGTAGCCCCCTTCAGATACTGGAAGGCCACAAGAAGGTCACCTCAGAGCCTTCTCTTCTCCAGACTGAACAGCCCCAACTCTCTCAGTCTGTCCTCATAGGAGAGGTTCTCCAGCCCTCTGACCATCCTCAAGGCCCTTCTCTGGACACCTTCCAACATGTCCAGATCCCTCTTGTAATAGAGACTCCAGAACTGGATGCAGTGCTCCAGGTGGGGTCTCACCAGAGCTGAGTAGAGAGGAAGAATCACCTCTCTCGACCTGCTGGCTATGCTTCTCTTGATGCAGCTCAGGCTCTGGTTTGCTTTCTGGGCTGCAAGTGCACACTGACAGCTCCTGTTGAGCTTCTCATCCCCCAGCACCCCCAAGTCCCTCTCCTCAGGGATGCTCTCCAGATAGTCCCTGCCCAGCTTGTATTTGTGTTTGGGATTGCACCGACCCAGCTGCAGGACTCTGCACTTGATTTTGTTGAACTTCATGAGGTTGGCTTGTGCCCAGCTCTCCAGCCTGTCAGGTCCCTCTAGATGGATCCCTTCCCTCCAGCCTGTCTGCTGCACCACACAGCTTGGTGTCATCAGCAATCTTGTTGAGGGTGCTTTGTCGGTGTGAGCTGAAATTCCCCCCCCCCTCCCCAACAATAACCAAGCTAGCTCAGTCTGGAAGCAAATGAAGGCTGTATTTACAAGCAGATGAAATGCAATGAATATGTACAAATATACAAAATTCACAACATTCACAAATATATACAATCAACAGAAAAGCACAACCAATCTCCCTTTGCTT
Source organism: Indicator indicator (assembly GCF_027791375.1). Taxonomy (NCBI): domain Eukaryota; kingdom Metazoa; phylum Chordata; class Aves; order Piciformes; family Indicatoridae; genus Indicator; species Indicator indicator. Next base: position 43,191,674 of record NC_072015.1, read on the forward strand.
CCCCCCAAGGGGACCCTCCCAAAGGGGCCTCCCTCTCCCAGGAGCTTCCCCCCCAGACCCCCCTGGACAGAGAAGCAGAGTTAGTTAAGCAGAAAGTTGTTAACTTAGCTGCCAAGGTCAGTGTGTTATCTTCAGCCAGAAGAGAAGAAGAAACAGCAGCCAGACAGCCCAGCAACTGCCCCCACTGCAGAACGCAGAATGTGCAGAATGCCTACTTTGTTTTGGGTAATAGTTCTTAAACATTTCTATCTATCCAATGGAAGTGTTTAGAACAATCGTTATTTTGCTTTCTTACACCCAATAGTGACTTATTTACATTCTTTCATTTTCTCTGTTCTGAACTTTGCAAGGAAAAATTAAAAAAGACAGTTTCAAACCACCACAGGGTGCGCTCAGGGCCTCTGTCCATGTCACGAACAAAGATGTTGAACAAGACTGGTCCCAGGACTGACCCCTGAGGGACTCCACTGGGACGTGGAGCCATTGACAGCCACTCTTTGGGTGTGGCCATCAAGCCAGTTCTTTATCCATCTCGTGGTCCACCCATCAAACCCAATATGAGCTGTATGTGCAGTGATAGTTAAAACTGTCCTTCAGTCCCAGTTCCGTGTTTGCCCACCCTGGCTAAGTAAACAGGGAAAAGTACTGAAAAGGTACTTGAAATGTTTTATTTCAGAAAGACTTGGGAAAGAGCTTGTATGTTATCTGTTTGAGGGATGATTATGAGTTGTCTTTGAGATGTGAAAAAAGGCAAATACAGATATTCCAGAAAACAAATGCATTTACATGCACTTGTAGAAAACGCTGGTGGTATTGTACTGATTATGATATGTTCACCCAAGAATGAATAAATCATCCTGAAACAGCTCTGTTCAAGAACAGCTGGAATTAGTAAAGTGCAGCCTCTAAATTATAATGGGAATTTAATATCTTACCTGAGAAAATACCACAGAGATATTTTTGCTCTGGAGTACCAACAGGTGAATAAAAGGTTTCACCTACGAGCAAGTATATGTATAAACTACTCAATACTATCTCTAGTTTTGTAATTAGAAAAGAAAAAATCCTAAATATGTGACATCAGTTGGTTTAAGAGCAAAATTCTTATTAACAATAGGATAAAATTAAAAAGTACAAGTAGCACCCAATAGAAACTTAGCCTTGGAATTTATGAACTTGCAGGTTTGCTCAAGCATTTAAAAAGTGTTTATCTTAAAACTTAAAAAGCAGTGACCAATGTAATGTAAATTAATCCTAGAATTAACTAGGATGTTTGTAATTAGGCAGTGTGACGTAAGAGTTATGAGACACACCTGTGTCTCCAGTCTGAGCTGGCCCTTATACAAGCACAAGTCATCTTAAATCAATGAGCTTTGTTGGACAACTTCTTAGGAATCCTATTTTAGAGGCTCATTAATGCCTTAGAGAAAGTAACAGCAGGTAGGTTTTACACATTCTTGTCATGTACTCTGCTGCATATAGTTCTTTAGTAACTGGTAGAGCTTACATTATTAAGATTATTATGTCAAGAAAAAAGGGATGTAATTATGGAAATAAGATAAATTAGATATACTGAAGTTGGCAGAGCTTTGAAAATTGAAGGACTTTTGAGCAATGAGAAAATTTTCCAGCAGTTTTGGGGAAATAGATCTCTTGTTCAGATAGCCATGATGCTTCTGCATCACTCTGATGGTAATGTGATTAGCTTTTCAGTGTTCTGGAAAGGGAAAGATGTGTAGAATGTTTTTTTGGTTTTATTTAATTGTTTATATTCCTTTTTGACTGTGATCTGGCAGGTCGGACATAGTGTAGCATTAGTCAATAAAATAAGAGCTGAAAAGGTACCAATTTAGTTCCTCTGTCTTAGGCAAAGAAAATAGAAAACTCCAAGACATCTAAAAGTCACAGTTTTCTGTATTATTGAAAGCCTTCATCTATCATTAGAAACAAAGGCCTTGGAAGCCCTGTTTTGACTAGAGTTTGCAGTAAGTGCTGTTATTCAACCTAGGTATTACATGATTATTCTTTGCAGTTGAGCCTTCAGTTGAGTTAAGTAAGTGCACTTACATCTTCCCTCTTTCCCTGCCATTAACTGCTTTATGGCAGCCTCTAGTTAGGTCCACAAGCTGTGGACTGTAAAATACCTCAAACAGGATTGCCAGCTGTTAGACAGCAACAGTTTGCAGTAATTCACTTCCCTAAAACTGCAGTAATTCTTTTTTTTTTTTTTTTTTCCCCAGGAGTGGAGGATGAGAAAAATATTAAATACTGACTGCAGATATTTATTCTCTCTAGGAAACTGCTAGCTACTGGCAATGTATCATTTTCTTTGGTATAGACAGCATATAATAGTGGGTGTTCACTCCCCTGCCTGTGCAGAAGTAGCACACATTGAAATAGTTAAGCAAACTGTAGATGCTTGATGTATTAAGAGTGGATTTCAGTGGCAAATGGTTGGGGAACACTGTGAACTTAGGATTTTTCTTGGCAAGAGTGAAGCCTTCCTTTTTGGCCTACCTTTCTCACTCCCATCACTGAGATGTCTCAGAACCCATCAGATGACTTCATATTTCTACATGAGATGTCAGGGAGACAAAGACCTGCCATACCCAAAAACCTGCCATACCCTAAGACATGCCATATCCTGGACTACAAGGAGAGCTGAGCATGGTGAGGTCAGGACTTACACACCACAGCACAGTGGGCAGAGACAAATTCTTCTCTAACCCATGATCCTTCCAAAGCATAGCCAGCAGGTCAAGGGAGGTGATTCTCCCCCTCTACTCAGCTCTGGTGAGACCCCACCTGGAGTACTGTGTCCAGTTCTGAAGCCTCTATTACAAGATGGATCTGGACATGCTGGAAGGTGTCCAGAGAAGGGCCATGAGGATGAGCAGAGGGCTGGAGCTCCTCTCCTATGAGGACAGACTGAGAGAGTTGGGGCTGTTCAGTCTGGAGAACAGAAGGCTCCCAGGAGACCTGATTCCAGTATCTGAAGGGGGCTATAGGAAAGCTGGGGAGGGACTTTTTAGGGTGTCAGGGAGTGATAGGACTAGGGGGAATGGAACAAAGTTTTTCAGCATGAGGGTGGTGAGACATTGGAACAGTGTCCCAGGGAGGTGGTGGAAGCCTCATCCCTGGAGGTTTTTAAGGCCAGGCTGGATGTGGCTCTGAGCAACCTGATGTAGTGTGAGGTGTCCCTGCCCATGGCAGGGGGTTGGAACTGGATGATCCTTGAGGTCCCTTCCAACCCTAACAATTCTATGATTCTATAAATTAAGGTAAGGGTTGGGAAGGGCATTGTGATACTCTTGTGTATATTTCACAGTTACGGGGCTCCTGGAAAGCATTTTATCCTAGGCAAGCAGGGAAATGTGAAAACCACAAGAAGTTACTTGATAGTATCGGAACTACTAGGTTGTAGCCAGGAGGGGTTTGGTCTCTTCTGCCAGGCAACCAGCAGCAGAACAAGAGGACACAGTCTCAAGCTGCGCCAGGGGAGGTTTAGGCTGGAGGTGAGGAGAAAGTTCTTCACAGAGAGAGTGGTTGGCCATTGGAATGGGCTGCCCAGGGAGGTGGTGGAGTCACCATCCCTGGAGGTGTTCAAGAGGGGATTGGACGTGGCACTTGGTGCCATGGTTTAGATAGGCATGAGGTGTAGGGTGACAGGTTGGACTCGATGATCCTTGAGGTCTCTTCCAACCTTCTTGATTCTTGATTCTTGATTCTTGATACTCTCAACTCGAATATAAAACAGCCTTCCCTTTGCCTGAAGCAGGTGTTGTGTCTTGTAGTTCTCCAACATGACTCCCGCTCATGGTCATATCACTAAAATATTGTGGCACTGCTTCCTTACAGCTCTCTCTGCTGAATTTAAAGAGTATGGATCTACAAGAAGAAAAAAGATTGGAGCCTTTGGCTCCACTAAGTGAGTTAAAAAAAATATACAATTTAGTGTTCTTGAAACTGACCCAGTATGGTTGTGAGCAAAACCAGTTGCTGCTACTGCTTCTTCTATAGCAGGCAGAAGCTCTGATCTTGCAAGATGAGCTGCACTGTGTCTGTGGCACAGTGACCAGAAGTGGGTGAAGAGCTTTCAGATAAAAAGGATCAATTCCAAGCCCTATCTTTTGTTAGCAAATGTTAGGTAAAACACAGAGGATGCTCCCCAACATGCTACTGGCTTGGGGCAGTTGGCTGGAAAGCTGCTGGCAGAATGGGACCTGGGGGTTCTAATGGACAGGCAGCTGAATAGGAGCCAACAGTGTGCCCAGGTGGCCAAGAAAGCCAATGGCATCCTAGCTGGGATTAGAAATGCTGTGTCCAGCAGGAGCAGGGAGGGGATTGTCCCTTGGGACTCAGCTCTGGTGAGGCCATGCCTTGAGTGTTGTGTTCAGCTTTGGACACCTCAACACAGGAGAGATGTGGAGGTGCTGGAGCCAGTGCAGAGGAGGGCAAGGAAGCTGTGAAGGGCCTAGAGAGTAAATCTTATGAGGGACAACTGGGGCTGCTTAGGTTGCAGGAGGCTGAGGGGAGACCTCATTGCTCTCTACAGCTACCTGAAAGGAGGTTGTAGCCAGGTGGGAGTTGGTCTCTTCTCACAGGTAATTAGTGATAGAACAAGAGGGGACTGCCTCAAGCTACAACTGGGTAGGTTTAGACTGGACATTAGGAAGAAGTTTTTCCCAGCAAGAGTGGTCGGGGATTGGAATGTGCTACCCAAGGAGGTGGTTGAATCACCAACCCTGGATGTGTTTAAAGGTGGTTTGGATGTGGTGCTGTGGTTTAGATATTGTGCTAAGTTGGGGATATGGTTTAGAGGTGAACCTGGTAGAGAGAAAAGACCTCAAGGTCTTTTCCAACCTGAATGTTTCTGTGATTCTGTGAACATAGTACTTATTTTGTGATTGCTACTACCCTTTTACCTTCTAGATAAGTAAGAATCTCTCTGGGTTGTCTTGAAATAGCTTGTAAAATTCAGGGCTCTCTATTGTAGGGGAGATAAGGCACTCTCTTGTCAGGAAATATCACGTAATTTTTTAGTGCAGATCAGCAAATGGGAGATACTGCTTACCTGCTGTGTGAGAGTTTATAAACCATGAATATTTTAACTGTGCCTTTTGTCCTTGTAGGGCAGTTAAATATGCACTTAGTCATCAATAGAAGATAAGAGATTAAGATGCAAGTGTACCAAACAATCACAAGATAATTGAAGCCTGCTCTTCCATACAGTCTCTGTGAGGATTTGGCTTACTAGCCACACCAGAAGAGTGAAAAAAGAAACCTGCAGTGATTGCATGTCCCATTTGTCACAACCTTAGTCACTGGCTGTAATAATTGAGTGGGAGACTGATAGGAGCATAGTGTACATCCACACTTCCTTTACTGACATTAAGCAGTGATGCTTAAATTAAGGATATCAGATTAGAATACCTCAAGTATATAAAAAAATAAAATGGATTTTATAAATTGTTTTCTTAAACTCAGGAATTCTGGTTCTTTCTCTTCCACTTCTTCTGTTTCTTCCACAAGAATGTCAAGAGCTCCATTCCTCATAGATAGTCATTGTTGCTACCACTTTGCCTCTGCTTATTCCCTTCACAGCCTTCAAAAGCCACCTTCCTTCACCACATGATTGTCTATGACACACTGTAGTTAGGGGCTTTTGCTTCTTATTCAGACATTTACTTCCTTTCCACTTTCTTCTTAGTTTTCGAGATACACCTCCTCTACACACCTGTCTTTGGTTTGGCATACTGCCAAAGAAAACAAATTTTGTGCCTCACAGGACACTGGTCTACAGGAATGTATTAATGTCAGGACACTTTTGCTTCTTTCACACTTGTCAGTGAGCTCAGTGCCACATGCTCTTACTCTTTAATCACCTGTGACTGCCAATAAGTACATTGATAGTTTTGGTGAGCAATGAGGTATATTGCACCTTTTCTCAGATAATTTTCAGGCTGAGGTGATCAGCTGTGCTTTCTTCTGTCTAGAGATTGATTCCTCAGTTCAGGTTTCATTCATGGGAGGCAGCATGCTCCATAAGACAAAGAATCTGCTGTCATGGTTATGAATTATGAAATATTAAGAAAAATATTAATTATTATTTGTTGCTTTTTCTCTACCTCCCAATGCAGAGGCCATTGAGTGACAAATGAAGGCATGAACACCGTTGCTGTATAGCAACAGGAGTCCAGAAATGCAGAGGGCAGAGAATCTCAGAAGTCCTCCCAGAAGTCTTTTATAGCTGCAATGTACAATCTCCAGCATTACAGAGTCTCAGTGACCCACTTACAGAAGAAGTCCTAGAAGTCCTTGACAGATGAAGCAGATAACGGAAGTCCCAAGCATATGCTTTGCAGTATCCCTACACTGAAGCTCTTGCCAAAGTAGCGAACTAGCAGCGGCAGGAATCCTAGCAGAAGTAGAAGTGCCTGTTGCTCAGAGTGGCTGCCTTTATACTCTGTGCTATAAGCACCTTGACCAGTAAAATCCAAGCACATACATAAGATCTTTTTCCAGTAAGAGCTGCCATCCTATCAGGGAGGTGGCTTCTGCAGCATGTTCCAATCAAAGTGTGCCAACGTGAGGATGTTGTTCTTGGCACACATAGAATGTGATTGGTTTGCTCTATGCAGCATGCAATTGGTCATCTAAGGAATCCTGCACTCTGCATGCGTCCAGCAGCTGCCCTTAGAACAGTGGCTGTGATTTTTTTTTTATTAATAAAAATATTACTAAGTCACTTGCGGTATAGATATAGATTCTAGACATGGATGTAATTTCCATGAAAGGAACAATTAATCAAATTTGAACTGAATTAGAAAAATACAGAACAGTTACTCAACCTGGCAGAGCATTAGGGTGCAGTCTGCTGCTTGCCTGCTAGGGAAAGACTTGACAGGTACCTTGCTGCAGTTCACTGTTGAAAGCAGCAGTGAGCTAGGAGTCAGGGGACACAATTACGACTAAAGAACCTCTCAAAGAGACTTAAACCAGGTTTTACTCACAAGTTCAAACTCCAGGGCTGCTGGATTATAATCCACAGGTTACAGTACCACATGGGATTAAACAGGGGGAATTTAAACAGAACCAAAATCGGTGTTAAACACATGAACACTGGCAAAGATAGTTTCACTTGTAGCTTGTTGCTAAGCTGGTAGCCACCAAGGCTCAGGAGCTTAGCAGGGCTGTGTCTGGCTCCCGGGGGCAGTGCCTTCCAGACATATGGAAAGAGCTTTCTCCTGCTGCTGTGGGGTGCAGTTTGAGCTCTGCTGCTAGGCAACCATTTAGGCTGCCGGAGCCTAGTGCATCTGGACAGGCACTCGGGCAATTCCTCAGTGTTGGTGGCAGTGTGGAGTTTACAGAGCGCTGGGGGGGAGGCAGAACCTGTCCTGGAGTGGCTGCTTTTCCCAGGGCTTTTTCCCAGGGCTGTGAAGTGCTGCGGCTTTGATGACAGCTCCTCTTTCCCCAGACTAAAGTGACTCCCAGGTCTCTGTGGACCTGCTTGGCCATGAGCGGATGGCGACTCTCTTTTCTTGCAGCTTAGCAGCCAGCACAGGTCATCGTCTGGGAGCAGTTCTGGCTTTTGAGAGCAGGCACATGGAAGGTGGCTTTGGCTCGCAGGGCAGCAGCTGTGTGCTTGAAGTGCACATGTTTAGAACTGCTGAAAGGGATTCAGGTGAGTTCTCCCTGGCTGGCAGGGGCATAGATTCTCTCGCAATTCAGGTGAGGTAGTGGTTCTCCCCAGGGTTTGGTCTCCCGGGGTTCTGTCCCTTCAGGGTGCAGTGGAGTTCCTTCCTACTGGCAGGAGTGTACAAACCTAAGCTGGGTGTAGTTTCAGTGCAGTTTAAGCAAAGGACTCTTTGTTGGTTCTGTGTAAACTGAGGCACGAGTGCTCTTCCTGGGTAGCAAGGCTTGTTTCCAGATTGCAGGCAAGGCAGAACATGTGCTCGAGGGCAGAACATGTGTAAGAGAGCCAAGAGAGCAAGGAGCAAGAGCAAAAGAGTAAAGTTGTTTACAACTTGGGTAATATTTACAATTTGCTTGAGGTTTGAATTTGCCCAAGGACCACACTTGGTAAGCATGCCCATTAACCTATGGCAGAGCATGTAGCCAGAATATGTCCATAATTGGAAGAAGCACAAGCATCCCAAACGCTGGACACTTGATCCTTTTTATCCAAACAAGGCAGGTTGGTCTGTTTACCCAGGCTCATTGACACCTGGCCCTTTGTTTTCTCAGCTCTACCTTGGCAGATTACCCACTCCAGAAGGGAGGGGAAAAAGGGATTTGAGCAAAATGTGTAGGGACATGTTTTGGCAATATTTGGGGCATAATTCTGGGCATAATGCACTCACCACCACACCTGAATAACAAGAAGAGGTGGAGGGAAGTGGTCCTTAATTACTTTTCCTGAGAAGAGCCACCTGTGGGTTGAGTAATGTGTCCCCATTAAAGAGTGAGTACAGTGAGTGAGGGACACCTGCTTCACCACTGTCTGAAACAAGATTGTTTCTCTTCTGCCAAAACTGAGACCTGAAACAATATGTGTAAGGTGAAGACAGCAGAGGGATTTGAATTGAACTACTCCCAGACAAAGTGGCTAGGTTAGACATGAAGGGCTTACATGAAGGGCAGCAAACAACAGTGTGTCATGAGCACCAGCACAGTCAAGCTGGGCTCTCAGCCATTCTTCGGGTTCCCAAGCTTCAATATGTCTTTTGAAGGGCTTGCAACTGCTTAACTTTTGATGCTCATCAGTCTTTATACTGTAGGTACATTGATGCTGTAGGTGACAGCTGAGGGGAGAGAGGAGGTGTGAGGCCATGAGCATTAAAGTAAAAAAAAAAGTGAGCACCAGCATTTGGAATTTATGACTGTTATCTTCACACTATTCAGGGAGTTGATTAATGTCCTAATTATCTCAACACAGCAGGATTCTTCTAAGATTCTCCCACCTGCAGCTGAATAGTTTTTACAGTATTTCAGGTTCCCTGTTTATTGCTAGAATTTAAAATTTATTATTTTTTCCTTCCACCAAGGAGGAGGGCAAATGTCTAAAATGCACACTACATACAGAAGTTCCTCAATAGGATCCTTGTACTGTTGGAATATAGATTTACTATGGGAATGTGCAGTCTTAGGGCAAAAATACCAACAATTCTATGCAAATTAGGAGGGAATAACATGGAAGGAGAAAGTCTCCAGGAGCAGATAGCGCTCAATTACAGCTGGGGGAGACTCGGTAGGAACCCTTAAACCCTAAAAGGGCAGTGAATTAATTACTCACAGCTGGTTTTACCCACATGGGGGATGCTGCTGCTGCTACTGTGTTAGCTTTGGGGCTGCTCTCATACGGCACTGTCACAGCAGATTGCCAGCAAGGAGAGTTCACTGCATGGTCCCAGGCTGGTCTGGGTGCAGCAGACGGCAGGCAGTTAACGACGCTCTTGGCGACAGGCACTTGCTTGGTTCCTGGGGAAACTGAGGCACGGCACGAGTCTGGTGGCAAGGGGAAGCAGGCTAGGGGGATCTGGCTTCTAGGCTCATGGCTTCTTCAGCTTGCTGTGTATAGCTCGTGGCTTTATCCCAGGCTCTGGACCAGATGCTTCAGGCAGGGCAGGGCAACTCGAGGCAGCTTCTACAAGACAGGTCCAAGTAGGCTTGAAAGAAGGTTTAAAGCAAGGCTTAAGAGCAAGTCAGTCTGTATATATACAACTTGCCAGTGATCAATTGGTGCAATGAGGCACTGAAGGTAAAATGTAGCTGCCCAATGGAAAGGCATTCTGTTCTGCCAGGCTATAGCCATAAAAGGCAGAAACAAGGACCTTTTATCTGGGGGAGCAGTGGTCAGCTTACGTGCTCTCACCCCAGACAAACATCTTGTTTACCAGCCAGGCAGGAGTCCTGTCCCCTTTGTTCTTTTTCTCACATTATCCTGTCTTTCTGCAGGAAGGAGGGGAGAGAAAGGGACCTTGTCTAGACGTCTTAAGGCCTGTCTGGGTTTGTACTGGGCTGTGTCATGGCCCTACCATGACAATATTCACATTATTGTTTTGACATCACAAAGCCTTTTTCTAAAGTCTCTTTGCAGTTTCCTCAACAGAGGACAAGAAATTGTCACAGAAACAAACAGTCTTTGAAAATAAAATATTGGAACTGGATTGCAGGAGTAATAAAAAAATCGGACTTCATTTTTTTAAGCAGACTAGGCTATGCTTTTTGTTTGTTTTGAGAAACCCTGCTGCAAGCTTTTGTTGTTTTTTTTTCTTCTTTTAACCACTAAGAATGAGGTAAAATGAGAGTCCAGAGATCAAATTTTCCTGTCTTGTGGATGAAGATGTACAATCATAAGGAGAACTCAGTGTTACTGTAAGCCTTCCACATGTGAGACTGGTTGCTTACAGAGTACTTCTGCTTCCTGAGAACAGTTAAAGCAAACATGGAGTTCTTAAAATATGTATTTATTTTTTCAATTTACATCAGTTTATACTGATTTGGTTTTGTTTGGTTGGTGTTTTTGAGGGTTGTTTGTTTTGGGTTTGTTGTTGTTGTTTAGGGGTTTTGTTTGTTTGTTTTTAAATTTGAAATACAGTGCCAGAGCAACTCCTCTGATTAAATGAAGAAACAACAGATTTTTGTCTTATGAAAAAGTACAGAATTAGAATTCCTGATCTTGGGCCACTTGACCATGTCTTATTCTGAAATCTGGATTCTAGCCACTGATCATTGCTATCACAGATACTTATTTTTATTGTGTCTTCAAAATTACAATATAATGAATGCTTGACTGTCAAATAGTGGCTCCACCCTTAACTTTAAATTACTGACAGTAGGCTGATTGGGGGAAGACAGAAATGTATAAAGGCAATAGGAGAAGCTGGTCAGGGTATTATTTTGATAGCTACTGATAGCAAAATTGGCCCCACCCAAAGTATTGGGTCCATCTCTGGACATGGAACTATTAGAGCTGCTTCAGAGGAGGGCAAGAAAGATGATCAGAAGGCTGGAGCACCTCTCCTTTGAAGATAAACTGAGAGTTATGGTTGTTTATCCTGAAAAAGAGAAGGCTCCAGGGGGATATTATAGAAGACTTCCAGTACTTGAAGAGGGCCTACACAACAGCTGAGAGTGATTTTTTATGAAAGCATACAGTGACAGGATGAACTTCAAACTGGAAGAAGCCAGAATTAGATCAAACATTAGCAAGAAATTCTTCATCAGGAGGGTAGTGAGGCACTGGAACACATTGTCCAGAGCAGTTGTGGAGGCTTCAGCCCAGGAATATTCAAATCCAGGTTGGATGGGTCTTTGAGTATCCTGGTCCCTGCCCACAGCAGAGGAGTTGGAACTAGATGATCTGTAAAGTCCCTTCCAACCCAAACCCTTCTATGATTCTATGAGAGTATTTGGATGCCTGAGTTGCCAGAGGCATAAGGTCAGTGTAGTTTAACTTTCAACTACTTCTCTTTGCTGAGATAATGATATTTTTCTGTTCATAGAGCTAAACTGAAGATTTCTAAACCCATCCTCTGTTTAGATCAGCTCCTTAAGGGTTTACCCAATAAAACCTACATATCTCCTGTTTCACTGGGAATCCCATTTTCTTCTAACTCAGTTTCAGTTTCTCTGAGCTTTATTCCTTTCTCACTTAATTTTCCACAACCCCTCTCAAATTTGTTTTAACATTTCTCAATGTGGCACTGCTGATTAAGAGCTCCCCTGTGAGTTCAACACAGAACTAGCATCTCTTTGTAACTCCCACTTTGAACAAACTTAAGATCATTCTTAAAAATAACTGAATACACTTGAAATTATAACTGGCAATAATGAAAACATGCAATTCATTCTTTTGTAGTCTGCCTGTTTTTAGTGCAAATGAAGTTGCAATGTAGTTTGATCCTTTGATCATCCCTGCTTAACCTTGACCATATCTATGAAATAGTACAGAAGCCTATGTGCCATTATGTGCAAAAGAGTAAGAGGAAAAAAATATTTCTTTTTCAGCTCCAGCAGCACCATCGTCATCACTAACAATAGCAACAGTTTCCATTCAACTGAATTGAAGCTCCCCTGACTGGCTTGAGAGCAGCCCTGAAGAAAAGGACTTGGAGGTGCTGGTAGATGAGAAGCTCAACACGAGCCAGCAGTGTGCACTTGCAGCCCAGAAAGCCAATCAGATCCTGGGCTGCATCAAGAGAAGCATAGCCAGCAGGTCGAGGGAGGGGATTCTCCCCCTCTGTTCCACTCTGGTGAGACCCCACCTGGAGTACTGCACTGTGTCCAGTTCTGGAACCCTTAATGGAACAAAAAAATGTGTGCAGGCAGATATTTTACAGCTTAGTAGGACTGCTGGCATGATTAAAGTTTAGGAATGTGAATTAGTATATGTGGTGAAGGCACCACATGCCCAGAATTATGCCCCCAGATACCAGCAAACTTGTCCCAACATGTTGGGACAAGTCCCCCCTTCCACCCTTCTTTCAGGAGAGAAGGACAAAGGCCCAGGCGCCAACCTGTCTCCTAAGGGGTAAACAACTGCATGCATCCATCACATGGCATGCTCATGCTCTTTCCATCTAAGGGCATAATTCTAGCTTCATCCTTTCTATAGGTTAAAGCAGGTTGTTGACAAGTGTGCCCATTGGCCAGATCCAGCCTCGAGAAATCTATAAGTACTACTCCATTTGTTTACTACCTTGCTCTCTCCTTTTGCTTTCACTCGCTACGTAAGCTCGTGCTGCGTAAGCTGTAAGTCTTCTCACATGCAAGCGTACTAGAAGCCTCTGTGATACTGAAAGAAGCCAGCCCCCTGAGCTGCTCAAGGAGCCCGCAAACAGGAGATCCCTTCGCCTGAGCTACAGGAAGCCGGTGTCGTAAGCCCAGTCGAGAGGACTGAGAAAGACACCCCGAGAGGGTAAGCTTTAGCCCAGAAGGGGAAGGACTAGCCTAAGCCTGGCAGTCCAGATCTGCTGCAGCCATAAGTAGAAACACATCTAGTGTGACCCCCGCCATCTGCGGGAGAGAAGGGGAGCTGCCCACTGTTGCCACTCCACAGCCCTGTGCCATCAGGGTAATGCAACCTGGGATTTTCCCGAGTGTGATGTTTTGAAACTGTCTTTTTAATTTTTCCTTGCAAAGTTCAGAACAGAGAAATTGAAAGAATGTAAATAAGTCACTATTGGGTGTAAGAAAGCAAAATAACGATTGTTCTAAACACTTCCATTGGATAGATAGAAATGTTTAAGAACTATTACCCAAAACAAAGCAGGCATTCTGCACATTCTGTGTTCGGCAGTGGGGGCAGTTGCTGGGCTGTCTGGCTGCTGTTTTCTTCTTCTTCTCTTCTGGCTGAAGATAACACACTGACCTTGGAAGCTAAGTTAACAACTTTCTGCTCTAACTAACTGTGCTTCTCTGTCCAGGGGGGTCTGGGGGGGAAGCTTTTGGGACAGAGAGAGGTCCCTTTGGGAGGGTCCCCTTGGGGGGAAGCAAAGGGAGATCGGTTGTGCTTTTTCTATTGATTGTATATATTTGTGAATGGTGTGAATTTTGTATATTTGTACATATTCATTGCATTTCATTGTAGATTTTAGACTCTGCTTGTAAATACAGCTTTTTATTTGCTTCCAGACTGGGCTAGCCTGGTTATTGTTGGTGGGGGGGGGGAATTTCAGCTCACACCGACACACTTTTTTTATTTTTGGCGCTCCAACGTGGGGCTCGATTGCTTGTGATGTATTTCTGCTCAGATTAGGAAGCAAAATGAAGCTGTTTTGGATTCTGAGTCATTCTATTTCATCTATTATCGGTGTGATTGTTTACAGATGGGCCATTTCTTGCATGATAGACAAGATTGTGAGATATGTGGCATATAAGTAATTTCTTTGGGTTAAGAATAAGTTACTGAATGTTGGTGAATTCTGTTGTGGTCTTATTGGGCTAAGAAGCTATGGTAACTCAACTATGGATGTGCTAGCAGACACATTTGAGTTTGTTACTCCTCTTACAACTACAGAGGGTACTTGGAACCAGTGGTACCCTAGATATCTTGTGCTAGCCTTAATCTTAATTTTGTTGCTTCTTGGAATAATCATATGGCTACTGATAGCACTGTGTCAAGAAAGACATAAGGCTACTTGCTCTTCCAACTCTGCTGTGAATGTGAAAACCAAGCCAGTAAATTTGGTTGCCACTATCACCAGAAAGCGTAAAGGAGCTGCAGGAGGAGATGCAGATGCTGCAGGAGATGGTGCAGATGGAGATGAGGGTCCTTCTACTCAGGGTCCCTCTGTTAAGAAAGATCCTTCTGATGAGGAAGAGAGGGTTAGCCTTAAAACTCTGGCAGACCTCTTGAGACCCCACATGGATGATGGAGATGTAGGTCAGGATGTAGACCCTGGTAGATTAGCAACTGCTGGCAGAGCCTCTGAACTCAAGGAAATTCAACTGAGGATTAAAATAGGATTATGGGGACAGTGACCTCAGGATGATGATGATGAGGACGAGGAGGATGAGGATGACATACAGTCAGCTAATGCACCCAGACAGGAAATTAGACATGTGAGGAAAGATTACATCAGAGGAGATAATGAGCCAGTCCTGTCTTGGCTAGCCAGGTGTTTTGATATGGGAGCCCCAGCATTGGTGGTAGGTGACAAGTCGGCCTCTCAGTTGGGGATGCTCTCAAAGGATACAGGCATAGACAGACACCTAGGCAAGTGCATTGGTAAAGTTTCTCTGTGGGCACGCCTCCTACTGGCAGTCTCGCTGAGGTACCCCAGCAGAGATGATTTACCATGGAACCCTAAGCCTTGGACCAAAATAGCTGAGGGAATCAAGCGTCTGAGAGAGTTTGCTGTGAGAGAAGTAATGTATGGAGATCATAAGACTCTGAATCCTGATGAAATTCATGTTGGAACAGGCCTTGCCAAAAAGCTCATTAAGCTTGCTCCTCCTAATTATGCTACTATTCTGGCAAGCAGGATTGTGGCAAGAAATTATGGTGGAGTGCCTCCTACTGTTGGCCATTTCAGTGACCAAATGAGGCAATTGGAGGATAGTCTCGCACGTACTTCTTTGGTTTCAGCCATTGAAACTCTATCTGGAAAGATTGAGAATTGCATGAAAGAGCTGAAAGAGGAGTTTAAAACCTCCATATCCAACTTGATGAAGGGGGATGATTCTAATTCCTCTTCCTCCAGATGGATACAAGTTTCAGCTGCTAGGAACAGACTTGCTCCAAGAAGGCCATTCCAGAATAGGTCAAACCAAAACAGACAGCAGAAGCAATCACGTGGCAGTATCTGGATAACTCTGTGTGATCAGTTTGGTGAGAACATGAACAGATGGGATGGTCAACCAACTTCTGATCTTTTCAAGAGGTTACGGGAGCTGCAGAGGGGCATATCCCGAGGTAGCAATACCAGGAGGGTAGCTGTCGCTTCCTCAGTTTCCCAGAACAACTCTGATAGCTCCAACAGTGATCCTAATTCTGATGCTGGACGTTGTGCCAGCTGTACATGTGGAGGTAATCCCCACCATTAGGGGTGCCCTGCCTTCCGCCAGGGGGAGGTAAGGGATAATGGAGATAACAGAATCTATTGGGATGTGTACATCCAGTGGCCTGGCACTTCAAAATTTCAGAAGTACAGGGCCTTGGTTGACACAGGAGCTCAGTGCACCATAATACCATCAAATTATCAAGGGGGAGAATCTATAACTATTCAGGGAGTCACTGGTGGATCTCAAGAGTTGTTTAAGATAGAGTTTGACATAAGTTGAACTGGGAAGCAGTGGAAGAAACATACTATTGCAACAGGTCCTAATGCACCTTGTATTTTGGGAATTGACTTTCTGAGAGAAGGGCATTTTAAAGACCCTAAGGGTTACAAATGGGCTTTTGGAATAGCAACTGTAGAAACTGATGGAGGAAAATTGAAGTTGTCCATTAGACCTGAGCTTTCAGATGAATCTGCAGTTGTGGGACAACATGAGATAGAGGATGTAAAGCTGCCGGTTGCTTCTCAAACTGTGCATCACAGACAATACAGAACCAACCGTGACTCTTTGGTGCCCATTCAAAACTTGATTCGTCAGTTGGAGAGTCAGAAGGTCATCAGCAAAACTCATTCACCTTTCAACAGTCCAATCTGGCCTGTGAGAAAGCAGAATGGAGAGTGGCGTCTGACAGTTGATTTCCGTGCCTTGAATGAAGGAACTCCACCCATGAGTGCAGCTGTACCAGACATGATGGAGCTCCAATATGAGCTGGAATCCAAGCAGGCCAAATGGTATGCTACCATAGACATTGCTAATGCTTTCTTCTCTATTCCCATAGCAGAGGAATGCAGGCCTCAGTTTGCTTTCACCTGGAGAGGCATTCAGTACACATTCAATCGTTTGCCCCAGGGGTGGATTCACAGTTCAACCATCTGCCATGCAGTGATCCATGATGCTTTGGAGAAAGGTGGAGCTCCAGAACACATTCAGTTCATCGATGACATCATCGTCTGGGGTGAGACTGCTGAAGAAGTCTTCGAGAAAGGTAACAAAATCATTGACATTCTCTTGCAAGCCGGTTTCGCTATCAAGCGAGACAAGGTGAAAGGACCTGCCAGAGAAATCCAGTTTCTGGGAGTGCGGTGGCAAGATGGTCGCCATCACATCCCAATGGATGTGATAAACAGAGTCTCCACAATGGCAAATCCCATCAACAAGAAAGAAACTCTGCGTTTCTTAGGCATAGTGGGATTTTGGAGACTGCACATTCCTGGATACAGTCAGATTGTGAAACCTCTATATGATGTGACTTGAAAGAGAAACAGTTTCCAATGGGGTCCTGAGCAACAAGCAGCCTTTGACCAGATCAAGCGAGAGGTAGTCCAAGCGATGGGTCTGGGACCTGTCCGAACTGTTCCAGACATTAAGAACATTCTGTACACGGCCGCGAGTGACAATGGTCCAACCTGGTGCTTATGGCAAAGAGCTCCAGGGGAGACACGAGGACGTCGTCTTGGTTTCTGGGGTCGTGGCTACAGAGGCTCAGAGGCAAACTACACTCCAACAGAGAAAGAGATTTTAGCTGCTTATGAAGGAGTGAAAGCTTCTTCTGAAGTGATTGGAACTGAGTCACAACTTCTTCTAGCTCCTAGATTGCCAGTTCTGAATTGGATGTTCAAAGGCAAAGGTTCTTCACCACATCATGCAACAGATGCTGCCTGGTCTAAGTGGATGGCTCTGATAACACAGAGAGCTCGAATGGGAAATCTCAAAAGGCCTGGTTTGGTGGAGGTGATCACAAACTGGCCAGAAGGCACAAGCTGTGCAAAACCTCCAGAGGAGAGAGTAACTCGTGCTGAGGAAGCTCCTCCTTACAGTGATCTGTCTGATGATGAAAAGAGATATGCTTTGTTCACAGACGGTTCCTGTTGTCTGGTGGGAAACAAGCGGAGATGGAAATCTGCAGTGTGGAGTCCAACGCGCAGAGTTGCAGAAGCGAGAGATGGAGAAGGAGAATCCAGTCAATGTGCAGAGGTAAAAGCTGTCCAGCTAGCTCTTAACGTAGCTGAACGTGAGAGATGGCCAAAGCTTTATCTCTACACCGACTCGTGGATGGTAGCCAATGCCTTGTGGGGTTGGCTGAAAAACTGGAAGAAGAATGGCTGGCAGAGGAAAGGAAAGCAAATCTGGGCTGCAGATCTATGGCAAGACATTGCTGCTCGCATTGAGAGAATCCCAGTGAAAGTGAGAAACATCGATGCTCACATTCCTAAGAGCAAAGCTACAGAGGAACAACAACACAACCATCAGGCAGATCTAGCTGCAAGAGTTTCCCAGGTGGACACAAACTCTGATCCTGATCCTGATCTTGACTGGAAACACCGAGGTGAGCTGTTCTTAGCTCGGTGGGCCCATGACTCGTCAGGACATCAAGGCAGAGATGCAACCTACCGATGGGCTCGTGACAGATCCATTGACATTTCCATGGATACTATCACACAAGTCATCCATGACTGTGACATTTGTGCTGCTATTAAGCAGGCAAAGCGGATCAAGCCCTTGTGGTACGGTGACCGATGGTCCAAGTACAAGTATGGTGAAGCCTGGCAGATTGACTACATCACTCTACCTCCTTCTCCATCTGGTAAGCAGTATGTGCTGACTATGGTAGAGGCAAGCACTGGATGGCTGGAAACTTATCCAGTTCCTCATGCAACTGCACGTAACACCATTCTTGGTCTGGAAAGACAAATCCTGTGGAGACACGGAACTCCAGAGAGGATTGAGTCAGACAACGGAACTCATTTCAAGAACAATCTTGTAAAAAACTGGGCCAAAGAGCACGCCATCGAGTGGATATTCCACATTCCCTACTATGCACCAGCTGCAGGGAAGATCGAACGCTACAACGGTTTGCTGAAAACCACTCTCAAAGCTATGGGGGGTGGATCTTTGAAAAAGTGGGAGAAACATTTAGCACAAGCAACCTGGCTGGTGAATAGTAGAGGTTCAGTGAATCGAGCTGGACCTGCCCAATCAGATTTGTTGCGAAAGGAGGAAGGTGATAGAGTTCCTGTTATCAGAGAAAAGAATCTGTTAGGCAAAACTGTTTGGGTATTTTCTCCTTCAGGAGAGGCCAAACCTGTCCGAGGGGTGGTTTCTGCTGAAGGTCCTGGTCACACCTATTGGGTGATGCAAGAAAATGGTGAAATTCAGTGTATTCCACAAAGAAATCTAACTTTGGCTGAGAGAGGTTAAATTCAGAGTGTTGCGCAGATACAGCATCGCGCCCAAGGGGAAAGTCCACGAGATGTACGGTGCACGAACTCTGAGAGCCCTGTTCCTTCCTTCGCTCCATCTGCGAGGAAACAAGCTGTTTGCTGTTTTTCCTGTGATTTGACTCTTTTGAATCATCTACATCTGAGATAGCCAGAATGGACTATGATCTTTATTCACCTAGTGTTGTAGATATTATTTTAGATTAGATAAATGATAGTAGCAGCCAATGGAATTGTTTAGAAGGGGTGGACTGTGGTGGTTTGAAACTGTCTTTTTAATTTTTCCTTGCAAAGTTCAGAACAGAGAAAGTGAAAGAATGTAAATAAATCACTATTGGGTGTAAGAAAGCAAAATAACGATTGTTCTAAACACTTCCATTGGATAGATAGAAATGTTTAAGAACTATTACCCAAAACAAAGCGGGCACTCTGCACATTCTGCGTTCTGCAGTGGGGGCAGTTGCTGGGCTGTCTGGCTGCTGTTTTCTTCTTCTCTTCTGGCTGAAGATAACATGTACTGACCTTGGCAGCTAAGTTAACAACTTTCTGCTCTAACTAAACTCTGCTTCTCTGTCCAGGGGGGTCTGGAGGGAAGCTCCTGGGAGAGAGAGGCCCCTTTGGGAAGGGTCCCCTTTGGGGGGAAGCAAAGAGAGATCGGTTGTGCTTTTCTGTTGATTGTATATATTTGTGAATGTTGTGAATTTTGTATATTTGTACATATTCTTTGCATTCCATTGTAGATTTTAGACTCTGCTTGTAAATACAGCTTTTTATTTGCTTCCAGACTGGGCTAGCCTGGTTATTGTCGGTGGGGGGGGGAATTTCAGCTCACACCGACACACCGAGAGAGAGAGAGAAGACGTCCTCTCCATTAAGTCAAACCAAAAGACTGCATTGTCTCCTTAAATGGGAGCAGCTGCTGAGATGTGGCATAGTCAGCTCACCTTGAGCCGAGTTGAGGGGAAAGCGCCACTTCACTGCACCCCTCCTCCGAAACCCATCTCTGGGATCGGAGACAACCAGCCCCGCGTACCAGGAACCATCACTTTGTCGTGTAATACCACTCCTCCAGACTGGCCCTGCCGGGCCAACCCTCCATTCAGGGAGCCACTCCAACCCTGCTAAGGGAAACTGCCAATTGGCAGAAAGCCTCACCCCTCCAAGGCCATGGGAGGAGAAAGAAAGCCTTGCCCCCACCCACGGAGGCAGAAGGAGAAAGAAAGCAGACAAGCAGAGAGCAGCCAGTGTAACCCCGCAACTTGCCTCGCTACAAAGGAAGACAGAATGTATCTTTCCATGTGTGCAACATTCAGTAACATTCTATTCAAAGCACCCGCGCATAGCCGCGTGATATTTCCAGCTTAACTTGCCTCGTGATAACATTATGAATATCTCTGTACATAGTTAGCAGCCGTGAAGCGTCTTGTCGAGTCTCCATCTAGTGGACAAGCAGCAGAACTGCACCTTTTTCCCTTCAATTCTGTAAATATTATAATTGGGATCACATTGTAATTACTGAACCAGTTATGGACTATATTTTTACAACCTTGCATTTGAATCAATATATATAAGTTGATTAATCAGTTATTAGTAATTTTAATAATTAATAAATAATAATTTTCATAATTCCTACTTCATAATTCATAATTAATAACCATCACCCTCCATCCCTAATCACCCCACAATAGTATATTGCTGAATCAGGGCCTCAGGGGATGTGATGGAACATCCTTGTTTATCTGTCTCTATACGTATAAACAGAGTGGACTGTTCATGACTTGTTTGCCCTGCTTAACAAGAAAGGCGTTACATTCCCAGACTATAAGTATTTTGTTCTGATGTGAAACAAACTTTATTGCCTCAGATCCTGTGTATCAAAAGTGCAAACAGCTTGGGTTTTTTTCTTTCCCTTTCTCTCTAAATGCTGAATTGGTTAAGCAGTGTTTCTGTGCTTTAATTAGACTGTAGAAACCTATCAGAATGCCTTAATTTGACTTTCAGCTGTTTACTTTGCATCAGTAAAATCCATATACTTTAAAGGAGATCTCAACTATAATTGAAAGTGTTGTTGAACTAAACCAATTTACCAAGGGTTATTTCATGATGTAATGCTGCTGGCACAGGAAGCAGAATTCAAATTTGCTTTCTTTTGGCCTTGTGAAGTTTAGAACAATTCAATCAGGTCATGACAGGTCCTGCTGTCAAAACTTAGTAAAACTGCTTACCCCTGAAGTTCATATGTTTCAGCTAAACTCTACCTATTATGACATGCTGAAGTCCAGGAACCACAAATTCGGGGAACTGGAGCCAATTATTTCATTCCCCACCAGTGGAGATGTCTTCCACTGGAATTTGACATGCTGCATTTTTTAATTTCTTTGTACAAATCCCAGTTAATTTTCTGGCTACTAGAAATTACTTATGATGATATTGCATGATGTGGGCAATTCTTTTGACCTGTAGCTATCCACTAAAAAAAAAAAAAACCTGGCACATTACATAGTACCAAACAGTGAGTGGAAGTCAGGTGCTTATGTAAGACTTTCCTGTTTTATTTATAGTGCCAAGAACTACAGATGATGATAGAGGTGAAACACATAAAGAGTTGCTCTAAATAGATGGTGCTTGGTTTTTCAGGCTAGTTTTTTGCACCTCCAATTTCAAGTGACCAAAAGGGTTATAATCCAGTGACATGTCCATGTAGAGATGCTTTTTGCAGAGAACAATCCTGATGTGGACTAGTGAGCTTTAGTGACCAGCAATCTCTTCTTCTCACTCCATTGCAGTGCTCAGTGCTGTCTTACTTAACTAAAACTTTCCCACTCCATGATTATACCTCCCCTCTGCTGCTGGGTTGTTACAGCAGTGCTCTGCAGCCCACACAGCCCACATTGGACTCCTTTCCCATGCTACAGGCCCATTGTACAGCTGTGTTAGGCACAGGGCAGATTAGGATGTAGCTAGAGCAAATATTTTCCTTGTTAAGTCAAAATTTCCATTGACTTTCAGTCTTGCCATTTAGCAGGTGAGTCAAATGCATTTGCATTCAAGAAAGTTGTGAGATCTTGCATCAGATTTGAGCCTTACTTCCTGCCAACCATCATTTACCTGAGCAAACCTTTGACACTGTCCTGCACTATATCCTGGTCTCCAGGCTGGTGCAGTCTGGGTTTGATGGATGGACCACTCAATGGATAAATAATTTGGCTTGATGGCTGCACACCCAAAGAGTGGCTGTCAATGGTTCCATGTCCCAGTGGAGGCCAGGGACAAGTGGAGTCCCTCAGGGATCAGTCCTGGGACCAGTCTTGTTCAACATCTTTGTTGGTGCTGTGGACAGTGGCATTGAGTGCACCCTCAGCAAGTTTGCTGATGACACCAAGCTGTGTGGTGCAGCAGACAGGCTGGAGGGAAGGGATCCATCCAGTGGGATCTTGACAGACTAGAGACGTGGGCACAAGCCAACCTCTCAACAAGAGGTTCAACAAGACCAAATGTAAGGTCCTGCATCTGGGTCAGGGCAATCCCAAACACCTATACAGGCTGGGCAGTGACTGGCTGAAGAGCAGCCCTGAAATAAAGGACTTGGGGGTGCTGGTGGACGAGAAGCTCAACATGAGCCAGCAGTGTGCACTTGCAGCCCAGAAAGCCATTCCCATCCTGGGCTGTATCAAGAGAAACACAGCGAGCAGGGTGAGGGAGGTGATTCTGCCCCTCTACTCCACTCTGATGAGACCCCACCAGGGGTATTGCATCCAGTTCTGGAGCTCCTGTTGCAAGAGGGATATGGACATGCTGGAAGGCATCCAGAGAAGGACCATGAGGATGAGCAGCCTACAAGAAACCTGGAGAGGGACTTTTTAGGGTGTCAGGTAATTATAGGACTGGGGGGAATGGAACAAAACTAGAAATTGGTATCTTCAGATTGGATATTAGGAAGAAATTCTTCCTCGTGAGGGTGGTGAGACACTGGAACAGGTTGACCAAGGAGGTGCTGGAAGCCTCATGCCTGGAGGTTTTTAAGGCCATGCTGGATGTGGCTGTGAGCAACCTGATTGTTGTGGAGAGGGTGAATAGGGATGGAGGATGGTGATTATTAATTATGAATTATGAAAATATGAGTTATGAAATTATTGTTTATTATTAATAATGTTCTATTAATTATTTTATATATATTGATTCAGATGCACAGTTGTAATAATATAGACCATAACTGATTTAGTATTTACAATCATACCCAATTATAATTATTTACAGTCAATTTCTAATGAACAAGAGGGTGCAGTTCCGCTGCTTGTCCACTAGATGGAGACTCGACAAGGCGCTTGCAGCTGCGAGATATGTAAGAGATGTTTATAAAGTTATCACAGCGCAGGTTAAGCTGGAAATATCACACGGCTATGCGCGGGCGCTTCAAATAGAACGTTACTAAACGTTATACACATGAAAGATACATGCAGCGAGACAAATTGCCGGATCACGCGGGCTCGCTGGGTATCTGCTTCTGTACGAGATTGGCCCCGTTCGGGCGGTGCTTTCTTTCTCCCTCCCGGCTCTGGGCGGGGGGCGGGGGGAGGGCAAGGTTGGCTTTCTCCTCCCGCGGTCTGCGGGAAGGGCAGTTCGCTTCTTTGTCCTCCCGCAGTCTGTGGGCGGGGGGGCGACGGAACTGCCTCCCTGACCGGAGGACGGCTCAGGAGGGCCAGGTCTTTCCCTACGGACGAGGGCAGTTTCCCGTAGGCAGGTCTCCGGTGGGGGGTGCGGTGAGGCGATACTTCCCCCCCTCGGCTCGGCTCGAGGTGAGCTGACTGCCACTTCTCTGGGCGACTGCTTCCATTTAAATTATAATGGTACAGTCATTGCCTTGACTTCAGTGGAGAGGCTAATCTTTTGCACTCTCTTTCCCCTCGGGAAAATCCCGGGTGTTTTGCCCTGATACAGTCTGCAGAGCGGCTGCAGAGGGTGGCTCCTTTCTCTCCCGCGGTCTGCGGGGGCCACGCAAGATACGTTTCTGCTTATTTGGCTGCTTAATTAGCTTGCAGCGTTTCTGGACAGCCAGGCTTGGGCTAGTCCTTCCCCCTTTGGGTTACAGCTTACCCTCTTTGGGGGCTTCCCTCAGTCCTTTTCGACTGGGTCTACGTCGCTTCTGGCGACGGGGTCATCCTTTGCGGGTCCTCGATGCACACTCCGTGGGCTGGCTTCCATGTTCGCAGAGGCTTCCAAGTACACTTGCGTGGAAGGCTTATAGCTTACACAATCGTGAGTTGCATGATGGGTGAAAGCAAAGGAGAGAGCAACGTGGCACCAAAATGGAGCAATACTTATAGACACTCGAGGCTGGAAACTAGCCAATGGGCACACTTGCCAACAACCTGCTTCCACCTATAGAAAGGTGAAGCTAGAATTATGCCTGTAGATAGACAGAGCATAGGCATCCCATTGAGATGGGTGCCTGCAGTTGTTTATTTCCTTAGGAGACAGGCTGGTGCCTGAACCTTTTGTCTTCCCCTCTGGAAAGGAGGGCGGAAGGGGGAACTTCCCAGAACATGTTGGGACAAGTTAGCTGGTATCAGGGGGCATAATTCTGGGCATGTGATGCCTTCACGACACTGATGTAAGTATGAGGTTTCCCTGCCCTTGGCAGGGAGGTTGGAAATGGATGATCCTTGAGGTCGGAACTGGATGATCCTTGAGGTCCCTTCCAACCTTAACAATTCTATGATTCTCTGACAACATTGCACACCAGCACAAATACAGACAATCAGTGCAGTCTGCCTAGACATCAGAAAGTAACAAAATAATTTTTCAAAATTTTTCCTTTCTGTGAAGGAGATGCTGACTTTTTGTCCCTGATGTTCTCTGTCCTAAAGACATTAGGTACATCTTCACTGCCCTACCAGGTATAAAAGGTAACAAAATGGCCCTTAGAAAGAAATGAGGAACTCTAAGTTGTGCGTGGTGCAGTAAGGACTGCTGCTAAAAGGATATTCTTCTAAGGATAAATATCACCATTTCTTTTTTATGAAAGTGATACCTTTATATAATGATTATGGAAAAAAATTAACTACTATGAACTCAGCCACCTACAAGTAGACATACTTGATTTCACTGAATGAATAACTGAACTCAAACCTCTGCAAGCTCCAGAAAAATGAACGTTGATGGGAAGAAATAATTTGAGAGCAAAGGTGGCCTCTGGAACACTGGCAGTTATACAGACTGCAGAAAGTTTTCTCACTAGTTACTGATGTGTGACAAAACAAGCAAGTGTCTCTGAGCTCTGTTAAACACACTAGATTTCATGGGCAAATCAATGCATGAGAAAATAATTTTCACTCTCAGCTCAAAAGTTAATAGTAGGCTTGAACAGAAACAGCTGTAAGAGATTGTGATGGTTTAAAACTGTCTTTTAGATTTTTCTTTGTAAAGTTCAAGCAGAGCAGGTGAAGGAATGTAAATAAGTCACTATTGGGTGTAAGAAAGCAAAATAACGATTGTTCTAAACACTTCCATTGGAGAGATAGAAATGTATAAGAATCTCTACTCCAAACAGAGTTGGGCAGTTTGCAACTTGCTGGGCTTCTGTCTGCTGCTGCTTCTTTTCTGGCTGAAGATAACACACTGACCTTGACAAGCTAAGTCTAATAGCCTTTCTTCTTCTTGACTCTGCCTTCTGCCAAGGGAGTCTGGAGATTCCTTCTGATCTGGGGGGAGAGGCCCCTTGGGGGAAGGCCCCTCGGGGGAAGGCCCCTCGGGGGAAGCAAAGGGAGCTTGGTTGTGCTTTTCTGTTGACTCTACACATTTGTGAATGTTGTGAATAGTGTCTATTTGTATAGATTCATTGCATTCCATCATAGATTGTTGATTTGCTTGTAAATACAGCTTTCATTTGCTTCCAGACAGAGCTAGCCTAGTCATTGTCGGTGTGGGATGGGGATTTCTGCTCTCACACTGTTACAGAGATAGATCCTATGACTAATGTATCCCCAGAGCTGTGCAGGCATTCAAACCCTTGTTAAATGATCTTTGTTAACATGTCTCATCAGGCCATATTAATTGATATATATTGTGTAAAGAGTGGATAATCACCAGGAGCTGAAATTCTCCAGAACTGCCCACATCATTTCTCACTGATTTCTTATTTTCTTCCTGTCCAAGTCATACAACAACTTTGCAAATAAGGAAAAGATAAATGTGCAGCTTGTGCTAAAGGACAACCCTGAGGGGAAAATATGAGTTGCAAATCTCTATAAGAAGCTGCAATATCTTACTCTCTGTGCTTCATCATCATCACCAAGGCTGAAGTAATCTTAGCAGCTTCTGATGTCTTGAATATTTGTGGACATGCTTTCAAGTCCATTTTTATCACAAAATTTTGTAGAGACAGTTCCTACCCTGGGAGCCTGTAGAGACTATCATTATGATCTGTCAAACCTTCTTCAAATGTATTATGCTCCCAGGCTTTTTGAGAAATATGGAAAGGTTATTTTGAGGGTTACTGTAGATATCAAAACAGTATGTCACAACTGGAAATGTTTCTTCCTAGGCTATCAATTCTACATATTTACTTTCATGTGCGACACTAGGAGTTGATTATTTTTTCGACGAGATTTCCTGAGCAGCCATTGTGTCCACTTTAACTTTTATTTTCAGACACCTGCATATTATGTAGTGCTCAGTCACAGTAATTTTCACAGTATCACAATCTCACAGTATATCAGAGGCTGGAAGGGACCTCCACAGATCATCATGTCCAACCCCCCTGCCAGAGCAGGATCACTTAGGGTAGGTAGTCCACACAGGAATGCATCCAGGTGGGTTTGGAAAGTCTCCACAGAAGGAGACTCCACAACCCCCTGGGCAGGCTGTTGCAGGGCTCTGTCACCCTCACTGTAAAGAAGTTTCTCCTCATGGTGAGGTGAAAACTTCTATGTTCAAGTTTGAACCTGTTGTTCCTTGTCTTATCACTGTGAACCACTGAAAAGAGCCTGGCCCCCTCCACTTGACACCCACCCCTCAGTCTTCTCTTCTCCAGACTAAACAGCCCCAGGGCTTTCAGTCTCTCTTCATAGGGAATTTTTTGTTTGGTTTTGTTTTTTGAAATTTCTTGCTGCTGTTTATTGGGATTTGGGGTGGGGGGGGCAACAAATCCAGCCCCTTCCCACCCTGGAGAGGGGAAAATCCCAACTTTTCCCACCCAGGGAGGGACTAACTTTGGGAATTCTCCTTGGGGTGTCTAACCACTGGATCCCCTCCCAGGGAGGTCCCTAATCCCTGGATTCCCTCTCTGGGGCATCTCTAATGTTGTGAATTCTCCCCAGGAGAGTCTCTAACTTTGGGAATTCTCCTCAGGGGGGGTGGTCCCTGTTCCCTGGCTCCCCTCCCTGGGAGGTCCCTAACCCCTGGATTCCCTCTCTGGGGGTCTCTAACACTGGGAATTTTGAGATATTTTACAAAGTATTTAATGTGAGAGAACATCACATGTCTCATATTTAATTTCATATTAATCATTGTAATTTGCAGGTGAATTCTGCCAACATCTTTTTCTGATCCCATATAGACACACTGCTATACAATACATGATAAAGGCTCTACCTTGTTTGGAACTCACAGTCCTGCCTGCTTTACTGTTCTGAGGTTCTTGTTAGCTACTTCTGAAATAAGCTAAAAACAAAAAATAATTTATTTTTCTAACTGTTCAATTTGATTCTTCCCCTCCTCCCTTATTTGGAGATATTTATGGTTTAATTATATTCAGAATCCCAAAAGCATCCATTTAAAAGCAGAAACTGACTACAACATGCTTTGAGCAGCCAGGTGCCTGCTGAGTCTTTCCCTAGTGGGCAAGCAGTAGAGTGCACCCTAGCTCTCTTCCTTGTTGAATAACTGTTTGCTGTTTTTCTAATTTGGTTCAAAATTGGCTAACTGTCCCATTTCACAGAATCAATCAGGGTTGGAAGGGACCACAAGGATCATCCGGTTCCAACTCCCCTGCCATGGGCAGGGACAGCTCACACTACATCAGGCTGGCCAGAATCTCATTCAGCCTGGCCTTAAACACCTCCAGGGATGGGGCCTCAACCACCTCCCTGCACAACCCATTCCAGGCTCTCACCACTCTCATGGGGAAGAACTTCTTCCTCATGTCCAGTCTGAATATTCCCACTTCCAGCTTTATTCCATTCCCCCTCGTCCTGTCACTACCTGATATCCTAAAAAGTCCCTCCCCAGCTTTATTGTAGCCCCCTTCGGATATTGGAAGGCCACAAGAAGGTCTCCTGGGAGCCTTCTCTTCTCCAGACTGAACATCCCCAACTCTGTCTGTCCTCACAGGAGAGGTGCTCCTCTGATCATCCTCATGGCCCTTCTCTGGACACCTTCCAGCATGTCCATATCCCTCTTGTAATAGAGGCTCCAGAACTGGACACCGAGCTCCAGGTGGGGTCTCACCAGAGCTGAGTAGAAGGGGAGAATCACCTCCCTTGACCTGCTGGCCACACTTCTCTTGATGCAGCTCAGGATCTGGTTGGCTTTCTGGGCTACAAGTGCACATTGACAGCTCATGTTGAGCTTCTTGTCCACCAGCACCCCCAAGTCCCTCTCCTCAGGGCTGCTCTCCAGCCAGTCCCTGCCCAGCTTGTATTTGTGCTTGGGATTGCCTCGACCCAGATGCAGGACTTGGTCTTGTTGAACCCCATGAGGTTGGCTTGTGCCCACCTCTCCAGCCTGTCAAGGTCCCTCTGCATGGCATCCCTTAATTTATGGAAATTACATCCAAGACCATACACTAGAATCTGTAAATAAGTTATCAATGTTTTTAATATTATTATTATATTCTAAATATTAATATTTTTATAAATGTTTCCTATTTCATGTTACTATACACGACAAGTACTTGTCAGAAATGTAATACATACTATACAACCAGAAAAAGGAGAAAATCTTCAATTGAAAACCTTCAGTTATTACTCATTTTCTTGTCCCAGCAGCACAAAGGTAACGGCATTTCTCATCTTCAATATCTGTTCTTCCTTTAGTGTATGTGGCTATCCCTCCTTTGACCTTGGATGAAGCTTGATTCTATATACTGCTTCATAAAGGGACTAATATTTTCTGAGTCCTGTAATTGCATCCCTGTGGTGCTTTATTTCAGGATGTTGCTGCTGTTTCTTTTTGTTGCTGATACCTAACAATTCTTGGAACATTGCCAAGGAATGCAGCTTCTCAGACTCAGTCAACAAAATGGGAAATGGTAGTTATCCACACCAGCTGCACACATTTGTTATCCTGCATTGCTCATTGCTAAGTGCTAAGCCATATCCAGAGCTAATAAAGTCGAGACTTCCATTAGGTATATTCAGCTTCTGCTAATCTTGGAAGGAAAATTAATGTTTATATTTCAAAGATCGTTTTTGAAGAGCAGCATGATGAATTTTGCATCTACAAATGAGTTTATATAACTGCACAGGGAGCGCTGAAGGGTCTGTACCATAACTTGGTAAATGTTTCATCTCCAATAACCTAACTGAATTTTGAGCAAAATCACTTCCCAAATATATTTAATGGTACTAGTCATAAAAGAACTTTAAGATGTGTAGTTGCTGAAGAATTACATAACAATGGAATTCAATATTTGCTTATTTCTTACTTTCTTTTTTGAATATGCACATCAGTATTATGTAAATATAAAAGCATATCTAGATTAACAAGAAAATATTTCATTATGTTACGCCCAAGACATTGTAATTTATGCAGCCATAAATTACATAGATTTGCCTAAAAGACACCCTGTACTTGATGCTTTTTATTAATCAAAATATATTTTCATTTTATTTCAGGACTGCTTCTGAAAACAGATCTGATTATATCTAAGTGGAGGCAGTCACAAAACTCTATATTGTATATTGGTTGGTTTGTTTTTTTCTCTACTGACGTGTACATATTACATCTTGTCCTGGTTTAAGGCTGGACAGATCCTCTCTTGCCCCGAGAAGGACACAATAATGACTCTCACACAAATGGATTGAAAATGGATGGGAAGTTTAAATGGAAAAGCAATTGGTGAAACTACAAAGCATAGTGGCAAAGATATCCCAAAGAGTCCCTTACACCACACCTAAAGGCCCCCCCCCAACACTTCCCTTTTCCCCACCTGCGAGTCCACCCAAAAACCCCAGGGCTCTTTCTTCCCCCGCTACTGCTAGGCTAGTCTCAGGCTGGCCAGGTCTGAGACTGCCTCCCCCGCTTCTCCTCCTGGCATTAGGCCTAGACAGGATTTGAGATACTCCCCCACCATTACCCGATAGGGATCATCTCCCATGGGAGCAGAGAGGGAAGAAAGAGGAAGAGAAGGACTTTGCAGATGGATTTATAGGGTGCAGGATTTATGGGTAGAAATAGGCTATTTCCTGTGTCCACTTTACTGGGTTGGACACTCAGGACACGAGAGATGTAACTTATGTGGCAGTAGCAGGAGGCACCCAGCCTAAACTGCCACACATCTTAAAGTGAAACTAGATGTATTGAGCCAAATTCTTTGCCTTCAGCAGTCACTGTCATTTAAAAGAACAATTAAATGAGGTTAAAATTTCACTTAATGTCTTCTCTGTGAAACGATCACACACAATCAAATTAAAGTGCTTCTACTAACACATATAGCACTAACAGCTGCTTGGAAGAACCCCTGGTGAAAGCAGGTGGTTTATCTATCTTTATTTCCTTGCACTAGCAGCAAACCTTGATCACTTTCTCTCTCTGTGATGGAAAACTTGTGTCCTTGATTATAAGTGAATAAAAATACAAATCAGACTTTGTATAATCTGGCTGCACGCAGAGGACATATAGAGAAGAGCTCTGCCTAAGGCACACTGCATGCTTGCAAATTCCAGCAGAATGCAGGGACCTCAGTCCAGTAAGTGACACCTGCATAAGTGACAGTGAGAGAGCACCTTCAGGTCCAGCATTTATGAGGCAAGATGAAGCTGTGGGTGGCCATTTCAGAAACAAAACTGCTGCTCAGTTATGAAGAGGCAAAGAATGAGATTAATGGACAGGCTGAAGGAATTTGACTGTACATGACAAAGAAGAAAACACAACAGAGACTGGAAAGATAGGCAGGCTTGCTGTATTGCTTTCTAAGTTCAAAAAGAGCACCTCTATGCCAAAAATTCTCAGTAATATTTTCTTGAAAACAACATTTGCTTTTATATCACAGCTTTTGCTCTAAAATGTCGTAGTCAGTTTCTGCTTTTAAATGCATGCCTTTGGGATTCTGAATATAATTAAACCATAAATATCTCCAAATAAGGGAGGAGGGGAAGAATCAAATTGAACAGTTAGAAAAATAAATTATTTTTTGTTATTAGTTGCCAATTCATGGTGTTTAAAACCTGTTGATTTAATTCTTTTACCAAAATATTTTAAAAGCAAATATGAAACTCAAGAACAAACATAAGACATTTCCCATGAGTAGATGTGGTAAGCATAACCAAGGGAATTTATTTAAATATTAAACAGTGTTTCATTAGATAACTGTGATTTTTCTTTAAATAAATGAACATATTTTGGTCTAACTGACTGCATTTGCTCTTGGAATATTCCTACCCTTTGACTGAAATTATGGTTTTGAAACAGTCACTAGATAGTGGCTTTCACTTCTTTTGAGTTATACTGAAGATTTCCCAGTCTTTTGTACAAGTCTCCACTTCTGTTGAAGTTCTAATCCTTTATAACTATCATGAACTATACTAAAATTGTGCTATAAAATTATACAGTTAAGTTTTCCTTATGAAATATGTTCCAAATTAGATAAAATCCAATGAGTTTATAGGAAAGAAAAATACCCTTGCCAACTTAAAATAGTTCTATATAAAAACTCAATAATTTCCATAGAAATTGCAGGGGAAAGTTCTATTAGGGGCTCCCCTTAGATTATGATGCACTAATCATTTTCTTGATTAAAAGTCATGGGACATAACGAATGCAGAAATATGCAAAGAAAAACAAAACACATCTTTGTTACCTGTTTCTCAGAGTGATTTCTTTTTTTTTTAAAAGATAAATGTTAAATGAAGTAATCTTCTTCTACTAGAATTAAAAACCCTTTTGTAATAGTTTTATGTAATCTTGATCCAATATGACTTTTAAAGTCATTTACCATCAAAGAGTACCCTTCCAAGTGCCTTGCATTTTGCAACTGTCTGATCATCAGTAAACCCTCTCTCTCAGCGTTTTCATGCAAATTGAAAAATGAGATGCTTCATATTGGTCACAAAATTTGTAAAGTGGACATAAAATTCCCATTCTCTAACAGTTTGATCAATAACAGTTTGAAGGGAAAGGGGGGGAAGATGACTGGGAGTGCAGATTTTCTAATCATTTATATTAATTGACTAAGCAGTGTCATGGTAGGGCCATGACATGTCCCAGTACAAACCCAGACAGGCCTTAAGATGTCTAGGTCCCTTTCTCTCCCCTCCTTGCCACAGAAAACCCGGGCAACACAGGAAAAAGAACAAAGGGGACAGGAATCCTGCCTGTCTGGTAAACAAGATGTTTATCTGGGTGAGAGCATGTAATCTGACCACTGCTCCCCAGAGACAAGGTCTTTGTTCCTGCCTTTTATGGTTATAGCCTGGCAGAAGACCTTTCCATTGGGCAGCTACATGTTAGCTTCAGTGCCCCATTGGACCAATCAATCTCTGGCCAGGTATATATGCAGTCTGGCTTCAAGCCTTGCTTCAAGCCTGCTTTCAAGCCTGTGTGGACTATGAAGCTGCCTCAAGTTGCCCTGCCCTGCCGGGATGCCTAGTCCAGAGCCTGGGATATAGCCATGAGCCATACACAGCAAGCCGGAGAAGCCACGAGCCTAGAAGCTGGACAAATTGATCACTGGCAAGTTGTATATATACAGCTTGACTTGGTAGTCACCTTTGCCTTGCTCCAAACCTTGCTTTAAGCCTTGCCTTGCTCAAACCTTGCTTCAAGCCTTGCTTCAAGCCTTGCTCTTAAGCCTTGCTTCAAGCCTACTTGGACCTGTCTTGTAGAAGCTGCCTCGAGTTGTCCTGCCCTGCCTCGAGCGCCTGGGATAAAGCCATGAGCCATACACAGCAAGCCGAGGAAGCCACAAGCTTAGAAGCCAGATCCCTCTAGCCTGCTTCCCCTTGCCACCAGACTCGTGCTGTGCCTCAGTTTCCCCAGGAACCAAGCAAGTGCCTGTCGCCAAGAGCGTTGTTAACTGCCTGCCGTCCGCTGCAGCCAGACCAGCCTGGGACCACGCAGTGAACTCTCCTTGCTGGCAATCTGCTGTGCCAGAGTCGTATGAGAGTGCCCCAAAGCTAACACAACAGCAGCAGCATCCCCCATGTGGGTAAAACCAGCTGTAAGTGATTAATTCATTGCCCTTTGGGTTTAAAGGTTCATACTGAGCCTCCCCCCACTGTAATCGAGTGCTGTCTGCTCTTGGGGACCTTCTCTTTCCAAGTTATTGCCTCCTAGTTTGCATAGAATTGTGGTATTTTGCCCTAAGACTGCATATTCCCATTGTAAATCTATATTCCAAGCATACAGCCATCCTATTGAACGAGTTTTGGCAATTTTTATTAATTAAGGGTTAATATTTTTATTAATACCCATTTGCCATATCGTTTATTATTGTTGTGAGGGTAATTAATAATTCCCCTTAATGACAAGCAGTAGGTCAACAAATTTTTCAGTAAGCACGAGGATTTTGAAGTCTGTTGTTCTGTAAGGTCTTTGAATTTTCTTCTTTTTAATTGACCATTTTTTCTTATTCTTAATTTCTTTTTTTTTTGTCAGATAAGTAATGACCACAAGCCTGCTAAATTAGATCCATATTTTGTCTCCAACAGGATGCCTATGTCAAGAGAACTGTCTTATCAGTATCAGAGGCAGAGATAAAGACAATGTCATGGAATAATTTCATTTATATAATAACCCCTTTGATATCTTTAGAGAATTTGTTCCACAGAATGATGGTCAAATGATGTACTTAAACATTGTGGTCAGGATTGATAAATCACTTTCTCTAGCTAAGGGGAAAAGGCAAAGAGAAGCACGCCAGAAGTCATCAGTCACTGTATATCAGTAGTAGTACCCTTCCCCTTCAGCTTACAGAAGATATAGGCAGATAATATTTAAGAGAACCATGAGGGTGGACAATATTTTTCATATTTTTATTTTTTTAACCTGAAATGTTTAGGATCCATAAGGAAGGAAACAAAGACCTTTGTCGCAGTGAGGGAAGACTTGGACAACAATCAATATGATTAATAAGCAAGCTTCAAACTTTATTGAACATCAAGGTGCTTATATAGGATAACTCGGATACAATGACAATCTTTAAGCAGAACCATGACAGTTTATTGGACAAAAGCTGAAAGCCATGCCCTCCCACCTGTGACTAAGTATCATGTCGGCGGTTCAGGGACACACCGTCCT
The DNA here is from genome assembly GCF_027791375.1 of Indicator indicator. Classification (NCBI taxonomy): domain Eukaryota; kingdom Metazoa; phylum Chordata; class Aves; order Piciformes; family Indicatoridae; genus Indicator; species Indicator indicator. Next base: position 43,225,915 of record NC_072015.1, read on the forward strand.
TGCCCTTGATTGGCTCAGGCCAGCTGTGTTCTGCTCCTTGCCGACTCCTGTTCACCCAGCAACGTGACCTCCATTAACCAGCCAATCCTCCACAATTCCCCTGTTTTCTTTAACCAACAAGGCTTGATTGGTCATCTTCTTTACTTGGCTAATAATACAAATATAAGCAACACGTATAATTAAAACTATCGACAAAATTATTCCCAACAAATGTAAACCTTCTCTGATTAAAAACGTCAACCAACTGGGTAGTGCATCAAACCAGGAATGTAACCATTCATCAAACGGATTAATATTTTTGTTAATTTTGTTAGGATGTTCCTTGAGCCATCTTAATTTAGCATGTATAGACTCGCTATTGTCTGACAAATTAAAACAACACATTCCTTCAACATCCTCACAACCATGACCTTGTGCAAGCAATAGGAAGTCTATAGCTGCTCTATTCTGAAGCAAGGCATGACATAAACTATTTTGATCCAATAGGAGCTCCTCCAAAACTTCTGTGGTTACATAGGCTTGCTTAACAGACCAGCAGACTAATTTTTCAATTTGTCTCAAAGCCTGTTTGGCACCGAGAGCAGGAATAAATAAAGAAGCAAAAATATTCGCCATGTTGGACCACAACTGAACCTCATCATCACAGTCTGGACTAAGATGATCCAACAATTGCTTTTGCCTATTAAGGGCACGACTGATATTAAGCCAATCTCTGTGTCGAGGGGCAAACATGCCTAATTTACCAAGATAGCAAGGCCCTCCCCTAACATTACTAGGAATCCCCTGCCACGCCCGGTCTCCACAGATCAAAAATACATTTGGCAGCAAGGCTTTTGCTGACCCATTATTCCACAGTGTAGGAACAAGAGATGGCGACAAACCCTCTAAGGTAGCAACCCCGTAGGCCCCCAGGCTGTAGCTCCGCTTTGATCCACAAAATCCACCCTCTTCCATAAACTTAAAATCATTGGATGTTGGGGATACATTTGTCCGTCCCGTCCAATTTAATGGGACTTGCCATCCAGTACCGGGGATATACTGCTTAATCCAAGCCTGGAGAGCCTTATCCCTTGTATTAAAATCTGACCCAAAAACCACACATGTCATGCTCCAGTTCCCACTAGCGTTACCGACCGCTTGTGAACCCAGTAATTCTAGCTCCTGTGGATCCCATGGCAATGTATGATTAAGCCCCTGTATAAGTGTTGCGGTACAATTTGCAAGATCCATACTTGTTGAGCAGTTAATTCCCTGCTGAACAAAGCCCGAAAACTCTTCTTCATCAAACTTTGGAAATCCTACTAAACAGGTCTTAAACGGTGCTGTAACTGACTGCATACTTAAACAAAAATCTAAATTCCCTGTTTGGTTGGCCCAAGTTACCCACATATTTTTTCGCGGGTTAATTTTAGTCAACACCGTTGTTGTCGGGCTTATCATTTTCAACAGCAAAATTAACGTCAATACCATAGTTAAACCACAATGACCATGGTTCTCTCTATCGATTGCCGCCATCTTCTCCATTGGGTGCTTCAGCTGGACCTTCGGTTTGACTGGCAGGGCCTGGAGCTGGACGAACCCACCGGCTAGGGACCCAAGAAATACCTGTAGAGGTAATCACACACATGTGTCCTCTCCCTATAAAAACTACTTTAGCAGGCCCTTGCCAGGTTCCAGTTTTGGGATCACGATAATAAACCATCATCAGAGGCTTGTCAGTCTTTTCTCTGTTTCCTGCGTAATGTAGACTAGCTGGTGGTTCCTTCTGGTTGCCAAAAACACAAAGATGGTTTAACACAAACAATGTTCTATCCACTCTTTCTCTGGGATCACTCAAATCATACCTTTTGAGATAGGCTTTTAATGTGCCATTAGCCCTCTCAACAATAGCCTGACCCGTCGGTGAGTGAGGAATGCCCGTAATGTGTTTAACATTCCATAAACATAAAAACTGCTTTATCGCCTGACTACAGTAGGCTGATCCATTGTCTGTTTTGATAATTTTTGGAACCCCCATGACTGCAAAACAACTAGTCAAGTGTCGCTTTACATCCCAAGCCTTTTCCCTGGGCTGCGGGGTTGCCCATATCATGTGGCTAAATGTGTCAATGGTTACATGCAAGTATTTTAACCGCCCCAGAGAGGACTCATGAGTGACGTCCATTTGCCATACTTCATTAGCCTGGAGGCCTCTAGGGTTAACTCCTGATCCCACCCCAAGACCCTTATTGTGATAGCTACAAATTGGACAAGCTTTCACTATGGCCTTTGCATCTGCAATGGGAATGCCAAACATTCTGCATAAACCCTTGGCGTTCTGGTGAAAAGTGGCATGAGTCTCTCTGGCCCTTATTAGCGGTGACAAGGGAGCTTCTTCTGTAACCGTCACTAATTTGTCTGCTCTAGCATTTCCCTCTCCTAGGCCCACATCCCATTGATGGCCGCGGACATGTAATACAGCATATCTTGCAGTTCTTTGCTGTATAGCCCAGAGTAGCTGAATTAACAGTTGTAACAGTCATTGATTCCTCAGATCTTTGATATCAGAGTCCTCTATGCGGTTGGCAACTCCTGCTACGTAAAGAGAAACTGTAACAATATTAACAGGATCTTGCAGCCAATGGGATAAGGCCCAAACAACCGCGAGAAGCTCCAAAGTCTGCAAGGAGTCCACAGGTTCTGCCTCCAGCAGTTGATGGTGCCAAACACCTCCATCTTTCCAGGTAGCAGCTGCTCGTCATGAGCGTTTACCTGCATCCATAAACACTGTCACTGCGTTTGCTAGGGGCTGGTCTGATCGCTTTGGGATGTTGACCCATTTCTGGTTCCTCATCCATGCCAATACGGGAGATTTCAATGGCGCTACCTGGATCGTTGAACCCTCTTCCAGAAAGGCTGACTGCAGTGCCGATGAATTATTGATATACCACTGCAGTTCTTGTTTATGAAGTGGGACATACACTGTCTGTGGTGGTTGCCCACTTATTTGTAAGATCCGCGTGCACCCTCATCGAATGAGATCAGCCAAAACTTCAACTCTTTGTTGAATTGTAGTCCTAGGCTGTAGGGGCGGGAATATCCATTCTAGTACAATCGTGTCTTCTCCTTCCTCCCCCGTTTTCTTTAAAAGCGGAGTGACGGCTCCCAAAAGAGCAGCGCAGCCGAATAGAATAGTTAAATCTAAAGGCAGTGACTCAACCCGACGCCGCACCATGTGAGTGGCGACCATGGTGGCGATATCCTGCAGTGTTTTCTTTTGTTGTGTATTGAGGGTCACGGCTGTTGAGGGATCCATCCCTTTCAATAGGGGCCGTAGCGAATTCAGAAGTTCATTGGGAATTCCTATCACAGGCTGCAACCACTGTAAATCCCCCATGAGATGCTGAGCATCATGCAGAGAGGAAATTTCCAAGACAATGTTCAACTTCTGTGGCTGAATGAACTGTTCAGTAATTTTCCAGCTTAAATAATTCCAGGGAGCTTGGTTTTGAATTTTTTCAATAGCTACGGCAAGTCCTTGCGCCTGTAATTGCTGAACAAGCTGAGCCTTTTGCCCTTCAGAAAATGGCATAGGCTGAGCCAACAAAATATCGTCCATATAGTGATAAATTATCACCTCAGGCCAACATTTTCGAAGTGGTTGTAATGCTGCATCCACATACAATTGGCACAGTGTTGGTGAATTCTTCATACCTTGTGGTAATACTGTCCATTCAAACCGTTGTGCTGGAGCTTCGCCATTAAAGACAGGTAAGGTGAATGCGAATCGTTGCACGTCTTGCTCATGCAGTGAAATAGTAAAGAAACAGTCCTTTAAATCAATGATCAGAATTGACCAATTTTCTGGTAGTAACACTGGATTTGGGAGTCCAGACTGCAGGGCTCCCATAGAGTGCATCTGATCATTTACGGCCCTTAGATCATGTAGCAGACGATATTTGCCAGATTTCTTTTTGATGACAAAAATTGGAGTATTCCACGGACTGGTTGAGAGTCGCAAGTGCCCTTGTTGAAATTGTTCTTTAACCAACAAGTGTGCTTGCTGCAGGCTTTCCCTCTTCAGCGGCCACTGCTCAATCCATACTGGTTCATCAGTTTTCCATTTCAACTGGATCGGGAAAGTCCAAGCAATGGCCGCTCCTAAAAAGGCTTTTCAGTAGTAAGGACCATTCCTATTTGAGCTAACACATCACACCCAATTAGGGCTTGTATCCCATCAGGCAATGGTAGGATAGAAAATACACACGTTGCCACCTTGTCATCTAAAGTCACTTTTAAAGGTGGGGATTTTCGAGCAACAGTCATTCCTCCTACGCCAGCAATCGTGGCACTGGAACTAAACGAAGGCCAGTGCCCCGGCCATTTTTGCTGTGAGATTATGCTGACATCAGCACCCGTGTCCAAAAGTGCTACAAAGGCAACATCGTGGTTCTGCCAACTCACAGTCACCTGCCTCCTGGGCCGTTTTTGTAAATCCACAGTCAACAGTGCTATGGCCCCGGTAGATCCAAAGCCTCCTGACTTTCGGGGTTGTTGAGAAAGGGGTGAAATTGCCGCTGCCAGGTTCGGTAATGGTATAAGCTGAGCTATTTTAGATCCTCTTGGGACCACTAATGGTGGGAGCAATGTCTGCACCATTACTTGTATGGTCCCTTGAAAATCCACGTCAATTAGTCCTGTTAGCACAGTGAGACCCGTCATACTAGCAGATGAGCGTCCGATTAAAAGTGCTCCCACGGGAGTCCCATCAATCATAATAGGGCCCTTAATGTCCGTTAATATCTGTTGAGGGCGATTATCCAAAAGTACACATTCTACTGCAATTGCCAAGTCCATGCCGAGGCTTCCGCTTGTAGCGGGCTGGAGTTCGGCACCTGAGCAGAAAATGCCGATGGGTTGGGAGCAGCCATTTGTGTCGCCGCGCGGCTGCTCTTCACGCTTGATTTCCCGTTTCCCGACTGCACTTAACCCCGTCGGCAAGCAGAGTCACTGTGGGTGTCTGACTTACACTGACGACACCACACGGCTCCAGCACAGCACTCGCGACAGATGTGTCCAGGCATCCCACAGCGGAAACATCTTGGTCACGAGGTAGCACGGCTAGGGAGTGACGAGCGACTGACAGGCGGATGGAGTGGAGCAAGGGCGGCTAGTACCTGACCCTGCATAGACCGCGCCTGTTCCCTCATGCTAGCCCCCAGTTCCCTTACCGCTTCTACTAACATAGCTTGCGGCCCTGTGGGCACATCGGACATACGTTCCAAGGCCTCTGCAATTGTCTACAGTTATCCCAAAAAGTGGGTCTCCAGGCTGTAATACTCTTGGTGTCTGTCGGGAGTAAAATGTTGCTACCCCACAGATAATTTAGCATTTGTCGGGTGGGCTGTCTGTGGATGCCACACTCATTAACTGTGGAACGCAACTGAGCAAGCCACTTCCAATCAAGTGTAGTTATAGCAGCTTGCAACCCCCCCCACCAGGATTTGGATTAAACACAACCGGGAAGGCACTTTCCATAATAGCTCCTGCCGCTTCCCTATCACCTGCTGACAACGCTTCCCCAGCTACAGATTGCCGGAACTGTTGTCTTTCATGGGCCACCCGTGCTGCCTCCGGTGTTGTTAACGGGGATGAATGCCCTCCAGGAGCCAGATCCCTGGCTCCCTTTGGGGGCGGAGGAGACTCCTCCCTTGGGGGGGGGGACTCCTCACTTGGAGGAGCAGATGGGGTAGCGCGCTCGGCGGAGGGCTGAGAACCTGCTCCCATACATGTGGCCTGAGAGGCCGTTGTGGCGGGTAAGGTTTCCGGTGGTAAATACAAATTATGGACCGCAGGGGCTATCTGACAATCATTCTCTCCTGCACTAGAAGACGAGATCACAGATGGGACCCCTAGTCATGATATTGTGGCAAGGGCCGCTTTCTGCTTGGCCGCATACTGTTTTAAGCAATTAATCACAGCCCGCCAAGGTTTTGCCAATTTTTTAGCTGTCTTATCCTCATCTAAAACAGCTTCCCAGATCTGATCACCCAGCTTACGCCATTCCCCTTCTTCAAACACACTATTTGGATCCTGGAAACAACCTTTGGCGGTCCCATAAGTAAGTAATCCTGCTAATTCCTTAGCTAAATCTATTCCCTGAACGCGCTGCTTTTCTAAAAAGCACTTAAACAAGTCATACGCCGCTTGCCTCTCCATTTTACCGTCAGCGCTGTTGCAGCTCTTTTCCAGGGCTTCGGCAGCATATCGTGGCTGGATCACCTCTGTAGGTGCCTCCAAGGTGCGGAGCCTTCTCGTCGCTCTTTCACCTCCTGTGCTGCTCCAGGGCCGAAAGTCGCACTGGACTGTGGTTCGGGGTCAGGGGCCCTGTTCGGGCGCCATTTGTCGCAGTGAGGGAAGACTTGGACAACAATCAATATGATTAATAAGCAAGCTTCAAACTTTATTGAATGTCAAGGTGCTTATATAGGATAACTCGGATACAATGACAATCTTTAAGCAGAACCATGACAGTTTATTGGACAAAAGCTGAAAGCCATGCCCTCCCACCTGTGACTAAGTATCGTGTCGGCAGTTCAGGGACACACCATCCTTGCCCTTGATTGGCTCAAGCCAGCTGTGTTCTGCTCCTTGCCGACTCCTGTTCACCCAGCAACGTGACCTTTATTAACCAGCCAATCCTCCACAGACCTTTAGGTCCTGAAAGATTCAGGGAGATAAAGAGGAGGAGGACACTATCAAGGTTCTAGAAGCTGAGAGCTTAATGCCAAGATGAAGAATTACCCCTAGAAACAAAGAGGGCTTGGGCATGAGTCTCATGTGCCAGCACAATATGTGCTGCTTTGTGCAATCTCTGTAGCAGGCCTGAGAAAAACAAAATTGTGCCATCAACTGAATGTGCTGCAGCTGTGTAGAAGGGCTTATGAGTGGAAGAACAAGGTAGGGAAAACAAGTTTAACATTTCTGCTCAAGAACTTGTGGAAAGCACAGTATCACAGGACTGGTCCCCAGAATTAAAAAGTTATTTACAAGCAATTGCCAAGAGCAAGAAGTACCAGAGGAGTTTCTATAAGGGGAGCAGAATTTACTGTGTGGTGACCTTATTGCACAATGACTTTCCAGGACTGGAGTGAAGAAATAGTTTGGACAGGGAAATTGTAATTGATTTATGTTTACTAGAATGTAAATAAAAGTCCCACCCAAAATAACTTGCAATTATCTCACTAAATAGTCCGTCCAAGTAAATAGTTCCTTCAAGTTGTTAGAGTTGGGAGCTGTAATACTTAATAGTGAGAGGTTTTTACCATTTTTTTTTTCTATTTTGGACTCCTGAGTATAAATTGATTGTTTCAAACTGTGATTTTCCTAAGATCCAGACAGAAGGTTTACAGATGATGACAGTGATGATGATGATGATGATGATGATGATTACCATCCTCAAAACGAACTAACAATTCACAGAGCAGAACTCATTATGATTTATATCCATTAGCCCTGTAGCCTCTGACCACAAGTTAGAGATATTCTGTGCAGAAAGAGCAATGTAACTTTCAGAATCCTGGGGCAAATTCTGCTATTGTATTTTCTGATTAAATTCTGTGATTAAGAAAGAAGACCTTCATGATCATCTTCCTAACATGAAAACTCAGATAGTACATGTTACATAACACTTTAATTTTCTTGTTCTCCAAGAACCTAGAGTGAGAATTTGCCTGGAAAATTGAATTTGTCTTCCCTCACCTATCCAAAAAAATAAATTATATATTTTATATTTATCTTTATAGCTCCCCACCAAGAAATGAAATGCGTTAATTAGCAGTTTGGTGTCTTTAGAGAATCATTATTGTTGTTTTATATAGAAAACAACAGCTGGGAAAATAAATCTCCTCTTGCTCTTTTTTATCAAAAGCCTTCACAGGAGAAGTAAAAGGATGGCATGAAATGGCATTATTGATGTGAATTGACAGTTTAGCATTAAGAGTAGGGCAGGATATTGTTGTGGTCGAGGGGGAATTATTAAGGACCCTCACAACAATAATAAATGATATGGCAAATGGTATTAATAAAAACATTAGTAACCCCTTATTAATGAACACAGCCAAAAACTCATTCAATAAGATGGTTGTGTGGTTGGAATATAGATTTACAATGGGAATATGCAGTCTTAGGGCAAAATACAACAATTTTATGCAAATTAAGAGGCAATAACTTGGAAAGAGAAAGTCCCCGAGAGCAGATAGTGCTCGATTACAGTGGGGGGAGGCTCGATAGGAACCTTTAAACCCAAAGGGCAACTCCAACAGATCACCCAACCCTAGCTAATCAACTAGACCATGGCACTAAGTGCCTCATCCAGTCTCTTCTTAAACACCTCCAGGAACGTTAACCCCACCACCTCCCTGGGCAGCACATTCCATGTCAAATCTCTCTTTCTGTGAAGAACTTTCTCCTCAGCTCAAGCCTAAACTTCCCCTGGTGCGGCTTGACACTTTGTCCTCTTGTTCTGTCACTGGGTGCCTGGGAGAAGAGACCAACCCCCACATGGCTACAACCTCCTTTCAGGTAGTTGTAGAGAGCAATGAGGTCTCCCCTGAGCCTCCTCTTCTCCAGGCTGAACACCCCCAGCTCCCTCTTCAGCTCTCCTCATTTCACTATGAAATTGATACTGAAATCACTATCAGGTTTTCCTCTGCCTATTTACTGTTATACTATGAAGATAAGCATTTCAGGTATTAAAATATCACTAAGAAAAAGAAGAAGGAAAATGTGTGTACAATAGACTTGCTTCAGCTTAATCAACATAAATAGGCATCATTCACTGAGAATGTTTGAGTTCCTAAGTTGTTTAGCTGTGGAAAGATTAGGTGAGTCAAATCTGGTTAGGCATTTTTTGACTATTTTGGTTTTCTGGTCATGAAAACCAGGATTTGTTTGCTTTTCAACAGTACAGAAAATGGGTATTTCATATTATTAAAACATTTCCAATCCACTTATCTTTCACTGATGAAAAATGACAGGAAGGTATTACAACCAAGGCAAACCACCAGCAACATCATTTCTGCTACTTTGACTGGGCTTCAGTTACCATTGGTGTGTGTTTAAAATATCTAGCCATACTGTTAACGCATTGTAAATGTATTCTTGTCTTGGGCTGAGCTGTATCTGCTGCTGATATTCGATTTCATGCTGCTGTCATGTCAGCATTAAAATGAAACTGCTTGCTGGAGAAAAGTATTATGGGGCTTGAAGTTCAGACTGTAACACAAATTACTATTGGGTGTAAAAAGGAAAATAAACAATCCCATTGGAAAGATAACAGACTTAAGCTAGCAACCAAACCAATCTCTCTCTCTTCTTGTTTCACCCACAGAAGTGTCCAGAGAAGGGCAATGAGTCTGGTGAGGGGTCTGAGCACAAGCCCTATGAAGAGAGGCTGAGGGAGCTGCAGTTGTTTAGCCTGGAGAAGAGGAGGCTCAGGGGAGGCCTCATTGCTCTCTACAACTACCTGAAAGGAGGTTGTAGATAGGGAGGGGTTGGTCTCTTCTCCCAGGCAATCATAACCAGAACAAGAGGACACAGTTTCAAGCTGCGGCAGGGGAAGTTTAGGCTCCACATGAGGAGAAAGTTCATCACAGAAAGAGTGATCTGCCCTTGGAATGTGTTTCCCAGGGAGGTGGTGGAGTCACCATCCCTGGAGGTGTTCAAAAAAGGATTGGATGTGGCACTTGAAGCCATGGTTTAGTTAGTCATGAGGTACTGGGTGATAGGTTGGATTTGATGATCTCTGAGGTCTTTTCCAACCTTGTTGATTCCATGATTCTATTCTATGATTTGCTCTAGGAGAGACTAACTTGCTTCTGCTTGACCTTGGCTGCATTGTTTTAGCTAAGTCTAACAAAATGTATGTCTGCTTCTTTCTCTTGTACCTTTTGTACAGGGAGGAAAGGGGGAGGCAGGAAGAGGAGAAGATGTTGCAGCTCCCCTGGTCCTTGCCCAGGGGGTTCTTGAAATATTTATTAATTGTAAATGTGTGTAGATATTGTAAATATTGTCTATTTGTACATACTCATTGCATTCCATTGTAGGTTGTAGTTTTGCTTGTAAATACAGCTTTCATTCGCTTCCAACTGAGCTGGTCTGGCAAATTCAATGTTGGGGAGGGGGACTTTTTTAACCCACCACACATGAGAGGCTTTCTGTTCCAGTTACTTCTTTTGGTTTCTGGCTTTGGGTTGTTGGTTTTTTCCACAGAGCAGGCTGCAAGTTGCAGGGGTGAGGTGGGTTGCTGGCTTCTGCAGCTGCTTCTGCATTTTGCTGTGTTTTCTGCAAGTGGGCTAGGGTAAATTGCACGTCTTGTCATCTCGTTGAGCTCTCTTTATCTTAACCCAGAGGGGTATTTTTGTGTCGCCTTCTCTCACATCTGTGTGTAGAGAATGGGGTGGCAGAGTAGGCTGTGTTAACCCAGCACAGTCCATATTTGGCATTCTAATGTGCAGCTCGAAAAAAGCAGCTGTCATAATTAAGACAATTTTGGCAGGAGATGGGAAGGTTGAGATAACAAGAAGCAAGACAACAAGAGGATTCAATTAAGGCTTGAGGCTTGTTAAGAGACTTTTATGTTGTTTGTTTTTTTTTTCTTATGGTGTCTTTGCTATGTTGATGTATTTGCTTTCTGAGGTCCTATATGAGCTTGCTGTGGTGCTGAGCATTACCTTAGGGGAATGGTGTAGAGTTTTGCTGTTGCTGTGATGGTTACTGGCATGTGAGATTTTGTTCAGAGCAAGAGAGGTGTCTCCCAAGAATACCACCTTGAGATGTGCCCCAAGGCTGGATACTTCTGAGTGATACGGTGTGTGGGAAAGCAAGTGCCATAGAAGAGTGATCACTTTCAGTGGTTTCAGATTTAACCCCTGAGGAAGTGCAAAATCCTGACAAGCAGGTGAAATGTTTGGAAAAAGTCTGTTGTTAGCCTGGAAGTTCCTGAGAGATAGAAACCACTGTGATGTGTTGAGGCCTGGCCCATGTCTATTGAGCCTTTCTCATTACTATTCAGAATGCTCAGAGCCAAGAGAAGGTCTCTGGGCCTACAGGCAGACCAACAGGCATGGTAGCTCCAGCACAGAACCAGCCTGTGCCAGCATTAGCTGCCCCTGTACGGAAAAAGAAATATACAAGGAGAGCAGCTCCTCTGGCAAAGGATGAGGATGAACCAAGGTTATCACAGGAACAAGAGAAAGAGCCAGGTGTTCTTGCTTGGAAGATGCTCAAGGACAAACGGTATATAAAATTACTCCCAATGAGAGGGAAGTCTCTCTTCCTTTGTACAGGCTTGTGTTTCAGCTGTGAAAGAACTGTCCCAGCACATAGAGAGAATCCAATAGAACCTGTTCTATTTCCCACCTGTATGGTCCCATGTTTTGGCCATAAGAGGCAGGTACTTCCCTGTCCAAGGGAGAGAATCTGGGAGGTACACACCACGGTGTACCACATGGTTTTATTTATGTGACTGTAAAGAGGACATGAGGAAGTGGGATGGAAAACCCCCCTTCAGACTTAGTTGCACAAGTACATAAATTACAAGGAAATTCTCCCTGGAGGAACACATCCCCACTTTCCAGTGGAAAAGAACAGAAGAGCTGATACTGCTTCTGATCCTCCTGAATGGACTGCCAAAGATGAAAGTGATTCCAGTCAGAATCAGAGAGACCATGACTCACCCAGCTGGAGGACAGGGACAGCTAGGTTTATTGGACTGTACAAAACCAATCGCTTGGCAAGTTGGAGTCATGAGAGTATAAAGCTTTAGCAGATACAGCACACAGTGTATTCTGATGCCATCAAACTATGAGGGAGGGAACCCATTTGCATTTCTGGTGTGACAGGGGGATCCCAAATGTTGGATGTGTTAGAAGCAGAGCACCAGAAGGCAAGCCACAGTTTGCTTTTGCTTGGAGAGGTGGAAGGAGTCACTGGAATTGACTGCCCCAGGTGTGGAAACACAGCCCCACCATTTGGACTGTCCAAGGACTGATCCAGACTGTACTGGAACAGGGTGGAGCTCCAGAGCATCTGCAGTGAGAAGCCTTCTGTATACTGCAAGGCAATCTCATTTTGAGTGAGAATGGTCAGTGACTGATGTATGATGGATGTTGTTTGATGTTAATCACTGCTGGGTATGATGTACATAGTAAAGAATGAGGGCTGGAGAATATCTTGGAGTTGAGTTGAATCTGCTGATGGATATTCAATACCAGGCTGTTTTCATGCCAGCTTCAAAATGAATGTGCTGGCTGGAGCAAAGTATTATGAGGCTTCAGGTTCAAATTATAGCATGAAGGGCTTCCTGTTCCAGATGCTGCTTTTGGTTTCCAGTTTAGGGTGCTGCCTTTTTCCACTGGGTGGGCTGCAGGTCATGGGGGTGGGGTATGTCTCTGGCTTCTGCTACTGCTTCTTCATTTTGCTGCACTTTTCTGCAAGTGGGCTAGCATAATTGTTCATCTTGTCCTCTCACTGAACTCTCTTTATCTCAACCCAGAGGTATTTATTGTGTTGCTTTCTCTCCTGTCTGTGTGCAGAGAGTGGGGTGGGAGAGTAGGCTGTGTTAACCCAGAACAACTCTTCAACAATGATTTGACTGTATGAACATTCTTGCAGTTATACATTAACCTTGGTCAAGTGTAATAAGTGCAGTACAAATGCTGTACTAACACGGTAGAAAAAATTTCCTCTCATTCCCCTCCTTCTGCCTGCCTTCCCTGGCCTCTTGTAATGGAAAAGAAAACTGATGGGTGATACCACCCTCATGTATATGTCTAGGAAACACAGCTTAGAAACCATAAAGATCAGACTTTGGTTTTGATCAGCTTCAAACTTTGGTCTTGTAGATGCTGTATTTTCTTAATAAGAAGATTCATCCCCAATGCAGCACAAAGGACTACAGCAAGGTTTTTTGACTTATTGGTTGCACAGGAAGTAAAAACTGTGTAGTAAAGATAGAGAATGTAATTTTCCTGGAGGAACTTGTCCATGGAAAATATTCTGGAGGTGCAGCACATATGTCAATAAAAAAGAACTAAATTTACCCTACTGACCATTGATCAATGGTTTATTCAACCAGCTTAATACAGTCAATGGGTTTTGTAGTGATGTTCATGCACTTAAGAGTACAGGAATTCTGTGCACTTGAGTATCATTTTAGATGAAAAAATGATTCTACTTCTCTTCAGTTTCAGTATCATTGATTAGTCACAGTCCTGCCTCAAGAGGAAATATTGAAACATACCAGTAGCAAAACAGTATTACTGAAAAGTGTGTATCTGTTTTTAAAACCTTGATGTATTTTTTCTGCCTGAAATGTCACAATCACATTTTTATTTAATATTTTAAATATGTACTGAAATTTTTGAATGATTAATACATGGTTTGGGTTCTGGTGTTTTTTTCTGTGTACTGAGTGTATTGCTGCAAAATTAGATATCAACACTATTCCTGTCTTGGAAAACTTTAATTATAGATATAACCCTAAAAGGAGAAAGAAACATTCCTCTAGGTCCATAGCTGAAATCATTGAATAGTTTATGATTTAGTGAATATAAGGAGTACAAGAAATGCTCTGAATTAATTATTTGGAGGGGGAAAATAATTTCTACATTCTACTCTTATTTAGCAATCATATTAAACTATTTTTCTTAAGGAATTCTGATTTTGTTTTTCAGATTCTGATTTTCAGTCCTCATAACTAAGAGCTTGAGGAAATTAATGATATTGTCAAACCATGGGTAGCCATGGAAACAATGGAAGCAATACAGCCATTTTAAAAAATTATTGTTCTCTAAATAAACCTATTTAAAAAAAAAACTTAACATTTCATTGCTTAAAGAGTAGTGGAAATTCTATGTGTTTGCATAGACGGCACTGCAACAATAAAGCTTAAGCTGCTGTGGCAAAAAGTTGTTACAGTGTGGGAGCTGAAACTCCCCACACACACACCCCAACAATGACCAAGATAGCTCAGTCTGGAAGCAAATCATAGAATTAAGCTGTATTTACAGGCAAAACTACAATCTGTGATGAAATGCAATGAATCTATACAAATAGACACTATTCACAACATTTACAAATATGTACAATCAACAGAAAAACACAACCAAGCCCCCTGGCCCCCCTCAAGGGGCTATGCTTCTTTCCCCCCACACAGCTAGAAGGACTCTCCCCAAACCCCCCTGGCAGAAGGCAGAGAGCCAAGAAGAAGGGAGGCTATTAGACTTATCTTGCCAAGGTCAGGGTGTGTGTTATCTTCAGCCAGGAGAGAGAAGCAGCATGCAGACAGACAGAGAAAACAGATTGCCTGACTGCCCCACTGTCCCCTATCTTGTTTTGAGTACTGGGTCTTAAACATTTCTATCTCTCCAATGGAAGTGTTTAGAACAATCATTATTTTGCTTTCTTACACCCAGTAGTGACTTATTTACATTCCTTCACCTGCTCTGCTTGAACTATACAAAGAAAAATTAAAAAGACAGTTTTAAACCATCACAATCTCTTACAGCTGTTTCTGTTCAAGGCTACTATTAACTTTTGAGCTGAGAGCGAAAATTATTTTCTCATGCATTGATTTGCCCATGAAATCTAGTGTGTTTAACAGAGCTCAGAGACACTTGCTTGTTTTGTCACACATCAGTAACTAGTGAGAAAACTTTCTGCAGTCTGTATAACTGCCAGTGTTCCAGAGGCCACCTTTGCTCTCAAATTATTTCTTCCCATCAACGTTCATTTTTCTGGAGCTTGCAGAGGTTTGAGTTCAGTTATTCATTCAGTGATCTATTTACATTCTTTCACTCTCTCTGCTCAAACTTTGTGAGGCAAAAAATTAAAGACAGTCTTAAAACCATCACAAAAGTATATGGCAGAATAGAAAGCTACAGACTTTAATCATTTTCCCAATAACATGAACCACCAGCTCACTGTTTCAAAGGAAGTTAAAAAAAAAAAGGAATAAAAAAATCTACAAAATTTATTAGAGTAAATAGGAAATCACTCTGTAATCAAGAAGATTGACTAATTTGAACTTTTTTGAAATATAACTTTTTTGCACTAATATGAAAAGATAGATAATTCAATCTACTTCATTTACATGGGTGATGTGTGTGTTAGAAATTAATTTTCAATATTATTCTGTCTCTGGGAATGGAAATTTATTTTAGTTAGCCCTTGAATATATTCCCTGTGTTATGATTTCCATGGCTTAAGACTTAGAAGACACCATTTCTTTTCTTAGTGTAAAATGCTGCCAGCACAGAAACCTTCGAGAAATTTGACATTTCATTAAACTCTTTGAATATGAACGTGTTACATGATGAAGACAACTCAGCCTGGAAATCACTGCGAGTACAAGGTCCTGCAGCTGGGTTGGAGCAATCCCAAGCACCAACATAGGCTGGGCAAGGACTGGATGGAGAGCAGCCCTGAAGAAAAGACCTTCAGGGTGCTGGTGGATGAGAACCTCAATATGAGCCAGCAATGTGAACTTGCAGTCCAGAAACCCAACTATGTCCTGGGCCGCATCAGGAGAAGTGTGGCCAGCAGGTCAAGAGAGGTGATTCTCCCCCTCTGCTACACTCTGGTGAGACCCCACCTGGAGTACTGTGTCCAGTTCTGGAGCCCCTATTACAAGAAGGATCTGGAGGTGCTGGAAGGTGTCCAGAGAAGGGCCACAAGGATGAGCAGAGGGCTGGAGTTCCTCTGCTATGAGGACAGACTGAGAGAGTTGGGGTTGTTCATTCTGGAGAAGAGAAGGCTCTGAGGTGACCTTCTTGTGCCCTTCCAGTATCTGAAGGGGACTACAGGAAAGCTGGGGAGGGAGTTTTGAGGGTGTCAGGGAGTGACAGGACTAGGGGGAATGGAAGAAAACTAGAAATGGGTAGTTCACATTGGTTGTTAGGAAGAAATTCTTCCCCGTGAGGGTGGTGAGACACTAGAACAGGTTGCCCTGGGAGGTGGTGGAAGCCTCATCCCTAGAGGTTTTGAAGGCCATGATGGATGTGGCTGTGAGCAACCTGATCTAGTGTGAGGTGTCCCTGCCCATGGCAGGGGGGTTGGAACTAACTGATTCTTGAAGTCCCTTCCAACCCTAAGAATTGTATGATTCTACTTTAGAAAACTTTTTTTTCCTAATGGCATTGTATCCTTGAGTAAGTGGTAATGGTAGTTCTTTTTGATTGTTTCTATACAATTCTATACAATTATACCTGAAGAGCTACATTTATGTATTTAGAATCCATTTCAATGTGCAGTTTACGTTGTCAGACTCATCCGTTAAACAATGCTGAAATAAACTATAGGCATGCAGAGCAGATATGCAGATATGTAGATTGCTTCTGTTTAGATGTAGGAAACAAATAAATAACACGCACTATTTGGGCATTTGTAGAAATGTGTAGCTGTATATTTTAATGTTTAGAGCTAAGTACTGTGTTTTACCATTTATCATTTCCTTATTGTAGTTTTAGACTATGCCTTTAAAATTTTTCACAGATTTCAAGCAGAAAGTAGTACAATCTAAATAAATCACTATTGGGTGTAAAAAGGAAAATAATGATTATTTTAAACAATTCCATTGGAGAGAGATCTACCATAAGATTTGCTTCTTTGCTGGGGAGATACTAACTGGCTTTATGGACCTTGGCTGCATTGCTTCTCTCTCTTGTCCCTTTGTACAGGGGGGTAAGAGGGAGGCAGAGAGGGAGAAGCTATTACAGCTCCCCTGGTCTTTGGCCAGGGAGGTCCTTGTGCTGTTTGTTAATTGTAAATGCCTGTAAATATTGTAAATACTGGATATTTGTCTATATTCATTACATTCCATTGTAGATTGAAGTTTTGCTTGTAGATTGTAGTTTTGTTTGTACAGCTTTCATTTGCTTCCAAACTGAGCTAGTCTGGCCAAGCTAATGCTGGGGGAGGAATTTCCAACTCTCCACACTTAGAGTAATAGTGTTGTGTATCTAAAAATATTTTCAGGTGAGCACAAAATTATTTTAACACTTCCTGCTTAAGTGTGATTTTTTCGATTTAGTAGTGCAGACAAACTCTCCACACTCTAAATTGTGGGAAAATCAACAATGTTGATTTTTTTCCTTTCAAATTCCTTTGAATTTGCAGCAAATTCTAAAAAGAGCATTCATTGCCTAGATGATCATATGTGTTTGGGGTGTTTTGTTTTGGTTGGTTGGGTTTTTTGGATTTTTGGGGGGGGGGGGGTGTTTTTGTTGTTGCTTGTGTGTTTTTTGGTTTGGGTTGGGTTTTTTTAAATCAGTTGAAATGGTATTCAATTACACAAGAATAAAAATTTCAATACTTACAAAGCTAATTAACACCTCTTCAGGCAGGCTACAGTGTGATCAGAAAGGTCAGGCCAAAATAGCTTCCTAATTTTCCATCTGATGTTGATAATCTCATATATTAAATCCATGTGAGAGAGATTTTTCTTAGAGAGTGTGACATGCATAAAGAACGAAGAGAGTGGAAAGCAAATGCAAAGAAAAGGAGAAAAGAGCCTGGAGTATGATGTTCTTCTTCAAAACATGCAGAGCAAATGCAAGGGAATAAAGGCTGATCTACTGGGGGGAAAAGAAAAAAAAAAAGAAAGAAAGAAAGACAGAATTAAAGACAGCTGGTCAGACCAGTTAGTTACAATGTGCCAGAATTTTAATTCTGTATTTTGTTCCTTTCCTTTTTCTCCAAAATAATCAGTTTTCTTTTATAGTTTGTCTTCATAAATACTCCACCATTTCTCCATCTGTCTTTCTTCTAATTCTGCACTTTCTTATGCATTTAGCTTGAAATCTTTATCATTTTGAGAGGAAAGAGAATTGAGCCATGTACTGGATGTTAAGAAGAAGTTTTTCCCCATTAGGGTGGTGAGACACTAGAACAGGTTGCCCAGGGAAGTTGTAGAAGCTCCATCTCTGGAGGTTTTGAAGGCCATGCTGGATGTGGCTCTGAGCAATCTGATCTAGTGTGAGGTGTCCCTGCCCATGGCAGGGGCGTTGGAACTGGATGACCCTCAAGGTCCCTTCCAACTCTAACAATTCTACAATTCTATGATTCTATGATGGTTTCTACCTTTTAAAAATACTCCAAATCTTTCTTTCCTCATGTACCTTACAGTCTGGACTAGGTGAAACAAAAACATCTCCCATTTTCTTCCCATCTCTCTTGTATATATAGATTTGCAGAACTACTACTTCCATGTATTAGTTGGTAGCCTGGATTAAGGACTATCAGAATAAGATCCAAATAGTTTTAATTTTACCCTAGTGTGGTGATTGAGTAAAACAAGTTAATCACTTTTGAGTCTGGAGCAGTGTTCTAATGAAGAAACAGATGCACTACTTAACACAAAACTTTGGGAGGCGCTATAATAGAAAGTGGACAAGATACCAAACACCTGTCGCTGACCTCAGCAATGAAAGTAGTTTTGAAATGCTCAACCAATGACCATTTAGATAAGTTTTGGGTTGCTAGAAGGGAAAAGTACTGCTAGAATCAGGCTTGCTTTGTGCTATGGTAGAAAGAATATGTAAGCTGTCTGTGTTCCCACAATAAAGGGATACTGCCCTCCAAGCAATCTACAGTGCTGAGTCTCTCCTTCATAGATGGTGTGGGGGAATTTACCCAGAAAGGATAACAGTATACCCACTAAACACAGGAAAGTTATCGTATTCTACCTTTTTGTTCTTTGTAAATTTCAGTATTTTTCCATGGATTTATATGCATTTGTCAGTTGTTTCTGTAATGGTTCATTGCAATACCCAAATTGGTTGCTAACTTTTACTAGAGACATCTTTTTTTTTCTTCTTATTCGAAGGAGAAAGAAAATATTGGTGTAGGCTACACAGGTGATTCTTTTAATAATGGATATTTCCTTACTTGTCATGTTGTTGTAAAGGGGTGTTAAGTAAATCACCCTTACAATAATAAATGATATGGCAAACAGGTATTAATAAAATCCTAGTAACCCTTTATTCATGAAAAGTGCCAAAACTTGTTCAATAGGATGGTTGTATGGTTGGAATATAGATTTACAATGGGAATGAGCAGTCTCTGGGCAAAACACCAACAATTTTATGCAAATTAGGAGGTAATAACTTGGAAGGAGAAGGTCCCTGGGAGCAGATAACACTCAATGACAGCTCGGGGAGACTCGGTAAGGACCCTTACACCAAAAGGGGCAATGAATTAATTACTCATAGCTGGTTTTACCCACATGGGGGATGCTGATGCTATGTTAGCAATGAGGCTTTGGGGCGCTCTCATACAGCACTGGCACAGCAGATTGCCAGCAAGGAGAGTTTCCTGCATGGTCCCAGGCTGGTCTGGCTGCAGCGGACGGCAGGCAGTTAACAACGCTCTTGGCGACAGGCACTTGCTTGGTTCCTGGGGAAACTGAGGCATGGCACGAGTCTGGTGGCAAGAGGAAGCAGGCTAGGGGGATCTGGCTTCTAGGCTTGTGGCTTCCCTGGCTTGCTGTGTATGGCTCGTGGCTTTATCCCAGGCTTGGACCAGGTGCTCGAGGAGGCAGGACAACTCGAGGCAGCTTCTACAAGACAGGTCCAAGCAGGCTTGAAGCAAGGCTTAGGAGCAAGGCTTGAAGCAAGGCTTGAAGCAAGGTTTGAGCAAGGCAAGGCTTAAAGCAAGGTTTGGAGCAAGGCAAAGGTGACTACCAAGTCAAGCTGTATATATACAACTTGCCAGTGATCGATTTGTCCAGTGGGGCACTGAAGCTAACGTCCATTTGCCCAATGGAAAGGTCTTCTGCCAGGCTATAACTATAAAAGGCAGAAACAAAGGCCTTGTTTCTGGGGGAGCAGTGGTCAGCTTACGTGAACAGCTTGTTTACCAGACAGGCAAGAGTGCTGACCCCTTTTTCTTCTTTTTCCTGCATTGCCCTGTCTTTCTGCAGGAAGGAGGGGAGAGAAAGGGACCTTGTCTAGACATCTTAGGGCCTGTCTGGGTTTGTGCTGGGTCATGTCATGGCCCTACCATGACACATATCTGTTGTTGTCTGCAGCAAAATTTTTAAAATGTATTCATCATTATCCTTGCATTTGCCAAACAATATTGATCAGAACTACAGGCAGTATGATTGTGAGGTGTTTCAATGCCTGTGTTTTTGTGTCAGCTTTGTAATTCAGAATTTGTAAATTCACACTGAATACTTTCAGAATTATATTTGGGTGCTCTCCACAAGCTATATGGCCTTAAACCCCACCTTGGAGGGACCGTTAAATGTCAAAGAAGTCTGTTAGCAACAACTGAGTAGATCCACAGCACTCTTTTGTTTTGCCAGTAGCTTAATGTCCTGTGCCAAGTCTTTATCTGGATTTGTGTGGGAGACTGTTATTTAGCATTCTGTAAGTAGACACGGTTGTTCTATAGTGATTACCTTCCTGACCTACTAGAGCACACCAAATATTATGCTGATCCATCAGAAAGATTCAGACAAAGATAAAACAGCTCTTGTGATTTATCTTTCTGTTTTTAATGAAAAGTTCACAAGTTTTTCAAAAAATGACAGAGTAATAGATGATTTCTGGGTTTTATCGCTCAGACCAGACAAACTTAATGTTTCCAATGAAAAGACAAATGCTATGCTTTTATTTGTGAAGGCCAAACAAAGAATAGGTTTTTTTGTTTTCCCCTTAGGATGTAAAAAGTTAAAATTGTTTTCTTTGAAGACCAGAGTAATAATTCAAGTGGCCTTTGGCAAAGTGAAATGCATAGACAATTATTATTACTAAGGTACATTTGTTTCAATATTTGACACAGACAAGGTCAGAGAGCATTGACCATTTCTACTACAGAACTATTCTGTAGTCATTCAGAGTACATGACATTCCATGGTATATCTACTGGCACAAGGGATTTTGTAGGTGTAATTAACTACAAAGGTAGCTGAAGCTCTTTTTTTTTTTTTTTTCTTTTTCCCTGGGAATTTATCCATCCTTTTCCTCTGCTAAATCACTGGAGTCTGATTATAGAATTTACTGCTGCAATCAACATACATTTTATGACAGTCATGGTTGGCTAAATAGAAATAGCAAAGCTGTGCAAATAACTTACCAATAACTAACGCAGACATGGCAAAGATGGGTTTTATCTCCTGTTAGCAAAGTGGTTTAAAACTAAAATAAAACTTAACAACAGAAAAAGTAAGAGAAAGTTCTGTTTTGATTTTCAGGGTGTTTTGTTCTTTTTTTTTTTTTTTTGTAAATTTCCCACTGACTGGAAAAGGGGAAGGATAACCCTCATTTTCAAAAAAGGAAAAAAAGAGGACCTAGGAACTACAGACCAGTCAGTCTCACCTGTATGCCCAGCAAGATCATGCAGTAGATCTTCATGGAAACTCTGATAAGGTATGTGAAAAATGGGGAGGTAGCCCCCAACGTGGCTTTACTAAGGGCAAAGTGTTCTTGGCAACTTTGGTGACCTGCTGTGATGAGGTAAGTGTGTCGGCAGCTACAGGAAGAGAGACAGATATTTACCTGGACATGTGCAAAGCATTTGACACAGCATTTGGACAGCAAGTTCTCCGTGGAACAGCATTATGCCCTTGTGGCCAAGAGAGCCAAAGGGATCCTGGGGTACATCAAAAGAGGTGTGTCCAGCAGGGCTAGGGAAGTTCTTCTATCTCTCTACTCTGCCCTGCTGAGACCACACCTGGAATTCTGTGTCCAGTTTGGGGCTCCTCAGTTGCCTGGGAGAAGAGACCAACCCCCACCTGGCTACAACCTCCTTTCAGAGTAGGAAGCCTGTTCTTCTCCAGGCTAAACACCCCCAGCTCCTTTGACCTCTGCTCATAAGGCTTGTGCTCCAGACCTCTTGCCAGCCTCATTGCCCTTCTCTGGACACACCAATGCAATACAACCAAGGTCAAGCAGAAGCCAACAGAAGCACAAAGTTAGTATCTCCCAGAGCAAAGAGGCAAGAAAAGAGAGAGATTGTTTTGCACAACTAGTTTAAGTCCCTTATCTCTTCCAATGGGATTGTTTAGAACTATCATTATTTTCCTTTTTTTCACCCAACAGTGATTTATTTACATTTTACTACTTTCTGCTCAAGATCTGTGAAAAAAAATTTAAAGGCATAGCCTAAAACTACCGCAACTAACTACCTTTGTAAATAGTGTGGACAAATAAGGTTAGCTACAGGTTTGAAACTTCATGCTGAGAGCTTGGTTCAAGAAAAAGACAGCTCCCTTGTTTTCAGTAAAACTTCAGGGTAGAAAGAAAAACATTTAACTCACATTTATGAAATAGTGTGTTGTGTGTGGGCTGAGCTGGAGTTAATTCTCCTCAAAGCATCTTTCTGGTGCTGTGTTCTGCAGTGCTGTAGCTGAATGTTGATAACACAGCAGTGGTTTGGATACTGCTGAGGCGAGCACCCAAGCTGTGCTTTTCCAACATTTCCCTGCCCCAAGAGTAGGCTGAGGGGACACAGATGAGCCAGCTGACCCAAACTGGCCAATGGAGTATTCCATGCCATATCATGTCAGCTCAGATACAAGAACCAAGTGAAAGAAGGAAGTGGGGAGAGATCCATCCATGGCATCTGTCCTCCAGAGGAACCATTAAGCATAGAGAGCTCTGCTTCCCAAGCCTGACCACCGCTCTGCTGATGGGAAGTAGAGACTAACATCTCTCTTTGCTTTTGCTCTTACTCTGCTTGTCATTGTTATTAAATTGCTTCTACCTGTGGTAGTTTCAGGCTGTGCCTAGGAAAATTTTCCTCAGATTGAGTAGGAAAGTGATAGAATGTAAATAAATTACCATTGGATGTAAAAGTGAAAATAATGATAAGGTCTAAATAATCCTATAAATAAGGTTAGTTGGGTAAACAAACTCTCTTTTCAGTTTCCTCACTCTAGCAGATACTAGCTCATGCTTTTGCTGGCCTTGCCTGTGTTCTGTGTTGTGGCTAAGTACTAACAAACTACTCTCTGCTCTTCTCTCTCCCTCTTTTACCTTGTATAGGGTGGGGGAAGCAAGCAGGGAGGGGGAAGCTATTACTAGCCCCCTGGTTTGGGAGACCCCGGTCCAAGGGTGTTCTTGTGTTGTTTATAAATTGTAAATACCTGTAAATATTGTATATTTTGTATATATTCATTGAATTCCATGTTTTAGATTGTAGTTTTGCTTGTAAATATAGCTTCTTTGGCTTTCAGCTGAGCTGGTCTGGCAATTTTATGTTGGGGGGTAGTTTCAACCCACCACACTATCTTGTGACTGGCTTTTGTTATATTGTCCCTTCTCCCTTGTCCATGTACGAAGGGGAGTAATAGAGTGGCTTTGGTGGGTACCTGAGCCCTAGCCAGGACCAAAGCACCTCAAACAGACATCTGAATTTCATGCACAGCAATTTTAATTCAATAAAGAATATTCCTAAAAATATTTAGCAGAGTCACCATGGGAAATGAAGCATCAATCTGTGCTTTTAAAATTGATAATTTCAAGAATACTACAACAAGGAACAACTGGCCAATGGGATCCTGGGGTGTATTAAGAAGAGTGTGTCCAGCAGATCCAGGCAGGTTTTCCTGCCCCTCTACTCTGCCCTGGTGAGACCTCATCTTGAGTACTGTGTTCAATTTTGGGCTCCCCAGTTTAGGAGGGACAGGGACCTGCTGGAGACGGTCTAGCGGAGGGCTATGAGAATGATTAGGGGACTGAAGCACTGCCCTGTGAGGAGAGGCTGAGGGACCTGGGGCTGTTCAGTCTGGAGAAGAGAAGACTGAGAGGGGATTTAATAAATGTTTATAAATATCTGAGGGCTGGGGGTCAGGAGGGAGGGGACAGGCTCTGCTCACTTGCTTCCTGGGACAGGACAAGGAACAATGGATGTAAGCTGCAGCACAGGAGGTTCCACCTCAACACAAGGGGGAACTTCTTTACTGTAATGGTCACAGAGCACTGGAACAAGCTCCCCAGAGAGGTTGTGGAGTCTCCTTCTCTGGAGACTTTCAAGGCCCATCTGGATGTGTTCCTCTGTGACCTGAGCTAGATTGGATGGTCCTGCTCTGGCAGGGGGGTTGGACTGGATGATCTCTTTGGGTCCCTTCCAACCCCTGACATGATCCTGTGATGCTGTGATGACTCTCTGACAGACTACTTACATGCCTAAGTAATGATGCAGCAGTATGTGAAAAATAAATTCCCCCAAATCAAAATCTAAGCAAATGGCACACTCCTATATAGATACACTCCCTAGAGAGAGGATGAGAGGGATCATGAACTATATGAGACAGATATTAGTCAGAGTACTTACAGCTCTACAGGGAAGCAATTACATGACACTGATGAGGGTGGCTTGAGAATCTACACAGAGGAGAAAATTATGTGTAAAAAAGTAACTTCAGAATATGCCTCCACATCTCCTCTGAATGAATGTCAATGACAGGAATGCTTTGAATCCACACTTGACCCTAGATTGTAGGGTCCTACTCTGGTGGGGGGGCAGGGGGTTAGACCTGATGATCTCTTGAGTCCCTTCCAATCCCTGACATGATCCTGTGATCCTGTGAACACTTTCTGTAACAACTGTAAGCATGAATAGCACAGAGTATTTGCACTGTATTCATCCTGTTTATTTTCAAAGTCAATACAACTCAGTGTTGGTTTTTGCTATATGATATAATCCTGCCTGAAGAATTTGAACATGGCAGTTCAAGGTAGACAGCCTCACTCAGTGCTAAACAACACATTCATTTTCTGTTTCTCAATGAGCAATTCAGAACCACTATGTTGTGCAATTCCTAAATGAAAAAAACTTTTGTGGAACATAACAGCATAGAATCATAGAATGGTCCAGGCCAGAAGGGACCTCCAAAGCTCATCCAGTCCGACCTCCTCACAGCCAGAAGGGACATCCCCAACTAGATCAGGTTGTCCAGGGCCTCGTCCAGCCTCACCTTGAATATTTCCACGGAAGGGCCTCAACCACCTCCCTGGGCAACCTGTTCCAGTGTTCCACCACCCTCAGAGTAAAGAACTTGTTTCTAACATCTGATCTAAATCTGCCCTTCTCCAGTTTGAAGCCATTGCCCCTTGTCCTGTCCCTGCAGGCCTTTGCAAACAGTCTCTCTCCAGCCTTCTTGTAGCCCCCTTCAGGTACTGGCAGGCTGCTATTAGGTCTCCTTGGAGCCTTCTCCAGGCGGAACACCCCCAGCTCCCTCAGCCTGTTCTTGCAACAGAGGTACCCCAACCCCCTGATTATCTTTGTGGCCCTCCTCTGGACTCTATCCATCAGGTCCATGTCCATCCTATATTGAGGGCTCCAGACCTGCACACAGTACTCAAGGTGAGGTCTCACCAGAGCAAAGTGGTAGAATCAGCTCTCTGGCTCTGCTGGCAATGCTTCTTTAGATGCCCAGGATGTGATTTGCCTTCTGTACTGTAAGCTCACACTGCCTGCTCCTGTCCAGCTTCTCATCCATCAGCTTCCCCAAGTCCTTTTCCTCAGGGCTGCTTTCTAACATCTCCTCCCCCAGCCTGTATTGATAGTGAGGATTGTTCCAGCCCAGGTGCATAACCTTGCACTTGCTCTTGTTGAACCTCGTGAGGTTCACCTAAGCACCACCTCTCCAGCTTGCCCAGGTCCCTCTGGATGATGCCCCATCCCTCTGGTGTATTGACAGCCTCACACAGCTTGTTGTCACCTGCACACTGCTGATGGTGCAATCTCAGTCTCTGTGTCATTGATACAAATATTAAAGGGCACAGGTCCCAGTACAGACCCCTGAGGCACACCACTGTCACTGCTCTCCAGCTGCACTTAAAGCCACTGAATACCACCCTCTGGCTGTGATCATCCAGCCAATTCCTTATCCACTGAACAGTCCACACAGCAAATCCATGTCTCTCCAGCTTGGCAAGTGGGATGTTGTGAGGAATGTGTCAAAGGCCTTGCAGCAGTCCAGACAGATCACATCCATAGGTCCTCCCTTATCCACTGCTATATCATAGAAATCCACAAGGTCAGGCAGGCAGGACCTGCCCCTAGCAAAACCATGCTGGCTGTCTTGAATCACCTCCGTATCCTCCATCTGCCTCAAGATGGCATCTAGGAGTATCTGTTCCATGATCTTCCCAGGCAGGAGGTGAGGCTGACAGGTTGGTAGCTCCCCAGGTCCTCCTTTCTACCCTTTTTAAAAATGGCTGTGATGTTTCCTTTCTTCCAGTCCCCAGGGACTGCCAGGACTTCTCAAATATAATGGAGAGTGGCCTGGCAGCCACCTCAGCAAATTCCCTTAAGACTCTGAGATGCATTTCCACAGGTCCCATGGACTTGTGTATCTTCAGGTTCGTCAGATGATCACACACCTTGTCTTCACCTACAGTGGGATGAACCCTGTCACCCTGGTCTCCAACTTGTGGTGCATCACTCCTTATGACTCAGCAGCCTGACACAACTAAGTATGTTCGCCCAATATTTACACAATTAAAATCTTGCCAATGTTAGTGGATGATTAATAATATGGAACTACAAACAACAGTCACAGGATTGGACTGAGAGGATTTAAGATGAATTGCTGAAAGCAGGGAATGCTCCAAGAAGATGTAACAGTGAAAAATGGGCAAAACCAGCAATTATTCTTGCTGAACTTTATTGACTGTTGGAAAGAAAGGTTTATGCACTAAGGGAAAAGAGACAATCTACAGTATGTCATAGAAAAATAACAGTTGTGAGAAAAAAAGGTTTCGGAAGACAGGAAATAAATTTTCTTGCACTGTATTCATCTGGAATAAGTGCCACTATATATCAGAAGAGAAAAAAACAATTCTGGGGGAGAAAATAAAATTTCAAAATATCACATAGAGCAAAATTACAACTCTTATGTCTTTTTCTACAAATGTTCACTTGAAAGATGTGAGTATTTTTTAAATGTCTATATATTGATAAAAGGATTTGGGTTGCTTTTTTTTTTTTAAATCCAAAATGCATCTATAAACTTATTCTGAAAAAAATGTTAATTTTTCCTGTTTTCATTTAGACTTGCCCTTCCATGCATATATGTATGTATCAAAATCACTTGAAGCAGAAGTGGAATGAAGACAGCAAAAAAAAAAAAAAAGTAAATTGTTTGAATTGTTATTCCTATCTGAGTAAAACATTTCTAAAACTTTCATATAATTAGATACTTGTTCTCTATGGTCAGCTGGGAACACATCTTCAAGTATTAGAAATCCTCACAACTTGACAAATGTGTACTTACAAGACCTGAATGCAGGTGCCTTGAGCAAACAAGTCTAGTTGAAAGGCATTCCTGCTCACGGCAGGGAGGGTCAAGCAGATGATCTCTGAGGTCCCTTCCAATCTAAGCCATTCTATGATTCTGTGAAAGACCCAAACTGTTTTACAGCAAACTACATCAATTGCTGGTAGAAGTCCAGAGGGAAGCCCAGAACCTCTGTGCTTCTTTACAGCTTTCTTCCTGATTATTTGAGAGTTCTTAGAGTTTCTTTTGCAATCAACATGACCTGTCAACTTCTTGAGAGTTGGCTTACTCTTAAATACACTGCTAGAAGTGAAGTGAAACTTAGCTGAAAATCACAGAATCAACCAGGTTGGAAAAGACCTCAGACATCGAGTTCAATTGATCATCCAACACCCAACACCTTCTGACAACTAAACTATGGCTCCAAGTGCCACATCCAAGCTTTTTTTGAATACCTCCAGGGACGGTGACTCCACCACCTCCCTGGGCAGTACATTCCAATGGCCAATTAGTCTTCCTGTGAAGAGCTTTCTCCTCACCTTGAGCCTAACAGAAATGGAGAGAAGTTACAGGATGATTATGAAAAGAACTTAAATTTCCCTATGAAATACAGGTAGTTAAAACAGAAATAAACAAAACCAAATAAAACAAAACAACTGCAAACAATAAAAAACTTGGCCAAAACCAAGCCCTGGTTGATTCTGTGATTCTGTGAAAGCAATGCAGACATATCACAGATCACAGCACAGAAGGACTGCTGAAAGACATGTGCTGCTCTTTGTCAAATACATGAGAAAGGAAACAATGCCAATCAGACAGGGTGAAGTATGCTTCAGTCTAGGTGACAGATAATAAGTTTTGCACTAGATTTTCTATGGCATATTATTCCTTCTAGAAGCTGTGGTCTAGCTTGGAGGATTGATGTGTGATTGTAATTACAACCCATGAAAAATCACCTCAAGCGTGCAGTCTAGTTTGCTTTGTGTTTGGTACCTTGTAGCATTAATTTTCAGGGGCTGTATGTTTCCAGTGACTGTTACACTTAGCATAAATTGCACAGGTGGAAGAGAGACACATTGTCAGTGCTCTGTGAAGAGTAATTTGCTTGATATGGACTCATAATGCATTATCTTGCAATGCTATAATTAATCAAGTGCATTTAGGCAAGTTAATATCAGCTGCAGAACAAAAGAATTTCATCAAATTGTGACTCACTGGTACTCATTAGCTGTATAACAACCTTTAAAATTACAGGGGCAGATTGACATTACTTAGGCAACATAGGTTCTACCCTTGTGTGCACCTACTCAGCTGAGAAGACCTATTCACTTCCAGAAATAAGTACTTCACAGTATTAGCGAAAGATGCAAAATCTGATCCCTTAACTCTCGGCTTTTTATTCTGAAATGCATGTCTAATGGTTTTAGTGTGAGGGCCAAAACTTCCCCTCCCCCCTCCTGTCTCCCCGTCCTGTGTTCTCTCTCCTCCCTCTCCCAGGAGATAAGAAAGGGAGGAAAAAAACAAAGGCAGAGGGAGAGTTTTCAGTTGATTTACAAAGAATATTTTACTCCTTTGCTACAAAGATATCAAATTGCAGTAGCATATGTAGAACAGAAGGAAAAGGGAAAGGAGGCATAGGAAGTTCCATGGAAAGAGGAGGAAGAATTATTTCACTGTGAGGGTGACAGAACACTGGAACAGGCTGCCCAGGGGGCTTGTGGAGTCTCCCTCCCTGGAAATATTCAAGACGGATGGATGATTTCCTGTGTGATTTGGTATAGGTGATCCTGCTTTGGCAGAGAGGGGTGGACTGGGTCATCTCTGGAGGTCCTTTCCAGCCCCTAACATTCTGTGATTCTGTGATTCTGTGATTCTGAGTACCCATACTCAGTCCTGTGTGGTGGGTTGAAAATTCCCCCCAACATCAAATTTGCCAGACCAGCTCAGTGGTAAGCAAATGAAAGCTGTATTTACAAGCAAAACTACAACCTACAATGGAATGCAATGAGTATGTACAATATTTACAATGTTTACAGGTATTTATAATTAATGAAGAGCACAAGGACCCCCTGGCCAAAGACCAGGGGAGCTACTAACAGCTTCTCCCTCCCTGCCCCCTCCCTCCCCCCTTATCCCTTGTACACAAAAGGGACAAGAGAAAGAAGCCAAACCAATGCAGCCAAGGTCAAGCAAAAGCCAGCAGAAGCACAAAGTTAGTATCTCCCAGAGCGAAGGGCCGAGAAGAGAGCTTATTTTGCACATCCAGTTTAAGTCTCTCATCTCTTCTAATGGGAATGTTTAGAACTATTGTTATTTTCCTTTTTACAGCCAATAGTGATTTGTTTACATTTTACCACTTTCTGTTCAAGATCTGTGAAAAAAATTTTAAAGGCATAGCCTAAAACTACCACATCCTGTTACAAGCAGAAGACACAGATCACAGTCTCACAGTGTATCAGAGGTTGGAAGGACCTCAAGAGATCATCATGTCCAACTCCCCTGCCGGATCACTGAGGGTAGTGCACACAGGAATGCATCCAGGTGGGTTTGGAAAGTCTCCAGAGAAGGAAACTCCACAACCCCCCTGGGCAGACTGTTCCAGTGCTCTGTCACCCTCACTGGAAAGAAGTTTCTTCTCATGGTGAGCTGAAATCTTCTATGTTCAAGTTTGAACCCATTGTTCCTTTTCTTATCACTGTGAATGACCAAAAAGTGCCTGGCCCTCTCCACTTGACACCCATCCCTCACATATTGATATACATTGATCAGATCCCCTCTCAGTCTTCTCTTCTCCAGACTAAACAGCCCCAGGCCTCTCAGTCTCTCTTCACAGGGGAGATGCTCAAGTCCCCTAAGCATCCTCGTGGCTCTCTGTTGGATTCTCTCCAGCAGGTCTCTGTCTCTCTTGAACTGGGGAGCCCCAAACTGGACACAGTATTGCAGGTGTGGTCTCAGCAGGGCAGAGTAGAGAGGTAGAAGAACTTCCCTAGCCCTGCTGGACACACCTTTCTTGATCCATCCCAGGATCCCATTGGCTCTCTTGGCCACAAGAGCACGTTGCTGTTCCAGATGCCCGCTCAAGGACTGGAAAGGTGAGAGAGAGAGTCCGAGAGCCTCCTGTCCAGGGGGGTAACACCCTCCTGTGGTAAATGTTGTAAATGCTGTAAATTTGTGATTCAGATAGTGGGGGATATAATGTGGTTCAACCCACTAAAGCACGGTTGCTTATGAATTGCATATTTTATGCATGTTGTTTCAGAATATCAATGTGTTTATTGATGCAGGATGGTAAATTACTTATAAATATAAGAAATATACTTCTTACTTACAAGAAAAATGGTTTCATGAGTCATCCTCATCTTAAATTATTGCAGAGTGTACAACATTATTTACTTAAGCCTGACTACAATAGATTCCATTTGGCCTGGTGTACATTCTTCCACATCCAAACCAAGGAGTGGTGTTGTCAGCAGGTATGTAGCAGTGAAAATCATTCACCACCAGATCTTTAATTCCCCTGAAATGAAGGCAGAAGAATTGTAAGTAAAATGGATTCTGCACCTGTGGTAGCCAGTGCATCTGAAGGAGATCCACAGGAGGAGATCACCTGTATTAGAAAAATTACTGCCCCTGCATCCAGCTTTTCTTGGGCAGACAGAAGAAGCAATCAAACTGCAACTCTGAGAGTCACATCCTAGTCTTTGCTCTCTCTCATGCACAAATGAAAGCTGCTTTAGAGGATATGATGGCCAGGTTAAAGCCTTTTCATGAGAAGTGTTCAAGATTCTGAAAACGTAGTCTGAGAAATATTAAACTGTATCTCAGGAACAGAGATGTGTTTTTAGTAGAAGACATATTCAAAAACTTACATTGGTAATTTTGTCTGGTAACTGATAAATCATTAGAATGTCTCACTCCCCTTTTCCAAGAATGTTCTAAAGGACAAAAGAAAGAAAAACATAAAAAAACCTCAGTCCACTGTGTGAAGAGGTAAATAAGAGAATTAAATGTGAGGTGCATTTTCTAGTTCTCCTACATACACCTGTGACTGCTCTTTCATTTTAATGAGCTTTATATCCTCAGCTGGACCACATACAGTCATCAACAGGATTTTTCCAGTGTAGTATGTGGGTCACTTTCAAGAAGTAAGAAGGGCACTCAGCTCATTTGTGGGATAGGATCACAGAACGACCAGGACAGAAGGATGTCTCCAGTACTTCTCCTAAAGAAAGACAGACTGTAACCTAGAATTGCCTTTCTACACCTACTTCAGACTCCCCCTTGTGCTGTGTGAATGACTGTGAGGTTCCCATTTTTTTACATGGGATTTTCAAATAAATATTTCTGTGAAATAGTACAACTCCCCTATTCTGACAACAGCAACAGCATCAGAAGGATTTACACTAAAAAGAGCTGAACATCACAGTGCAGCTAACAGATACTGTACAAAGCCATTTTCTGAAACACTACTTTTTGTGAATAAAAAGGTATCCCACGTCTGATCTGAAAATCTAAACACCTCTAAAATTAACCTTTTAAGTTAACCTCTTGGTTAACTTGAAAGAAACTCAAATTTAATTCCTTTATTATGTGCTTTGAAGAAAGATGTCTAGACTATAGTTTTAAATGTCTCTGGTGGCAGTCTTATAAGTTTATGAATTCTCAGCACCAACATCTGGTGAAGAGATAATGACAGTGAAAGAGGAAAAGGGGTTGAGGGAGGAAGCAGCATTAATATTCATAAAGTATCACAGCCAACTATCCAAGAAAGTCCTCCAGAGATCATGACCTTTGTAGTTTTATTTTTTGCAAGTTTATATGTTGCAAACTGTGGCAGAAGAGAATAAAGTACTAGGGCAAGACAGGTTAGCAAAAAAGGCATAGGCCAGCACTGGCAGACATTGCCTAGAATGTTTTCAATCACTCTTCCTCTTTCCTGTTTCTGAGAAGACAATATACTTGAATTTCTATGTTCAATTTACACTCTGGAGAGTATCACAGTATATCAGAGGTTGGAAGGGACCTCAAGAGATCATCAGGACCAACCCCCCTGCCAGAGTAGGATCACTTATGGTAGTATATATGAGAGAGAGTATATAGGGGAACAGCAAAAATCTCTATAGGCATATTAATGGTAAAAAGAAGACCAGGGAAGGTGTGGGACCCCTCAGAAAGGAAACAGGGGAGCTGGCGCCAAGTGACATGGAGAAGGCTGAGGAGGGACATTTTAGGATGTCAGGTAATGATAGGACTGGGGGGGAATGGAACAAAACTAGGAATGGGTAGATTCAGATTGGATGTTAGGAAGAAATTCTTCCCCATGAGGGTGGTGAGACACTGGAAGAGGTTGCCTAGGGGGGTGGTAGAAGCCTCAGCCCTGGAGGTTTTGAAAGCCAGGCTGGATGTGGCTCTGAGCAACTTGATCTAGTGTGAGGTGTCCCTGCCAAGGGCTTTGGAACTAGATAATCCTTGAGTTCCCTTCCAACCCTAACAATTCTATGATTATTCCTGATTGGACAAATACAGCCCCATTCTGTACTGTACTTCAGCCTTTCTTTTCCAGATGGTGAATGATTGTCAGGTTGCTTCCCAATTTTCCTTCTTAACAGGAAAAATTAATTATATTTTTTAACATGAAATATGCATTTCTCTCAGAAACCTGTTGGCAAGTAATGAATCATCTGCTTTTGGAGCAACACTTGTTAGAAAAGCAAGCATCTTCATGCCATTGCAGGAAGAAAAAAATCTGCATTCTTACTTTGAAGCTTAGATATGAAGGGCAATTTGATGTTCTTTCAATTAATGAGGTGTGCTTCATTGATGGCTTTGATATAAGAAGGCTTATAAAACTGTCAGAAATTATTCAAAGAGCATTTTTTTTGCAGTGAGACCGGGACCCACTGGGTGTTAGGTTTACTAGGCACTCTACACCTCATTTATCAAAGGAAGCAAATATAAATCTAGTATGAAAAGCTATTGAATAACTCAGGATAGCTGACTGCACTCCAAAATGAATTCATGAAAGAACATATATAAAAAATTCTGAATATAATCTCATATTGGAGAAATTAAATATAGAACTGATTCACTGACAAGACACCTTCATGAAGATGCTTACTACATTTTCATATATAGATATGTGAAAAAAGAACAAAGGTAGATAAGCTAGTAATTAAATCAAGCTGAATTTCAAACTTGATGATTCTTGGAGTCTTTTCCAATCTTATTGATTCTGTGATTCTCTGTGATTCTAGCTAACAAATTAATAAACTAACAGAATTAACAAATCAAAAGGACAGAAATTTCTTAATATTATTCTCAGGCTGTTTAAATATTTGTGTAGGTAAACAAAGGCAGAGGAGTGATTATGTCGCCTGTAGTTTCTGTCCTGGTGTTCTGACATCTTACACAGTCTTGAGCAGTTCTTTGAGACTGAAATTACAAAACAGATCAATGAAACCACCTCTCCTAATAGCCATGAATTAAGTAAGATAAATATTCAAGCAAGCTGCAAGGCTGGTCTACTCCTCCTTCATTAGTCTGTGAACACATGAATTAAGAAATAGGACAGACACTGGCATACTGCAATAATACACAGAGCAGTTATATTTCCTGAAACATTATTTGATCTAATATTCAGGGGCATCTTAAAAGCCATATTTGCTTTGCTACTGGCTTATTTATACATCTATGAAACATGAGGCAGCAATTATATTTTAAAAAGGAGTAGGATCCCTTTTTTTGTGCCTCAAATTGAGTAATTTACTTATCTTCTTTGTCTCAAAGAATAGACTATTAGGACTTTTTAAAATTAATTGATTTATCATTATATGTATATACCTGAAATAATATCAGTTCTTGATTTCAGTTCATTAGATGATTTCTGACTCTAAAAAAAAAAAAAGATAGAGCTTCTAGATATCAGCAAGTAACATGAAAGAAGCCTTCCAAAACAGTTAGTGAGATGTGAAACCACTGCATGCTTTGGATATTTTTAAACTGGAAAAAATAGATATTCATATTTCTTTTCCACAAAACTTAGAATGATAGAATCATAGAATCATAGAATCAGTCAAGGTTGGAAGGGACCACAAGGATCATCCAGTTCCAACTCCCCTGCCATGGGCAGGGACACCTCACACTAGATCAGACTGGCCAGAGCCTCATCCAGCCTGGCCTTAAACACCTCCAAGGATGGGGCCTCAACCACCTCCCTGCACAACCCATTCCAGGCTCTCACCACTCTCATGGGGAAGAACTTCTTCCTCATGTCCAGCCTGAATCTCCCCACTTCCAGCTTTATTCCATTCCCCCCAGTCCTGTCACTACCTGATAGCCTAAAAAGTCCCTCCCCAGCTTTCTTGTAGCCCCCTTCAGATACTGGAAAGCCACAAGAAGGTCACCTCAGAGCCTTCTCTTCTCCAGACTGAACAGCTCCAACTCTCTCAGTCTGTCCTCATAGGAGAGGTTCTCCAGTCCTCTGCTCAGCCCTTCTCTGGACACCTTCCAGCATGTCCAGATCCCTCTTGTAATAGAGACTCCAGGTGGGGTCTCACCAGAGCTGAGTAGAAGGGGAGAATCACCTCCCTTGACCTGCTGGCCACACTTCTCTTGATGCAGCTCAGGATCTGGTTGGCTTTCTGGATTGCAAGTGCACATTGACAGCTCA
This sequence comes from Indicator indicator, assembly GCF_027791375.1. Classification (NCBI taxonomy): domain Eukaryota; kingdom Metazoa; phylum Chordata; class Aves; order Piciformes; family Indicatoridae; genus Indicator; species Indicator indicator. The sequence continues at coordinate 43,260,855 of NC_072015.1, forward strand.
TGTTGAGCTTCTTGTCCACCAGCACCCCCAAGTCCCTCTCCTCAGGGCTGCTTTCCAGCCAGTCCCTGCCCAGCCTGTATTTGTGCTTGGGATTGCCTCCACCCAGATGCAGGACCCTGCACTTGGTCTTGTTGAACCTCATGAGGTTGGCTTGTGCCCACCTCTCCAGCCTGTCAGGTCCCTTTGGATGTCGTCCCTTCCCTCCAGCCTGTCTGCTGCACCAAGAGGACGTTAAGAGAGGATCAGAAAGAGTACTTTACAAAAAAAAGGGTACTTTACAAAATAACTAATCATATCAATATAGAGTATCAATATATGAAACTCTCAAATAGGTGTAAAGATTGAAAAAGGGAGATCTCACACCTGATAAAATACAATCCCAGATTGTAGTACAGGCAGAGACCTGCCTGAGGGGATAGTAGCTCTTTGGAAAGGGACCTGGAGCCCTGGTGGACAACAAACTCAATGTAAGTTGAATGGTGTGTTGTGGTGGAAAAGAAAGCCAATGGGATGGAGAGCGGCAATAGCAAGGACACCACTGGCAGAAACAAAGAAGTCATTTTCCCACCCTACTCAGCACTTTTGAGGCCACACCTGAAATACTAAGGTCAGTTTTGGTCCATTATACAAATAAGATGTGTACAGGGTGGAGAAGGTCTAGAGAAGTGCCACAAAGATTATCAAAGGAGTGGTGTTGGAAGTACAAATATTGGAAATAGGAAAACTCTTAACTGCTGATAAGCATCCAAGTCTAAAACAGACACTGCAACTGGCTGAAGTCCCAGATGTCCATTTTTGTGATAGGATCAAAAAACAATGTTGATTTGGGCCAGGTGACCCTAGCATTCCTTTTGTCCCAGCATAGTTAACTATTCCTGGCAGCTGTCAGCTTTTACTGGCAGAAGAAATTGAGTCAGGGAGTCCCATCAAGAGATGTTTGTGCAACTGAGACTTGGGCAGACTGAGAGCTGGGCAGAGAGGAGCCTAATGAGGTTCAATAAGGATAAGTGCAGAGTCCTGCATCTGAGAAGGAAGGTTAGGAGCAGCAGGACAGGTTGGGAGGGGATCTGCTGGAGAGCAGCCCTGTGGAGAAGGACCTGGGAGTGCTGGTGGACAACAAGCTCTGCTTGGGACAGCAATGTGCCCTGGTGGCCAAGAAGGCCAATGGGGTCCTGGGGTGCATTCAGAGCAGATCGAGGGAGGTTCTCCTGCCCCTCTTCTCTGCCCTGGTGAGATCTCACCTGGAGTACTGCATCCAGTTCTGGGCTCCCCAGTTCAGGAGGGACAAGGATCTGCTGGAGAGAGTCCAAGGGAGAGTTCCCAGGATGCTGAAGGGACTGGAGCACTGCCCTGTGAGGAGAGGCTGAGGGTCCTGGGGCTGTTTAGTCTGGAGAAGAGAAGACTGAGAGGGGATTTAATAAATGTTTAGAAATAGCTGAGGGCTGGGGGTCAAGAGGGAGGGGACAGGCTCTGCTCAGTTGCACCCTGGGATAGGACAAGTGGTATTGGATAGAAACTCCAGCACAGAAGGTTCCACCTCAACATGAGGAGGAACTTCTTCACTGTGAGGGTCCCAGGGCACTTGAACAGGCTTCCCAGAGAGGTTGTGGAGTCTCCTTCTCTGCAGACTTTCCAGCCCCATCTGGATGTGTTCCTGTGTGACCTGTGCTGGATTCTATGGTCCTGCTCTGGCAGGAGGGTTGTACTTGATGATCTTTGAAGGTCCCTTCCAACCCCTAACATCCTGTGATCCTGTGATTACTTTGCAAAGGAGTAAGTTACACTCTCAAAAAGAAATATGCATTGTAACCTAGCTAGGCAGACATTTAAGAAGAGTTTTTTTTACTTTCAGGAAGACTTTAGTCCTTTTCGTAAAATCAGATAAAGCTGTTTGATCAAATGCAGCTTGCTGTAGTTCAACTAGCTTTGTTTCTCCCCAGAAAGGTGGGAATTGAATGGTTTCACGCATATTTATTCCTGACAGAGAAAAACAAAGTCCATCAGAGGGCAATATGGTTCACTACCTGTTTTGGACAAATTCTCTAAGCATAGCTGAATGCAAGTTAAGAGAAAGTGATTTGTCTATATTTTTAATGTCTTATTTCCCCAGGCAGTTCCAGGGTAAAAACAACAGAAGAAAAAGTCTTTACTTGGTGGAGAAAGGGAGGGAAATGGAAACAGAGGAAGGAAAAGAAAAAGAAGCTTCCATCTGTCACTTAGAGTTTTCTTCTAGCAGCTGCTGATTTGACTAATGGCAGTTGCATAATTACCATTTTTCACATTTTTCATAATGTCCTTTGTCTGGACTGCCAGTGGTCTTGATGGAGTATACTCAATAGTGCTATTCAAGAGTGAACACCTGCTGATTTAAAATCCATGCCCAGAGAAATTAGACAAGCAAGAGCTCCCAATTTGAAGCACATACACCCTCCTTGGAAATATTTTTTGTTGGCTTTTAATTTTCCCTCTGAAAATTCCATGGCTGGAAACCATAGAAACACTGACACTATAGAGATTTTCTTGATTGCACAAATGCATCTTTGCATATAGCAGTACAAGTATCAAAGAAAGCATAACTGTTAGACTGACACCCAAATCATCTTACTTTACAGTGCTTTTAGAAAGAAGAGATAATGACAACCTCATGAGGTTCAACAAGACCAAGTGCAAGGTCCTGCAGCTGGGTTGGGGCAATCCCAAGCACCAATATAGGCTGGGCAGGGACTGGCTGGAGAGCAGCCCTGAAGAAAAGGACTTGGGGGTGCTGGTGGATGAGAAGCTCAACATGAGCCAGCAGTGAGCACTTGCAGCCAGGAAAGCCAATCACATCCTGGGCTGCATCAAGAGAAGTGCGGCCAGCAGGTCAAGGGAGGTGATTCTCCCTCTCTACTCCACTCTGCTGAGACCCCACCTGGAGTACTGTGTCCTGTTCTGGAGACCCTATTACAAGAAGGATCTAGAGGTGCTGGAAGGTGTCCAGAGAAGGGCCATGAGGATGATTAGAGGGTTGGAGCACCTCTGCTATGAGTACAGATTAGGACAGTTGGGACTATTCAGTCTGGAAAAGAGAAGGCTCTGAGAAGACCTAATTGTGGCTTTCCAGTATCTGAAGGGGGCTACAAGAAAACTGGGGAGGGACTTTTTAGGGTGTCAGGGAGTGATAGGACTGGGGGGAATGGAGCAAAACTAGAAGTGGGGAGATTCAGGTTGGATGTTAGGAAGAAGTTCTTCCCCATGAGAGTGGTGAGACACTGGAACAGGTTGCCCAGGGAGGTGGTAGAAGCCTTGTCCCTGAAGGTTTTGAAGGCCAGGCTGGATGTGGCTGTGAGCAACCTGATGTAGTGTGAGGTGTCCCCACCCATGGTAGGGCTTTGGAACTGGATGATCCTTGAGGTCCCTTCTAACCCTGACAGTTCTGTGATTCTACGATTCTAAGCAGTGTACTTCACCATGGCTCTGACTCAAAGCTCATTCAATAGATATAGTTATGCCTTGATCTAACAACAAAGACACTATCTGTACTGATAAGGCTGTCTTCAACTGATGTGAAGATTTGTTTCTGAATCCAAAATTTTTATAGTAAATCATAAATGCAGGCTTAGGAATGACTGAATCTTTCTTCCAAGCCATTTGATAATGGTTTCTCCATCCAATAATGGTTTCTCCATCCCATGAGGGGAAATTTCCCTTATTTCTTACCTGGTAGGAAGTTAACTAGAAGTTTCATTTAAGTTCTTTACTCATTGTCACATCACAAAATCAGAATCACAGAATCAACCAGGTTGGAAAAGACCTCAGAGGTCATCAAGTCCAACCTATCACCCAGCACCTCATGACTAAAGCATGGCTTCAAGTGCCACATCCAACACTTTCTTGAACACCTCCAGATGACTCCACCACCTCCCTGAGCAGCACATTCCATGGCCAATTACTCTTTCTGGGAAGAACTTTTTCCTCACCTCGAGCCTAAACGTCCCCTGGCACAGCTTGAGACTGTGTCCTCTCCTTCTGTCACTGGTTGCCTGGGAGAAGAGACCAACTCCCACCTGGCTACAACCTCCTTTCAGGTAGTTGTAGAGAGCAAGGAGGTCTCCCCTGAGCCTCCTCTTCTCCAGGCTGAACACCCCCAGCTCCCTCAGCCTCTCCTCACAGGGCTGTGCTCCAGACCTCTCCCCAGCCTTTTTGCCCTTCTCTGGACATGTTCAAGCATCTCAATGTCCTTCTTAAACTGAGGAGCCCAGAACTGGACACAGAACTCAAGGTGTGGCCTAACCAGTGCTGAGTACAAGGGCAGAAGGACTTCCCTGCTCCTGCTGGCCACACTCTTGCTGATGCAGGCCTAGAATGCCATTGGCCTTCTTGGCCACAATGAACATATGTCCACATCAATGAATATATGTAACAAATAATTAGACTACCTTAGGAATATAGTTTTAACAAAGAGCTATCTAGTTAGACTTCCTCAGGAAATGTTTAGACAGTGTAACAAAAATCTCTGACACACTTTTTCCTTTCTGTATTCCAACCATTAGCTGATTAGAGAAAAACAGTTAAATTATTCCCCCCAAAGTAGAAGAGCATCTTTGCAATGAGAAGGACATTGAGATACTTGAGGGTGTCCACAGAAGGGCAAGGAGGCTGGGGAGAGGCCTCGAACACAAACCCTATGAGGACAGGCTGAGGGAGCTGGGACTGTTTAACCTGGAGAAGAGGAGGCTCAGGGGAGACCTCATTGGTGTCTGCAACTACCTGAAGGGAGGTTGTAGCCAGGAGGGGGTTGGTCTCTTCTCCCAGGCAACCAGCACCAGAACAAGAGGACACAGTCTCAAGCTGCGCCGGGGAGGTTTAGGCTGGAGGTGAGGAGAAAGTTCTTCATGGAGAGAGTTGTTAGACATTGGAATGTGCTGCCCAGTGAGGTGGTGGAGTCACCATCCCTGGGGGTGTTCAAGAGGGGATTGGATGTGGCACTTGGTGACATGATTTAGTAGTCATGAGGTCTTGGGTGACAGGTTGGACTTTGATGATCCTTGAGGTCTTTTCCAACCTTATTGATTCTGTGATTCTTAAACACTAATCTTGCTTATGTGGACTAACACAGTGTTAGCAAACTAGAATCAAATTAGAAAAAAAAAAATCATAAAGTGAGAGGGCATTGAAATGCTGATTTATTCAGTGTGAACAAATAATACATAATATGGACATAGCCAAGGGAAGCAGCTATCGTTCAACAGCTCTGAAATTCAGATGAGTTTATTAAAGATGTATATTGTCAAGTAACTAGTGATTTGGGATCTTAATTGAAGTTCAGTTACAGAAAAAAATCAGATGCATATGAACAATGGTAAAAAATACCTTTAAAAATACTTTTAAACAAATTATTGGATCCAAAATTTGGGAACATATTTGACAAGTGTAGATTCAAAGCATTCCTGTCATTGACATTCATTCAGAGGAGATGTGGAGGCATATTCTGAAGTTACTTTTTTACACATAATTTTCTCCTCTGTGTAGATTCTCAAGCCACCCTCATCAGTGTCACGTAATTGCTTCCCTATAGAGCTGTAAGTACTCTGACTAATATCTGTCTCATATAGTTCATGATCCCTCTCATCCTCTCTCTAGGGAGTGTATCTATATAGGAGTGTGCCATTTGCTTAGATTTTGATTTGGGGGAATTTATTTTTCACATACTGCTGCATCATTACTTAGGCATGTAAGTAGTCTGTCAGAGAGTCATCACAGCATCACAGGATCATGTCAGGGGTTGGAAGGGACCCAAAGAGATCATCCAGTCCAACCCCCCTGCCAGAGCAGGACCATCCAATCTAGCTCAGGTCACAGAGGAACACATCCAGATGGGCCTTGAAAGTCTCCAGAGGAGATGCACAACCTCTCTGGGGAGCTTGTTCCAGTGCTCTGGGACCATTACAGTAAAGAAGTTCCCCCTTGTGTTGAGGTGGAACCTCCTGTGCTGCAGCTTACATCCATTGTTCCTTGTCCTGTCCCAGGAAGCAAGCGAGCAGAGCCTGTCCCCTCCCTCCTGACCCCCAGCCCTCAGATATTTATAAACATTTATTAAATCCCCTCTCAGTCTTCTCTTCTCCAGACTGAACAGCCCCAGGTCCCTCAGCCTCTCCTCACAGGGCAGTGCTTCAGTCCCCTAATCATTCTCATAGCCCTCCGCTAGACCGTCTCCAGCAGGTCCCTGTCCCTTCTAAACTGGGGACCCCAAAACTGAACACAGTACTCGAGATGAGGTCTCACCAGGGCAGAGTAGAGGGGCAGGAGACCCTCCCTGAATCTGCTGGACACACTCTTCTTAATACACCCCAGGATCCCATTGGCCTTCCTAGGTCGTATTAAGAAGTCATTATGTGCCTTTAGTAGTCTTCTAGACCCACAAGAAACACCTTCTATAAAGTGTTCATATCTATTTTGAAATAGTTGAGCTCTAGCTCTTACAAAAATCAGTTGCTCAGCTGATGTGCTCGACCCTGTAAGAAATGGGTAGAGGTCTCTCAGCATCTTTGACATTTTTACAGTGCAGAAGAGTGATTATAGTGTAATTCCAGTCCTTTGACACTTTGTTCACTCTCGTTCAAGTTGATCAGCTTTTCTGGCTGGGTTACTGGGTTTCTTCCAACTTTCATGATATCACTAGCGATGCCATCTGTCCCAGGCAGTTTTCCTCTTAAAAGCTTCATGATTGTACCCTTTTTTTGAGTGCATAAGGTATTTTTTTCCCCCACACCTCTTTTTATATCATAGAAGATGGTGAAACTTGTCATGCTTATCTCTATGCGTTCTTGTAGAGCTTCTGGTAAAGCTCATTTGCTCTCTGCAGGATGCTCTCTCTCCCTCTGTAATTACTCTTTCATCACTGTCTGAGAGGGACATCTGGTGTCAATTATCTGTTTTCTTCTCATCTTGCTACAGCTGCTTCTTTTAAGAGTATTTTAAATCATTTTTATATTGCACCATATATTTGTATCCTTTGTGATCTTCCCTTTTCAAGGTCGTGCAGAGGTTGTAGTTGCAAGATATCATTCTTCTTTTATTTGCATTTCTTCTATCATGAGTGTCCTATATGCATTTGCACTACTAAACAGATTGTGATAAAACATTGTCCAGATATCCAAAGGTTATATATAATACATATATATGTGTTTTTATATATATATATATATATATATATATATAAAATGAGATTTCTGTTTCAAAGAAACCCCTTCACCTAGTGAAAACTTGGTTATATCTTGAGAGGATGACATTACATCAAGGCAATCAGATCCTCATTAAGAGAATATAAGTAATTGGTACATGATGTGGGAAGTGTTAATATGATATATGATTTAGTGCTATCTGCTCTATCTGTTGTAAAACAACAGGAGTAGGTACTCAGGAACATTTTTTTTCCCAGTGTTTACTTTCTATCACTCTTCCCACATACCTCCTCAACATCATGGCAAGGGGTGTAGTAATGAAAGTCTTCCCACTGTAAGAGAAAGGTTCAAGATGGCTTCAGAAACCTGAACATACACAAGTCCGTGGAACCCAAATAGTTATACTCCAGGATCCCAAGGAATTGGCAGAGGTAATTGTTAAGTCACTTTTCATCACAGTAAAAAAATGATGGCAGTCAGTCAGAGTGCCCACTGGCTGGAGAAAAGAGAATAGCACACCCATTTTTAAGAACCATCATAAACAGGACCTTGGGAACTGCAAATCAGTCAGCCTCACCTCTGTCCCCAGTCAGATCATGGAACAGAAACATACAGGTGAAGCATATAGGATACAGAGATCAATGATTAAAGAGAGACTACATTTCTTCACCAAGGTCAATTCATGCCTGACTAATCAAATACCTGCACAAGGAAAGAGCTATGGTTGTCACATATCTGAACGTCTGTCAGGGCTTTGATGCAGTCCCTCACAACATTCTTACCTTTAAATAGCAGAGTGATGAATTTGATGGAGAGACTATTAAATGGATAAACAGTTACAGTCCATGGCTCAGTGACCAAAAGGAAACCAGTAGCAAATGGTGTCCTTCAAGGGCTCACAAGGAATCCAATACTATTCAAGATCTTGTTCACTGACATATTTAGTAAAAGTGACTGCACCCTCGACAAGTTGGCAAATGACACCACATTGAGTGGTGCAGTTGACTGACTAGAGGGAAGGGATGCCATCCAGAGGGACAATGACAGACTTAAGTGGGCCTATGTGTATCTCATGAGGCTCAACATGGCTAAGTGCAAGGACCTGAAACTGGGTCAGGGTAATCTTAAATTTCATCATGGAATGAGGGATTAATTGAGAGGAGCCCAGCAGGGAAGAATTTGGTGATGCTGGTGGATTAAAAAAGTAGATATGAGTCAACAATGTGCATTTTCAGGCCAGAAAGCAAATCATATCCTAGTCCACATAAAAATAAGCATGGCCAGCAGGTCAAGGGAAGGGTGGTGAAGAATGGGAACAGGCTACCCAGAGAGGTTGTGGAGTCTCCTTTTCTGGAGACGTTTAAAACCCTGTAGGATTCATTCCTTTGTGGCCTGCCCTAGGTGATCCTGCTTTGGGTGGGGATTGGACTAAATGATTTCTGGAGGTCCTTTCCAACTTCTGACATTCTATGATTCTATGATTCCTTCACTACTCTGCTGTATTTAGACACCACCTGAAGTATTGGATCTACCTCTAAGGTCCCCAGTACAAGAAAGATACGGACCTCTTAGAGAAGATGTAGAGGAGGGTCATTAAAGTGATCAGGGAGCTGGAACCCCTCTTCTGTGAAGAAAGATGGAAAGAATCGGTCTTGCTCAGCCTGAAAAAGACAAGATTCAAGGGAGATATTACTGTATTCTTTCAATGCTTAAACAAGACTTATAAGAAAGGTGAAAAAAGGTATTTTACCAAGGCCTGTAGTGAAAGGACTAGAGGCAATACTTTTGAGCTAAAAGAAGGTAGATTAAGACTGGACGTAAGGAAGAAATTTTTTACATTGAAGGTGGTGAGACACTGAAAAAGGTTGCCCCATCAGTTGTCAATGAGCCAACATTGGAAGTGTTTGGGGCAAGGTTGGATGGGGCTTCTTGCAGCCTCACCTGGTAGAACATGTCCTTGCACATGGCAGGGGGGTTGGACTACCTGACCTCAAAATACTCCTTTTATTCTAAACCATGGTATGATTTTATGGGGGGTTTGTGTGTTGCATTTTTTTATTTAGTTTTTAGTTGTTACTGTTATTTTCTCAGGCAATTTGACAACAAAGGGAGATACATTTCTATGAATGGATTACTGAAAATGTATACTATGCAGTATGTTATTTACTCTGTCAAATCCACAGTATCACAGCATCACAGTATATGAGAGGTTGGCAGGGACCTCCAAAGGTCATCAGTTCCAACCCTCCTGCAAGAGCAGGATCACTGAGGGCAGTCTGCACAGGAATGTATCCAGGTGAGTTTTGAAAGTTTCCAGAGAAGGAGACTCCACAACCCCCCTGGGCAGCCTGCTGCAGGGCTCTGTCACCCTCACGGTAAAGTTTCTCCTCATGTTGAGATGAAATCTTCCATGTTTAAATTTGAACCTGTTGTTCCTTGTCTTATTATTGTGCACCACTGAAAAGAGCCTGCCCCCCTCCACTTGACACCCACCCCTCAAATATTGATAGACATTGATCAGATCCCTCTCAGTCTTCTCTTCTCCAGACTAAACAGCCCCAGGGCTCTCAATCTCTCTTCACAGGGGAGATGTTCAAGTCCCCTAAGCCCTCCATTGGATTCTATCAGTTGTCTGTCTCTCCTGAACTGGGGAGCCCAAAACTGGACATAATATCATTCTTACAGTTATTAACCATGCTAGCCAGTCCCTGGTTCCACTGTACACTTGGTAGAGGAAGGTTTGACAAATGTCATAGAAAACACAGAATCTCATCCCTTCATAACTACTCATTTTTGCACTATGACATTTAGCATGTCTTTAATTTCTTTACACCTACAGTGCTTTACACCTACACCTGCTGTGCTATAGTATTGAAAATCAGAATTTACCAGAATTTTAAAAATTTGAAAAAGAAGAAATTTACAAAATATATCTTAGTTGAGGGGCTTAATTGTTTGGTCAGAGCAAACCTGGCCATTCCTTGTACCCAGATGGGTCTTTGAATCACAAAACAAAATATAAGAAAAAAGTGGATCCCCTCTTAGGAGGTGTGGTGGTTTGAGCTCTGAGTGGAGTTTAGGAGCTCAAATGATAACAGATTGAGATTCCTCCCCCCTCCCTTTTTCCCAGCAAGGTAGAGTGGGAGGAAAAATAAAACAGGGAGGAGAGGGCAGGAGAGGTAAATTCATGAAAGAAATAGTCTGGAATCAGTTTGGAAGTAGAAGAGGTAAATTTTTAACAAGAACAAAAATATATAGCAGTACCAGGGAGGGTTCACAAAGGGGGAGTGGAATAGATCACCTGTGAATCAGGGGACCCCTTCTCCTGGTGGGGGAAGAAACCAAGTCCCACCTGGATTAAGTTTCTTTTGTCCTACCTGAGGGGCTGGGTTCTTTCAGCCCCATCCAGGATGGGTGTAACCCAGCACAGGAGGGCACTAGACTACTTATTCCTGATGTAGTCTTTTATCTAGGACATGCCAATCTTAATAAACATACTTTCTGTTGTCCCAACCTCTTCCACAATTGAGGTTGAGTGACCAACTTCATTTCACACCTGTGGAATTAAGGCACAGAAAGAGGTGCAGTGAGTTCATCAGCTTTGTCCAACAAGCCAGCAGCAGAGCTGGGAAGTGAAGCTCAGTCTCCTGAAACTCAGGTAGGTGTTTGTCAAGAGGCAGTTACCAAGAGTTTTAAAAGACCCTTGCAGATTCCCGCTCAGAGCAATCCTGGTGATGGAAAATACAGCATATAATCCAATGGTATGAAATTAAACCTTGAAAGGGAATTAAATTCTTCCAGGAAACACAGGAGAAATGAAATTTCTTTACTACATAATGAAGTTCTCAGGATGTGTTTTGTGTGAATGTTACGAAAATAAAACAGGAAAAGGCACAGAAGAGATAGAAAAACAATCACATTCCATTTTTTTTCTAAATATTTTACACTGTAATAGTCAGAAACATTTTATAACAAAATCATCCAAAGCCCAGGAGTCTGCTCCAGTCTCCTGCTTAGCTGTTGCGCACATTTCATTCTTATTTAAAGAGATTAATTGGAACCTAACATATCAACTCCCAGTTCAACTGCTTTAGACGTAAGGTGTACTATAAAAGTTGGGGCAGTTCTGAAGCAAACCTCTAGTTCTGAAAAGACAGATCTAAACTTCCTATTATGGAGTGAACTCTGGAAATAGGGGAAAAGAAATCTACAAAAAGACCAAATATTTTTCACCCTTTTGGCAGGAGGTATTATGCTTAGTAGTAACAAACGGGTCACAGCTCTCGATCTCCTCAACACTTTGGCAACATCCTGACCCCATGTCAGGTGTGGAATTAACGTGGCTAAAATTTCCTCACTCTTAATCAATGAAATTAGGGATTTCACCAGAGCTTCTCATTCATCTCTTTCAGTAATATTAGAGGTCTTGACTTTTCCCTGTGCAGCTGGCTTACCCCATTCATATTTACTCTCTTTGCAAGACATCGTTTTCTTAAAGGAAAGCCTTGTTTTAAAACTTAAAAAACCAGAATCATAGAATCATAGAATCAGTCAGGGTTGGAACGGACACCTCACACTAGATCGGGCTGGCCAGAGCCTCATCCAGCCTGGCCTTAAACACCTCCAGGGATGGGGCCCCAACCACCTCCCTGGGCAATGATGAGCAAGATGTTTACACTGACAAAAAGAAGCATTTTGGATTTGAGGCAACATCCAATGCACAAGAAAGATAAGGAAATTTTATAACTGAAAGATGTAAACAAGGAAAGAAAACATTATGTTTTTATATTAGTATCATAATTTAATGAAAGATTATCTGTGTTTTCCTATGCTAAAATGCCAGTGTCCATCTGTACAGTAATTATCACTTAAATGAGTCATCACTACAGGCAACAAGAAGCTCTTTTTTCAGATGGGTACATTTCTTTTAAAGTTTCAGGGTTTGACTTTTACCTTTTTTCATTATCTGCTAGACAAAAGTTCTTTACAACATTCAAATTCTAATATATCATTATACTTCAAAACCAGTTTCTTTAAAGAGAGTAATTTAGTAGAGGACAATTTCACACAAGGTTTACTGATTTCAGAAGATATTTTCCAGTATATCATTCCTGCAAATGGCTGCTTTAAATTTTAGGGGAAAAAAAGATGCCTGGCAAGTTTTGTGTAATAGGAGCTACAGCAAATTTGGAGCAAGAACATGATCTCCCTTCTCAGATATATGAAACTGTGGCATTTGTCCCTGGAGTTAATTTGTGGAAATAAAGGACTTTATAGAAAATTCAAATGCTGAAGAAAAGTATTTTTTTTTTAACTGACATTACATTATGTGTTGTGAGGTGATGTATTAGAAACACAGACAAAAGTGTGTTTCAAATACAGTAAAATATAAACACAAATAAGGTCAAGGAGGCACAATGCTTATTCACACTCTTTTGCCAAGTTGTGTAATTTTTCCCTACATTTAATTCTTCTTTTTTTGTGTGTGGGTTTTTTTGTGGGTTTTTGTGTTTTTTAACCTATCAGATAACTGTGGTGCCTAATGCTGAAATTTTGGTGTGCAGATTATTGCAAACACAGGCAACTGAGAATGTAGGTCTACAAAATATGAGTAGAGCTTGTACTCTTAATGCACTCATTTTTCCTTGACATCCCAAATTCAAGTTTCAGGGAATATGTTTTCAAAATGCCTAAGATTTATGTGCTGATTGCCCTTGTGGGAATAAACTGGTACTTGAAAAAATGAAAGCATACAATCTATTGGGTATTTTGAAATGCAACCTCACACTTTTCAACTGAAGATGCGTATGTGATGGTTTGAAACTGTCTTTTTAATTTTTCTTCTCAAAGTTCAAGCAGAGAAAGTGAAAGAGTGTAAATAAGTCACTATTGGGTGTAAGAAAGCAAAATAATGATTGTTCTAAACACTTCCATTGGGGAGATAGAATTGTTCAAGAACTACTACTCAAAACAGAGTTTGGGCAGTCAGGGCAACTTGCTGGGCTGTCTGGCTGCTGCTGCTTCTTCTCTTCTGGCTGGAGATAACACACTGATCTTGGCGAGTTAAGTTAACAGCTTCTCTGCTTCTATCTCTCTGCCTTCTGCCAGGGGGATGTGGGGGGGAGGCCCCTTGGGAGGTCCCCTCAGGGGAAGCAAAGGGAGCTTGGTTGTGCTTTTCTGTTGATTGTATATATTTGTAAATGTTGTGAACAGTGTCTATTTGTACGTATTCATTGCATTTCATCATAGATTGTACTTTTGCCTGTAAATACAGCTTGCATTTGCTTCCAGACTGAGCTAGCCTGGTTATTGTTGGGGATGGGTGGGGGGAAGGAATGTCAGCTCACACTGATACAGCATAATTTGGGGAGATAAAAATTACTATTGGCAAAACTCCCCTGTGCATCTGAACCTGCAGACAGACCAATGCGTGTGCAACAGTGGTTTTATGACAATACCCAGAAAGTGTCAACAGGTTATATGAGTGTAGTTAAACAAATGTAAACTATTATTTGTTTAGGAATGAGGAAGATAGAATAGCTCACAGTATAGAAGAAAGATTTTCCAGAAGAACATGATCCTCTCTAGTATCTTCTTAGCACTTTAAATTTCATTTCTCCTGCTTTGTGCTGCTTTGAGCCTCTTTTAGTTAACGCTTTCATGGGCAGTTTTTTTATGAAAAATGATGCAGGCTGAATAGGTTTTCTCTTAAGTTATAGTGAGAAAATGTTTCCGACATTTTGTGTTTCAATTACTAGAAAATCAGCCACTCTAAGGTACAAAGCCTCTCTGGATCAAAGATTTAGTATGTTCAAAGAAGGGGGAAAGTTCTTAAGAGCTGTCCCTATGAGCTGCAGGATCACAAAATTATTTCCAGTGGTTCTGTTTGTGAAGAGTAATTGACAATGCAATTTTTGCTTCTATATCCTTCCACATTAAGAAAATAATATATACTATCCCTGTCTAAAGTGTTGCACAATGAAAATCAGAATAGTGAAACTGTAACTAAAGGATTTTACAGATGACAGCTCTGATGGACTTTTAAGTTGATTTTTATAAAATGTATGCCAGTTACATGATTTCCTTGACAGCTTTTCCATCAGCTTCATTGTTATTTATTTTTAATGTCTCTAACATTTAAAAATCCATTTTAAAAGATTAAAAACTCAAGGGATATAAATTTGTCTGCTTCAAAAAGTAATTCATTGGAAGAGGAAGAAATCCTGGTCTTACTTCCAGATCCTGCATGAGGCAGCACAACAAACTCTCTTTCACTGGGGCCAAGAATAAAGTAGGTTACTGAGTTCACAAATGTACAAGGAATTCAAAATATCAGATGCCTCATGCATAATTTTGTGGGGAAGGAATAGTTTCCATCTTTCCATAAACTATCTGCAACTGAAAGGACATTGTTCTCTTTTAAAGCAGGTTTTTTTTTGGGGGGGTGGGTTGGGTTGGGTTGGGTTGGTTTGGTTGCGAGTTTTGTGGTGGGGTTTTGGGGTTTGTTGGGTTTTTTTGTTTGGTTGGTTTTTTGTTTGGGTTGGGTTTTTTCTCTTTTTATTTTGAGGAGTATATCAAGGAATATAAGAGTTAATTTGCAGAAGTAAATCTGATCAAACCCTTATCTTGCAGCTCAACTTATACTCCAATTATGACTTCTTTTGGTGAACTATTTGACACTTCAATGCTGAATTAAAGTGTGACTTCATACTTGCTGCGAGTCCCAGTTTTATAAAGTTGGTTTTGAACCAACATATTATATAGTATAGTATTATATAGTATATTACAAAATCATTCATAAGGCACAGAACTCTGAATCTTTGCAAACCTCTGGTGTATCTCATACATCCAAACAGATGAAGCTGTTTTAGGAAAAGTTTCAATAATATTTCTTTCAACTGCATCTACAAATGCATGTTTTTACATGCAGATAGACCAACTCTTCAAGTGTAGTATGTGTCATAAGTAAACAATTTCTGCTTTTGTATTTCCAGGGACCTTTTCCAATTTTATCAGTGTATTTTGTAACAGGCAGTTAAGGGTTTGATCCTTGTCTAATCATTACCAAATAAAATGAGATTTTCATTTTCATGGAACATGTATGTGGTGGTGCCGAGTAATAAGACAAGAAACAATGGGTTCAAGCTTGAACATAGAAGATTTCACCTCAACATGAGGAGAAACTTCTTTAAAGTGGGGGTGACAGAGCACTGGAACAGGCTGCCCACTGAGGTTATGGATTCTCCTTCTCTGGAGACTTTCCAAACCCACCTGGATGCATTCCTGTGCAGACTCCCCTAAGTGATCCTGCTTTGGCAGGGGAGCTGGACCTGATGATCTCTTGAGGTCCCTTCCAACTAATGTACTGTGACACTGTAATACTCCAACTATATTCCTCAAATTCTGGTCGTTTTCTAAGAACCTCACAAGGTCATTTTCTGTAGAGAAAAAAAAATCCAAGCAATTGAGCAACATGCAAGGTTTCTCTAGCTGTAGTTGTTGGTTAGAGCTGGTGTATTACAAGAGCATATATCATATACACATAGAGCATATATAGCACGTACAGCATATATACCGTATAGCAATGACAGCAACATGAAAAATATTTCTGCACTGAAGGGGAAGGTAAATTAGGGAAAGGGCAAGTTTCCAGCTATTTGTGTTATTTCTGTATGCCACTATTCACAGAATCACAGAATCAACCAGCTTTTTAAAGACATCAGAGATCATCAAGTCCAAACTATTACCTAATACCTAACACCTCCTGGCAACCAAACCATTGCTCCAAGTGCCACATCTAAGCTTTTTTGGAACACCTCCACCACCTCCCTGGGCAGCACATTCGGCAGGCCAATTTCTATAATACAGTGAATTATTATCAGAGATGTGATTGGCATGACACCAGGGAGGTGCAAGGTCCTTCATCTGGGGAGAAATAACAACAGGCACCAATACAGGTTGGGGGCTGCATTGCTGGAAATCAGTTCCACAGAGAAAGACCTTGGAGTGCTGGTGGACAGCAAGTTGTCCGTGGAACAACAATGTGCCCTTGTGGCCAAGAGAGACAATGGGATCCTGGGGTGCATCAAGAA